>NC_141556.1:128571895-129225645 GCF_036417535.1 Chlamydotis macqueenii
AGCAGTGGCCCCACAGGAGCACGCGCACAGGAAGAGATAGGCAAAGGCGCCTGTGCATCGATAGACGTCTGGGTCAGAGGCATTTCACACTCCTACAACCCACTGCGTGGGGTGGGAGAGTGGAGGAGAGGGAAATAACTGAGCAATGTGAGCTAAACGAGATACAGTTACATACGTGTTTATGTCGGTGTCAATGGTCCTTTCTGAAACAGGGACAAAGAGATTGGGCAACGTTCAGTCACCACTAAATCCATCCTGGCTTCCTTGTAGGGCCATAGAGAAGAAGCCAAACTGCTACAGTTGTTATATGCCCAACATCTTCGGAGAAGAAAAGAGAGAAAGAAAAGAAAAGCAGCACATGGGAAAGTGTGATTTTTATTACAGATCATGATAAAGGAAAATCGATAGGCAGCTAATGTGCCGTGCAGAGTCAGTGGGTTGCAGGAGAGGTGGGAGCTGTTGTAGAATTGGTGGAGCTCGCTCACCCCCCCCCCCCCTTCTCCTTATCATAGAAGCATAGAATGGTTAGGGTTGGAAGGGACCTTCAAAGGTCATCTAGTCCAACCCCCCTGCAAGGAGCAGGGACATCCCTGACTAGGTCAGGTTGCTCAGAGCCTCATCCAGCCTGGCCTTGAACGTTTCCAGGGACGGGGCCTCCACCACCTTTCTGGGCAACCTGTTCCAGTGTTCTATAACCCGCATCGTAAAAATTTTTTTCCTAATTTCTAATCTAAATCTACCCCCCTCTATTTTAAAACCATTACCTCTCATCCTAATATTATGATAACAGAACAGCATTCTTCATATTGGATAAAAAACTTTAGAAACTGGAAATGAATGCAACAACCAGTAGTCAAAATTCAGTTTTAAACCACAGAAATTAATGTGACAGGTTAAACTCAATGTTCAGATACTACTATGATGAGTGATCCGTATGCGTGGGTCGGTAAAAGAGATATGAAAAACTTTATGGAATTCTCTTTGTGGATCAGCACAGGGCATTCTAAGTTAGCTGAATGACTCATGCTATCTACTTTAGAAAGCTGGTTTGGGTGCTTGATTTAGAAGCCCAGGCATCCTAGCTGGTTGAGAGAGGGAGAGAGAAGGAAAGAGAGAGGGGCTTCCAACTTTGATTCTCACCGTTATCCTTTGGGAGAGCTGCTCTCTCACCACTGCGGAGAGGTCCCAGACTGCCAGCACAGGCATTTCCGTTACGTGACGTAGAATCAAGAGTCTTCTTCACACCTGGACAGAATGATGAGGGCTCAAGGCTGTTTGTGCTCTGCAACGGGCAGAGAGTAGGAAGGAGGGTCTTGGGGTTTACACGTCGGCCAGGCACTCAGTACATTTGCTTTCAGTTCCTGATGTTTTACAAATTTCTCTTCCACTGATAGGCAAGTCATCTCTCTGTGCTTTTGTTCCTTCTCTGTATAATGTGAGTTAACACTGTTCTTACTCACAAGGGTGCAGTGAAGATAAAAAGGCATGTTTTTGAGGTGTTTGTATACAGCGGTCATGGGAGCTAGGTAAGTTCCCAGAGAGGCTGATTAAGGGTCTGGCAGGAGAAAGGGAAAATGAGAAAGTATGGAAGCCAAAAGATAGAAACAAAATACAATGTTATTGCTAAAATGGCTGAAACCAAACTAATAACACAGAAAAGCTGCTGACCTTTCATACATGCGGAATACAAACTCCCCGTACTCTTGACTTAAATTCACCCCTGGGTTAAGGAAACTGGATTCACTTCATTTCTCAGTTACTGAATTGCTATGAATAGCAATGCAGTTGTATGGACACAAGTAAAAAAGATTTTGGATTTTATTTAATTTTTTTCTCGGCCACATGCTGAATCTCTATTTGGCTTTGTCCTCCCATTAGTAAGTATGGCATGTGTAAGATAGCGGAGAATCTCCTTTGTCCTTATCATGACTTGAGTGTTTTCCAGAGATTACACCAAAGATAGAAGCCAAATCTTGTATGTTTCCTAAACATTGTTTGAATTCCATGGCATTCAATGCATGCTGAATGGGTTAATATGAATGAGTAGTGTACCTTGTACCTGCAGCGCGTGTATGATCTTGAGGCATCGTGTCCCTTGAAGTAAGGAAGAGGCACAAACCTCATCCTCATCTATACTTCAGGGAGTGACTTTAAAAGGATTATCCCATTTAATGTGTATTATGGAAAGCAAAACCGTGCAGTCAAAGTAATACATATTTAAAATGAAAAGGCTGAGAGAGTATATGGGTCTGAAGACTGCTAAGATCATGCAGAGTGCTTTTGGTTAGTAAATTCAATCTGCTCGAATGGGTAGTACCCGAGAGCTAATACCATCCCTTCGCTCCATGGTGTCCTTCAAAACTTCCTGGCCTTGTGTGCACCCCGCTGGCAAGTCTGTCCAGAGGGTCGAAAGACTGACGGGGCTTGATCTCTCACTACCTATTGGTGGACTTCAGGTATTAAATAATGCTTCCATCTGTGTACTTATTGCCCACTTTTTAACCAATGTGATGGGACAAACAGGCTAGGTAACACAAAACACCAGCACTTGCAAATTCTCTTGCTTAGTGTGCATATATAATAGAACTATGGCATGATATATATCTAACAGCACGGAAAGCAAACATAGTGTTTTAGATGAAAAAAAAAAATTCCAAAATATGCCCTCAGTCCCCCACTAAAAATGCCAAACAGAAGCCCTGCTCATGTAAAAATCTATGTCTGAACCCTGTAAACTGCAATCTCAATCTAATTACTAAACAGTTTCAGTAAAGCAAAAAGGTCAGCAGTTTATCTATATTTTTTTTCTTTTCCCCCTTTCAAAACACAATTGCATTGATCTTATTAAAAAACAACTTCCCTTTTTGTCCACTTTTGACATGAGTAAGTAGTCTGTAATGTTTCAGAGAGGACAAAGTAAAACCTGAAAACTGCTATCTCATTAACTTCTCTGGTTCTCCTTGAATTCTTGTGTATTTTGTCTACTTCTAATTCACGTATATATTACCTTTTATTTATGTCATGTGCTTTATGTATTGTATATTATAGATTACATATTTTTTTTAATAAGTCCAGGCAAGATGGTTCAGGAGGGCAGATATTATAAAAAGGAAAATCCATAATTCCATGTCACGTGAAAATTTCAAAAGCAATTTCCTTTACAGAGAAGCCTTACTCTAAAGAGTACCTATCTGGACAGGGAATAATACTAGTTTCAGAACTAATCACAACAATTCTTGTTTATAGTCTTAACTGCAAATTGTATTTTTCTCTGCCTGAACTACGTATACCTTTCCGTAAGTATAAGCATGCTGTGCTCACTGCTGAGCTATGTTGTCCCAGATGCTGCAGTTTTACTATGCTGTTCTTGTTGGTACCATTTCGGTGTGACTAATCCAGCAGCTTTGTGCAGAGCATGTCAGACAGCTCGGGCTATTTGACACACAGCTCTGCCAGGGCCGTGCTGTCTCTGTATGCAGCTGCGAGAAGCCTTCCTATGTCGGGTGGGCATCAGTTGTAGGTGGCCTGAACAAAGCACTACGACACCTATAGATGAAAAGTGACATTACACAAAAGCTAAGTATCCTGTTACTACTTGAGTGGGAGGATACTTTCATTCAGAAAGCCGTTCCTTCAAAACATGTGTTTCATTGATTCTTAAAGTTTAAAGAAGATGGAATTAGGTGTATATATAAAAAATTACCTTGGTTGTCCTGCAATTTACTACTTTGACCTAATTTAGCAAAGGATAATGTCAAGATAATTAAATGCTCATCTCTTGCACATTTTTAGTTTTGTAGAATAAATGATTACTTGCTGTTCCTCTAGTCTCTCATTAGGGTATCTCAAATGAAGATAATATCCATCCATAAGCTACTTAGAACATATACCTCATCTATTTAATTAAATACTGTATCACAAGATGAGAAAATTAAAAAGATGGGGTGCATTAATACATTAGAAAAGATTTTTGTTTCAGAGTTGCTGCTTTTTTTTTTTCCCTAAGACCTAACAGGAGGCAGTAATAGGGGATTATTTTGCTTTGAGGATCTGTTTACTTTTAGAATATTCAGCCATATAAATCTCATGCAATTCCTATAAAGTCAATGGAAAGGCTCCTACTACTTCAATAGCACTTACAGCAGGTCTTGCACTACTGTTATCCATTCAAAGATCATAAACTGAAGGTTTTAAATGTAAGCATTATTTGGAAAAAAAGGTTGCGTAAGAATGCTTGACCAAAATTAGGAGGGTAATCCACCTCACCCATCAACATACACCCAGCAGCAGCCAGAACAGAATGATGGCAGGTGAGAAAAGCAGGGCTGATGAAAAGCAAAAGTGATACTCACATAATATACCTCTCGACTTCTGACAACCATCAGTTCAGGGATTTTCAGTTTTTTTAATGAGAAAATGAATACTGAGTGGATATGAAAAGTGTTAGAAATTAAGAAACAAATGTGATCTGAATTGCAAAAAAAAAAAAAAAAAAAAAAACAAACCCTTAAGGTAAAAGCCAGCAAAACCTTGTTGAGTCATCTAGCTGCTTTGTGAAAAACTGACTTTTAGTCCTTCTATTACTTTTTTTTTTTTTTTCATTCTCGAAATTGCCAGAAGGTGAAAATGTGTCAGGAGAGCAGATCCCATGGGCTGCAGCTCCCTTCCCGCTGTGCCACTCCCCTGCGTGGAACACTGCCCAACACTTCCTCCACCGCTCGCTCCGGCCCACTGGGCCCCTCTGTTCCTGAAAGATTTTCTGAGGAGGAAAGGGACTTTATTCCACAGCTTCCTGTCCACCTGTGGGCAGGCCAGGGTGGGCAGCAGCGGGGCAAACCGGGGCAGGCCTGACTGGGTGGTGGCAGAGCAGGCCAGGAGATGCCAGAGCGGGTAGTGGCAGGGCAGCGGGGCAGGGACCTCCCACAGAAGCCCTGTCCCACCGAGACCAGAGGCAGCAAGCAGACCCCAGACAGGGAAGGTGACTGGGGCCTAACAGGTGCCTGGCAAACACTGGGCAAAGGCATGGGCTGGAGCCAGGCCCGAGCTGAGGCCTGGACCCAAGAGGCTGGGTAGGGGCGGTGGGGCATGCTGGTGCTTGCAGGGCCTGATGGCATAGATGCCTGAGCATGCACAGTGGATGCACACAATTTAATAAATATTTGTTATGCAGTCCTGCACATCAATCAAATCCTGCCCGTTGTTGCTCTGAGATACAGTATTAGTACTGTTTTCACGAATGAGGTTCAGGTGCTGATCATGTAGTTAATGGATGCGTAATATACATTTTCTTTCTGTGACTGCAGGGTCTTTTGTTGAAGCACTCACTCAGCACTAAAATGCCTTCTGAAGCCTCAGTGCAGATAGACCAACCAAAACATGAAGTAGTGTAGGTCAGCGTAGTGGTGGGACTGTCAGGAGCAGACAAATAAGGTGTTCACTCGGGTGCAGCTCCGTGTGAGTCAATTCCCAAAGAAGTACGATTACTTCCATCCTGAAATACATTAAGTACTAAACTTTCATGTATGAAAGAGTGTGAGTGACAAAAACATAATCAAGTCCAGAAATTGCCTATGTAGATGTAAGCCACTTTGACAGGAGCAGACCAAAATTTAAGTGGTTTAATGTTCGTGAGTAAAAATATCCTTTGGAAAGTTATGAAGCAGAATAAAAGATCGCTAAAATCAAAGCTGTGTGAATTACTTACCTTGCAGACATCATGAATCAATTACAATAAAGCTATACATGTCAAAAATAATTAACCTAAGAAATGTTTGTTATTCAGTGTTACTGATTTTCTGTCTCACTCCTACACATGCACACATGTGTGCATACAGAGGCACTTGATTTTGTGCTTACTAATGCACCCAATTCAGCAGCTGCAAAGGTTTATCCCAGTTATTAATACAAGTTATTAGAATTTATCTTCAGTCAATATGTTTTGTACCTTCATTTTGCTATTTGGATGCAATGGGGAAATCTAGACTTCCACATACAGGTATGGCCTGCACATGTGGGAATAACTTATCCAAGGGCAAGACAGGGACAACACACACAATGGAAAATGTGAGAGGAAAACCAAGGTCTTCATTAGATATATGACAGATCTTGATTCAAATACCTAGATGGGGAGAATGTGCTAATACAGCTGTACTAGGGACAACCTACCTAAGATGGTGACAATGACTATAAAGAAGGTTAGAAAGATTCAGAATAAAAAAAAAAAAAAAGAATATAGTGATATAAGCCTCAGTTACTGTATGTGGACTAGGTAAGTGTTATGGTGAAACAGGACTTGGTGGTTATAGTTTAGGAAATAATAAGCAGTTGCTCTTTGGAAGAACTAAATAGAAAATTCACAAGAAGAGAAGCAACTCTTTAGTTCTGGACAGTGCACAGGACCCATTTATTTTTATTTAAGTGTCACTGTACAATAATCAGGGTGAAATATTCAGATTTCTGGAGCAGATGGCCCCAGATCCCTCCAAAAAGATATCAAAACAACTTCACCTTCTCTTATTGAGGTATTCCTTTCATGTAAAGAGGGATAATACCTAAAAACATAGAAGTTAGATAAAATGAAGTTAAAAAAACACCCAAAAAGGTAAAAATGTTAGTTAGTGCAAAGGAGCCCGTTCAAAGACACAGTGTTACATTCTCAGTGAATGAACCCATCAGATCCTTTAAAAAGGGCTGGCTTGATTCAGCAAAAGAGTAAAGGATCTTTTAGAAATTAAAAAAAAAAATATTTGAAATATGAAAATCACAGCCCAATAACTGAAAAGCGTATGTGGTAATTGAAATGTAAAGCTATAGCAACTCAGCCCTGACAAAAAAAAAAGTGTTGAGTATCAACCCACTAACAGCACACAGCATAGATTAAAAATATTTTCAAACTCATTAGAAGATGAAGCTTGTCATCATTGGTAACTGCAGATGATCCAGTAGGATGAGAATTAGTAGAAGAAATCAGTGAACAGAGCATTAACAAGTTGCAAAATAGTACATGTATAGATAATATTTTTACTGTTCTAGTATCTATGAGATAAATAACCCTAAGGATGTTAAAACAATTATTGCTACCACAGTTTGAACTATTTTTGGTTCCACAAAAGTCTGGTAGTACTCACAAAGGAAACTATCAACATCACTATTAAAGTTTCTCAAAAATGTCAGATAAATATATAACAGTCTTCAACAAACAAGCAAAACATAAAAAAAAAAATGATTGGGACAGGAATTTAAAACAAATCTGAAAAGAAATATTGTCACCATATTAATACATAGTGCACTTTGATCTTGAATATGACGTGATTAGATCACCCTGTCTCAAAAAAAAGGTCATAATTAGTAATTAAAATTAAGCAAACTAATTAGCAAGGGAGTAGGCAAATACAACACATTTACTCAGAGAGAAGGAGGAACACCGAACTGAGCAGATCTGTTTGGTTTGCAAAAGAGGATACAGAGGGAAATAAATACAAGTGAGGTCTGTAAAGTTACAAGTAATGTAAGGAACAATGTTTTCATTATAAAAGAATGAGGAGGCAGCCAGTGAAATTATGATGTGGCATGTTCAAAACAGATGCATAACAAATGAGTAAATTGTATAATTCATTCATTGCCTCTGAATGTTTTGAAGGCCAAAGAATAAAAAAGTTCCAAAAGATTAAGTACATTCTTCTTGGAGAGGCCTTTCTTTTGTATTAAATTGTAATCTGACTACAATTTCCAAGTCAGAAAATGCCCCAACTCCTTATAGCCAGGGTAGAAGGACATACCAGAAAAAAAGATCTTAGTCCATTTCACTTGTTTCTTTCACCCTTTGCCTAGGCATCTTCTGCTAGTCATTGTGAGAGACAAGACAGTGGGCTAGCTAGGTCTTTGTGCTGACTCTCTGTGGACTTTTTTTTTTTGGCTTTTACGGTATATGGGCTGTGAAGGCTTTGCATTATTGAAAGAGTTAATGCACATAACAGAGGGTTAATGCAACACAGAACCTGGAAGCAAATGACAAGGAGTGTAGCTTGCGTGGGTTTAGGGTACAGGAATTCCGTTTTCCATTGGTGTTTACTTGTAGCTAAAAAGGGAGTGGAAAACTCTACTAGGTAAGAATTCCTGCACTGATTCAATGTTCATTTTTACAGGTGTAAGTAAGCAGATAATATGAATGCAATAGGAAGAAGGAGAAGAAATCCTGAAAAAGGAGGAAATTCAGGCTTCAGTTCTGTCAGGCACTGTTAATAAAGACATTGAGCCACTTTTACATGCTCGGGTTTTTTTTGGTTTTTTTTTGTTTTTTTATCAGTTTATTTCTGCTCTACAACCTGTAACCTTACTAGCAGAGCTGCTGGCATTTCAAGGAGTTTAAAAATGCTGTTCATAGGACAGAAGCCTTCCTAACATTCCCTCAAGTTCAAAGTGACTGAAAAATGTCTTTATGGGTGATGGCAGCATGGGAGGGCCTCTGTGGTATCAGGAGCAAAGGAGTTAAAGAAAACTGGTTTTAACGTGGCTGCAGTGGGGTTTCTGTTGCTGTCTAAATCTTTCTTCCAGTCTATAGAGAAACATGAGAGCCTTGGTGGGAGAGTATTGTACGCTGCTGAAATGCTGTGTGGCTACAGGACAACTTCACAGCATAAACAAATCTGAGGCGTCACACAACAAGGGGGCCGGCTTTTCCTTGTGTGAATCTATAAACAATTTTGTCAAACTTCTGTTATCCGTGTTCTGAAATTTAGATTTCCCAGATCAAACATTTTCTTTCTTCTGTCTTTATTTCTTATGTTAAGTATCATCTTGAAATAAGAAGCAGCATAAAGAAATGCTACAATTTTAGCAGGATTGTGACAGAAGATACAGGTACCCTAACCATTCTATGATCTGTGACAGCACAGAAAGCAAGCTGCAGACAATAGAAAATGGAGGATCAAGAATTACTAACATTTGCAAGAAGACTCTTATATAACTTTGTTCTGTGGACCTGGAAGAAACATAAACTTCCATTTCAATGTGTAGTTTTGCCTTGCTCTATCTTAAAAATGTTAGTTTGTTTCAAAGGTGAGTGTTCTTTCTTCTTACAGGGGGTAACAAGCTGTTCCTTACAAGAGCAACAGGGACAGGGTAGCATTTACTGAAAGCAGAGAGATGACTGTCAATGCAAAGAAGAAAGTTTTGTTTTCAGCAGTGGAGATAGATGAATCAGAACAAGAAAGAAGAATAAGGGCAGAGGAGAGTGGTGGGGTCTGAAATGAAGGCAATGTGATTCGAATGTTGATGAAGAGGCATTGACAAGATGAAAGATTTCTCTCTGTTGCGCTCTCACTCTCTCATTTCCAGTGTATAAAATCTGTCCTGTTGACACACTCTTGCACTGTTTTTATATCACAAAACTGAAACAAATGACAGTCACAATCAGTGACCATGGCACAGCCCCTGTGACAGATACTTGCCAAGGGGAAGGGCACAGCAGCTGCTTCCCATTCTCCCACACTTTTTGAGAACTTTCAGTCCCTGGAACTGGACTTTATCAAGATTTGAGAATCCTTCTCTGAGTAATTCAGGCTGATTGCAAATAAGGAAGGTCTATGAGGCTATGTGCTGACAATTCACATCCACTCTCCAAGGAAACACACAGTATAGTTAAATACATTAGATATTTTACTTATATGTAATTTAAGTTTATTCATAATGTAATACAGTTCTCCTTTGAATGTCAACACTCAGACAAAATCCTGTTTTGGAAAAAAAACTCAAACAAGCACACATGTCATCTTTAAAAACAAAAGGCTGACAAACTTCAAAAAAACATAAAACACCTTTATACTAGGTACACCAAGTCTGATGAAGTTCTTGCTTCACCACATGCCACTACATTGGGGAAATGCCACCTTCCAGCTGTTGAGCATTGGCTTTGATGGCAGTTGCTTTCAAAGAATCAGTCTTCCAGATGAGCATGGCTGTTGCTCAAAACAGTGTGTATTCTCCCAGTAAATATTTTTTTCACAGTTTGTGTGTATAACATGGCCCTAAATGGGTTGTCATATTGTGAAGTACGCAATATACACAAAATAGTACAGTGAAATAAAAAAAATATTTTTCTAAAGCTTACATGCTCTCTAAGGTAGTACCATCTTAATTGTCCTACTGTACAATGGCTTTTTGTAGTACATGTGAAGCTTTTTAGTGTTTGTCCCCTCTGTAGTACGGCTACAGGGAACCTGTGATTTCACTGGAATCAATCACGAAAATCAAGGAAACCAAGGTGCTATTTCAAATCCTGCACTCTTTCATAAAAGGCATGTTCACTTTTGTAGTTATTTTCCTGACTAAAAGTAGAGAATAAAAATTAAATTACATATTTATCTGCATGAAATGTAGGAGTAATGAGGTTTACTTAGTTAATACTTGTGTAGCTTTTCATAAAAGTAAAGTACATTTGATGGTTGTTACATATTCAACAATAAGGAGCAGGCAGAACAGCTTGCTTAGAATTTTTCAAAGGCACTTACGGTAGATTTCCCTGAAATTCAGTAGGTCTTGGATGCAGTAAAGTCTGATATACTGAGATGCCTGAATCAAAGCAATTAAATTAGTTATAATTAGCAGATTTGTTACCTTGATATATATCTGTGTGTAAACTGTTATTTCAGTGTTAAAAAAAAAAAAAAAGGTTGTTTAAATTTGCCTAAGTTTTATTTAAAAAATAAATACGACTGCAGTGGATGCAAAATTGCTAGGACATCCAAAACAAAGTCATTAGCTGGTACTATGAAATGGCTATAGCCTTGCTTCCTCCTTTGCCTTGGAAAGCCAGGTTTGCTGCTGATAGTGACGGTGTGATAATGCAGATGTGTGGAAATGCCTTGAGTCTGAGCCCTTCATCTTTTGGGAAATAAAATTCAAAACTAAGTATTCCACTGAGAAGCATAAATTTGCTCTAGCAGAAACTACAACTGCCTAACTTCACCTCCATCTCCTTTCACACTTCAGATCAATGTGTCACAGTACAATTAGTGCAGCCTCTGATCCAAGTCATACCTTAATCTGATCACACCTGTGTTCAGCAAAAGGCCTGAATTACAAAAGAAGCTGTTAATTTTAATGCAACCCTTAATCTATTAGAATAATTAGGAAATTCTAATTTTTGTATTAACCGTGTTTTGAAGACAGGGAAAACACAAAAAAAAAACAACCTGCAAACCAAACCCAATTTCTTTGGATTAATGCCTATTTATATTTTCAGTTCTGAACAGAATCCTTGTCAGGTGAAAGGACAAATTGAAATATTAATGTTAAAAGGCAGAATATCATCAAATTGGCTGTTGTTGTGTCTTCTATATCAAGTTAGGGTAAGGATAATTAAAATTCCTGCCAGGCTGAGAACACTTAATAGTGATACCCCATTTAAAAAAAAAAAAAAAAAAAAAAACCATAAATCACCAAAAGTTTAAAAGCATAAATCACCGAAAGTTAAAATACATACCTTTTTTATAACTGCACTTGGTATTAGGGTTTGGTACAAAAAGTAATTAAGTAGCAATGCATTTTCTCAGGACATGGAGGTTTGGAATTCACATGTCAATTAACATTTCCTATATTTGCAATAATTTTACTATCTCTGGTCAGTACATTCACACTATATCACGTACATTTTCATATGTGTAGTAGGGATCTCTTCGTGCTGATACACAGAGGTACAATAGAGAAGGACTCTGCATTAATGCTAAATTGAAGGATTATAGGTTGAGAGTTGTTTTCCGGTCATTTGTTTCCTCTCTCCTGTTTCATTTCCCTGCAGTTCTTCCCCACAAAACCTTATCTCTACTGTATTTATTTTGTGTGGTTTGACATTACATTAAAAATAAAACCACTGAAATAAATGACCAAGATGTTACTGCTAGATTGTTCTGAATCTATGACTTATGTTTGCCCACATCTCTATGAATTTTTAAAACAGAAATACTTATATTAAGACCACCAAATAAAATTAGAAAAAAAAAAAAACACAAAACCAACCCAAAACCCAACTCCTCCACAAAATTTAATCTGGTTTAGTGCTGTATCATCAATGATGGAAACAGTTAGTTTCAGGTGTTTCCACAAAGGCTTGTAGTGTCATCCAAATATATATATACACACACGTACATATATGAAGAAATTATAAGACAGTTTCTTAAGAGAAAAAGTGAAACATTCTCAAGATAGCCTTCGATTTTAAACAGAGACATGACTATGATTAATGACAATGAAAATATTACGTTTCTTTGTCAGAGGAACACAAACTGAACAGTTACTTAAATTAGTTTCAAAAGATTCATCAAAATTAATACCAAGAAAACTTTACAATGTATTGTAACAAATTAAAAACAATTTTCTGCCACTCCAATTTCCAATGCTAACTCTGGTAATTAGGGCAGAACTAATCTACTATAACTTTAGGCACTCGGAGTGTCATCATCGTCCTGAGACCATGATCCAGACTACTACCTTTGTAGGCACTGGGGAGCTGTTTTAAAATGATTCAGCTCACTCTAGTATAGATATCTTAAGTGAATCTCACCTGTGAAGAACCTATTTTGTGGGGTAATGTTAGAAGGGATGCACATACGCTGGAGGGGCGGTCCGTGGCGACTCATGCACTGGACGCGGATGAATCCATCAGTGCAGGGGTCAGGTGTGTCCATGTACGTGGTGGGCACGGATAAGTCCAGGAGTGCAGGGGGCAGGTGCGTCCACATACGTGGTGGGCACGGATAAGTCCATGAGTGTAGGGGTAGGTGCGTGGCGGGCATGGATGGGTCTATGGGTGCAGGGGGGCGGGTGTGTTCGCGTGCGTAGCGGGTGTACGGGTATTTAACCCTGTGTTGCGCAGCATTAAATTGAAGGCTTGGCTTGACGGTATCCGTGTGATGCCCTGCTTTCCCCGGAGCGGGGCTCCGGTGCATGCGGGGTAGGTTAGCTGGCAAGAGAAGCCTGCATATTTCACTCTCTCAACTGGACAGGAAATTGGATTACAAGCTTGGAAATAGAAGGTATATGACAAATGCCAAAGTATGTGTGAGGTTATTCTCATCTTTAATATGTAGAGAGGATGTAAAATAATAGGTTGAGAAGAACTTGTAAATTTAGAAAGTAAAGCATTAAACAAACAAAAAAAGTGATTTTTCCAGTTCTTGGTTTGAAGAGTTTTTTTTTACAGGACATTAAAGATATCAACTCTTGAGTCAGAAATTGAAGACACTGTATCCCTGAACCAGTGCTTCCACACACAGTCTGATTGAAATAGAATTGCTGCTTTACGTGGCCAGCTGCCACGTATGCATGCAGTTATAGCTCAGCCTCCGGTGTATGACCCTGAATCGTTCTGATGCAAATTTGTTTAGGCAATGACCACTGATTCCACCACTTTTTCTCATTTACTCCATTTGTCTCATATGCAATGCATCTGACATACCTCACACACAAAACCTAAAGTGGTAGCAAGAAATAATAGTAACATTTATGGAGATTATTAAAATAAAATTGTCTTATATTTGTTCTCTTGCACACAATACATTGTTCTATTGGATTCCAAAGGGTTTATAAAAAAAACCTACTCGTTTACAGAAATACTTTCATTTATGCCTACAAACATAGAAAAAGATAACCACAATTTTTTGTTATTGTTTTTTATGATGCTTTATGATAGCATCCGTACACAGACATTCAACAACTTCTGCAAAACAGCAACCCAGTGCTGATACCCTGAAATCTCTAAACACCTGAGGAGCAAATAGGGAATTGTGACTAATGACCATCAGGTCTAAAATTAAACATAAAAGCGCTTTTTTTTTTTCACGTACAAATAGATCTCTTCCTATATCTTCTGATTACATCTGACATCATGATCCAAGTTTTATAGGAGAAACCTATGTATTTCTTAAAAAAAAAAGAAGAAAGTAAAGATCATAACGCTTCGACACAGTTGAAGTCTGCTCGACCATCTACTGTGCTCTGTCAGTGGGCATCACTGAAACTCAGGGAAGCATTTTCACTTATTTCAGTGCTTACTGCATCTCCAAATGGAAAACAACTGAAGTAGCTCTTTTCAGGAATAAGCTCTTTGATACACTTCACTTGATTTCTTATGTTTTAATGAGCTGTGGCTGGGGAATGTCATTAATTCTGCGCTCAGCTCCTGTACTGAAATTCCATTAATGGGAACTCCCTTAACAGCTTATTTACACAGAGCATGCAAGAAAGTGAAGACAAACCAGCTTAAGGTATCTATGTTAAATCATATTTATGCTAAAGCATGTTGTATGGATGGTTTCCATCAGAAAGTAGGTATTAATTATGACATACTTCTGCTTTTGTATGGGATTATTCCTCAGGGATTTTAACTCATTTCCTTCAAATTTACAATTTAAAATGCTTTAACTTTTGCCAGCAATTCTAAACACTTATCTGAACTATGTCAGAGATGATCGAAAATAGACCCAGAATTGGAGAAAAACTCATGCATCTCTTTGTGCCTACTTCTCAGAACAGCGTCAAATAATCAACAGCCATTACTTTTCATCAGGGTTATGTCACTTTGGCCAGTATATTTTGATTGCTTTTAACAAATTTTAATTTGTTTCTCTCTTTTAAGTGGCAGGGTGCTACAGTCTTCGATGGAACAAGAGACCAAAATTGGAAAATTTCAACAATAAGGAATATTTATCAAGTTGCTTCTTCTTTTCCCTCTTTTCAAGACTGAACTTGCATTAGCGCTCAGAACATTTCTCTAGCTTCAGAGATGATCACTGCTTGATGTTATAATGCGATATTAAGAGCATGATGGGCTGATAGGAATCTGCACATATAAACAAGGTATGATACTGGAGATTATGATTCCATATGATATGATACTGGCATCTATTGGCATCTATGGCTGTTGTTTCATTGCGAAGAAATTAACAATCTTTAAAACTGTTTTATTACTTGAGATTATTAATTTTCACACTTGTAACTGCAGTTTTTCCATGCAGCCACATTTGAAGATATTCTAAAAGCTAATTATAAGAGAAAAGGATCTCACTTTTTATGGGGTATGTCATCTTTGTCTGTAAGAGCCAAAAAATAAAAAATAGTTTAAAATCTTTCCCCAAATTTCCCTCCTCACCAAACAGACAACATGGCATAGCATGAATAAATTCTTAACTAAGCTATAGTCTGTCAATAAACTTCCAATTTAATGGATACTGAAGAAAAAAAGACATCAAAGATAAGGTTGTAGCTCATTTGTTTAGTCAAGAAGTGGTTGAAAGAGCTTAATATGCCTTTGAATTGTAATCAATCTCCTTGTCTCTCACAACCACACTTCTTTTTTTCTTGCAATTACAACTGTTTGGTCATTAATTGATTTTTTTTTAAAGCTTGGTTAATTGTAATTTGCCTGTAAAAGCAGGAAGTTTAAGGTAGAGAGGCTCTTCTATTGAACAGGAGAAGACATAGAAAAAAGATATTTTTTGAAAATGAGTGTGTGCGTATCATCAGGAGCAGAGTTCTAAAAAGAGAAAAATAAATTAAGGAAATTCCTAATTCACATTTGAAATTTTTATAAGTCAAGCCTTCCTCCTTACTTTTCGAACTCTGCAAACACACACACACACACACACACTCCTTATATTAAACTAATTTGATTTTTCACCCAATTAGTGGTGAAAAGTGGTGGAAAGGGCCCTCTTGAGAAGAAATTCCATATTTCTTTGTGGGAGAAGAAAATAACAGATGAAACATGATGGTGAGACAGAGGTATTATGAGGGTACAGGTCATCTGCTGGCAACGTCTATCAAAGTATTTAAGTCTTATATCACCTGGCCAAAAAGAACACTAAACTAGAGATACAGAGAATAACGAAAGTACAAGGCCTTATTTCAGAAAATGGTTTGTACGCTGTTGTTCCAAGTTATTCAAAGCTGAAGTGACACAATAACTAAGACAAATTGACAACAATTTTGCAGTTTGGTGTTCCCCATTAACTGTATTTAGAGCAGATATATTTTTGTCCATTCCCTTCTCAGGTTGTTGAACCTTTCCATTTCTCTGATATCTGCATTTCCAGCACAGTTTGGGAGTCCTGAGAGCACTGATACTTTCCATTCTTATCCCTAGGGACACAAAGTACGATCTGGACACACTCTGCCCTAATATTTTTTCATAATCTCTATGTGCTGTTCAGAAACTCCAATGCAGGCAAGATACACAGTGCTCCAACACCAGCACGGTGAGTAATGAATCTGTTTCTGAGAGTAATGAATCTATTACAAAGTGTTGAATAGTTTTTCAGTTTCTTCTCCATATTGAAGAAGATTTTAGGACTTCAGTTTTGGAAACAGCACCCTCAACAGGCTCATGAGAGTTTACTAACTATATAACTTTGTGCTAAATGAACTCTGGGAAAATTGGAAGCCACATTTAAGCCAATGCCAGAGAAAAAAAGAAAAAGTGTAAGACTGCTTAAACTGTGAGTATGAGATGTCTCAGAAGGTCCTCATTAGGGAGTCCAGCATACAGCCTGTGGTCATGCATCAGTCCACCTGAGTGGGTGAGCAGGAAGCGCATTCCTTAGAAGAGAGGGTACAGTGGCTGCTCGCCACTTGGCCCATCCCAAGGTTGAAGAGTGGCTGCTGTGCAGGCAGTGTTCAGGCTGGTGTCCCTGGCCACCTCTCTCACTCTGGAGAAAAGGGAGCAGAAGACATTATGTCAATGCTGCTTCTTTACCCACAATAAGAATTACAGGTTCTGCCTGGCCAAACCCAGAGGGATCCTTGCAGCGTCTTGCCCCTGTTTGTCCTTTTGCAGTTTCCCAAATGCCAGTTTGTCACAGAAAGGGTGTGCAGCACATTCTGTGAAGACACTGATGTGCAAATGCTTTCTATATAGGGGAAGACAGGGGACTAGGTATGGACCTAAAGTGGAGTACAGTGTTAAGTGCTTGTTGGATTTTCTGGTGGAGCCATAAGGACTGGTGCAGTGTGTATTGCACCAAGATGGGCTGTGCCTTCAGTGTTTCAGAACTATTCCACGAACATGTGATGTTGATGCAAGTGGAAAGGTCCAGACTGAGGCAAATACGACTGTCTTTGAGAATGTCTTCACTGCAGTGTTCAACTCTCAGTATTTAAAATGGAGCTCAGATTTGTTCAGAGACCTGTTATGGTTCACTGCATTTACTTACAACTCATTTGAGAGCTTCTGAATGGGGAAGGGGCTAGGAGACAGCATCAGTATCCTTGTCTGTACACTCAAGAGGATGAAAGAATTTGACGACACCAATGCAGAACCAAGTATTCCCCATGTCAGCTGAACCCTGAGTAGTCAATCTCTGTTTACAAGAAAAAGATTAAGACAAATCATTATCACTCTCCAGCAAGCACAGTGTAACTTGGAATGTTCTTGGTCTGGTTAAGGAGTCATGCCTGCCCTAGATCAGCAGGAAGGCTGAAGCCAGAACGCGTCTTCTTATTTTTCCAATATTTAAAATAAGCTACATTTTGAAAAGAGAGATTGTAGCATTTGTTAAAAGGCTACATTTCAAATGCTGAGAAGTGAAGACCTTTTAATCCTTTTTCTCCTCATCTTTCCCTTGGAAATGTTAGCTAAGAACACACAACAAAGAGAAGATATAAAGCATCCTTCAACTTTTCTGTGAAGCAAGGGAGTTGCCAAAAATTCATGCTCAATCCATCTCCAAATAATCCTCAGTAGAGCATTTTTATTATCACCTGTCCCTGAGGACAAGATAGCTGAGAGTAAGGTAGCTATATAATAGCTCTCCCTCCCTCAAGGTGTCTTCAGAAATTTCTCACTCAAGAGAACTAGGCCTGTGTGACCAGGGGATCAAGACAAAATGTGTGGCTTCATTTGGCTCCATGCTATGGATCTTCCTTGCCCCAGGATTTTTTCCACAGCCACTTAAATTAACATAGCATTAAAATATGACAGGATTATGTTCTATGGACTCATTAACACATTCCTCTAATGCAATGGGAGACAAGGAGTGCTTGAACATTCAACCACCCGAGGCATGTATTAATGTGACTAACACCTCCTGCAATGTCTCAATACATTAAAATATGACTCCTATTGAATACAACTTTGCAATTTACATGCAATTTTTCAAATGTACTCTGAAAGTATTTATCTTTTCATTCCACTAAGTAATTCTCAGGTTTGTGATGGGAGAAGAAGCACTTTTCTCTATGAAGCTACTATTAGATTGTAATATTTTCCTCATTCATGCCCCCTTCCCTTCTGTCATCATTTTCTTGCCTAACTCCCATGAATTTAGCAAAGCAAACTATGATACTTCGGGATTTTCATTTTTTTTTTCCCTCGATGCCTTTGCCTGGCTGCTGTATTCAACAGCCCTTCAAAGGCAGGCTGACAGGCTTTCAAGCTTGTTTGTAGTTAGAAAGCTAAATGGAAAGCTGATCACTGTTCCCCATTCAGCTTTTAAATACAAACAACTCCATAGTTGTATTTGCAAATGCAAACAACTGTGAAATCAACTAGCCACCTCTGAATCTCTATTTAGCCTACAGGCAGTGGAGGATGCAAAAACTTGGAAGCAAAAGATACCAGCTGTAACCTGCACTTACCTAAAGATCATTAGGTGGCACTCTTCCCTCTGGCTTGGCACCAAATCCAGATGGGCAGAAAATGCAGCCTGGTGTTGGAGTAGTCATTGTTTTAAAAATACGAAGATACAAAACTGAGATTCTTAAGATGTGTAGTCATTAAAGATGTCCAACCATTTTGAAAAGAATAAGGTTGCTGGGCACAGTCTCTTGACCACATTCAATTAGAAAGTTTCTCTGTACCTGGACATATCATTTTGACCTCAGCTCTTGTGGATGCCGTGACAGGTGATTATGTAACAAACAACTAATAAATGTGAAAATACATGGCTGTAACTTAAAACCTAATTACCAGTTGTTAGATATGCCTACTATGAGATTCATGTTCAATTCGTATTGTATAAGCAGGCAAGAGTCCTCTCAAACAAACAAAAAAAAAAAAAAAAGGAGCTTCTTTCTAAAAACTCAAAGACATTGGAAAATGAAAATAGAGTTGAATATATTTCAGAGAACAGTTTAACACACTTGTGTATGCTTTTTTTTTCCCTACACACATAGCAAACCAATTACTGTTAGTCATAATTTTTGCCTCGGTATAGCATATTTTAAAGCCTAAGGAATGCATTAACCTATCTTCTCATAGCCTTAGGAGATAAGATGGATCATCCCCATTTTTGCAGAATGTTTAAGCATTTCACCAGTGGTCCATCAGATAGTTTGTAGCAAGGCCAGGAGCTGAAGCAGGCCCAGATGTCTCTCCTTTCTTTATCTGTTATTCCCTAGGACAAGAAAGCCTGCAGTGCCCTCTATAAGATATTATTCAGGTAGAACTTGATAAGGCTTGAACTTTAAGTCTATATTTGAGACCCTGGGTATCTACTGAATTGTTTTATCCAAGATTGAGAAGGAGAGTTTGCTTGCTGTCTTTTGCTGTAAATGCTGCCATTTACAACTGATTGGTCAATGGAAGCTGGGAAGTGTTGATTTTGTTGGACTAAATATTTTCCTGCACCATTATCTGTGACTGTAAAAGGCAGGAGACCTTGAGCTTTCTGGTAAATTCTAGTCCTATGTTTCTGTGAAAAAAAAGTTTTTCAACAAGTTTATCTTCCCTAATCACTTTTTATTGTAGTCTGCAACACAGTCTGTTTGCACCTAAAAGAGCGCATGGCAGACAACATCATACTTTGGTCTTCCTTTTTGGTTCACTTTGACCTTTTTAACCTTGTGGGGCTGTAAATTACACTGGAGGGTTCATGGGTCACCTGATGGAAACAAGGTACCTGCAACCTCTCTACATAAGAGAGAAAAGACAGAAAGCTGTGAGTTAAGCTTCACAGAAGGAAATTGGATAGGGTAGCAAAAATCAATTGGGCCCTGTAGTATGAATGAATAAAAAGTTGAAGGCCATCCTGAGTTGGTGATATTTTTGCACTTGGTTTCCTTCATCCTACGTTATTACCTATAATACAAATACATAAAGAAGCATAAACCCTGTGATAAAATTAATATCTGGATCTGCTTCTGATTTTTTTTTATTCCACCATGAGTATATTTTATTTGAAAATCAGATCCATTGACTTCAGTCTGTGCATGAAGTCAAAAAGCTATGGGATTGTTTACAAGTTTGAGTCAAACATAGAGCTTAAAGATTTCTAGCTTTCATTATATGTTGAAAATTTTTATCCACTTCTCTCTACATTTCAAAATAATGAAGGTGAGAACCTACCCTTTTGCCATCAACAGGTGCTCATTTTGCGAACAGCTGCTCCAGTTAAAGTCTTTAACACCATCCCTATGCCAACCATCTTCAATTGTGATAGTAGAAGGATCACATGAGCAGTCTGTAACCTCATTTACATGAAGTCAGCCAGCTAACTTCGTATACCAAAAAGCTAATTTGCCTAATTTACTTGACTTTGAACTACTCACAAAAAAAAAAATTGTGCTACCAAAAGTATAGAAGTATAACATTCTGTAGTGCGTGGTGTATACGAATAGAAGAAATATCTTTAATCAGCTCTATATCTTCAATAACATATCTGTCTGCTAAATTATTTATCCTTTGTTATTATTTATCTGTCTGTAAATGGGAAAAGTTAAACACTTATCTTGCCTGAATATTGAATTTTTCTACTTCAAGGATAAGGTATTAAGTAAATGTTTAAAAATGTGAACATATTGCTTTAATCCTTATGAAGTTTTAAGAGAAGAGCTTAGCTTGGCTTCTAATTCATTACTCCATAAAATGCTTAATGGTCTTATATCGGTTTTAGTGGAGAAATTTCATCATTTTTTACATTTAAACTAATATAAGTAAGCCTTTATGTAACAGTGAAACTTCAGCAGGCCACATTGACTACCCATTATCTCAGTGGACTTTTCTTTGATAGCACATTCTCCCCAAAATTTATAAAAGTATGCGTGATAAAGCAAAGTCTTCAAAACAAAGCCATGTAGACTTAGCTGTTCTTTATTCCTTAAATCTTTTTTCACTAGTGCTTTTGTTGTTTTTTGGGTTTTGGGTTTGTTTTTTTTTTACTTTTTGATAGTATCAAACATTGGTTCCTTGCAGTTATAGTACACCCAATATCCAAGGGCAAAAACATTCCATCAGTTCTAATGCTTCTTGAAATGATGTGGACTTATGCTAAAAGGCTGAAATAAAGTCTGAAAAGAGTAAGTCAAAGGTATGCATACAATGAAATACTAGATGCCTTTTCTTCTTACTTTGCTTTTAGGCCTTGAGCTGTTATACATAAATACAATGATTTGTAGTTTTGAAAGTCAGTTGTACTTCCTGTTAGCAACATCAAACAGTAAGGAGGAAATGTTTTGGTTTGTTTTTTTTTCTGATTGGTTAAATTAATTAGAATTAGCCTGATAAGAATGTCTGTTTGGCATTACAGATATGTGCATAACTTGTACAATGAAGTGTTGGGAACTGATGCATGATGAAACATCATGGCTGTGGTCCTCTGTTGGATTCAATACCATAAGACTTTGTTATTCAGTGCACACCAGCAGTTTTAGTGGGGTTCCCTCTGCAAGAAATATGAGCTTATTTTTTGCTAGTAGAAGAACCAAACAGTGTTGAGGAAAAAATTTTTTGTGTTGGGGGGCAAACCATCAAGCTTAGTTATATGTGGTAAACATTTCACCTTTTTTAAGAACGTAGTAAAATATATTTCTGTATTTCTGCACTGCCTTTTTATAAAGACACTTGAAGTTATATTCTAAACCAAATTAGGCTTCAGAGTATCTTTAATATTCTCTACAATCTGGAGAAACTACATCCATGATATTTGATGCCTGGACACAAAGGCTTTTCCCCATTCACATTAGAAAATTAAGAAAAAAAAATAAAGGAAGGTTTTCAGAAATAGCCATAAAGAAAGATTATTTATTTAAAATATTATTACTCAATTACTAAAGATAAAAAAAATTATCTTCTCATGGATATATGTAAACATATATGAAAAGATAGATATATGCCTTCAGTTTGTATCTATGCCCAATCTTGTCTCCTCCTTTTGTAAGCAATGAAATAAAAAAAAAAAAAAAAGAAAAGGAAAGAAAAAAGAAAAGAAGAGGAAAGAAAAAAGAAAAGCCATGCCTGTCTGTCAAGTCATCTTCTTGTCCAATTGATATAATATGATCCTTCCTGTGTTTGCTATACATTATTTTTGAGTATGATAAAAAACATTCCAAAGCTTGCAGTAAGAAAATAACTGGATATTATTTTGTGAATATAAGAGAAATAGTCTGTAGCAGAAAGGTAATTAAACCTTGCCCTGACTTACATGGCTTTTTAAATAGTATATTTAACCATATTTAGTAGAAGTACTGTAGCACAAAGTATGCTGACTAGCAATATATCATTTAGACATTCCAGTGCTTTTATCGACTTGAAAACAATGCTGGTTTAATTCTGAAAGAAGTATATTTCTTGTTCTTTATTCATCAGATTTTTTTTTTCTCTGAGAGTGGTTTGACCCCACAATCTCCCAAAATTTCCATAAAACATTTATATCTCTGATGTTCAAAACAGCCTTTCAAATATTCATGCTAAAAGAAAACTGCAAAAGGCAAGATTTGGCTATCTTCAGGTGACTGAATAGTTATCTTATAAAACATTCCTATAAATTTGGTGAAACTATACATTGACCAACATTAATTGCTGGGAATAGAGGTTGTAGAAACTCAGAGTGTAAAAGAGGTTTTTGCAACTTTAGGTATAAATTATCACTGTTCACAAGTTGCCTTTTCTTGAACTTGAGAGAGAGAAAATATAAAATATTTTAATAGAAATGTAGAAAAACAATTTTTATTATTTAATTATACATTTAAAATGAAAAAAAAATCAAAGACAATTGCAATATATTTTATTTTATTAGAAATGCAATATTGCTTCCCTCCACCCCCTGGGCCCATATAAGAGCGTTTGGCTTCCAACTCAGACTTAATTTCATTCCTTGTGCTTTTTGTTTGTGTCCAGCCATGAAAGAGCAAAAGAAAAGGAGTATAGTTAACTCTTTTACATACTGTTTAATAGAAAAATATGATAATTCTGTTTTTCTGAGCATTTTCTTGGAGCAATTTTCAGATCTGTTATCATTTACTACTTCTCATTAATAATGGGTAGCCCTCAATATTGCCTATTCCTTCTATGTTTGAGGAGTAAAATGCCAGAATGTCTTATTACACAGCATCATGTCTTAAAGCAATCATGGTAAATTATGGACCTCTTCAATCTTCCACTAAAAAAAAAAAAAATTAGAAAAGAAATATTACCGTTCCTGCCAGGGATCTGACTAAGTTTCCAGCTGTTAGGATAGATGGAAAATTCTGTAAGTCATTGCATGGTAGCCCTAAGAATTGTGAATTTATAGTCAACTTTTCGTACTTCCTTATTCAGCCACCCTTGGCTTGAAAAGATGAGTAAGAGGGACAGCAGCAAAAAGAATACTACTTAGTATTGTCATTCCATGCCATTGTGGCAGATGAAAAAGAAAACTAAGACAGAATACTGATAAATCCTTTACTTTGAGATGTCTACTTTTAATTTTTCAATTTTTAAAAAAGTAAGAAAGGTCATTTTGGGCTGCACATACAGCAAACATTGGCCAATTTCATCAACTTTAATGGAGTTAAATGGATTTTTATCAGATGGGAATATATCCCATTGCAAATATTTCTGGTCTAATGCATCAACAATGTGTTTCTAGTAACTATTTCTCCTGAAAAACAGGAGAAATAACAGAAATATAATAGGAGATGTAACGGGAAAATGAAACAGCTTCTACATTCCACCTCACTGTAAAATATTAGTTGTGTCATATTGTATAAACATGCAACAATGCTTGGCGTCTAATATCAGCTTCTGTTTACAGTTCTTATCCCATGTTAGTTGTTCTAAAAAGACTCTTACTGATTTGGTAAAACTGAAAATAAAAGAAGGACAATGTATGTTGCTGTCAAATAAAATGCAGAAACCCTTACAGTTAGTGGATTGTGACATGCTAGCAAGGAAACTGCTCTGTTGCTTTTCTGAATGCTTTCTTATTGGAACAGTGGTATTTGTGGGTTGTGGTTTTTTTTGTGGAAAACAGGAAAAATGTTATTACTGAAAGTTTTTAAATACACAAAGGACTTAAAATCTTATACCTGTATAGTACATAAACATGGTTTTGATGTATGTTTATTAATGTATGGATGCTTTTTTCCTGACCCTTTCACTCTCAAATATCTTCCTGATTAGCCAAATTAACTGAAAAATCTGCTTTGGACTAAGACAATTTGCTTTAAGATCATATTTTTAGTCTAACTGGTAGATTTATTTAGTTTGAGACCATCAATTCACAAACTGGGCACTTAAATTTTACTTCTGAATTCAGAAACTCATATTCTACTTTATTGGCTGGTTTACTGGACATGAGTATGTATCTTTAAAGGCAACCTAAGGTCATTAGTTTGGACTTTGGTATTCGGAAGTTAGAGTAGATGACAAATAGCTTTGGTTAGCTATTTTGCCCCACTCTGATAAAATAAATAACCGCACCTGTTTGTATTTGGGTTTGTTTCCAAAATCTCAATGTGGCTCCTGTGTTCATAAGAACCTTTAACCACGGTTCATTTCTGCCTTTTTTTTGGTGTAGTCTTACTTCTTTATTTCATGAGAAACTGTTACCATACAATCACTAAACATAAGAGTTAGTAAGACCATTTTAGAATAGCTCTAAAATTGGTCAGCCCAGTCTGAGGAATTCCAGATCTGTTACAAATATGTTACTGTGGATACACAGTGTCTACATGTGCTCCTTTGTGACAGTGAACACTTTCTGTAAATTGCTTTGCCTTTGTCATTTTTTCTTCTAATTTTTATAGTACCCTGCTATGTACCCTGCTCCTTTTCTCCCATTTTTTCTCCAAAGATAGGTGGATAGATTTCACCACAACAGAATTTCCACATGTAAAGGAACAAAAAGTGCACTAGTACAGAAATCCATCCACTAGCTTGAACTGGTTTCACTATGCATTATCCATTCTTAATTTCCACAGATCAAGTATACAAACTTCAAATCCTTCAACTGTTTAGAAAAATCAAATTGGTTACATACCTCAGTTGATAACTCCTGAGCAAACCTAATGACAGAATGGGCTCCTGGAGGTCATCTTGTCCAGCCCACCCCTGCTCTTAGCAGGGCCACCTAGAGATGATTGCCCATGCCTCTGTCCAGGCAGCTTTTGAATATATCCAATCATGGAGACTCCACAACCTCTCTGAGCAGCCTGTTCCAGTGCTCAGTCATCCTCACAGGGTGAGAGGCTGACTACTAGTTGTCTATTAATTGAATGCTGAAGGCTTGAATGTAAATAAAAACACATAGAGAATGTAATCAATTAGTAAAAAATATATAGACTGGAATAATAAGAAAGAACATGGCAATCCAATAACTGCTTTGGTAAATTAAAATTTATTCAAGGGATCTCTGGGAGCTCATTAGGTTATTACATGTCATAGATAGCACTACTCAAAAATAACCACATTTACTCTAGTAATTTACATAATTCAAGAAAAAATAATAGAAATAACAAAAGTCAAAAATAATAATAAAGTTACTGCAATCTCCTTGTATATGTCTCTAAAGAGACTGTTAGCATAAGTCTACCTCACTGTCAAAGTTAGTAGATTGTAATTCAAATCATAACACCAGAAATAAACCAATTTTCAAATACTAAGTTTGAACATGTCACTACTGAAAAATCTTTTGGACTATCTGAAGTAACCTGAAAACATATAATCCTTAAGTAATCTTATTCAATGGTATAAAACCATCAAGAGTAAATAAATACAGGCAAAATAAGTCACAACATTATCTTGAGATAAGAGAGGAAGAAAAGAAATAATTTCAAATTAAAATATTATCATTTCTTTTCTTCCAAATTTACTTTTTATACCTTCTCCAGGATTACAAAATATAAAGTTATCTGGTTTTTGAAACATTACAATGACCTCTATTAAATTACCATAACATTTCTGTATTGAATTAGTTATCATAGGCAAGAAAAAAGATCAGATCACTGCTATGGAAATGCACTGCAGTCTCATCTTAAGCAGCACCATTGAAGTTCCAGCAATGCTCTGAATGAGGAAGTTGCTTCCCTTTGATGTTGAAATGTACCTTTTGTTATTCTCTCTTCTTTTACCTTCCTTGTTGTTGCTTGCTGACCAGTGAATACGATGAGCTTTGATAAATGTTGTAGAGTATAAAGCAGGAGCAGAGGGAAGATGAGTTCTTGAATTCAGAATTTTCATAGTCTCTCCCAACCTGCTTGTCTTTCACAGAGGAGAAAGACCTCTGTAACAGGTCTGTGTCATATTAGACTGGCTGTAGAATTAGGTTTTTTCACTCTATTGTTAGCTCAACACCTTCTTAGGGTTTAACATTTTTTCAGCAGCACATGCATGTTTTCAGGACAATGTGTAACTGTCATAGAAGGATGTGAGAAGAAGGGGAAAAAAAAACATTCTCTTTAGTTCTAATAAGATCTCCAGCACATGAATGAATGTATAGTTTGCTTAATGACGCTCTAGCTGATTTTTAATAGGCATTGTTCTTGCAGACAGTTTTCAGGGTATTCTCAAAAGTGAGAAGAATGAAAGAAAATAAACTCTTTCTTAGCCATTTCTTACTCTCAAGACTTCAGTAGGAACTGAAAACCTATTTCTATTGAGGCCAAACAATCTTACTTTTACATAGAATCTTTCATCTTTGGTGAAAAAAAATCCTTGAGAGTGAAGGAGAATACAATACTTAAAACATTTCTTTAAAGTATCCTTCTTCATGTTATGTGGAGGTGACTGAAATTTTTCTAAAGGAAGTAAGAGGCTTAAGTGTTGTCATAATTTTTATCACTAGGAATTAATAATGTACGTTTCTACCTAAAGGTCTTCATAAAACCAGCTGTTGTGACTGTATGGAAATGTACATAAATCAATTCATGTTTATCACAGATGATGAGAAAACTAAAATTTGAATGTTTGTGTGATGGGATATAATTATTTGCACATTTTAAAGAAAGGGTGCTATCACACACAGAAGGAAGTGCTAAGAACTGCACTGTGGCTCAGAGATATTAAACAGGTAGAATAATCAACATCTGTGAAAGATTTCTCACCACAAATTTTCTGTTTGTAAATTAAAGATGCTTAGGCTCTTCACTACTAACTGGAATATATATTTTTATATTGGAAATATCCTACATAGTTTATTGACTAGATTATAGATTATTATTCTAAAAAACAATACCTTATAATAAGAGATTTGTTCTTTAAAGATTGTAAGGTTGGTTATTCATATTATTTAGGTATTGATACAAGTTTTTATTTATCGTTCTATGTATGTGGCATAAATTTTAGCCAGTGTATTTATACATTATTTTCTAGACTAAAAGTAGAAAACATCAGTGAAGAAAAAAATAATTAAGATAGAACATATAAAAGCTAATTTCACTGCTTGCACAAATACATTTGGGTGTTTTATGGCACTTGAGATTGTGTTGCGTAACAAAGCAGAACTCTCCTAGAATGCATTTAATTAGCTATAACATTTGCCACTACATTTTGTAAGCATTTTATATAGAAGAATGTTTGCATCCTCAGTGAACCTGAATGGCAGTTTGTGCTTATTTTAATATGTGTGCAGTTGTGTATACTTTTTAACACTTGATCAAGAGCTTTCAAATCAGTAAACAGTAGTGGAAAAATAAAATGATCAATCACACTTATTTTACTGAATATGTTTTATGTAGTTAATCCCTTTAGTGCTAGATATAGTTTTTTGGAGGGATCTATTTAGCATAATTGAAACTACAGTGTTAATATTTAAAAAAAAAAATATTAAGACCACACCTATGCCATTTACTTCTGTAACAGTATATTGAAAAATAGTGAAAGTGACAAGGAGAGTGAAACAATATTTTTAAAAAGACAGAAAAAGCACTGGGAACATGAATGAAGAACAAGCCAAGCGATTTCTCTTGTTAGTTCTCAGTATATGAAACAATCTGAAATACCTCTTCTAATGGGAGAGGCAAACAAGACTGAAGACAGAGTATAAATCAGTAAGAGACTTGATTACTGTATACGGAAAAAGCTAGACTATTGAAAGAAGAGTGAGAATTGACTAAATGCCAAGTAATTCTAATGCTGAAAAAGACTTGCAAACATATTCAGCAGATCTGAAAAAAGGGCTTTCTGCCCAAGAGATTTTTTTTTCTTTCCAGTTATCTCAGCTGAACTTATAAACAACATTAGTTCCTTACTAACATTTCAATATTTAGCTTAACGTGTTCCCTTAGCACTAGGTACGGTTAATAAGGGTGAGGACACTATTAAATATTTGCTAGATTGCGACTGAATATGCAAGCAAGGGGTCAGCATAAAAAGTAGTTTCAAATGCATTTCAAAGAGCCATTTCAAATTCTCTGCAGTGAAACTACAGAAATGAATATAAAGAAGTAAAGAGTTAACATAAAAAAAAATGCAAGTTATTGAAGCCTTTAAGGAAATCACTTTTTCCCCAGGTCTGTGATCATTAAAGTAATTAGAAAATTTCTTTGGTTTTTAAAAGAGTTCATATTTGGGCAATACTTTTCCAGGGCTGAGGGAGATCTTTGTCACTCCAGTGTGGAAATCTACTATACATAAAGGATGTAAGATTGCACTGGGAAAAATTTTATGTGGTTCTCTGTAGCTCTCTTCTGCATCTCTAGTTCGTACTGGTATACAATCATGCAGACTATTATCTGACTTAGAAAGCTCATTCCCTGGGAATGGATTAGAGAGTGATGTGAAAGAAAGTGGAAGTATAAAGAAATATTCACAAGTGAGGTTAGAAAGCACTGACTGCTCAACAGTTTTGGGAAAATCCTTTTAAAACAACCTTATGCTTGTGGTTGAAAACGTATTGGTACATTGTGATCATGATTGGGAAAAATGAGAAATACTTTTTTAAATTCCTGCAATAATGGCTGTGACAGGATGCTATTACTAATATCAGTATATCTGTTTGAATGCATTATTACCACAATGTGTCAATGCTATGAAAGCCACACAGCAAAACTGAAAATAGTTTGATCGAAACAAATAGTTTCAAGTATAAATCAGCGATCTAATTGAAACATTATATCCTCTCAAACTATGTCAGAATACGTTCATAGTCAGAGACTGCTGCGTCTCTGCTGAACTATATACACAAGCAGATAAGAATGTCAACCAAATGCGTTACACACTCACTAGAAGCAAACAGGTGTGTAGACATTTGCCATTGCCATTGGCTAACTTCAAGGTTAAATACCATTTGAGAACCACATTCATTCCATTTTCCGTAATCAGTTCATTAGAGCTTAAATTGAGCTTATTTAATAAGGAAAAAACTGTCTTATTTAATAAGAACAATCTCCAAATTAAGGTTTTTTTATCCTCTCATAGGGAAGTCTGCCTTTATTTCACAGCTTCTTCAACCCAAGTTTGTATGTCTTAATCAGAAAAGGATGCTTGCGGAAAGATACAGACATCCAAAGTGAATAACTTGAGACAAGGGACCTGAATTAATAATTCCAAGCATTAGGTGTCTTACTGACATTGAATCTTCAGACTTCTAACGAAGCCCAAGTTGTCATCTAGAAACAAATACAAAAAGCAAAACCACAGAGGTGTCTTCCTGTAGGTTAAAAAAAAAAAAATTAATTTTGTTTCATGTTCTTATGGGGCCAAAAGTCTTGGGCAAAAATTTTTAATGTAATTTATATGCAGATAAGCAAGCTGTCTGTGCCTTGATTTCCTAAAGTAAGAAATAGTTTCAACTATATTCATTCTAAATGTCATTAACCTAAGCACCTTTGCAATATTGAATTATGGTTTTGATGTTTAGCTTCTACAGACATACTAAAAGCAGCAGATAAATGTATTGCTCCACATTGCAAGAATGCACAGGCTCATATTTCAAAGCCCAGACAATTCTTACCTAAGCAACAGTTACCAAAAACTGCAGATGAAGACAAGTTTTTCCAAAACACCACCAGTACCTTTGCCTTCAGATCAGTTATCCTGCTCCAAAACGTTCATTCGTTTCCATGGGGAAAAAAAAAAAATCTTGTTCTGGATGAATTCTGCTTTTTTTTTTTTTTTTCTTTCTGCCAGAGCATTTGTTTTAATAACTCTGTATTTATTGCCTTTTTAAGGGCTTTCACTTGGTGGGAACGTGAGACAGCTCTGTGTTGTAGTCCTCCCTAAGAACTCCATTTTACCCATTACAGTTCTATTTCCTTGGGTCTTGAAGAAAGTCTGAATCTTAGGACTGTTCCCTTTCCCAGGTGTGTCCCCTGAATCACCAGGCTGAAGTTATAGGTTGTCTCTCCTCCTTTTGTTACCAGCTTTGCTTAACAAGTCGGTGAGTTGTAGCAGCTTTTACAAATGGCAACCACAAGTGCACATCCCTTTTCTTATGGCTGTGCTATGACCTCCTGTTATCCAGACTTTTTCAAAGATGTGTAAACCTCTTCCAGAGGTATTATGCCTATAGCAGATAAACTGGATCATGCTGTTCAACATCTCCCGGCCCTGTTCAACATCTTTGTCGGTGACATGGACAGTGGGGTAGAGTGCACCCTCAGCAAGTTCACCGATGACACCAAGCTGTGTGGTGCCGTTGACATGCTGGAAGGGAGGGATGCCATCCAGAGGGACCTTGACAGGCTGGAGAGGTGGGCCCGTGCCAACCTCATGAAGTTCAACCAGGCCAAGTGCAAGGTCCTGCACCTGGGTTGTGGCAATCCCAGGCACAAATACAGGCTGGGTGGAGAATGGATTGAGAGCAGCCCTGAAGAGAAGGACTTGTGAGTGCTGGTGGACAAGAAGCTCAACATGAGCAGGCAATGTGCTCTTGTGGCCCAGAAGGCCAACTGCATCCTGGGCTGCATCAAGAGGAGCATGGCCAGCAGGTCAAGGGAGGTGATTCTCCCCCTCTACTCTGCCCTGGTGAGACCCCACCTGGAGTACTGTGTCCAGCTCTGGAGCCCCCAACATAAGAAGGACATGGACCAGTTGGAGAAGGTCCAAAGGAGGGCCACAAAGATGATCAGAGGGCCGGAGCACCTCTCCTATGAGGACAGGCTGAGAGAGTTGGGGCTGTTCAACCTGGAGAAGAGGAGTCTCCAGGGAGACCTGATAGCAGTCTTCCAGTACCTCAAGGGGGCCTATAAGAAAGATGGGAAGAGACTGTTCAGTAGGGCCTGTTGTGACAGGACGAGGGGTAATGGTTTTAAAATAGAGGGAGGTAGATTTAGATTGGATATTAGGAAAAATTTTTTTTACAATGAGGGTTGTAGAACACTGGAACGGGTTGCCCAGAGAGGTGGTGGATGCCCCATCCCTGGAAACGTTCAAGACCAGGCTGGATGAGTCTCTGAGCAACCTGATCTAGTCGGGGATGTCCCTGCTCCTTGCAGGGGGGTTGGACTAGATGACCATTGAAGGTCCCTTCCAACTCTAACCACTCTATGATTCTATGCTTTACTCACTACAGCTGCTCATCCCTTTATTACTGTGTTTGCATTTACACGTCCAAGCAAAGAATCAATAGAAATAGCTGCCCTGATTATTGTTTGGATGGTATTTGAAAATAAAAGGAAAAAAAAAAAGCTGCCTTTCAAGAGGATGTTCCAGGTTCTGAATTTAACAACTGCATTTGAGTCAACCTGGATTACAGTGATTGAATGCAACAGAGCATTCACTGGCAAAAGACAGACACTACAACATGATATTCAGGATTTGGGCTAGTTTGAATCATCACTGAAGTCTCTGGATGCATTTCTAGACCATAGTTGAATAAGTCAATGAAACTGGCCCAATTTTATTTTAAGAACACCTCCTTCCTCATCCCCAGAAAGGCATCATCTGGTCTCTAGTCCGTTTTAGAAAGCAGACATTTTTACTGTAAGTTTTGCATTTAGCTGTTCATGTTTCTGAAACACTATTTTTGGCAACTTTTTTTCCATTCCAAGACTTTCAGGCAGAAAAAGTTTTCACTGGAATATTAAAAATAATTGTTCTGTTTACAATTGAAATCTTGTTTTATTTACTAGATCAGAAAACTAAATGTTTAAGCCCTTACAATGTCTATATTCAAGCAGGTAGTTTCTGAAAAGAATTTGGCTGTGTTCCTGTTTTTTGAAATGCTGAACTCGTAAACCATGAAACAAATAGTTGGGCTAGAAATTAAATAACAATGTTTTTCTATTTTTGTAGTCAATACTTGAATGCCAGCACAACAGGAATGAAATGGGCTGGTAGCGTGCCTGTTAGAGACAGTGATAAACTATCTTTCAGCCTTTTGCCTAACACAGTTAAGCTTTAAGCAGCTGATTTGGCCAAGCCTGTTTAAAGCAATATCTTTTTGTTTTTGTGGGTGAAACAGTACTTCATCCACAACAGCAGCGAACTGTTTCACTGATTGGGAAGAGGAGAATATTAATAAGTGTTAAAAATAAGTTAGAAATATTTTTCTAGTCCTTAAAATACAACATTGACCTCAAGATTTACAATCTGCTCCCTTTCTAGTGTTCATTCGAATAGATATTAAAAGACTATTTTTCTATATAAAATGCTATTTAATGTGAATAGTGGTGATGCACACAGGGTCTTCATACAATACCTCCCCTCCTAAATATTAATAACTTAGGCAACATTTGGCAAGAATGGGACACTGTTCCCTCCTTGAAGTGTTAACATGAATGTGTTTTTGTAACTAGATAACAAAATTCAGGAATAAATACAACTTTTGAGTGGGCTGTTGCTTATAGTTACATGCTGACTTGTAAATCCAAAATCATTTCCTCTTATCCTCAGCCTCCCTGGTATTTTATCTCAAGCCACATTATGCATTTTGAATGAATCAGTTTATGAGGAGCTATGGTTCAAGTCTTTACTATGCATGTTTCCTCTTCGTAAAATACATTTCTCCAATATCTGAGACATAATAGTCTGAGTCTTCTTTGTGTTTAATATCTGAATTGCTTTAAGCTTTAATTTATACCTGGATCCCATGAAGCTGGATGAAGAGGCCTGGGTAGAAAACCTTTTCTCATAGTAGCATTTAGAGTCATGTCTCTTGTAAATTAAAAGCTTAGATATGAAGTGGACTTTTACCGAAAGGGCAATACTGAACTTGGTTAGTGCACTGGATCTCAAAAATAAGTATTAGGCCAAATCTGTCTCACATAAATGTGAATGGAAAGCTTCCACTTTATTTCAGGAGGAGATGTATCAGGTCCGTGCTGCTAATTTCATTTTGGCCTTGAGCAATGTTGGCCTGAAAGTTAGCCCTGGGCACAGCAGAACTCCATTGTATAGCTGTAGGAGTTCAGAGACTTGGATGCACATATTCTTAGCCATTTTGACACAGATAAATTTATGATTATTCTCATACAGAAAATAGTTTATCTGTAGGCCTTAGAGACCTGAATTCTTCGCTATTCAGGGTTATATCCTGTGGCAGGGAAATTTACTCCCCTTGTCTTTGGCATTTGTCACCTCTCGGTCACAGTTTTACCTCAATTTTTATCTCTGATCTAATGATTTTTAACTCCTCTTCATCTATGCTTCTGACTTTGTCTCTGTCTAGATGTCATTTTTTGTGACAGGGTAATGAAAGCTCAGCTGCCAGCTTTTATGACAAGAACAGCACTCTCTCATATGTATTCTACTATCCTGCATCAAAGCAGACTTTCATTTCAGCACCACAGTAAGATGCACTTACCTTATTTTTCTCCATCTCCCTAAGTCAAGGAAGTATTTCACACACCTTTCTGACAAAAAAAAAAAAAAAAAACAAAACAAAAAAAAAACCAAAAAAAAACCCCCAAAAAACCAAACCTGTTAGACAAAGTCAAATATATATGCCTGTAAGCAGTGCTTGCTGCTTTAAGAAAATCTAAGCTAGTATTCAGTGAGGGTAAATCATACAAAGTCTTTATTATTGAGCAGGTCTTAATGAAATAGAAGTTCAAATGAAGAGGAAAAAAATCTCAAATTGCTTATGATTTTAAAAGCTTAATGTTAAAGCTATAAGAAAAAATCTGAAGAAACCTAAAGAGGGAAAGTAAGAGGGAAGGACCCCCCCCAGGTGCTACATCAAAGGAAATACCTCTTCAGAAAGTATGTGATTAACTGTCCTTTTACTCTAAGGTGCACACTTGTCACTCAGTGTATAATATATTTTATCACCTGTTTTAAACTGCTGTGAACTGGGGAAAAATCAGGTTCATCTCTCAGCACAAAAAGGCTTTGATTGAGGATTGAAAAATTTATTCTAATTGAAAAAAAAAAAAGAAAAATAGAAAATTACAGAAAAAAAAGTTTTCATCCTCCATGTCTCTCACATCACTAGCAGTTCTGCCATTAGTATATAAAATAAAGTGTTTCCTTTCTCTAACAGATACTGAAAAAGGCAGGACTTGCTCAGTTTTGGTAGACTTATCTAGCAGGTACTTATTTCACAGCAGCTAGAAGAAGAAATCATCACTACTTTTTCTCTAGAAGTTAAAGCACTCATCCTGGTCATTTTCCTCTTTCACCTGAGAAAATTCAAGCAAATCATAACACTTACCTATAAAATAGTGCCTTAAAGAGGTGACCAAATGAAGCTAAACTGCTAGGTAAACAGATATACTTTCTATTTTTTCTGGTGTGGTAGGAGAAACATGTCTAAGATTCCTTCTGAACTGAGCTCTTAAGGGGCTGCAGAGTGAAAACCAATTTAGCAAACCCAAAATGAATTGAGAATGAACTAGACTGGAACATGTCAGCATCTGTGAAGACTGAATCATGTTTCCGGGCTCATGTAGAAGCAGAAATTGAAGTGTCTGGAAATTTTGTAGAAAACTTGAATGCGTCAGGATGACTGCTTAAAGTCTTTTCATCCCTTGTGATATGAAGCGTCATGTGTCATGCTGATGCCTGTTGTTGCATTTCTGTTCTCCAGGTGCAAAGTATCTGGAAACTCACTCTAACTTCAAGATACACGCTTTTGCAATGGCTTCTACATCATGAGAACAATGGATTCCTGCTGGCATGGTCTAGAAGATATTTGCAAGCAAAAGCAACTGGTTTGGGCAATATGTGTTCACCTTCTGGGTGATAAACTTGCTAATTTGAGTTGTTCTGGTCTGCCTCTGTGGAGCATGGATTAAGTCAATTCGCCACTTAAAGGGAGGAAGACTCCTTGTCCCCTGCCCTCAAGAGGAACTATGGCTGACTGATACTGCAGAGATGCTATCATCTATACTTATCATACTCTGGTGTTGATGTCTAATGCCTCTGCTTAGAAAGAAAAATAATGAATTTCCCTTTTCCATATTAGTTTTTGCAGTTGATGATTGGCTTCCTCATTTTTGAAAAAGAACAGTGAGAGCTCCTGATGAAAAAGCAACCTACATAAGACTGTATGAATAAATCTAGTTGCCTGAGATACTGACAAAGTTAGCCTTTTTATCAAAACTAAAACCAAAAATCTATTCTGGCTGACTCAAGGAATGACAAAAGCACATACTCAGATTTCTAAAATATTCATTGCAGTAGGCAATGGTTACTACATGCCAACAAAAAGCATTAGTATGTTCAGCTATGATACAGGAAGCCTAGATTCTCATTTCATTTTTACTTAATTATTCATGTGTGTTTTCCTAACGAGCAGAGTAACCTCAAACCACTGTGTAAAAGACTATGGCACCACAGAGCTCTCCATCGCTATTCTGTTTTGTACAGACTAAAAGTGTTTATTGAAGAGATGCTTTTTCTGTTGCCAGCATGCATAGTATAATGTAATTAAACTGGGAATTCAAGAGGAAGAAAATACCTTATGTCCCACAGTTTAAAAAATCTAATTCCAGTATAATTTTTCAGCTGAGTCTTCTTGACCCATTGAAGCCAAATTTATGGATAGATTCCAAGGAAATGTACTAACTTGTTTTTAATAGCAGAAGGCTGGAAATTAGTTAGTTGATATATGTATAGATACATGGTTCTTATGCATATAAATACATGCATACATACATAATTCTTGAATAATTCAAGCCAATGTGATGCTTGAATATATATTTAATTGTATAAAGAGTACATTAAAAGGATCATGACAGAGCCATGAAAAAAAAAAAGTTATTGGTGTTTTATCCTTCATTCTGCATTCACTTTGCAAAACTTAACATGACTACCATGCCAGGCAGTAAAGTCTTCATCCCTATACCAGAGCCAGATGCATTGTAAATGTTCACAGCTTCTTTGAAGAGCCACAACAAGTTCACCCTAGCTAGAATTTACCCTTCCACTGCACCATGCACGTTACTAATGGGAACCAAGTGCCCTTCTTCATGCTTGGGACTATGAAGAATTGACCCCTAGGAGTCAGAAATGTTAGATTCATGTAAAATGGATGAGGTTTTGTACTACCTCTTTTTTCCTTCTTTTTATTACTGTATATTTACACCATTGATCACTTTTTATAGTGCTCAAAGTTATGTTTACTAGTAATGGCAGAGCAGCAACTCCACTGCAGGCTCTGTGTAAAAGAGTGCAGTTCATGTCAACTATTATTTCTTTTGCTTTCATCAACTGAGGTAGTGGCTGGGACTTGAAAACTCTCCTCACTATGGACAGTTGCTTTAAAAAACACTTAGATATATTGAGATTCAAAGTTGAGGTGATCTTCAATTATTTTTGATTTCTGACAAGAATTCTGGGAATTAATCTACTGCCTTTCAAGTGCATTGGGCTATATGTGCTGACTCTGACTGAACAACCTTTTGTCATTTCTGTTGCTTCATTTAAGATTCTCAATACAGTGCAGTAGCAGAGAGAAAATGTTTCTTTTAGCAGCTTTTATTTGGGAGATACATAGCCTCTTAAGAGTGAACTTGGCAGCTTGCATCTAATGTAAAATGATTGACTTTAACTATTACACTGAGAGTAACTGATATCTTTGAAGCTTCCTACTTCACATTGAATCAGATGATTCCAACGATGAAAAATTGATCTATACAGATCCTGTACTTACTGCTAAAGCAAACATCTAAACTTTGCTTCTTGATGGCTTACAAAGTACATAGATTGAGATTTACGGGGTGGTGGAATCACTTACCTCTTTAAAGTTCAGATTTTTTTTTTTTAAAAGTGTTATTTACTTTCAGCAGTAAATGCAGTTTTTAAAAACTATACAATGTAAGTATACAAATCCAGAGAAATCGTGCTAGTACCATTTATTAAGTTAATAAAACAAACTCAGAGTAGGCTGAACTTGTGCATGTGCACACACACACATGCTACTGAAAAAGGGAAAAATTATCAGTAAGTGTTCAGAATATATTTGTTTCCTGCTAACATACTGATGTGAAAAAGAATTTGCTTCTAAGATAGGTTATCACAACGTAAAATAGGGCTCAGTAAGTACAAGTCAGTTGCTTCCAGTGCTGTCCATGAAGCCGTGCAGGCTAAAGCAGCTGAAAATCTAGCCCTTGTGTGGATGAACACTTCAAGTTTATAATGGTAAGCTTGCTGCTTTAACGCTAGGAACTTCAAAGGTATGTTACGTGACAGAATAGTTATCACATAGCTTGACACTGCACTGTCAACTGTTCATCTCTGATATTTGATGGTGCTACTGCTGCTGTTTTCTCAGTGGCTTTCAGCTGCTCTTTATGTTATAGAAACCAGCAATGATTCTGTTGCCTTAGTTTCTCAAATGACTTCCCGGTACATTAGCAAACTATGGAGGGAAATAGTACTAAATAACAGCCACCAAAGCAATACAGAATATCATTAGTGCTATAGTCTGTGACTTTCAGGTTGTATTTAAAAACTGCTTAAAAGCCAAAATTTTCTTTTGTGAATCTGCTCTGCTACATTCCAACAACTCTCAGTTTCTGAGGCCACTGACAAGGTCTTAGCCATGTAAATAGGAAAGGAAAAGAGTGCAAAACCAGTATTTTTCCTTTATATGTCTATACAGCACATTCTTCATTGCTTAAAAATCAAAACTAAAAGAATCTCTTTTAATTATCTATAGAATTAAAATTGGGAGCTTTAAAAAGCCTTTGTTTTATCTTATCTAAGGAAAAAAAAAATTTGCTCTCCTGTCTCACAATACGCATCTTCAGCTGTTGCCTTTACATACTGTTATAGAGTGTTCTTTTGCTGGTAGCAATGTGATTCCACTACTATCTCAAAAGCAAAAATAAAGGTATGTTTTCTTTCCTCTGCTGAAGAGCACTGAACACATGCATTCACATGCAAAAACACATTACTAAATCAGATCTTGCTGGTCTTTTTTTTCCAGTAGTTCTTTGTCTTAACTATCAATCCTTTCCAGATCCATTTATGCACACACTCCATGCCAGTGAGAATCATTTTGGTTTGCAGTAGGGTGGTGGCTGACAAAAGACACTGTCATTACATACTTTTTTTCCTTAGGGCAAAATTTTTTCCTTTTCCTTGGCTTCTTTAAATTACCAATAGACAATACTGAAAGGATTAACATAACTTTTCTTCCAAAAGTACATTAATCTCTGACCTACATGCTTTCCGAAGTTCGGATGGTGTGCTCACAATGCGTATGTCCGATTTGGAGTGTTTAAGAGATGTCACTGTTGTCAGACAGAAGCCAAAATGCCTGACTATATGCAAGACCAGTGACTCTTAACTTATCAAAGTACTGTTAATATACAACTCTTTGTCTTTCTCATGTACTTATATCTTTTACTGAAAATTTCTATGACGACAGTTTACCAGTGTAGACTTGGAGTAAGTATACGTGCACTACTACCTCTGTTGGCTAACGTAAATTCCTAAAATACCTCATATATACAGTGGACGGAGCAAAGCATGCCCCCACCTAAAAAACGCAGAGCATGAATATCAACTAAGTTAAGCAATGCCTTCACGTTTATGTAGCATGGAGGTATCTTCTGAAGTTACCTCCTTCTGTTGACCACATAGGGTGGCTAAGAAATTATAGTCCTAGCTAAGACACATGGATAAAGTTACGAAGTGCAAATGTTTACCTATGGTACCAGAGTGTTTCCACCATTAAGCCCAAAGGTGAAGGAAAGGTAAAGGAAACCAAGAAGGGAAAGAGCATAACTGCTAGGTTATCTGGTGAAAGGCTACCCAGATCAGACACAGAGACCCTGCAAGGACCATGGGAGCAGTGATAGGTGGAGGACCTCTGGTAACTTCATCAGTGAAAATCTGATCAGTGGAAATTACACTGAATCAGTTGCTCCTAAAACTGTCAAAGGAGAAGGACTGGACCCCTGAACCTGGTGTGTAACCCACCCATTTGAACCAGTGAAAGAAACACTTTTTGCAGTACCATGGAAACCAAAGGGGACTACTGTGTATGGAATGCAGCAGGGAAGAATATTTTGGGATTGTGTAAAACTTTTTATGGGATATTTTAAGGGAATTGTTTGGAGGAAGGAGCAAGGTAGATAAGAGAGGACCAAACATGAGAAAATAAAATAAAAATGAGATTAAAAGGGGCTGGTAATATGCAAACAGGTTACTGGTCAGCATGCCTCTCTGACTGATCCATGCACTTCAGCACAGTTTGTCCTATCCTCCCACTAAACCCCGTTTCCAACTGGTGAACACCCAGCCAGCTTAGCAGGGGGGTTGGGAGGTTAAGCTGAGTGTCAGCCCTGGAGAGAGGCATGGGGCTGAGTGGGCTGTGGGGCCCAGGTGAGAAGCTGGAGACACTCAGCTCTGGGCCAGCAATGGGTTATACTGCCTGTTCGAGATCAGATGGTCCTGGAGGGGCTGGGGCAGGGAAGGGGCATCCTCGATTCAGTGTGAGGCAGTAAGCTTTAAAAACTTCAGTTACTCCCACTGTAATAGTTAAATTCCATCCTTTCATATCAGATCCAGCACTGAGTTCACTCTTAACAGGCTATGTGTCTCCCAAAAAAAAGCTGCTAAAAGCAACCTTTTCTCTCTGCTACTGTACTATTATGAGAATCTTAAATGAACCATGAGATAGGGATGGGAAAAATCCCCTACATCCTGGAGTCCACTGGTTCTGAGTACCTCTAGCAGTAACGAGCCTGTGCAATTACTTCAAGGGCAGTGTCAGGGAAAACGGAACCAACTTATCTTCTGGGTCATACCATTTCCCAGTATTGTTGCATTTCTCTTTTTTGAAAGTAAGAGCCAAACTACATCTTGAAAGAATGAGTAGGCCCGAAACTCTAGTGTTCAGACCACAAAATGTTTCTTTTTTTTTTTTTTAAGATACAGATTGACTAAAATATCCAGCATACATGACTGAGAAAACCTCAATGATTAGTTTTATTTTAATTACTTAAATATTCTACTTAACTTCTTTTACCCTTGCCTTCAGGCTTCCAGCTGATATGACTCAAATGCCATCAGTGTAATTATTCTGATTGAAGCACTGATTCAGCAATGTACTTAAATATACTGCAAAAATTAAGCAAAGGTTCATTTGTGATGTGTATTGAGGGCGAAACTGGTTTTATGAATCACAAAGAAAATATTATTCTTGTAATGGTTTATTTTATGCTATACTTTTGCTTTGGATGGACATTCAGCTTGCCTCCAGCAAAGTGTCATCAGGTGGAGTATCTATCGTTTATGGTGTTAAACCTGATATATTGTTCACAGACTACTGATATCTGTTCGTTAATGGAAAAACGGTGAATTACATCTGAATTATTTTTAGGGACTACAGTTAAAACATCTGAGACAGTTCTCAGCTGCCAAGTACATTGTCTTGTCTTGCTGCACTTTAGCATCTTGCTGACATTTTGTAACCCTCAGCTTGGGTTTATATTTTAAAGGGATTTTTCTTTTTTTTTTGTAGTTCTTACAACTGAAAAATACTATAATGTAATGAAAGTTAAGATTTGGGAGAGCATACAGAGTTTTCAAATATGAGCCTGTTAAGAATGCTTACTTTTGTACTGTTTTGGAGTTTTGAATTTATATATGCAAGTCAGAGATTCCAGTGAAGTCATTAAGATTATGTGTGTGCTTAAAGATGTGACACTAAAAACTTCCTCAAGGAAATATTCTGATTACCCAAGGACCTCTCAGTGAAAGGAGTCTTGGTTCACAGAAATGATTGATACATTGGCCATACATTTCCATCTCCATGGAAACTGGAGATTAGTCTTAATTAAATGTTTTTTTATTCAATATTTTGTCCTAGGGGCCAGGAGGAAAAAGTTATTGCTTCTTATTCAACTTCAAATTATTTCCAGGCACCTAATCTGGAGTAACAGAATTTTTCAATTTGTGATTATGATATGACCTTGGCCTTTTGCAATTACTGTGATTTCTCAGACACGGTGAATGCTTGCCATTCACATTAATACAGTGTTTCAGAAAAGGAAAACAAAAATAGGGAAATCAAACTTACTGGAGTATTTAATAGCATGATCTCTTGATTAAGCAATAAAACCTATTCACAGCCGTTTGGTCAGATTAGAAACAGTTTACTAGCGCAGGGGCTGCAAGGAACACTGAGGACACTTACCCAAGGCAGTCCTTAGCTGATGGATTGTAGGAGTGCCAGAAACCTGACAAGAACAGTAATAGCAGAATCCATCTGTAGCAATGTAGCAAGGCAGCTCCTAAGAGAGTTATTGTAACAGTTTATGTTGTCACCTTCCACTCTTACTTTTAAAGCTACTCAGGGCAGAGTAGAAACACCCAGTTTCCTCTTGCTTAAAAGCAGTGTGATTTCAAGGGCAAATCAAAGTTAGGTTGTTTATTCTCCTGTCCTTTCTCACTTAATGCAGTGTAACTGTTTACAGAGAAGTAACAGGATGGAGACATATAAATGTCCCAATGTAGAAACAAATAAAATAAAAACTAAGGTGGTAAGTTTATCTTTTCCTCTGAAACTGTGGAGTGACATATGCATAATTCAATAACAATTTCCAAAGTGAAGACTTTCACACATGGTTTAGCTGCTAAACAGAAACGAAACAGGCAATGCCAGGGTGTTCTTAAAATGCTGCTCTGTTTTCAACTTGACTGTTAATACAGAAATAACTAGCTCAAATTTTTTCTTACTTCATTTTCTTCATAGCAAAAAAAAAGGTGACAAGGAATTGGCTTTCTCTAAATGCACACTGTGCAGCTATCTCTTGTTATCAGAAGGCGAAACAACAGGCTTTGTTACTTATCAACCCACTTTTCGGAGATTCCTTTTGCCCTTTTCTTACAACAGTAATATGTGGCATTTTAAGATTGTTATCCTTAAATAATTTCATAGTTATTTATCTGTGACATTACTATTCATTGGTATGTAGTACTGATGTAATGCAGTAATGAAGACCTAACAATGAATTTTATTTGACAGAAACTATGACACCAGTTAATGGCATAGTTCAAAGTAGATCTAAGGATGCTGGAAGTCAACACGAGGTATGGCACCAGGTTGTGTTTAGATCACGATATGTAATTCTTGATTTTACTGAGAAATTATCAATTAAAATTAGAGCTCTAATCTCTACGAATATAACTACACATAACTACTCTTCAACACTTATGACATTTTTCTTCCAGTTCCTCATTTTGTTTGTGACAATTTCCACATCTACCACCACTTTAATGATTTGATTAAATGTCAAGGTTAGCTATTTTAGTTTTGTCCTCTTAAATCTATGAAAAAAAAATCAGAATTTATACCATATTCGCTTCCTACAAATTCATTGAACTATGTATCTGTCCCCTAATATTATTGAATATCTTGATCTGTTGGGTATAATTTCTTTGTTTCTGGTGGGCCGGGGCCCAATAAGTCATTATTGTTCAATAACTTATTATTCAATAACTTCAATAACTTGTTATTCTATTGCCATATTAGGACTGACCCCATCCTATGACTGTTGCCAACATATTGATGTTGCCTAGATTTCTTGTATGCCAAAATTATTTCTCACATCATCTTTATCAACTGAATTCTGAAAACACTTGATGTCTCTAACACCGTCCTTTCTGTCATTCAGGGCTATGACTGAGTTTGGTTTTACCTGAACTTTGCCTTTGACATATGCATCTGAGTCATCTTTAAGCATTTTTGATCCATCTGCTATAAGACTTCCAAGATATAAACTTTCTTCTTTATGCAATTTTTTTTTTTTTTTGAGTATTAGAACTATTTTAAGTAAGAGTCTGGTACCACACACTTTCTTGACCTTACTTGTCTTTATGAAGTTTTTTTCTGTGAGATGTTGAAAAAGCCACTCATCTCCACAAGGCACCTGTTGAACATCCATTTCTCTCCTTTCTCAGCATGCATTGCTCTGAAACTCTGAAATCCCATGACAGCTTTAGCAGATGTGTCTAACTTCACTCTGTATTCAGTTGAGATTTAATTTTGCCTGAATTACAGGCAATCAGGAACTTCTAGTACACATTTTCTAAGACACTGTGTGCCCATGGCACCCCAAATAGCAACCCAAAGCTGCAGAATTCTTCAGGACTGACTTGTGCCACATCAGGCTTTGCCAAGTACCAGGGGTGCCTGCCCTACTACTTGCCTTACCTTACTACAATCCTGACACTAATAATTTCCATCAAAAGATGTCTGAGAAGACAAGAATGTATTTTTCCATTAATGACTGCTAGGACCTACGAGCCTAAAGAAAGGAGAGGAGTTGTATCTTTGGTTTTGTTTTCTCCGATTCAGTTGTGTCCTTTAGTTCTGCCTCCCTTGTTTTAGATAAACTCTGTGGATATTTAAAAAAAAAAAAAAAGCAAACACTGTACACTTGTCCTTTGAGATAAAGTTAGTGCTGTAGAAGTCTCTTTAGAGACAGGAGGAGAAGGACTGGAAGATATATATGTACTCAGATATTATTTTTATGAACACATCATTCTCCTGGTAGTATTGTTTTACTATTTTTATAAAATAGTCTCCACAACTTCCTACTTCTTTGAATCAACTGAAAAAGAAATAACTGGAAAAATTGGTTTCTTTCCTAGCAGAAGACATTAGGCAGGTCCATACCACTAGGACTATATGAAAAGAGGTCCCTTCCTGACATCTTCACACTTCTTAGCGGACACAGGTTCTCTGCCCTCTTTGTCTTTGTAGTGAGACAAAGGCAGTGGTGCAGAGTGGAAATACTCAGCACTAAAGCAGATGGAAAGGCTTTTTCTTTGATCTGAAGTGTCTTTAGAAAAACTTGGGTGCAAGAGCAGGTGCCAGACCTTCTTCAGTCAGGTCCGTGCTACCCAAAGGGATAGGGAACTTTCCCCTCCAGCATATACTGGTGTAAGCTAAAGCAGAGGCCAAGCACACAATATCAGATAGATGGTAAGCATGACTGGAACAGTGATGATACAGATGTTTTGAAGAGAAAAGTAAATTCTTAATGTCATACTGTAAAACTAGACTATAAATATTTCTGTCCTGAAAGATACCATCTCTATTGCATCTAACCAGATAAGGAAGTAACTTTTACCTAAAAATCTTTTGTTGTTACTGGAAAAAAAATCTTTAAATCTTTAGTGTATTTCAGTCCTTGTAATTCTTAAAGATTCAGGTTTGTCTTCTACCTCAGAAATCTTTTTGAAGTTGAAGATAATCTTTGAGTTGAAGAAAATCTTTGCCTTGTAATTAAAAATGGACTTTGAATTGTCTCTTCTCTTGTCCTCCAGTTTTTTCTGTACCTGTGAATGTTAAAAGGTCATGACGTTTTTTAAAAATACATCAATTGCTTTCTGATGCTTACTTTGTGAAACATAGAACTCCAAAATTATACTTTATTTTCTAGCTATTTACATGGTAATTGGTGTTGTATAATGCAGGAAAAATCAGATAACTGACCTGAAATCTAGTTTTCAGCATTATTCTGACATATTTTATTATTAAAATGATTTTAAAATGTCCTTTTTATATTTATGTAACAACTTTTTTCATAGAGGCAATCTGAGCTTCTACACTGCAATGGAAGCTATGACTCTGTGACATCCTGCATGGTTTTTTTCCCCTTGACCTCATATTTCCTCATGGTGGCACTTAATCCAGCACAATAAAGAAGACATAGACCAAAACTTAAACACTGCATAACACAGATTGTTGCTGTCCCCACAGGCCTTTCTTTTCCACCTGAGAACAGAATACAGAAGAGCTATATAATGCCTGACTTCAAGAAGAATCTTACAGCTTCTGAACATTGAATGCAGTGCATGGATAATTGATTTTTTTTCTGTATTGGGATTTGAAAGACGGAGTGTACTGACATAAGTATAATGTCAAGCTTGTGCTATGTATTTTTATATTTTAAAGTTATTCAAACTGCTATAAATCAAGTAAGTGCCAAATATTTTTTGTATCTTCCTTCTTCTGTAGTTAAAAAGTATATCTTGTAAAGCAAATTAATCAGTTTGTTCTCCCAGGCTTCTGTCTTAACATGAAAATTAACATGGTCGCTATCCTTTGTGGAAAGTTATATGTCAGTAAGGAAAAGGAATCTGAGAATTTTGTGTGGATTGAAGGAAATGGCCTCTCAGATTTTTCCTTATACCTCAGCCTGCATTGCATACAAAACACTACAGAAGATCATATTTGAATATTGGATGGTGAGAGGAAAAAGCCTTTCTGCATCTTCCCCTGCTACCACTCCCTGTGCCGGGGGGAAGAGACAGTTGTCCTTTATACAGCTGCCCTTCTGAGTATGAAGCTTTCTTAAGCTGTGGAGCAGCCTTACTGCCCTTCATTTAGAAAACATTTTGAGTTGCATTTTTGGTATTTCACAGTGCTGGCCAGCTCTGAGATTCCAGATTCAGGACAGAACTCTCTGAAAGCAGCATGTGTAAGATTTCCAGTGCTTTTCTTTACCTACTTGTTTCTTTGTACTTTCTTCCCACTCTCCTCAAAGCGTGTCCCAAGTTATTCAGGAGTAGGAGTTGGACTGAAAGTTTGCAATCCTGTAAAAGCTGTTGGATTTTCATCAGTGTGATTGCACTCAGTCCTGAAGCACTGAATCTTTGTATGTTTGCCTAGATCAGTAAACAGTTCCTCTGGGTCTAGTCCCAGGCATGACCTTTGTTTTTCTGATCCCTTTGTGAAAACAAGACTCTAGAGCTGACCCCTCAGGACTTTGTGGAGCACACTGACTCGCTTTCCCCAGAGCACTGTAGTTCATGTTGTTTATGTAGATTCTCTTCCGCAATTCCATTCATAAGGATTTTCTGGATTTATAGATCAGGAACACGTTCACCACCTAAAAAGTATCCTCGAACATCATTATTTTCCCAACTTTACCTTTACAGAGAGCTATAACTGACTTTACATGGAGTAAAGTACTAATGGAGTAAAGTACCACTGGAGTTGTACCATTAAATAAATGAATTCTTCTCTTTTCTGAGTCCAAGTGATATAAGATGGTACACATCCACACTACATAGCATTCAATTCTAAGTCAGCACCCTGTATGTTGCCCCATGGCCCTAAGATATAAGTAATTTTTGTGAGTAGTTTTTTCAGTCCAAAGTACCTGCAATAATGTGAGGACAATGTTTCATCTTAGAAGTGTTGGGCATGCAGTGGTGTGCTAAAATACCTGGATATTATTAGAAGACACTATACAGCAAAGAGAAACAAAGCTGGTGTGTGCTTCTCCACCATGCCTTGTGACAGACAATTGATATCCCTTCCATTGACCCTACTGGTGCACACTCGTCTGTGAATCCTGTCCGAGCATTGTCCTGCAGAAAGCTAGTTTGCTTCAACCACACTTGTGCTTCATGAATGGGTTAGTAATTAAGCTGTAGGTGTGATCTGCCCCATAGCATTCAGCTTGCTCCTATTTTAAATGCAGCCACTGAGCCTGTCACCTGTCTCTGTGCTACAGCATCTTTTGATGGCAGCTAGCTCCTCAGGTATCTATGTGTGCCACTGCTCAACCTGGGATCCTGGGCTTCCCAGTGCCCCCGATAGTAAATTATGGCCACTACGTGCCCGGAGGAAGGGTGGAGTTCCCCTGTGTGGAAACCATAGAATCATAGAATCATAGAATGGTTAGGGTTGGAAGGGACCAGAGGGTAAAGAGAGAAGGCAAGGTGCTAGACTCCCTCCCTGCCACAGGAGCAGACACAGACAGGGTATGTCCCTAGAACAAACAACTGAAAAACACATCCAAGCCCAGAAGTGCAGGCCCTGTCATACTTAATCAGCACGAACTTGTGAAGACTTCCTCCTTGCCCCAAGCTTCCTGTCTTACTCTGCCAGCCCCATGGGTTCATGTCCTATCATGCACATTTATTTCCTTGCTTTGCTCTTGTGCATTTTCTGCTCCTGTTTCCTTTCCCTGTATAGAAACCAGGGGAGCAGCATCTCCTAGATTAAGCTGATTCATTACTCCAAGGTGTTTTTACTGAACAATGTTGCGTTATTCTTGTCTGAGAGATAAATGACACACCTGTGACACACAAAGACAGACAACCCTCTGATATCTTCTGTGTTGTAGCATCACCTGTAACATCAGCAAGTCTCAATAAGCTGCTAATAGGTGGGTTATGCAAAGCATTCAAGTTCCAAAAAATCATTAAAATTATTTCTCCACAGGTTGGGCTGGGTGCTTAGTACAAATATGAATGCCACAAGGTGCTACAGAAGTCTTGGCAGGATGGGCCACTTCTTTCATTTTCTCTAAAAAATATATAAAGTTAAAATACTGAAACTTTGCACTTTTACATCCATCTGAGTGCCTATGTTTTAATTTCTTTCACATTTGTTTCACCTTTCAGAAGGGCTCATTTACTAAATAGTTAAACATTTTGAACCTGTCAATTTCTCCATCATTTAATTCCACTAAAGTCAGCTTAAACATATTTCTGACTGTACAACCACTGGACAGGAAATTACACAGGAACAATATTTTGTCTTTTCTCATCACAAAACATGCTATTGTTGTACTACGCTTCCTCTCCAGACCAGGATTTGTCTTCATTGCTTTGGGAATTTTTTCATGTGAATAATTTTTTTAGCTTGACTGAGCACACTCTTTGTTTCCGAAGTCCCAGGATGACTGTCATTCTGTGCTAACTTAACCCTCCTATATGTCTCTCTAAAGATAAAAATATTAGTCATGTAATATAAGAAAATCAAAAGATATGAAACAGGTCCTTATAATGTTTATTGATGACTAGGAAAAAATATTTTCTGGAGTAGTGTAGTTTTCTTTCTATCAGATATAGAAGAAAATTTTCTCCAGCAATAATTATCCATAAAATGCTCTTTTCTCTACTGTGAAAAAAAAGAAGAGCAGCAACAACAGCAGCGGCAGCATGAAATCTTGAAAGCAACTAGTACAGGATATTTACCAAATTGTATTCTTGGTTGCAGAGTCCCCTTTTTCTTAATATCTTAGTGGTAAGTAAGATAAAAAAAGATATTAAGATGAGTAATTCTAAGCATTCTTTGTTTTTTCTTGATTGTCTCACACTTCCATTCTAAATCTTGTTGTGCAGTTATTAAACTAGGAATTACGTTTGACCAGCCTTATGTCCAGCCAAAAAGGTTCCTAAGATGTAACATTCTTGCCTGAATGTGGACAACGTTTAGAGTTACCTCTATTTATTTACATTAATCTAGAAAGTGGTTAGACATTTAGTTATCTGGATAACTATTCTATCTGATATCTATTCTATCCTGGTGAAAAGTTGCAATTTTAAGAAGTAAACTCTGGCTGTTATGGGTACTGCTGGTAAATTCATTGCCCAATACTTATATCCTGTAGTCAGCAAATTCTCATTAAAATCTTTAATGTATCTGAGAGGCCAGATAAAGTGAGGCAGCAATAGACTGAGCAATTAAGTGAGTGAATCTTATTAAAGTTTTCTCTGACTGGAAATTAAATGCCAAGTGAGTGAATGGAAATGTATGATGAAGAGAAGTTAGGACCAAAACTGCATAAACAATTTGCCTGTGCCTACACTTGTCATTTCTAATACATTGATCAGCGTAGTTTTAACAGTTCTGGAGGTGTTTGAGAAAATGTTCAAATAAAACAAAAAATCTGGCCACACCTGCAGAAAGTTAGTGAAGACAGCAGAGAGGAGATGCAAGTGTCTGAAAACCTGAAAGACTTTTATGCCCAAGTATTTCATGAGAAGCAATTAAGTGTTGGTTTTTTTGTGGTTTTTTTTTTTTTTTAATTTGGAGCATATGTATAGGGAAAAAATATTGCTGAGCCTGTAGTTTTCTAGTTTTTGGGGGGAGGGGGCTGGAGGAGAAGACAGATGTTAAAGCCATTTGAGCAACAATATAGCAACTTCCAAAGCTGAAGAACTTTGGAGTACAAACAGATTACATAAATTTTATTACCTAAATCTAATTAATGTATGCTAGACTACATTCTTGGCTGCCATGTTTCAGTTAGACAATGATTGGCCTGTAAAGGTCATAGAATCCAATTTATTCAAAGACCTAGATGCAAATAATTACCACAAGAAGCTGGTGTTGACTGCCAGGCATCTCAGGGGCAATGCTGAAGCTCTTGATTCCAAACAGAACGTGCTACAGGACCTGTTAGACAGCAGGTGCTTCAGCATCTGATTGAGCTAGGCGCCATGACCTTCTTCAGCTCATACATTAATATCTCTTTTTGCAAGTGCAGGAGAGATAAGAACATGACTTTTCCTCTGTATGAACTCCTCCCTCTTCTGTCAGAAAAGCTGTAGGTGATACTCTTGCATAGTAAATAGAACCCACTGTCTTTAATATTTCAGCCATTGCTAAGGCCAGAGGCAGTGGTATAGCCATTTCTCCACCAACTGGAGGAAACTACAGCACCACATCTTTGGTTCTCTCCTTTGTTAATTCAATGGCATATTATCTGCTTCCTAATAAGGACATTTTTCTGAGGTAGGCTAATTGCCATAACAATGTTATAACTGATTATAAATGAGAATTTTATGTGCTAACTGTCTTTATTCTGTTTTCTAGATCATTAATCTACTATTATCTTTTACATGGAGGAATGAATTGCATAAGTCTAAAATTCTGCCTGATGCTTTCAGCCTTCAGATGCTTCCATGCTGTTTCTTCAAATTTAGTGTACAATTGTTGTTTATTCTCTTTGCTCAAATTTCCCTGAATGCAAACCATTTATTATGAGTATTTTTTTCTTTAGATTTTCAAATCTGAACCATGTTGGGAAGGTGGAACTGATGACATGGCTTGACTTCTGTTCCATGATGAGATATGTAGATAACAAACTGGGAGAAGTGGATATTTCAAAAGGAAGGGCCACCATATGGGGATGCATTGACAGGCTGGAAGATCTGCAAATCATGCAAGTGCATGATGTCCTGCACCTGGGATAGAATAATCCTAAGCAGCAGCACCAGCTGTGGGATCAATGAAGGCAAACTGTGTGTTCATCTGTGTGTATCAGTAAGAAGATATCCAGCAGATGAAGAGGTGTGATTATTTAGGCCACACATGAAATAGAGTGTCCAGTTTTGGTCCACCCTCAGTTTGACAGACACGGAAAAATTGGAGAAGGTGCAACAGAAGGCCACGAAGATGACTGGAGAAGTAGACACATGAGGAAAGTTTGTAAAAAAAAATTAGGACCACTCAGCCTAAACAAGAGAAAGCTCAGAGGAAACTGATCACAGCCTTCCAATACCTGAAGAGTAGCTACAGAGAAGGAGGAGCTACTTCCTTCACAAGGATGCACAGAACAAGAAGCAGTGGGTGCAGGCAGAAATTCTATACGGATACATGAATTAAATTCTTCACAATGAGAACAGTTAAACATTTGAATAAGTTACTCAGAGAACTGGTGGGATCTCCTTCACTGCAGATATTTGTACTTGGCTTCCCAGGGCCACAGATAACCTGATCTAAGACCCTGCTTTCAACAACCAACCAGACCAGGTGTTCTCCAGAGGTTCCCACTATCCTGGGCTGTTCTGTGATTACGGGGCTCAAAGAAAAACTCTGGTGCAGAAGAGGAGAGTTGAAGAATCCTTTTAGGCCTTTAATCTGTCAGGGGAGATATCAGATAATCAGGATTAATGAATTTTTAAAATGCTCAGAAACTTTTCCAGTCTGAATCACACAGGCCTTGCCTGAGGCACCAGTCCTGAAAAAAAAAAATGCTGCTATGTTTATTGGCAGCACAGTTTAAATGTAATTTTCTCTTGTCACATTGAGATAAAATAATTGCTTGCACATTCCCTAGTTACAAAAGGTTCAGTAACATTCTCGCCTGGCTCATTTGTTTGATTCTGTGCTAATTTTTTTGGCAATGACAACAGGACCATATCCCCAATTTGTACAGCATGTAAAGCATTTTTCCATCCAACAAAAAATGTATCAAGGCTGTTTCATTAGTTGGATTACAATTTTCTGTCTTTATCACAATCATTGATCCAGAGTAATCGCATGAGAGTTTGAAGCCCCAGTTATTCTGGATGTGGCCGGTTCCCTGCTCAATTTAATCAACTCTGTGTAAATCTAAACCTAGTGGTTTTTAAATCTGTGTTATTTAAATCTAGTGTTTTCTGAGGGGCAATATATGTTATTTTGGGATTTGAAAAGTCATATGAAAATCTCTTCATTTTGCAAGGCTCTTCTCCTATCCATTTGTATTTCACATCATAATAATTTTGGAAAAGAGCCTTGGTTTCCCATGTAAAGATTTTCTTGATTTTATTTTCCCCTTTTACCATCCACTCTACTTCTTACCTTTTATTCCAAGTGAAAAAAAGGAGAAAAGAAGGAGAAAAAAAAGAAACAACAAAAAAGCCAAAAACCCATAAGCATTGAAAGTGTGGAAACTAATTTTTTTCCTCACTTTAATGTTTGAGGAAACAACTTCAAAAGAAGTGCCATATGGAAAAAGGGAACAAGAAGGGATCTGTCCTGCTTAATACATCTATCAACAACCTGGATGATAGAGTACACACTTATCAAGTTCGCAGATGACACCAAACTGGAGGGAGCAGGAGGAAGAGTGGATATGCTCAAGGGCAAGGTTGTTGTTCAGAGAAAACTCAGTAAGTCAGAGCAACAGGTCCACAAAGACCTTATGCAAGTCAACAAGGACACACGCTAAGTCCTGTCCCTGGGAAGGAAGACCCTCTGCCAGCCACAGGCTGGCGACAGAGGGACTGGGGAGCAGCTCTGTGAAAAAGGCTCTGGGGTCCTGGCCAGCACCAAGTGGGACATGAGCCACCAGCATGCCCTGGCAGCAAGGGCACCCAGCAGCTGGGTGCTGTGTTAGCAACAGGGCTGTGTTAGCAACAGCATCACCCACAGATCAAGGGAAGGGACCATCCCTCTACACCCCACCTGAACTGCTGCCTCCAGTTGGGTCTCCCAGTAGAGAAGAGACTTGGACAAACCAAGTCAAGTCCAGGGGAACCACCAGGATGGTCAGAGTAGGACCAGTGGCCCTATGAGAAGGTGTCAGGGGAGCTGAGCTTGCTGTGGGGCCCCAATAGCCACCTACCCCTACCCAAGATGAGGCTGCTGAGACCAAAGACCCCAGTTTTTCTCAGCAGGATGAGGGGCAGTGAGCAGGAAACACAGGAGGTTCAAACTGGTCCAGGTGGTCAAGAAGTGAAACAGGAGGTGCAGGTAGGTTGTGCAGGCTCCATCCTTGGAGGTCTTTCCAGAAAAAGCCCTGAGCAGCCTGGTCCGTTCTCATACCTAACTACGCTTTGAACACGAGCCTGGACTAGAGATCTCCTGAAGTCTCTTCTTATCTGAGCTACTATGTAATTCTATGATATGCAAAAAAAAAAAAGGGATCACATGAAAAGTAAAAAAAGGGAAAGAGAAGTAAGTTTAAAATATACCTATATGCACATATGCACCCACCTCACAAAAGAAACAGAAATTAATTTCTACTTTAAAAAAATCACACAAAGCTTTATATTCTAATAAATATGGAGTAAAAAATTCCATCACAATATTGTGCTTTAAATTAAAACAACTTCTGGAGGAAAAAAAAAAAGTTTCAGTTCAGTTCTAGTTTCTGAGTGTTTACTAAACCCCCAGAAAATCTTATTGTACTCTTGTCTTGCAGTTAGGCTACTCATACACAGTGAGCTGATCATGAGTAATCTGGGACAGGATCAGACCCTTACAATTTGATGGCTCTGTGTGTTCTGGCTGTGGATGAGATTTTCCTTTCCCTAAAACTGTAAGTGGCTTTTTTGAGCATTTATACTGCAACCCAAGCATTTACACCCAGTGAGATCCTGTACTTCTGAATCTTTTTGCAAGCAGTTGTATTTGTAAATCCTAGTGAGCTAAATATTTTTAGTGAAGTGGAACAAGCCACAGCTTTCCAAAATAAACATACTGAATCTTTAAGTTAAGAGAGGTGGCTTTTCTTTTCATATTTTTGTTTGTTTGTTTGAATGATAACATTCAACTGCCCAGTGGAAACTGATAGCATTTAAGATTTCATAGTTTTTTCACTGGTTGAAAACACTAAAAAAAACCCTCAAATTTAACAAAAGGTGAAGAAAATGCTCTCAATTTTGAGCTCATTCCACTGTAAAGTGCATCAGGCATTGGAAAGTTAGACAGATGGCATTGAAATGATATCTTGATGATTACTTCTCACAACTTTTTTTAGATATTTCAAGATTATTTTTTTTTTAACAGAGTATGATTTTTATGGAAACCTCCCTTACTGAGTCATTTGCAAGCAAATTATTTCATTCTTCTGAGAGAAGTGAGATGCTCCTAAGACAATTACCTGAATATGTGATACTGTTTTCAGTTTATGCATGAATTTCACACAGACTTCTATAGACATATGAGTGCCTTCTTCTCTTTTTTCATATGAAAATGTCTTCCAAACATATCTGCTGTTTTATGTCATTTGCAAACAACTCTTCTAAAATCACTACGTAAGTCAAAAGCTAGAGAAAAGTGAAACATGAATTTCCCAGTGAAATTCTTTAGATTAATAATTTCATATTGTTACAATTTATCATACAAAGTCTCAGCATAAAATTTCACAGGATTATGTGAAATGATACTAGATTTCATTTAGTAGGGACCAATTTAGATTGACTGAAAGGTGTCCTGAGACTTCTTGTAAACTTGTATGTCCTCTTAAAACTCTCAGGATTTACACTTTCACTCTGCAGAAATCTATAACCAAAATATTTAAAGAAAATATCGAATTTATGCCCTCATAATTTAAACCCATTTTCCATTTTCTCTAATTTGAGTTAGGGAGGAACTTACTTGAATGCGTAACATACAATATTGGTATTTTTTAACACCACGTGCCTCGTATTATGTCTGTGGGCAAACATGCATCTTTGCCAAAATCTAATGAATTGTTACTTTTTGCATTCACAAGTATATATATCCCATGAAAAAAAACTCAAAAATCTTTAGAGAGAAAGTAGTATAAAACTATCTTGTGTAACATAATATTTTTTTTTGTTTTATCCATCACTTTTGAGACTGTTAGCAGGAATAATGAGATGTAAATTAATATTATTTTATGCCATTCCGAATACCTTTTTTAAGTCTTCAAATTTTGCAGGTTTTCCTTTGTCCAGTAGCAATTCTTCTACTGCTGTCTGATAGTCACAGGGAAAAACTGCTCATTTCACAGAGTCTAAATCAAATCAGGCTCAAAGCAGTTTATCGATTTCTTAATAGCATGTAAATAACTGGCAATCAGTGAACAATACACTCAGGACTGGTATCGGTAATGCAGTAGATAATCTGCAATATTAGACACTTGCAGAATAAATAATAACAAACAAAACCTAATAATAATAATCTATTTCCTGAACATTCTTCTATAAGTAATCCCAAAAAGTTCATTTCACATGCATGCACATGCACACACAGAGTTACATTCACAGCTTGCTGCCCCCAGACCATGTGGGTTACCAGTAACCCCCCCACATTTCTGGGCATGGGGGTTGCCTTGCTTGCATTTCCCTCCTGTGGGAGACATGGAAACCCCAGCTCTGCGTGTAGCCTTGCCACCCTCTATGACCTGCTAACACACACATTAATGCGAAAGGGCCCCACGAGGTCACATACACACACCTGTGGTGGGTCCCTACTCTGCAGGGAGCACCCACTTGCCGGGTCAGGCAGGGAAGCTGCTCCCTCTGATCTGGGTAGGGCCTGTGATGCCACAGAGTGACTTCTGGCAGTGCCAAATCAGGTTTCACTCCTGTTCTTTCCACTGCGAAGTCTCTCCCTCTGGTTATGAATTTTCATGCTTCTTTTATAATACTCCCAGTGACTTCTTCTTTGTATCATAGAACCATAGAATGATTTGGGCTGGAAGGGACCTTTAAAGGCCATCTAGTCCAATTCCCCTGCAAGGAACAGGCACATCTCCAACCAGATCAGGTTGCTCAGAGCCCCGTCCAACCTGGCCTTGAACAATTACAGGAATTGGGCATCAACCACCTCTCTGGGCAACCTGTTCCAGTGCCTCACCACCCCCATAGTGAAGAAACTCTTTACAATTCTCCCATTACTATTCAATCCATCTGACAATCATTTTCTTTTTAAGCATGATCAGTTTTGGGTGAACGTTCCAAAAATCAGGCTTCTGTATTCAGTATCTATGCATGAGCACGCACACATGGGCACACATACATCCCCAGTGCTCACACTCACATTCTCACCAGAACAGGTCATTTGCCAAAGGCGGGTTGTGCAGGTACTCCCTCACTGATCACAGTGACAGCGTGTGACTTCCCACTCTCTGCTGAGGTTATCAGGATGGGCCCTTCTGGCATTTCACATTAAGTAGTCAAGTAGTTAAATTTATGAATTGGTTAAAATATTTTATTTGAAACCAGAATTTTAATCTCTTTACCTCTTCTTTTTTACCCCTACCTACTTCTCTTCTTTTAACCAAGGTCACCCAAAATTTCAGCAAAAGGGCTAGGAAAATATTTATTTCCTTTACTTTCAAGAAAATCTGGGGAAAACACAATTCATGACTGGCTCTCCAGTTAGTTTTGCCATGTAGCCGGAACAAGAGTTTGCAGGATGAGCAGAAATACAAGTTTCATGAGGAAGAGGCAGCTCAGACTCCTGAGGATGCTGTGGAGACCTCTGTAAAGCCCTGAATGCCTCCGCTGTGATTGAAACCTTTGCTGGTTTGGTTTCATCTCTAATAGGTTTAGATGAGGTGGATTACAGTTATTTAAATAAACAACATGAGTAATTCAAGTTATATACCCGACTTGCCACTTTTTCCTGCATTCAGGACAGACATATCGAGGGCAATTTCACTGCAGAAAGGAAGCCAAATGCAGCTGCGGGATGCAGTAATTTACACTGCCCAGTGGGCCCTTCAGGTTGCTGGTAGGATAACCACATAAACCTGTTCATCTGTCCATATAATTTTGCTTCTGATCCTCGTGGTAACTCTGGCATCACATACAAATCACTCCTGAAAATCCTTGTGGTTATCTCCATATTAAGAACTGAGCAGTGAAGCAGATATCACACTTGACTGGAAGGCATAGATTTTTAAACAAATTCTTCAGGTCTTCAAAGTACAGTGTAATGACTCACCAATTTCTTTCTAGCACACATCAAACACCATTTAAAACTCATTTCCATGCACATTGCTACAGTGAAAGGCTTTCCATCACTTTCCTAAGAGAACATTCCACTGTCTTAAAGGTTTTATTGTTAAGAAGATTATTTTCTTCGTGTTTAGCTTAAATTTGCTGCTACATTTTACCCTTAAATCCTAGTTCTATTTGCTCCATTTAATTTATTCCCAAAACATGATTGTCCTTTTCTCTCTCTGGCTTTTCAGGGATGCAGGAGTTATAACTTGAGGACTAACACATTTACCTGCAGGATTTTCTAATTTGACTGGAACCAGGCCCACCTTATTCCAGTTAAAGATGTATCATAGTATCTTAGATTTGAGATGATAGGGAGGTCATTTTTCTCAATGCGATCTCTGTTTCATTCTAGAAACAACCCTGTTAATGATAATGGGTAAGTCTCCATCTCTAAAGCAATAGCTAGACCTAGAATCATAAAATGGTTTGGGTTGGAAGGGACCTTTAAAGGTCATATAGACCAACCTCTATGCAAGGAGCAGGGACATCCCCAACTAGATCAGGTTGCTCAGAGCCCCGTCCAACCTGGCCTTGGATGTTTCCAGGGATGGGATGCACCTCTCTGGGCAACCTGTTGCAGGGTTCCACCACCCTCGTTGTAAAAAGTTTTTCCTTATGTCCAGTCTGAATCTACCTGCCTCTATTTTAATACCACTACCCCTCACTGGGTCACTACAGGCCCTGCTGAAGTTTCTCCCCATCTTTCCTGTAGGCTCCCTTTAGGTAGAGGAAGACCGCTATCAGGTCTCCCTGGAGCCTTCTCTTCTCCAGGCTGAACAGCCCCAACTCCCTCTGCCTGTCCTCATAGGAGAGGTGCTCCAGCCCTCTGATCATCTTCATAGTCCTCCTCCAGACCCTCTCCAAGAGGTTAATGTCCTTCTTATGTTGGGGGCTCCAGAGCTGGATGCAGTACTCCAGGTGGGGTGTCATGAGAGCGAGTAGAGGGGGAGAATCGCCTCCCTTCCCCTGCTGGCCATGCTTCTTTTTATGCAGCCCAGGATACAGTTGGCTTTCTGGGCTGCAAACACACACTACTGGCTCATGTAAAATTTTTCATCCACCAGTAACCCCAAGTCCTTCTTTGCAGGGCTGCTCTCAATCCATTCATCCCTCAGCCTGTACTGGTATTGAGGATTGCCCCGACCCAGAAACAGGACCTTGCATTTGGCATTGTTGAACCTCATGAGGAGGTCCACATGGGCCCACCCCTCAAGCCTGTCAAGGTCTGATCTGAAGGTCATAGTCTTTCATCTTTTTTGACATTCTTCTCTTTCACTTCTCATATTTTCCAGGTTAGAAGGGAGTTTGACTGAAATATAGGAAAAAGGTGGTTTGAGTCTTGATTCTGTGTATTAATCACCATTGGACTTCAGGTATGGAGCCTGAGGTCGAAACGGAGGAAACACCACAAATGCAGGGCATAAACAGTGGTGTCCCTTTAACAGCTCGATTGTGCACCTAAATCTGCTTTTAGATTTACAGTGACTAAAGAAGAAAGGAATGAGTTCATTAGACAATATGTACTGATTAAAGTGAAAGATACACAGCTACATACTGTATTTTTCCTTTAGTAAATAACTATTCTCTTGAACCACATTTTTCATTCACTTTCATCACAGTAGCCAAACTCCAAGCATATTTAATTTCCCGAGGCCTAACTCTCATAGTATTTTGATGTTTATAAACGTATTACTAAAAGTTGACTAAGTGTTGGAGCCACCATTCTCCACAAGAGTAAAGGATAAATAATTCCACTGCGTAAACATCACAAGAATATCAAACTTGGTGCCCCAAAGAGTAAAACGGCAATATACAAATAAGATTTGTCCAGACGCTGCCAAATCTGAAGCCACAGGGGACTGGTTGAAATACCAGCTGATGTTTGCTGCACCTGCTAATTGCCATAGCCATACATAATGTTAAATACTGTGTTGTTTCACTTTGTCTGAAAGATCTGTAGCAGCTGGTTTTATTCTTAAGGGGATCAGGATGCTTCTAGATTTTCCTTGAACATGGCTTGATCCCACAACAGACTGTGTCCTCCACTACACTTTGTTTAGCATTAGACTTCCATTCATTACACTATTTCTGTAACTTCAACAAAAAACACAAACTCCTCTAGATATACTATTTTAATTTCTCCACTTGGCTGGATCTGATAAATGGGTACAGTGGGACAGCAGAGGCAGAATCTAAGGGCTAGGCGTGGGAGCTGGACCACGGTGGCCTTGCAGAAAGTGTTAGAGCTGTCTTGCTCACCGCATGGCCAGGAAGGCCATCAGCATCCTCACAGTGCATCACCAGCAGGTTGAAGGAGGTGATCTTTCTGCTCTACTCAGCCCCGGTGAGACACATTTGGGGATCAATATTTAGTGCTGGGCTCCCCGGTACAATATGTGCACATACTGGAGTGAGTCCAGCAAAGGGCCGTAAAGATGATTAGGGGCCTGGAGCATCTGTCATATAAAGAAAGGCTGAGAGAGCTGTGGCTGTCCAGCCTGGAGAAGGCAAGGCTTAGGGGAATGTATCCATGTGCCTGAAGGGAGGAGTAAAGGCAAAAGAACCAGGCTCTTCTCAGTGGTGCACAGTGACAGGACGAGAGGCAATGGGCACAAACACAGGAAGTTCCACTTAAACATAAGAAAAATATATTTTTACTATGAGAGTGATCAAACACTGCAAGAGGTTGACCACAGAGACTGTGGAGTTTCCATCCTTGGAGATATTCAGAACCCAACTGGACATGGTGTTCTGGTTTTGTTAGTGAGGGGGGGCCTAAGATGGTAGCTTCTGTAGGAAGCTGCTAGAAGTTGCTCCCCTTTGTTCAGTGGACTCGGCCGGGCCTAGGGCGGACCCACTGCTGGCCAAGGCCGAGCCAATTGGTAGCAGAATGTTCTGTGATAACACCTCTGCGATAACGTATTTAAGAAGGGGAAAACAGAAAAAAAAAAAGAGAAGAGATGTGAAGCAGCTGAGTGGGGGGCAGAGAGGGGGAAGAGCGAGCCTCATGGGCCTTGCAGGCCTCACCCTCTGGCCTCCCGCCGGGCAGCCGACTGGGCCCAACTCGGCCCAGCCTGGCTGCAAGAAGTGGAGAGGAGATGAGAAGTGAATAAGATGTAAAAAGGATCCTGAGAGGTGTCTGCCAGCCTATTGTGAGGAACGGCTGCAGACGCCAAGGTCAGTTCAGAAGGAGGGGGAGGAGTAACGCGGCTCCTGGCCAAGATTCCTCTGCAACTCGTGAAGACCATGGTGGAGCGGGTTGTCCCCCTGCAGCCCATGGAGGTCCACGGAGGGGCAGAGATCCACCTGCAGCCCATGGAGGACCCCACGCCGGAGCAGGTGGAGGCCTGAAGGAGGCTGTGGCCCGTGGAGGGCCCGCTGGGACAGCTGTTCTAGAGGGACTGCACCCCGTGGAAGAGATGACCCACGCCGGAGCAGTTTCACGAAGGACTGTGGCCCGTGGGAGGGACCCCACGATGGAGCAGAGGAGGAATGTGAGGAGTTCTTCCCCCAACGATGATACAGCGGCGTAAAACAACGCGTGATGAACTGACCGCGACCCCCATTCCCTTTTCCCCCCCTGTGCCGCTCGGGAGGGGAAGGTAGTAGAGATAATGTTAAGCCCGGGAAGAGGGAGGCGTGTGGGGAGGTTATCTTGTTCCCTGTCTCATTCTCCTGCTAATTTTAGAAATAAATGAATAGTTTTCCCCAAGTCAAGTCTGTTTTGCCCGTGACGGTAACTTTAAGGATTTCTCCCTGTCCTTATCTCAAACCTCGAGCCGTTTTCCTTATATCATCTCCCCCTATTCTCTCGGAGGGTGGGGGGAGCGAGAGAGAGACTGCGTAGTCTGGTCCCGATCGGGGCTGAACTACAACACATCGTCCTGAACAACCTGCTCTTGCTGACCCTGCTCTAAGCAGGGGGTTGTACCAGACGATCTCCAGAGATACCTTCCAGCCTTAGCTGTTCTAGGAGTTGTTAAAATACTTGTTTAAGATACGGACAAAAACCTTGGCTAATATAAATGAATATCATTCTATGGAAGTGAATGCCTCTGTGTCATTTTATACACAAGAGGTGTATCCTGTTAGGAAAACATTTGGCAAAAACTTACATAAGTAGATTAATATTGCATCTATTATTCTGGAAAAACATACAACCTTTTCTTATGGTTTCTGCCTCTACATCCCACGCACTGAGAAGAAGTAATGTTGCATTATTTTTAAAACAATAAATATCCTTGGATAGAGTACAAGCAAAAAAAAAGTTTAAAATTAAAACAAGGCATTAAAACTTGCAGTGAAAATTTGATCACTCAATTAACTGTGTTTGTTCAAGAAAAGAAGCAGAATTGTAACAAAGCTACCAAATTTTGAAGGAAAAAAAAGCTACATCTACAAAATGCTTCACCTTTTCTACAGTCATAGATAGGATTTTTTTCCATCCATATGCATGAAACCTCCTGCACCTCGCAGTTATTATATTTTCTAAAGATATTTTATCATTGCTATATATCTTTTTATCTTCTTTTTGATTTGCAGTGTGGGTGTCCTGGTTTCAGCAGGGATGGAGTTAATTTTCTTCTCAGTAGCCGGTGTGTTTTGGATTTTGTGTGTGAAGAATGTTGATAAAAACATTCTGATGATACGAGTTGTTGTTAATGAGACCAAGGACACTGTCTGGCTTTCCAAGTCTCATTAAGGTCTCGTTAACATGCAGATGCGGGAAGCTGGGCAAAAGACAGACAGAATAATTGATCCAAACTGGCCAAAGAGAGTATTCCATGCCATAAACGTCATGCTCAGTATATAAGTGGGGGTTGCCCATGGGAGGGGGCATCCTTTTCTGGTATTCCTTTTGTGGCATTCTTGTCGGGTACCCGTTCGGGCACCCTTGGCATTCTTTTCTTCTCTCTTGCTTGCTGGCATCGTTCCCTCTACCTTGCTAGCTTGCTCTCCCCCTTTGCTTGCTGCTCGGTGTTGTTCCTGTGATTGCTGCTCAGGACGGGCTGCGTCGGTCATTCGGACATCGGGTGGTGAGAAATTGTACATTGTTCATTTTGTATATTTTGTATATATTAATATCCTTATATCCTGTTAGCTTTGTAGTTTTTAGTATTTTTAGTAAACTGTTTTTATCTCAACCCACGAGTTTTCCTTTCTTCCCAATTTCTCTCCCCTGTCCCACTGGGTAGGGGGAGGGTGAATAAGAAACTGTGTGGTGATCCGGGCTAAACCACCACAGTGGGTAATATCCATAAAATCCCTAAAGTATGGTATTTTTCCATGTAAAAAAAAAGTGCAACTATGTCAGTCCCATCCAATTTATTTTATGCAGAGAAGCAAACTTTCATATCATACTAGTATAGCCAGATTAGAGCTCTAAATTGGTGGACTAAAGCCCAGTCACTAAAACCCTGTGGTAAAACAATAATGTGTTACACATGCTGCTGTTTCATTGCTTCTCCTCTATTCACATTAATTTAATCAAAATGTAAGAGCTACTCTGTTGGCACTATCAAAGAAAGTAAATAAGGCAGAAAAAGTTATTAGGTAAATATTTATGTGATAATAGAGGTTAATCCTATTGACTTGATCTCACCTTGAAAATAAATGTGGAATACAGAAAATGCAGTTTGTATACTTTTTTTTTCAGAAAAGAAATAAATAGCTGATGTGACCCTTAATATGTATTAAGTAATTAGAATGTTACAGGGAAGTTAGTCAAAAGTGGCTCAAGAGATAGCTGTCTGTAGGACCCATGGACATATTTCCCACAGCACAGTAGCTATCTCTTTTGTTCCTGTGTACATTGCATGTTTCTCATCTACTAATCACCATGCCAAGATTGTAACTTCTATTGTGATGACTTGGCTTACAGGGAACTTCCATTGACCTGTTGATATGACAAGAAGATGTTAAGAATTTATCTTATTTACCCCATAGATACTTTAATTTTAGCAGTAGATGCCTTCAACCTAATAAAGGACAATTTTTGCTCAGAATGGGTCTGTAGGGGCGTTCTCCTGAACAACCTTGCCTAGATTTTACATACTTACTGTTAGAGGGATAACTATGGGAGATTAAGATATGGGTGCACATGGATTCCCAAGAACTTGCAGGGAGGTCACACAGCATTTGGTAAGGAAGGCTTAGAAAGGTGGTATGAGAGTAGAGTTATGGCACGTCTTGTGCTGAGTCACTAAGACTTAGATGTGAAAGGGAGCTCAACAGTGTTGGGAAGTTAGTAGATTCAGGCACACAGATACCATGAAAAATAATGAATATGGATTTAACATTTTCACCCACTCCTTCATGAGTGCGTACTACTTTTCCCCTTAGCAAGAGAGAAATATTTTCTGTGTCATAGGGAAGCACTCAAGGTGTCCTAGGAAATCTCAGCTAGTTTAGCAGTCTCATGTGATCCCTGTGGAGAAATGAGGGCCTCTCTCCCTGTCTCCCACTCTCATTTCCTTTGTGCTCACTCTCAAAAGGAACTGCACTGCTGCACTGAATATGGAAGAGCAATTTTAAAAGAACGATTCCCCTACATGTGAGATCAAGGACTAGATGACTTAGTAAGTGCTTTCTATTTATCTTCCAGGAGGCAAAAACTATAAAGACATCTTTCACTGTTTCTTCTTTAAAAAGACAGCAAAATTCTTGATTGTCAATGCTGAATGTATTTATTTAATGTATTTTACTGGTTTTTTTCTTTATATATATATATGTGAATATCCAGATGTACACTACTTGTTTGTCTGTAGTAGTGAACACAAGTGAATTGTTTTTTAAAAATTAATTTAACTTTCTATTTACTAGTTTTCTTTTGCTGTTTTCCAATTTGATTTCCTATAGTGTAAAGATAGAAGAATAACAGAAATGAAAACAAGTCATATAATGCTGCAGTTTCCTCCTACTCTTTAGCAATACAGTCCTATGTTGAAGGTTTAGGGAAAATGAGAAATTATGTATGATAAAAATCTCTCGTGTGAGCTGTTCATATTCACTGTGCTCTGTGAATTCACCTCTAATGCTGCAAGATCCAATGTTATACACAGAAGGATTCAGCTTCCTGCAGCCAGTATTGAGCTCATCATGTCTGTTTAAATGAGTCTGGAAAAAATCCCCAGTTATGCATATGCCTGCCTTTCTAATTCATACACCAGAGGGTTAGACTGGCTCCATATATTCCTTGAGGACTGACTTCTCTCACTCTCTCTCTCTCTCTTCCTGCTGAAACATCTGTGCATTATTTCAATTTGTTAGCTGGCAAAAGGAAGCTGAAATACCTCTATGACACTTCTTCATGGACGCACAATTTGTATGATCCATCTGTAAAAAGTACAATGTGTCATTTACTTTCCACTGTGGACCAAGGACTAGATTTTGAAAACTATGTAGGTGTCTAGCTCACACTGTAATCAACGATTTTTGGGGTAACATATAACTGTCCCGAGTCTCTTCAGTTTACACTTGATCAACTATTTAGATTTCTACTGAAATTGCTGTGTAAATATTGCAGGATTTGAATTTCTTCATGTTAAAGAAGAACATACAGAGCAAGGGATGCAGAAAGGGAGAAAGAACATACCTGATAAGAAGTGACGCTCATGAGAACTAAAACATGTTGATGGTCATGGAGTATAATTAGTTCTGAAATAAACTCATGTTTTTCAAAAACAAGCTCAGGTTTGTTTTTAATAATATTGAGGTGCACAAAGTTTTCACAGGGACTGAATTTTCTTGACAACAAGCTTTGTTGCACTTTCTATGACCTCATGCTCACAGGATATAGTGAACGCAAAACTTTTTTTTTGTGAAGCTCAATACATCATGGGTGAGGACAATAATCTACCAAAAAATCACAATAAGCAGGATCTTTCCCACATAGGCTCATTGAATATCTGTTTCAAGACCTTGAACTGGGTTTAAAAATTGTATGTAACAAATAAGTGTGAATAATAATTTTTTTTTAAAAGACAGAAGGAAGCAGAGGGATTGTAGAGTTATGTAATGTGAGAGTTCTGACCGGATTGAGATGGGGAGACTGAGAAAGAGTTGAAGGATGCATGTATCGAGGTCAGAGTAAAGACGTTAGAACAATGCATGGAAGGGAAGTGTCCTTGGAGTGAATGATGATGAAGCAGCTTACCCCAGCGACAAGGCTGCACAGCTGATCATTACTGGGTTCTGCTCTGTCTGGTATGTTAGTATAAATCTGTAATAGAAGGAATAATATGTTGTCCTAAGGGATGTTATCTCTGAAATAAATATTAAACTGTCTTCTAACTTAGGTGCAGGTCATTATTCCACCAAAAAAGATTGCACTGAAGTAAATTCTCAGTGGACAGACAACTGATCATAATTTTACTCCCTGACTCATTCTGTGGGAAAGGCTCATGAGTGGCACAAATAATGATAGCAGTAAACACAGTACTGAACACTTACTGAACCTCAGTAAACTCATTTTCTAACTGGACATTTCTAAGCCTTTAAAATCACCTAGCTAAAAGGAAAAAAAATAGCAAAAGCAACTATACACAGTTTAAGCTGTATTAATCTCGCCTAGGTACTCGATCTTCAATTGATGTACATCCTTGATTTTACGTTAGTTGAAAATCTAGGTGTATTAAACATTTGACCCATGTCTAGTGCTTTAATTTTTTTACTCTTAGTTTCTTTGATTGAATGATGACCACAGTAGATATTTTTGTTATACCAAAAATGTAAAAGAGAAAGAACCGCTTAAAGCAAGCCTCTCAGAACTTAGTATTAGCTGTGCAATAAAATTGAAAATTGCCACATTAAAAAACACTTTCTAAGTATAATCTATATTCCATGATTCATTAATATATACTGTCAGAATTTTGATTTATGCACCTTAACTTTCAGAATCAGGTATATTGCTCTGATTTATGTATGCTGCGTATAAAACTATTTTAAAATCTTAAAATTTAGAGTACTGATTTAGTATGTGAGTATATAAATCTTCCTGTTAAACTTTCAGTTTAGTTTCCTGATTTATATACACAAGATTTTGTGCTATGTATGGATAATAACATTAAAATTCTAATTTAATACTGTAGTTACTATAAGAAGAATTAGAACAATAAAATATGCAATAGTTAAGAGGCTGGGATGAAAGTAATCAATGATTTCTGCAGACTGCACCTCTGGTCCAGCTTTAGCTGGTGTAAATCAAAATAACTTCTTCACTTCAGGAACTTTCTCTGGCTTATGGCATTTATGGATCTTGCTCTTTAGTCATAATATGCAAATATAACTAGAAGCATTACATTTGGAAGGGTTTAATGAAGGCAAATGTTATATCATAAAAATACCTTTTCTCTTTGATCTCAACTCTTTATGATCTTCATTTGTTAGTCATCAAGGAAAACATACCTAGCAGAGATATGCTGTTACAGATGTTCTCATGAATGTTTTGGTACATTGGCATAGACTTTGTTTCAGATAAATTAGACGTTTTGATATTCATCAACTAAAAAAAATAAAAAACCAAAACAATTCTAGGTCATAATTCACTGTTATGTTCAGTTTGGCCATGAGTTCAACTGCTATATTGTTAATCTTTCCTACATAATAAAATACAGTGCAACAGAATCAACTTACTTTTTGTTTTAAATAGGCAATATAAGTTAGTCAGAAAAACAAACACAAAATCATCCTTCTATACAAGAAGAGATATTAAAAGAGTTCTGGCTGAAGCACTGGTAATAATTATTTTCCCAAAAGCAACTAACTCCTTTTACAAATCCATTTCACAGCCTGAGAGCTCAAGTAGCTAACTGTGAGATGAACAGTTGTGCGGTCCTCCAGGCTAGAAGGACTCTCTTCTCTCTAACAATAATTTGCTCAGAGACTGATGTAGAAGCAAAGTATCTTCCATTCCCAAACAACTATATCTTATATGAAATGGTCAAGGAAACTAGAAACACTAAAGGTCAAAACACCAGTTTTACACAACAAAATTTCTGCATGCATATCATCAGTTTCTTAATAACTCAAAATATTCCTCTTTATTCAAAACAAGAAGCTGACCATACTCAGAAAGAAAGGAAGAGCATAATGCTCCTCTGTATACCACTGAATAGAATTGCAGAATAGTGGGGAAAATGTCTTTCAACAAATTAAGACTTCACAGACAAGAAAAGTTTAAGTTATCTTATTTCAGTTAATTTCCATAGTCTAACTGAAAAAAAAAGTGGCAACAGAATGTTATTTAACTCCTGTACTATACTATATTTCGGGCTAAGGATCTTCTCCTGATCCCATGTAAACTTCCTAGGTATTTATACATTCCTATATTTTCTGTAAGCAATTGAATTGCTTTGTCTGTTTCTAACTCCTGGGACAGATCATCTGGCAGGAGTACCCCTAATTCTTATGTTTCTTGCTGCTTAAATAGATGACTGCTGTGGGAGCTGCAGGTTTCCTAAAATGACCAAATGCAACAGTTCCTCTCCTTCTTCCTGAGTGGAAGTGGCAGTGACAGAAAATCTTTATCTACCCCTTCACTAGTGTGGCAGCAGATGTACAACACGCTCAGCTGGAATAGTTTGACATCAGGAAGTCTTGTCTGCTAAAGTAAACTTGAGGTCCCGGCAAAAATATTTTTGAAGACAGGAAGTAGCCCCAAAATGTGTGTACTTGTCTCATGCAGTTCTAATTAGCAAGGATAACTATAACAGACTACAACGTGGTTGTTCGTTGTTTTTGAATGTTAAATCATTGCTGTAAACAGCCCATCAGAGATGTGAAAGATGGTCAGTAAGGGTGCACCTGTGAGTAAAAATATACTGATATATCGTTCCAACTTCCTTGCATTGTTCCACTAAGCATTCTTTAAATCTTGTTCTGCTTGATAGACTTTAATATCTCCTGCATTAGATTCAGAACTTCATGTAACTACAGAAACATAAAAATTATTGTCATGAATTGTGCAATCATAGTGCTTTGCTTAGAGGCTTGCTTATAGTACTTCACAACAGGCATTTCATGCAGTTTTTTCAGGCACTCTTACACATGATTTCAGGATCAGTAATTTTGCCATCAGGAAAAGTCTTAATTAAATGAAGCAAAAAAAAAAGCACCAAAGAAAAAACCCAACGAAATCACAATAAGTATATGGGTTTAAAACTGTTCCTTTGTAAGCATCAGCTGACAATATAAATGATGACTTGAGCACAAAATACGATTTCTGGGAAATGTATATCCGTGATACAGAAGTACAATATTCCAGCAGAGAGTGTAATAATCCTTCCCTGTCAATGTTTTATAGATTTAGTCATGCATAAGCACACACAAACGCACACACACAAACACACTCACAAATGTCATCTGAGACCTAAGATCAGATTATGGTGATTCCTTGAGAGTCAGTTTTAAAAAGCTGTCGTAGTTTAGCTCCCGCTCAGGACCAAGCTAGGCAGTCTCTCTCTCTCACTCCCCTCACCCTCCGAGGGAATAGGGAGAGATAATACAACAAAAAAGGCTCAAGGTTTGAGATTAGGATGGGGAGAGATCCTTAAAGTTACCGTTATGAGCAAAACAGGCTGAACTTGGGGAAAACTATTTATTTATTATTATTAATAAAACATAAGGAGGATCATGAGAAAGAGGACAAAACAACTTCCCCCACCCTCCCTCTTCCTGGGCTTAACTTTATGTTCAATTATCTCTAACTCCTTCCCCCCCCGAGTGACACAGTAAGGGAAGAGGGAATGGGGGTTATGGTCAGTCCATCACAAGTCGCATTACACAGCTCCTTCATCCTCAGGGGAAGAACTCCTCACATGCCTCCCCTGCTCCAGTGTGGGGTCCCTCCCACGGGCTACAGTCCTTCATGAAACTCCTCCGGTGTGGGTTATTTATTCCACGGGATACAGTCCCTCAGGAACCGGCTGCCACAGTGCGGGTCCCCCACAGGCAATAGCCTCCTTCAGGCATCCACCTGCCCCAGCGTGGGGTCCTCCACGGGCTGCAGGTGGATCTCTGCTCCTCCATGGGCCTCCATGGGCTGCAGGGGCACAGCCAGCCTCACCATGGGCTGCACCACAGGCTGCAGGGGAATCTCTGCTGGGAGCAACTTTACTCCTCCCTCTCCCTCTTCACTGACCTTGGCATTTGCAGCCATTTTCTCTCACAAAACATTCTTCACAATCAGGCTCAGATAGATGCCTCTCAGGTTCTCTTCACATCTCCTTTCTTTACTTTCTTGCAGCCAGGCCAGGTTGAGTCAGGCCCAGACAGCCACCCAGCAGGAGGCCAGAGGGCGAGGGCTGCAAGGCCTGCAAGGCTCGTGCCTCCCTCTCTCTACTCCCTGCTTCAGCTTCTTCACATCTTCTTCTTTGCTTCTTCACATTTTCTTCTTTTTTTAAATTTCTTTTTCCCCTTCTTAAATACGTTATCGCAGAGGTGTTAACACGAAATATTCTGCCACCAATTGGCTCAGCCCTGGCCAGCAGCGGGGCCGCCCTGGGCCCAGCCGAGTCCACTGGAGAAAGGGGAAACTTCTAGCAGCTTCTTGCAAGAGCTGTGCCCGTAGCCCCCACTTACTACACAAAACCAACACAAAAGCCAACACTACCTTTTGTATTAGAGCTCATTTTGAGCAGAAGTTTTTCCTGACTCAGAACTGCAGGCTTCAGGAAAGCCAAGTGTGAAAGCCTCAGCCTCATGCACCGCCATGGCTCATCTGGAGCCTTTAATATCCAGAGGTCTGGCTTGAGCCAGAAAGCTTCCTTCCCACTGCTCATCAGTCATTCAGAGACAGTGCTGGGTCGCATGATTCCAGGCACTGGTCTTGTTTAATCAGCATCAACAGAGAGACTTCAGGAGAAAAGACTAAATGAGAACTGGAAAGTAAAGAATTTAGAAGGAGAAGAAAGTACTGTTCTTGGCTGTGAAACGAATAAACAGCAGGAGAGTTTCCAGAAAAGGACAGACTGAAGGATAAGGTATTGATGCATACATGGATACTAATGGGCTGGGGAAGAAAAAAAAAAAAAAGGAAAATTAATTATTTGCTAATTTTCAAACTACCTCATGAATTTTATGATGTTTATCAATACTTTAGCACTGCAGAAAATGGAAGATTTGACATTTAAATACTATTTCAAAGTAAGCAGATAATCCTTGTCTGTGATACTTGTCATATTTCAGATTGTTACCAAGAAAATTCAATAAAAACTTACATATGTTGTATATATGTTTAACTTGCCTTTCTTTCATGCTGAGTAATAAAAATCTAGAGTATCATCATCACTATCAAGGTTTCTAATACTTTTTTTTTAGACACCATTGTAGACATATTTAGACACAAGATCAGACTTCCCTGAGAAAAATAATTCTTGGATCAGGATTATACAAAGATGATATTTTCACCAAATCTGGAATTTTTTTTTATTGACTTTTTTTTTTTGTATATTCTAAACAATTCCTTTTGCAAAACTGTCAGTCTAAAAGCAACTAGATATTTTTACTTATCTCTATGCATGTATGTACATGTGTGCATTTGGCGGTGGTGTGTCTGCATACAACTGCAATCAGTATCAATGAAGAAAGTAATTCTAATATTTTTTTTCTGATTTTACTTACATATTCTCTATACAGGGTAATTCAAGATATTCAGTTCAAGTTAACACACTATGTAAATAACAAGTAGTTTAGTTAACTGCATAAAAACTCTGTGTGAAGGCTATAATGAAAATTAAACAGGATTTAATTCCATGAGTTTAAATCACTTCCAAAGTAAATCAAGCCAAATCAAATTAAGGTCATTACAATTTTCTATGAGATTGTCCAGTCAGGGGTTCAACCCAGATTAACCACATCACTTCAATAACCAATTCAGAATGATTTTTCTGACCATCCGTCCCTGTCCAGACAAGCCCTTCAACTCGGTCAGCGATGCCTATTTCTGAGTGCTGCCCAAGCAGGCAGCCTGCCTGCACTGGCAGAATTGCCTTCTGCCTGCTGGGTCACGACCACAGAGGGGGACACCACAGGAGGCAACGTTGTTCCAGCAACATAATTAAGTTACTTAGGATGCTGTGCTGGTTTTGGCTGGGATAGAGTTAATCTTCTTCATAGTAGCTGGTATGCGGCTATGTTTTGGATTTGTGCTGGAAACAGTGTTGGTAATGCAGGGAAGTTTTAGTTACTGCTGAGCAGTGCTTACACAGAGTCAAGGCCTTTTTTTTTTTGTTTCTCACACCACCCCTCCAGTGAGTATGCTGGGAGTGCACAAGAAGTTAGGAGGGAATACAGCTGGGACAGCTGACTCCAACTGATGAAAGGGATATTCCATACCATGTGACATCATGCTCAGCATATAAAGCTGGGGGAACAAGATGGAAGGTGGGGACGTTCAGAGTGCAGCATCTGTCTTCCCAAGTAACTGTCATGTGTGATGGAGCTCTGCTTTCCAGGAGATGGCTGAACACCTGCCTGCCAACAGGAAGCAGTGAATGAATTCCTTGCTTTCCTTTGCTGGTGTGCGTGGTTTTTGCTTTACCTATTAAACTGTCTTTATCTCAATCCATGAATTTTCTCATTTTTACTCTTCCACTTATCTTCCCGATCCCAGCAGAGGCAAGTGAGCAAGCGACCGTGTGGTGCTTAGTTGCCAGCTGGAGCTAAACCAAAAGAGATGCTGATGGATTATTTATATGAGTGCTGGCATCCAAAACTCACCTAGAGTTCCCTTTTCAAACACAGATATTGCCTGTATAAAGGCTTAAAAATTAAGCTAAGAAGAAAGAAATGCATTTATAACAGCAGCATTCTTTGAAATTCAAGTGTTCATAGAATTGTAGAATCATAGAATACCTGTTTGGAAGTCACCTCAAGGATCATCTGGTCCAACCTCTCTTGACAAAAGCACAGTCTAGACAAGATGGCCCAGCATCCTGTCCAGATGAATCTTAAAAGTGTCCAATGTTGGGGAATCCATCACCTTCCTGGGGAGATTATTCCAACAGCCAATTGTTCTCATTGGAAAATTTTTCCTCTTGTGTCCAACTGGAATCTCCCCAGGAGTACCATGTACCTATTATCCACTGCCTTTTCCATGTGACTCCTTGTAAAAAGGGAGTCTCCATCTTCTTTGTGGCCACTCTTTAAATAGAAGATGATGAGGTCTCCCCTAAACCTTGTTTTTTCAAGGCTGAACAAACCCAGATCTTTTAGCCTGTCCTCATATGTCAGACTTCCTAGTCCTTTGGTCATCTTTGTCACCCTTCTCTGAATCCTCTCCAGCCTGTCCACATCTTTTTTGTACAGGGGGGACCAAAACTGAACACAATATTCCAGGCATGGCCTGATAACTGCTGAGTAGAGTGGAACAATGACTTCTTTATCTCTGCTGGTGATGCCCTTGTTGATGCAATCCAGCATCCTGTTGGCTTTCTTTGCCACAGTAGCACACTGTTTGCTCATAGGGAGGACAATTAAGATGATCAAAGGGCTGGAGCACCTCTCCATTGAAGGCAGGCTGAGAGAGTTGGGGCTGTTCAGCCTGGAAAAGAGAAAGCTGCGGGGAGACCTTATTGCAGCCTTTCAGTACTTAAAGGGGGCTTATAAGACAGATGGGGAGAAACACTTTAGCAGGGGCTGCTGTGATAGGACAAGGAGTAATGGTTTTATAACAGAGAGAGGTAGATTCAGACTGGACATAAAGAAAAAATTTTTTACAATGAGGGTGGTAAAACACTGGCACAGGTTGCCCAGAGAGGTGGCAGATGTCCCATCCCTGGAGACACTCAAGGTCAGGCTGAACTGGGCTCTAAGCAACTTGATCTAGTTGAAGATGTCCTTGCTTACTGCAGAGGGGCTGGACTAGATGACCTTTAAAGGTCCCTTCCAATCCAAACTATTCTATGATTCTACGATTCATATTGAGCTTGTTGTCCACCAGGACCTCCTGGTGCCTTTCCACAGACCTGCCCCCCAGTCAGGTAAATCCCAGTCTGTGCTGCACTCCGGGGTTATGTTTTCCCAGGTACAAGACCTTACACTTATCCTTATTGAACTTCATAAGGTTCTTGTTAGCCCATTCTTCCCACCTTTCCAGGTCTTCCTGCAGGGTGGCTCTCCCTTCCGAAGTGTCCACTTCGCCACTCAGTTTGGTATCATTGGTAAATTTCAACAGGGTACACTTGATCCCATAATCCAGATCATTTATGAAGATATAAATGTATGAAGATACATTTATGAAGGGCCCAATATTGATCCGTAGGAGATCCCACTTGTGACAGGTTGCCAGTTTGAAAAGGAGCTATTTACCATCACCCTCTGGGTGTGGCTTGTCAGCCAGTTCACCACTCACCACAAAGACCACTTGTCTAGACTGTAACACATCAGTTTCTCTAGAAGAGTGTGGGAAAACATATTGAAAGCCTTGGAGAAATCCAGGTAGACAATGTCCACTGCTTGCCCTACATCAACTGAGTAGGTTACTTTGTTGAAGAAGATAATCAGGTTTGTCAAGCACAGTTTGCTCTTGGTGAATCTGTGCTTGCTTTTCCCAATCATGTGCTTCATTTGACTTGTGATAGGCCTACGTGGATTCATTCCATAACTTCCTCAGGGATGGAAGTAAGACTGATGGGCCTATAATTTCCTAGATTCTCCTTTAAGCCCTTCTTGTAGATGAGGCTTCCTTCAGTCTTCTGGAATGTCCCCCAATCTCCATGACTTCTCAAAGATTATAGAGTGGCCTCACAATTATGTCAGCCAGCTCTCTTAATATCCTTGGGTGGATACTGTCAGGGCCCATTGATTTGTAGGGGTCAAGCTCCTGTAATAGTTCACATAATAACTCTTCCTTCATTGACAGTGGGTTTCGGTTTCTATCAGCCTCCATTTTTGTTCCCAAGATGTAGGGCCCTGGGTCTGTGTTTGCATCAACTTGGATTTCTCTTCTCAAGGCCTAGGGCCCAACAGTGCTGGTAAAGACAGAGGGGAAGAAAGTGTTGAGAACCTCTACCTTTTAAGTGTTGTTGGTGACTAACTCACCTCTCCTGTTTAACAGCAGGTCAAAATTTTCCTCCTGTTTCTACTTGTTGTTTACATATCTAAAGAACTCTTTTTGCTGTTTTGACAAATCTGGCCAGATTCAATTTGAGCTCAGCTTTTGTTTTCCTAACTGAATCTCTGCGTATCCTGGAAATGGCCTTGTAGTTCACAATGGGTGTTTGTCTGCTTTTCTATCTCTGGTGCACTTTTGAGCAGATTCAGAAACTCGCAGATAAGCCAAGGGGTCTCTTGCTCTGCCTACTTCTCTTCCCTAAAAGGCGATGAACAATTGTTCTGCTTCAACGACGGTGTTCTTGAAAAACTCCAAGCACTCACTGGCTCCTATACCCTCAATGAAACCTGCCTAAGAAATCCCGCACAGTTGAACTCTGGGTAACCTCAAATTTCCTTCCATAAAATCTAAAACCTGTTTTACTATTAACCTTCAGTGTGCTCAGTAAGACCCGAAGCCCGACACTATTGTGAACGCTGCGTCGGCCCCCAGAGGGTTGCTGGGGCTGGGGCGGGGGCGCAGGCGCTGCGGGGAGCAGCTCGGGCAGGGCAAGCAGCAGCCTCAAGGCTGGGCACAGAGGTGCCCGGGGCTGCCAGCCACGGCCAGTGCCCGGGGGGCTGCGGGGATGTGCCCCCGTCCCCGCAGCGCTCACCAACGTTCCCCAGCTGCCTGCGAGCTCCCTCGGCCCCTCTCCCACCCGTCCCAGGGCCCCCGCTGCCCCAGCCACCCCGCTGAGCCCCTTCTCTCTCTCCTCCTCCAGGCCATGGCTCTGGGGATCAGCCACCTCCTGACCGCGTTCAGCATTGGGCAGCTGGTCCTGGGAGTGGGCTACCTCCCAGACACCACCGTTCCAGACTTCCTGCAGCATGGAGGGCAGCATGAGGAGCAGCAGAGTTGGGAGCTGACCTGGCAGCCAGCAGCCATGCAAACTGGCCCAAGAAGGCGTGCTCCTCGCCGCCTGGCAGAACTGGTGGTTCTGGGCCTGTGCCGAAAGCCTGCTGGTGCTCTTTGGGCTCTACTGGCTGCCCAGGAACAGGAGCGCTGACTCGGACAGCAGCAGCCAGCAGGGAAGCTCCAGCATCGATGAGGAGGAGAAGGAGGAAGATGACTGGGAGGACACACCAGACCCTTTGGATGCTCTGCGTCGAGACAAGCCCCGCGATCAGCTGAGGACCTCCAGTGCCTTTGCCAGGCTCTTCCCGGGAACAACCTTTTAAGGAGGCTGCGTCCAGCCGTGGCAGCGGACAGCACCTCTGCAGACCTGAGTGCCCACATGGACGACACAATCCACCTCCTGTTGCTCGTGCCTCTGAGGCCACCCACTGGAGCTGGGCACCACAGGGAAGCTGCCAGCGATGCGCGCCTGTGTCCGGGTGGAGAGGCTGCCGGAGAATGTGCTCTCCGTCCTCCTCTCCCCAGCGACAGGCTGACCAGAAGCCAGGCCTCTGCTTCCTGCGCCGCCTCTGCAGCTGCTCCCACTTGTGATCCTCCTCCTGCCAGCATGTTCTTGAGGGGTTTACCCTATGTAGATTTAGCAGTAAATGTTCATGTTTCTGTGAGTGTCTGGTTATTCCTTTCTTTGGGGGGAACGTTACCCCTTGGCTCCATCTCCCCTCTGGAACAAGGAGATGAAGTTTGTCCTCAAATTTACGTTTGCATTGGTTACAGTTATGCTGAGACGTTCAGCACCTCCTTATCTTCTTTCTCTTCTCCGGGGCTTCTTGACATCCTCTCCTCCCTGCCTCCTTTCTCATGCCCTGGATCACCTCTGTCACCTGAAACCTGTTCTGCTACTAGGCTTCAGTGTGCTCAGTAGGACCCGAAGCCCAACGCTATTGCGAACACTGTGGTCAATGCTATCACTGACTGAGATTTGTCAAAGCGGCTGGGTTTTCTTGATAGGTGAGTAGCAAGTCCAGCAGTGCCTCGTCCCTGGTTGGAACATCTTACCGTTTGTCTGAGGAAGCAGTCTTCCGTGTATTCCGGGAACCTGAGAGATGACGGGTGAGCTGCTGCATTGTTCTTCCAATAAATGTCTGGGTAGTTCAGTCACAGGTAAGAATCAGGTTCTGTTGACCCTCAACTTGCTTAAGTGACCCAAATACTGCTTTGCGGGCCTTATCGTCTTGGTTTGGAGGTCGGTAGCGGATGCCTGCTGCTGTAAGATCTCCCTTGCTGTAAGGTCACCCCTCTGATCTTGACCTGGAGGCATTTGATAGGGCTTCCACAATGACTGTGGCTGATTTCTAGACATCAAAGTTTGTCGTTAACATTGGAATGCGACTCCTCCTCCTCTTCCTCGCTACCGGTCTTTACCAAACACCAGCTACCCACTGCCATCCCCCAGTCATGTGGGTTGTCCCGCCATGGTGCAGTTATTCCTATGATACCAACACTTTCTGACTGCGTGCAGAGCCTGCGGTTCTTCCTGTTTGTTCCCCAGGCTGCATGCATTGCTATACACAGACTTGAGGTGGTTGGTCTTCTGGTTCTCATCTTGGGAGACAGCCAAGGAACATTTGTGGCTGCTCTAGTGGGCTTGGATTATTCCCCAGTTGGTTGCCACTTTGGAGTCCGCAGCCCAAGTCCTTCAGTTGAAAGCCCGCCTCACCATGCTGGCCAGCCTGCTGCCAAAGCTGCCATGGTCTAGGAAGTAGACATGAAAGGATGTCGCTAACCTCATTCGGGCAAAACCCTCAGGACAGCACCGGCCATGAAGCCAGAAGTTGATTTGCGTGACTGTGTGGGCTTCTTTGCAGTGAGGGGGAGCTACGGGGGCAGCTTCTGCAAGAAGCTGCTAGAAGTTTCCCCTTTGTCCGGGGAACTCGGACGGGCTCAGGGCGGACCTGCCGCTGGCCAGGGCTGAGCCAATTGGTAGCAGAATGTTCCCTGTCAACACCTCTGCGATAACGTATTTAAGAAGGGGAAAAGGAAAAAAAAAAAAGAAGAAGATGTGAGGAAGCTGGAGCGGGGCAGAGAAGGGGAGGCACGAGCCTTGTGGGCCTTGCAGGCCTCACCCTCTTGCCTCCCGCTGGCCAGCCATCTGAGCCCGACTTGGCACAGCCCGGCTGCAAGAAGTTGAGACTAGATGTGGAGAGGACCTGAGAGGCAATTGTGAAGAATGTTTTGTGAGAGAAAACGGCTGCAGATGCCAAGGTCAGTGAAGAGGGAGAGGGAGGAGTAAAGTTGCTCCCAGCAGAGATTCCCCTGCAGCCTGTGGTGCAGCCCATGGTGAGGCCGGCTGTCCCCCTGCAGCCCATGGAGGCCCACGGAGGGGCAGAGATCCACCTGCAGCCCGTGGAGGACCCCACTTTGAGGCAGGCGGGTGCCTGAAGGAGGCTGTGGCCTGTGGGGAGCTGGCGCTGTGGCAGCCATCTTGGAAGGACTGCACCCAATGGAAGAAACGACCCAGCGCAGCAGGACTGTAGCCCGTGGGAGGGACCCCACACTGGAGCAGGGGAGGAACGTGAGGAGTTCTTTCCCTGAGGAGGAAGGAGCGGCGTAATGCGACTTGTGATGGACTGACCATAACCCCCATTCCCTCTTCTCCCCTGTGCTGCTCGGGGCAGGGGAAGGAGAGAGGCAAGTTCAGCCCAGGAAGAGGGAGGAGTGGGGGGAAGTTACTTTGTGATCTTCCTCATTTTCCTGCTTTGGTTTTAATACTAAGCACATAGAACGTGAGGGTTTTGTGTAGTGAGGGGGGCTACGGGGCAACTTCTGCACGAAGCTGCTCGAAGTTTCCCCTTTGTCCGGGGGACTGGGCCGGGCCCAGGGCGGCCCCGCCGCTCCCTGTGCGAAGCGGGGACGCCGTTGTGCCGCCCCGGCTGCCGTCGCTGGGGAGGTGCTGGGGCCCCGGGAGCTGTGTCCTGCCCGGGGCCTTTTGCTTTGCCCGTTGCAGGGCCCGGAGCGCCGGGGACAAGGGCTGTGGCCGGCGGGCGGGCTGCGGCGGCCGTGCCGGCACCGAGGACACGTCACAGAGGGGGGGTCCCCGGGAGCGCCCGCCGGCGGCGCCGCCGCCGCAGTCCGGCTCAGGCCAGCGGTGAGGGAGGAGGGCGGGGGCAAGGCCGGGCTGGGCGAGGGCCGGGGCAGAAGCGTCGGCCCCAGGAGGGTTGCTGGGGCTGGGGCGGGGGCGCAGGCGCTGCGGGGAGCAGCTCGGGCAGGGCAAGCGGCAGCCTCAAGGCTGGGCACAGAGGTGCCCGGGGCTGCCAGCCACGGCCAGTGCCCGGGGGGCTGCGGGGATGTGCCCCCGTCCCCGCAGCGCTCACCAACCTTCCCCAGGTGCCTGCGAGCTCCCTCGGCCCCTCTCCCACCCGTCCCAGGGCCCCCGCTGCCCCAGCCGCCGTGCAGCCATCCCCGCTGAGCCCCTTCTCTCTCTCCTCCTCCAGGCCATGGCTCTGGGGATCGGCCCCCTCCTGACCGCGCTCAGCATTGGGCAGCTGGTCCTGGGAGTGGGCTACCTCCTGGACATCACCGCTCCAGACCGCGTGCAGCATGAGGAACAGCAGAGTTGGGAGATGACTTGGCTGCTGAAGGAGATGGAGCAGAGCAGCCAGGAGCCAGGCGAACTGGCCCAGCAAGGCGTGCTCAAACTGGCCCAGCAAGGCGTGCTCCTCGCCACCTGGCAGCACTGGTGGTTCTGGGCCTGTGCCGAAAGCCTGCTGGTGCTCTTTGGGCTCTACTGGCTGCCCAGGAACAGGAGCGCTGACTCGGACAGCAGCAGCCAGCAGGGAAGCTCCAGCATCGATGAGGAGGAGAAGGAGGAAGATGACTGGGAGGACACACCAGACCCTTTGGATGCTCTGCGTCGAGACAAGCCCCGCGATCAGCTGAGGACCTCCAGTGCCTTTGCCAGGCTCTTCCCGGGAACAACCTTTTAAGGAGGCTGCGTCCAGCCGTGGCAGCGGACAGCACCTCTGCAGACCTGAGTGCCCACATGGACGACACAATCCACCTCCTGTTGCTCGTGCCTCTGAGGCCACCCACTGGAGCTGGGCACCACAGGGAAGCTGCCAGCGATGCGCGCCTGTGTCCGGGTGGAGAGGCTGCCGGAGAATGTGCTCTCCGTCCTCCTCTCCCCAGCGACAGGCTGACCAGAAGCCAGGCCTCTGCTTCCTGCGCCGCCTCTGCAGCTGCTCCCACTTGTGATCCTCCTCCTGCCAGCATGTTCTTGAGGGGTTTACCCTATGTAGATTTAGCAGTAAATGTTCATGTTTCTGTGAGTGTCTGGTTATTCCTTTCTTTGGGGGGAACGTTACCCCTTGGCTCCATCTCCCCTCTGCAACAAGGAGATGAAGTTTGTCCTCAAATTTACGTTTGCATTGGTTACAGTTATGCTGAGACGTTCAGCACCTCCTTATCTTCTTTCTCTTCTCCGGGGCTTCTTGACATCCTCTCCTCCCTGCCTCCTTTCTCATGCCCTGGATCACCTCTGTCACCTGAAACCTGTTCTGCTACTAGGCTTCAGTGTGCTCAGTAGGACCCGAAGCCCAACGCTATTGCGAACACTGTGGTCAATGCTATCACTGACTGAGATTTGTCAAAGCGGCTGGGTTTTCTTGATAGGTGAGTAGCAAGTCCAGCAGTGCCTCGTCCCTGGTTGGAACATCTTACCGTTTGTCTGAGGAAGCAGTCTTCCGTGTATTCCGGGAACCTGAGAGATGACGGGTGAGCTGCTGCATTGTTCTTCCAATAAATGTCTGGGTAGTTCAGTCACAGGTAAGAATCAGGTTCTGTTGACCCTCAACTTGCTTAAGTGACCCAAATACTGCTTTGTGGGCCTTATCGTCTTGGTTTGGAGGTCGGTAGCGGATGCCTGCTGCTGTAAGATCTCCCTTGCTGTAAGGTCACCCCTCTGATCTTGACCTGGAGGCACTTGATAGGGCTTCCACAATGACTGTGGCTGATTTCTAGACATCAAAGTTTGTCGTTAACATTGGAATGCGACTCCTCCTCCTCTTCCTCGCTACCGGTCTTTACCAAACACCAGCTACCCACTGCCATCCCCCAGTCATGTGGGTTGTCCCGCCATGGTGCAGTTATTCCTATGATACCAACACTTTCTGACTGCGTGCAGAGCCTGCGGTTCTTCCTGTTTGTTCCCCAGGCTGCATGCATTGCTATACACAGACTTGAGGTGGTTGGTCTTCTGGTTCTCATCTTGGGAGACAGCCAAGGAACATTTGTGGCTGCTCTAGTGGGCTTGGATTATTCCCCAGTTGGTTGCCACTTTGGAGTCCGCAGCCCAAGTCCTTCAGTTGAAAGCCCGCCTCACCATGCTGGCCAGCCTGCTGCCAAAGCTGCCATGGTCTAGGAAGTAGACATGAAAGGATGTCGCTAACCTCATTCGGGCAAAACCCTCAGGACAGCACCGGCCATGAAGCCAGAAGTTGATTTGCGTGACTGTGTGGGCTTCTTTGCAGTGAGGGGGAGCTACGGGGGCAGCTTCTGCAAGAAGCTGCTAGAAGTTTCCCCTTTGTCCGGGGAACTCGGACGGGCTCAGGGCGGACCTGCCGCTGGCCAGGGCTGAGCCAATTGGTAGCAGAATGTTCCCTGTCAACACCTCTGCGATAACGTATTTAAGAAGGGGAAAAGGAAAAAAAAAAAAGAAGAAGATGTGAGGAAGCTGGAGCGGGGCAGAGAAGGGGAGGCACGAGCGTTGTGGGCCTTGCAGGCCTCACCCTCTTGCCTCCCGCTGGCCAGCCATCTGAGCCCGACTTGGCACAGCCCGGCTGCAAGAAGTTGAGACTAGATGTGGAGAGGACCTGAGAGGCAATTGTGAAGAATGTTTTGTGAGAGAAAACGGCTGCAGATGCCAAGGTCAGTGAAGAGGGAGAGGGAGGAGTAAAGTTGCTCCCAGCAGAGATTCCCCTGCAGCCTGTGGTGCAGCCCATGGTGAGGCCGGCTGTCCCCCTGCAGCCCATGGAGGCCCACGGAGGGGCAGAGATCCACCTGCAGCCCGTGGAGGACCCCACTTTGGGGCAGGCGGGTGCCTGAAGGAGGCTGTGGCCTGTGGGGAGCTGGCGCTGTGGCAGCCATCTTGGAAGGACTGCACCCAATGGAAGAAACGACCCAGCGCAGCAGGACTGTAGCCCGTGGGAGGGACCCCACGCTGGAGCAGGGGAGGAACGTGAGGAGTTCTTCCCCTGAGGAGGAAGGAGCGGCGTAATGCGACTTGTGATGGACTGACCATAACCCCCATTCCCTCTTCTCCCCTGTGCTGCTCGGGGCAGGGGAAGGAGAGAGGCAAGTTCAGCCCGGGAAGAGGGAGGAGTGGGGGGAAGTTACTTTGTGATCTTCCTCATTTTCCTGCTTTGGTTTTAATACTAAGCACATAGAACGTGAGGGTTTTGTGTAGTGAGGGGGGCTACGGGGCAACTTCTGCACGAAGCTGCTCGAAGTTTCCCCTTTGTCCGGGGGACTGGGCCGGGCCCAGGGCGGCCCCGCCGCTCCCTGTGCGAAGCGGGGACGCCGTTGTGCCGCCCCGGCTGCCGTCGCTGGGGAGGTGCTGGGGCCCCGGGAGCTGTGTCCTGCCCGGGGCCTTTTGCTTTGCCCGTTGCAGGGCCCGGAGCGCCGGGGGCAAGGGCTGTGGCCGGCGGGCGGGCTGCGGCGGCCGTGCCGGCACCGAGGACACGTCACAGAGGGGGGGTCCCCGGGAGCGCCCGCCGGCGGCGCCGCCGCCGCAGTCCGGCTCAGGCCAGCGGTGAGGGAGGAGGGCGGGGGCAAGGCCGGGCTGGGCGAGGGCCGGGGCAGAAGCGTCGGCCCCCGGAGGGTTGCTGGGGCTGGGGCGGGGGCGCAGGCGCTGCGGGGAGCAGCTCGGGCAGGGCAAGCGGCAGCCTCAAGGCTGGGCACAGAGGTGCCCGGGGCTGCCAGCCACGGCCAGTGCCCGGGGGGCTGCGGGGATGTGCCCCCGTCCCCGCAGCGCTCACCAACCTTCCCCAGCTGCCTGCGAGCTCCCTCGGCCCCTCTCCCACCCGTCCCAGGGCCCCCGCTGCCCCAGCCGCCGTGCAGCCATCCCCGCTGAGCCCCTTCTCTCTCTCCTCCTCCAGGCCATGGCTCTGGGGATCGGCCCCCTCCTGACCGCGCTCAGCATCGGGCAGCTGGTCCTGGGAGTGGGCTACCTCCTGGACATCACCGCTCCAGACCGCGTGCAACATGAGGAACAGCAGAGTTGGGAGATGACTTGGCTGCTGAAGGAGATGGAGCAGAGCAGCCAGGAGCCAGGCGAACTGGCCCAGCAAGGCGTGCTCAAACTGGCCCAGCAAGGCGTGCTCCTCGCCACCTGTCAGCACTGGTGGTTCTGGGCCTGTGCCGAAAGCCTGCTGGTGCTCTTTGGGCTCTACTGGCTGCCCAGGAACAGGAGCGCTGACTCGGACAGCAGCAGCCAGCAGGGAAGCTCCAGCATCGATGAGGAGGAGAAGGAGGAAGATGACTGGGAGGACACACCAGACCCTTTGGATGCTCTGCGTCGAGACAAGCCCCGCGATCAGCTGAGGACCTCCAGTGCCTTTGCCAGGCTCTTCCCGGGAACAACCTTTTAAGGAGGCTGCGTCCAGCCGTGGCAGCGGACAGCACCTCTGCAGACCTGAGTGCCCACATGGACGACACAATCCACCTCCTGTTGCTCGTGCCTCTGAGGCCACCCACTGGAGCTGGGCACCACAGGGAAGCTGCCAGCGATGCGCGCCTGTGTCCGGGTGGAGAGGCTGCCGGAGAATGTGCTCTCCGTCCTCCTCTCCCCAGCGACAGGCTGACCAGAAGCCAGGCCTCTGCTTCCTGCGCCGCCTCTGCAGCTGCTCCCACTTGTGATCCTCCTCCTGCCAGCATGTTCTTGAGGGGTTTACCCTATGTAGATTTAGCAGTAAATGTTCATGTTTCTGTGAGTGTCTGGTTATTCCTTTCTTTGGGGGGAACGTTACCCCTTGGCTCCATCTCCCCTCTGGAACAAGGAGATGAAGTTTGTCCTCAAATTTACGTTTGCATTGGTTACAGTTATGCTGAGACGTTCAGCACCTCCTTATCTTCTTTCTCTTCTCCGGGGCTTCTTGACATCCTCTCCTCCCTGCCTCCTTTCTCATGCCCTGGATCACCTCTGTCACCTGAAACCTGTTCTGCTACTAGGCTTCAGTGTGCTCAGTAGGACCCGAAGCCCAACGCTATTGCGAACACTGTGGTCAATGCTATCACTGACTGAGATTTGTCAAAGCGGCTGGGTTTTCTTGATAGGTGAGTAGCAAGTCCAGCAGTGCCTCGTCCCTGGTTGGAACATCTTACCGTTTGTCTGAGGAAGCAGTCTTCCGTGTATTCCGGGAACCTGAGAGATGACGGGTGAGCTGCTGCATTGTTCTTCCAATAAATGTCTGGGTAGTTCAGTCACAGGTAAGAATCAGGTTCTGTTGACCCTCAACTTGCTTAAGTGACCCAAATACTGCTTTGTGGGCCTTATCGTCTTGGTTTGGAGGTCGGTAGCGGATGCCTGCTGCTGTAAGATCTCCCTTGCTGTAAGGTCACCCCTCTGATCTTGACCTGGAGGCATTTGATAGGGCTTCCACAATGACTGTGGCTGATTTCTAGACATCAAAGTTTGTCGTTAACATTGGAATGCGACTCCTCCTCCTCTTCCTCGCTACCGGTCTTTACCAAACACCAGCTACCCACTGCCATCCCCCAGTCATGTGGGTTGTCCCGCCATGGTGCAGTTATTCCTATGATACCAACACTTTCTGACTGCGTGCAGAGCCTGCGGTTCTTCCTGTTTGTTCCCCAGGCTGCATGCATTGCTATACACAGACTTGAGGTGGTTGGTCTTCTGGTTCTCATCTTGGGAGACAGCCAAGGAACATTTGTGGCTGCTCTAGTGGGCTTGGATTATTCCCCAGTTGGTTGCCACTTTGGAGTCCGCAGCCCAAGTCCTTCAGTTGAAAGCCCGCCTCACCATGCTGGCCAGCCTGCTGCCAAAGCTGCCATGGTCTAGGAAGTAGACATGAAAGGATGTCGCTAACCTCATTCGGGCAAAACCCTCAGGACAGCACCGGCCATGAAGCCAGAAGTTGATTTGCGTGACTGTGTGGGCTTCTTTGCAGTGAGGGGGAGCTACGGGGGCAGCTTCTGCAAGAAGCTGCTAGAAGTTTCCCCTTTGTCCGGGGAACTCGGACGGGCTCAGGGCGGACCTGCCGCTGGCCAGGGCTGAGCCAATTGGTAGCAGAATGTTCCCTGTCAACACCTCTGCGATAACGTATTTAAGAAGGGGAAAAGGAAAAAAAAAAAAGAAGAAGATGTGAGGAAGCTGGAGCGGGGCAGAGAAGGGGAGGCACGAGCCTTGTGGGCCTTGCAGGCCTCACCCTCTTGCCTCCCGCTGGCCAGCCATCTGAGCCCGACTTGGCACAGCCCGGCTGCAAGAAGTTGAGACTAGATGTGGAGAGGACCTGAGAGGCAATTGTGAAGAATGTTTTGTGAGAGAAAACGGCTGCAGATGCCAAGGTCAGTGAAGAGGGAGAGGGAGGAGTAAAGTTGCTCCCAGCAGAGATTCCCCTGCAGCCTGTGGTGCAGCCCATGGTGAGGCCGGCTGTCCCCCTGCAGCCCATGGAGGCCCACGGAGGGGCAGAGATCCACCTGCAGCCCGTGGAGGACCCCACTTTGGGGCAGGCGGGTGCCTGAAGGAGGCTGTGGCCTGTGGGGAGCTGGCGCTGTGGCAGCCATCTTGGAAGGACTGCACCCAATGGAAGAAACGACCCAGCGCAGCAGGACTGTAGCCCGTGGGAGGGACCCCACGCTGGAGCAGGGGAGGAACGTGAGGAGTTCTTCCCCTGAGGAGGAAGGAGCGGCGTAATGCGACTTGTGATGGACTGACCATAACCCCCATTCCCTCTTCTCCCCTGTGCTGCTCGGGGCAGGGGAAGGAGAGAGGCAAGTTCAGCCCGGGAAGAGGGAGGAGTGGGGGGAAGTTACTTTGTGATCTTCCTCATTTTCCTGCTTTGGTTTTAATACTAAGCACATAGAACGTGAGGGTTTTGTGTAGTGAGGGGGGCTACGGGGCAACTTCTGCACGAAGCTGCTCGAAGTTTCCCCTTTGTCCGGGGGACTGGGCCGGGCCCAGGGCGGCCCCGCCGCTCCCTGTGCGAAGCGGGGACGCCGTTGTGCCGCCCCGGCTGCCGTCGCTGGGGAGGTGCTGGGGCCCCGGGAGCTGTGTCCTGCCCGGGGCCTTTTGCTTTGCCCGTTGCAGGGCCCGGAGCGCCGGGGGCAAGGGCTGTGGCCGGCGGGCGGGCTGCGGCGGCCGTGCCGGCACCGAGGACACGTCACAGAGGGGGGGTCCCCGGGAGCGCCCGCCGGCGGCGCCGCCGCCGCAGTCCGGCTCAGGCCAGCGGTGAGGGAGGAGGGCGGGGGCAAGGCCGGGCTGGGCGAGGGCCGGGGCAGAAGCGTCGGCCCCCGGAGCGTTGCTGGGGCTGGGGCGGGGGCGCAGGCGCTGCGGGGAGCAGCTCGGGCAGGGCAAGCGGCAGCCTCAAGGCTGGGCACAGAGGTGCCCGGGGCTGCCAGCCACGGCCAGTGCCCGGGGGGCTGCGGGGATGTGCCCCCGTCCCCGCAGCGCTCACCAACCTTCCCCAGCTGCCTGCGAGCTCCCTCGGCCCCTCTCCCACCCGTCCCAGGGCCCCCGCTGCCCCAGCCGCCGTGCAGCCATCCCCGCTGAGCCCCTTCTCTCTCTCCTCCTCCAGGCCATGGCTCTGGGGATCGGCCCCCTCCTGACCGCGCTCAGCATCGGGCAGCTGGTCCTGGGAGTGGGCTACCTCCTGGACATCACCGCTCCAGACCGCGTGCAACATGAGGAACAGCAGAGTTGGGAGATGACTTGGCTGCTGAAGGAGATGGAGCAGAGCAGCCAGGAGCCAGGCGAACTGGCCCAGCAAGGCGTGCTCAAACTGGCCCAGCAAGGCGTGCTCCTCGCCACCTGTCAGCACTGGTGGTTCTGGGCCTGTGCCGAAAGCCTGCTGGTGCTCTTTGGGCTCTACTGGCTGCCCAGGAACAGGAGCGCTGACTCGGACAGCAGCAGCCAGCAGGGAAGCTCCAGCATCGATGAGGAGGAGAAGGAGGAAGATGACTGGGAGGACACACCAGACCCTTTGGATGCTCTGCGTCGAGACAAGCCCCGCGATCAGCTGAGGACCTCCAGTGCCTTTGCCAGGCTCTTCCCGGGAACAACCTTTTAAGGAGGCTGCGTCCAGCCGTGGCAGCGGACAGCACCTCTGCAGACCTGAGTGCCCACATGGACGACACAATCCACCTCCTGTTGCTCGTGCCTCTGAGGCCACCCACTGGAGCTGGGCACCACAGGGAAGCTGCCAGCGATGCGCGCCTGTGTCCGGGTGGAGAGGCTGCCGGAGAATGTGCTCTCCGTCCTCCTCTCCCCAGCGACAGGCTGACCAGAAGCCAGGCCTCTGCTTCCTGCGCCGCCTCTGCAGCTGCTCCCACTTGTGATCCTCCTCCTGCCAGCATGTTCTTGAGGGGTTTACCCTATGTAGATTTAGCAGTAAATGTTCATGTTTCTGTGAGTGTCTGGTTATTCCTTTCTTTGGGGGGAACGTTACCCCTTGGCTCCATCTCCCCTCTGGAACAAGGAGATGAAGTTTGTCCTCAAATTTACGTTTGCATTGGTTACAGTTATGCTGAGACGTTCAGCACCTCCTTATCTTCTTTCTCTTCTCCGGGGCTTCTTGACATCCTCTCCTCCCTGCCTCCTTTCTCATGCCCTGGATCACCTCTGTCACCTGAAACCTGTTCTGCTACTAGGCTTCAGTGTGCTCAGTAGGACCCGAAGCCCAACGCTATTGCGAACACTGTGGTCAATGCTATCACTGACTGAGATTTGTCAAAGCGGCTGGGTTTTCTTGATAGGTGAGTAGCAAGTCCAGCAGTGCCTCGTCCCTGGTTGGAACATCTTACCGTTTGTCTGAGGAAGCAGTCTTCCGTGTATTCCGGGAACCTGAGAGATGACGGGTGAGCTGCTGCATTGTTCTTCCAATAAATGTCTGGGTAGTTCAGTCACAGGTAAGAATCAGGTTCTGTTGACCCTCAACTTGCTTAAGTGACCCAAATACTGCTTTGTGGGCCTTATCGTCTTGGTTTGGAGGTCGGTAGCGGATGCCTGCTGCTGTAAGATCTCCCTTGCTGTAAGGTCACCCCTCTGATCTTGACCTGGAGGCATTTGATAGGGCTTCCACAATGACTGTGGCTGATTTCTAGACATCAAAGTTTGTCGTTAACATTGGAATGCGACTCCTCCTCCTCTTCCTCGCTACCGGTCTTTACCAAACACCAGCTACCCACTGCCATCCCCCAGTCATGTGGGTTGTCCCGCCATGGTGCAGTTATTCCTATGATACCAACACTTTCTGACTGCGTGCAGAGCCTGCGGTTCTTCCTGTTTGTTCCCCAGGCTGCATGCATTGCTATACACAGACTTGAGGTGGTTGGTCTTCTGGTTCTCATCTTGGGAGACAGCCAAGGAACATTTGTGGCTGCTCTAGTGGGCTTGGATTATTCCCCAGTTGGTTGCCACTTTGGAGTCCGCAGCCCAAGTCCTTCAGTTGAAAGCCCGCCTCACCATGCTGGCCAGCCTGCTGCCAAAGCTGCCATGGTCTAGGAAGTAGACATGAAAGGATGTCGCTAACCTCATTCGGGCAAAACCCTCAGGACAGCACCGGCCATGAAGCCAGAAGTTGATTTGCGTGACTGTGTGGGCTTCTTTGCAGTGAGGGGGAGCTACGGGGGCAGCTTCTGCAAGAAGCTGCTAGAAGTTTCCCCTTTGTCCGGGGAACTCGGACGGGCTCAGGGCGGACCTGCCGCTGGCCAGGGCTGAGCCAATTGGTAGCAGAATGTTCCCTGTCAACACCTCTGCGATAACGTATTTAAGAAGGGGAAAAGGAAAAAAAAAAAAGAAGAAGATGTGAGGAAGCTGGAGCGGGGCAGAGAAGGGGAGGCACGAGCCTTGTGGGCCTTGCAGGCCTCACCCTCTTGCCTCCCGCTGGCCAGCCATCTGAGCCCGACTTGGCACAGCCCGGCTGCAAGAAGTTGAGACTAGATGTGGAGAGGACCTGAGAGGCAATTGTGAAGAATGTTTTGTGAGAGAAAACGGCTGCAGATGCCAAGGTCAGTGAAGAGGGAGAGGGAGGAGTAAAGTTGCTCCCAGCAGAGATTCCCCTGCAGCCTGTGGTGCAGCCCATGGTGAGGCCGGCTGTCCCCCTGCAGCCCATGGAGGCCCACGGAGGGGCAGAGATCCACCTGCAGCCCGTGGAGGACCCCACTTTGGGGCAGGCGGGTGCCTGAAGGAGGCTGTGGCTCGTGGGGAGCTGGCGCTGTGGCAGCCATCTTGGAAGGACTGCACCCAATGGAAGAAACGACCCAGTGCAGCAGGACTGTAGCCCGTGGGAGGGACCCCACGCTGGAGCAGGGGAGGAACGTGAGGAGTTCTTCCCCTGAGGAGGAAGGAGCGGCGTAATGCGACTTGTGATGGACTGACCATAACCCCCATTCCCTCTTCTCCCCTGTGCTGCTCGGGGCAGGGGAAGGAGAGAGGCAAGTTCAGCCCGGGAAGAGGGAGGAGTGGGGGGAAGTTACTTTGTGATCTTCCTCATTTTCCTGCTTTGGTTTTAATACTAAGCACATAGAACGTGAGGGTTTTGTGTAGTGAGGGGGGCTACGGGGCAACTTCTGCACGAAGCTGCTCGAAGTTTCCCCTTTGTCCGGGGGACTGGGCCGGGCCCAGGGCGGCCCCGCCGCTCCCTGTGCGAAGCGGGGACGCCGTTGTGCCGCCCCGGCTGCCGTCGCTGGGGAGGTGCTGGGGCCCCGGGAGCTGTGTCCTGCCCGGGGCCTTTTGCTTTGCCCGTTGCAGGGCCCGGAGCGCCGGGGGCAAGGGCTGTGGCCGGCGGGCGGGCTGCGGCGGCCGTGCCGGCACCGAGGACACGTCACAGAGGGGGGGTCCCCGGGAGCGCCCGCCGGCGGCGCCGCCGCCGCAGTCCGGCTCAGGCCAGCGGTGAGGGAGGAGGGCGGGGGCAAGGCCGGGCTGGGCGAGGGCCGGGGCAGAAGCGTCGGCCCCCGGAGCGTTGCTGGGGCTGGGGCGGGGGCGCAGGCGCTGCGGGGAGCAGCTCGGGCAGGGCAAGCGGCAGCCTCAAGGCTGGGCACAGAGGTGCCCGGGGCTGCCAGCCACGGCCAGTGCCCGGGGGGCTGCGGGGATGTGCCCCCGTCCCCGCAGCGCTCACCAACCTTCCCCAGCTGCCTGCGAGCTCCCTCGGCCCCTCTCCCACCCGTCCCAGGGCCCCCGCTGCCCCAGCCGCCGTGCAGCCATCCCCGCTGAGCCCCTTCTCTCTCTCCTCCTCCAGGCCATGGCTCTGGGGATCGGCCCCCTCCTGACCGCGCTCAGCATTGGGCAGCTGGTCCTGGGAGTGGGCTACCTCCTGGACATCACCGCTCCAGACCGCGTGCAGCATGAGGAACAGCAGAGTTGGGAGATGACTTGGCTGCTGAAGGAGATGGAGCAGAGCAGCCAGGAGCCAGGCGAACTGGCCCAGCAAGGCGTGCTCAAACTGGCCCAGCAAGGGGCGCTCCTCGCCACCTGGCAGCACTGGTGGTTCTGGGCCTGTGCCGAAAGCCTGCTGGTGCTCTTTGGGCTCTACTGGCTGCCCAGGAACAGGAGCGCTGACTCGGACAGCAGCAGCCAGCAGGGAAGCTCCAGCATCGATGAGGAGGAGAAGGAGGAAGATGACTGGGAGGACACACCAGACCCTTTGGATGCTCTGCGTCGAGACAAGCCCCGCGATCAGCTGAGGACCTCCAGTGCCTTTGCCAGGCTCTTCCCGGGAACAACCTTTTAAGGAGGCTGCGTCCAGCCGTGGCAGCGGACAGCACCTCTGCAGACCTGAGTGCCCACATGGACGACACAATCCACCTCCTGTTGCTCGTGCCTCTGAGGCCACCCACTGGAGCTGGGCACCACAGGGAAGCTGCCAGCGATGCGCGCCTGTGTCCGGGTGGAGAGGCTGCCGGAGAATGTGCTCTCCGTCCTCCTCTCCCCAGCGACAGGCTGACCAGAAGCCAGGCCTCTGCTTCCTGCGCCGCCTCTGCAGCTGCTCCCACTTGTGATCCTCCTCCTGCCAGCATGTTCTTGAGGGGTTTACCCTATGTAGATTTAGCAGTAAATGTTCATGTTTCTGTGAGTGTCTGGTTATTCCTTTCTTTGGGGGGAACGTTACCCCTTGGCTCCATCTCCCCTCTGGAACAAGGAGATGAAGTTTGTCCTCAAATTTACGTTTGCATTGGTTACAGTTTTGCTGAGACGTTCAGCACCTCCTTATCTTCTTTCTCTTCTCCGGGGCTTCTTGACATCCTCTCCTCCCTGCCTCCTTTCTCATGCCCTGGATCACCTCTGTCACCTGAAACCTGTTCTGCTACTAGGCTTCAGTGTGCTCAGTAGGACCCGAAGCCCAACGCTATTGCGAACACTGTGGTCAATGCTATCACTGACTGAGATTTGTCAAAGCGGCTGGGTTTTCTTGATAGGTGAGTAGCAAGTCCAGCAGTGCCTCGTCCCTGGTTGGAACATCTTACCGTTTGTCTGAGGAAGCAGTCTTCCGTGTATTCCGGGAACCTGAGAGATGACGGGTGAGCTGCTGCATTGTTCTTCCAATAAATGTCTGGGTAGTTCAGTCACAGGTAAGAATCAGGTTCTGTTGACCCTCAACTTGCTTAAGTGACCCAAATACTGCTTTGTGGGCCTTATCGTCTTGGTTTGGAGGTCGGTAGCGGATGCCTGCTGCTGTAAGATCTCCCTTGCTGTAAGGTCACCCCTCTGATCTTGACCTGGAGGCATTTGATAGGGCTTCCACAATGACTGTGGCTGATTTCTAGACATCAAAGTTTGTCGTTAACATTGGAATGCGACTCCTCCTCCTCTTCCTCGCTACCGGTCTTTACCAAACACCAGCTACCCACTGCCATCCCCCAGTCATGTGGGTTGTCCCGCCATGGTGCAGTTATTCCTATGATACCAACACTTTCTGACTGCGTGCAGAGCCTGCGGTTCTTCCTGTTTGTTCCCCAGGCTGCATGCATTGCTATACACAGACTTGAGGTGGTTGGTCTTCTGGTTCTCATCTTGGGAGACAGCCAAGGAACATTTGTGGCTGCTCTAGTGGGCTTGGATTATTCCCCAGTTGGTTGCCACTTTGGAGTCCGCAGCCCAAGTCCTTCAGTTGAAAGCCCGCCTCACCATGCTGGCCAGCCTGCTGCCAAAGCTGCCATGGTCTAGGAAGTAGACATGAAAGGATGTCGCTAACCTCATTCGGGCAAAACCCTCAGGACAGCACCGGCCATGAAGCCAGAAGTTGATTTGCGTGACTGTGTGGGCTTCTTTGCAGTGAGGGGGAGCTACGGGGGCAGCTTCTGCAAGAAGCTGCTAGAAGTTTCCCCTTTGTCCGGGGAACTCGGACGGGCTCAGGGCGGACCTGCCGCTGGCCAGGGCTGAGCCAATTGGTAGCAGAATGTTCCCTGTCAACACCTCTGCGATAACGTATTTAAGAAGGGGAAAAGGAAAAAAAAAAAAGAAGAAGATGTGAGGAAGCTGGAGCGGGGCAGAGAAGGGGAGGCACGAGCCTTGTGGGCCTTGCAGGCCTCACCCTCTTGCCTCCCGCTGGCCAGCCATCTGAGCCCGACTTGGCACAGCCCGGCTGCAAGAAGTTGAGACTAGATGTGGAGAGGACCTGAGAGGCAATTGTGAAGAATGTTTTGTGAGAGAAAACGGCTGCAGATGCCAAGGTCAGTGAAGAGGGAGAGGGAGGAGTAAAGTTGCTCCCAGCAGAGATTCCCCTGCAGCCTGTGGTGCAGCCCATGGTGAGGCCGGCTGTCCCCCTGCAGCCCATGGAGGCCCACGGAGGGGCAGAGATCCACCTGCAGCCCGTGGAGGACCCCACTTTGGGGCAGGCGGGTGCCTGAAGGAGGCTGTGGCTCGTGGGGAGCTGGCGCTGTGGCAGCCATCTTGGAAGGACTGCACCCAATGGAAGAAACGACCCAGTGCAGCAGGACTGTAGCCCGTGGGAGGGACCCCACGCTGGAGCAGGGGAGGAACGTGAGGAGTTCTTCCCCTGAGGAGGAAGGAGCGGCGTAATGCGACTTGTGATGGACTGACCATAACCCCCATTCCCTCTTCTCCCCTGTGCTGCTCGGGGCAGGGGAAGGAGAGAGGCAAGTTCAGCCCGGGAAGAGGGAGGAGTGGGGGGAAGTTACTTTGTGATCTTCCTCATTTTCCTGCTTTGGTTTTAATACTAAGCACATAGAACGTGAGGGTTTTGTGTAGTGAGGGGGGCTACGGGGCAACTTCTGCACGAAGCTGCTCGAAGTTTCCCCTTTGTCCGGGGGACTGGGCCGGGCCCAGGGCGGCCCCGCCGCTCCCTGTGCGAAGCGGGGACGCCGTTGTGCCGCCCCGGCTGCCGTCGCTGGGGAGGTGCTGGGGCCCCGGGAGCTGTGTCCTGCCCGGGGCCTTTTGCTTTGCCCGTTGCAGGGCCCGGAGCGCCGGGGGCAAGGGCTGTGGCCGGCGGGCGGGCTGCGGCGGCCGTGCCGGCACCGAGGACACGTCACAGAGGGGGGGTCCCCGGGAGCGCCCGCCGGCGGCGCCGCCGCCGCAGTCCGGCTCAGGCCAGCGGTGAGGGAGGAGGGCGGGGGCAAGGCCGGGCTGGGCGAGGGCCGGGGCAGAAGCGTCGGCCCCCGGAGCGTTGCTGGGGCTGGGGCGGGGGCGCAGGCGCTGCGGGGAGCAGCTCGGGCAGGGCAAGCGGCAGCCTCAAGGCTGGGCACAGAGGTGCCCGGGGCTGCCAGCCACGGCCAGTGCCCGGGGGGCTGCGGGGATGTGCCCCCGTCCCCGCAGCGCTCACCAACCTTCCCCAGCTGCCTGCGAGCTCCCTCGGCCCCTCTCCCACCCGTCCCAGGGCCCCCGCTGCCCCAGCCGCCGTGCAGCCATCCCCGCTGAGCCCCTTCTCTCTCTCCTCCTCCAGGCCATGGCTCTGGGGATCGGCCCCCTCCTGACCGCGCTCAGCATTGGGCAGCTGGTCCTGGGAGTGGGCTACCTCCTGGACATCACCGCTCCAGACCGCGTGCAGCATGAGGAACAGCAGAGTTGGGAGATGACTTGGCTGCTGAAGGAGATGGAGCAGAGCAGCCAGGAGCCAGGCGAACTGGCCCAGCAAGGCGTGCTCAAACTGGCCCAGCAAGGGGCGCTCCTCGCCACCTGGCAGCACTGGTGGTTCTGGGCCTGTGCCGAAAGCCTGCTGGTGCTCTTTGGGCTCTACTGGCTGCCCAGGAACAGGAGCGCTGACTCGGACAGCAGCAGCCAGCAGGGAAGCTCCAGCATCGATGAGGAGGAGAAGGAGGAAGATGACTGGGAGGACACACCAGACCCTTTGGATGCTCTGCGTCGAGACAAGCCCCGCGATCAGCTGAGGACCTCCAGTGCCTTTGCCAGGCTCTTCCCGGGAACAACCTTTTAAGGAGGCTGCGTCCAGCCGTGGCAGCGGACAGCACCTCTGCAGACCTGAGTGCCCACATGGACGACACAATCCACCTCCTGTTGCTCGTGCCTCTGAGGCCACCCACTGGAGCTGGGCACCACAGGGAAGCTGCCAGCGATGCGCGCCTGTGTCCGGGTGGAGAGGCTGCCGGAGAATGTGCTCTCCGTCCTCCTCTCCCCAGCGACAGGCTGACCAGAAGCCAGGCCTCTGCTTCCTGCGCCGCCTCTGCAGCTGCTCCCACTTGTGATCCTCCTCCTGCCAGCATGTTCTTGAGGGGTTTACCCTATGTAGATTTAGCAGTAAATGTTCATGTTTCTGTGAGTGTCTGGTTATTCCTTTCTTTGGGGGGAACGTTACCCCTTGGCTCCATCTCCCCTCTGGAACAAGGAGATGAAGTTTGTCCTCAAATTTACGTTTGCATTGGTTACAGTTATGCTGAGACGTTCAGCACCTCCTTATCTTCTTTCTCTTCTCCGGGGCTTCTTGACATCCTCTCCTCCCTGCCTCCTTTCTCATGCCCTGGATCACCTCTGTCACCTGAAACCTGTTCTGCTACTAGGCTTCAGTGTGCTCAGTAGGACCCGAAGCCCAACGCTATTGCGAACACTGTGGTCAATGCTATCACTGACTGAGATTTGTCAAAGCGGCTGGGTTTTCTTGATAGGTGAGTAGCAAGTCCAGCAGTGCCTCGTCCCTGGTTGGAACATCTTACCGTTTGTCTGAGGAAGCAGTCTTCCGTGTATTCCGGGAACCTGAGAGATGACGGGTGAGCTGCTGCATTGTTCTTCCAATAAATGTCTGGGTAGTTCAGTCACAGGTAAGAATCAGGTTCTGTTGACCCTCAACTTGCTTAAGTGACCCAAATACTGCTTTGTGGGCCTTATCGTCTTGGTTTGGAGGTCGGTAGCGGATGCCTGCTGCTGTAAGATCTCCCTTGCTGTAAGGTCACCCCTCTGATCTTGACCTGGAGGCATTTGATAGGGCTTCCACAATGACTGTGGCTGATTTCTAGACATCAAAGTTTGTCGTTAACATTGGAATGCGACTCCTCCTCCTCTTCCTCGCTACCGGTCTTTACCAAACACCAGCTACCCACTGCCATCCCCCAGTCATGTGGGTTGTCCCGCCATGGTGCAGTTATTCCTATGATACCAACACTTTCTGACTGCGTGCAGAGCCTGCGGTTCTTCCTGTTTGTTCCCCAGGCTGCATGCATTGCTATACACAGACTTGAGGTGGTTGGTCTTCTGGTTCTCATCTTGGGAGACAGCCAAGGAACATTTGTGGCTGCTCTAGTGGGCTTGGATTATTCCCCAGTTGGTTGCCACTTTGGAGTCCGCAGCCCAAGTCCTTCAGTTGAAAGCCCGCCTCACCATGCTGGCCAGCCTGCTGCCAAAGCTGCCATGGTCTAGGAAGTAGACATGAAAGGATGTCGCTAACCTCATTCGGGCAAAACCCTCAGGACAGCACCGGCCATGAAGCCAGAAGTTGATTTGCGTGACTGTGTGGGCTTCTTTGCAGTGAGGGGGAGCTACGGGGGCAGCTTCTGCAAGAAGCTGCTAGAAGTTTCCCCTTTGTCCGGGGAACTCGGACGGGCTCAGGGCGGACCTGCCGCTGGCCAGGGCTGAGCCAATTGGTAGCAGAATGTTCCCTGTCAACACCTCTGCGATAACGTATTTAAGAAGGGGAAAAGGAAAAAAAAAAAAGAAGAAGATGTGAGGAAGCTGGAGCGGGGCAGAGAAGGGGAGGCACGAGCCTTGTGGGCCTTGCAGGCCTCACCCTCTTGCCTCCCGCTGGCCAGCCATCTGAGCCCGACTTGGCACAGCCCGGCTGCAAGAAGTTGAGACTAGATGTGGAGAGGACCTGAGAGGCAATTGTGAAGAATGTTTTGTGAGAGAAAACGGCTGCAGATGCCAAGGTCAGTGAAGAGGGAGAGGGAGGAGTAAAGTTGCTCCCAGCAGAGATTCCCCTGCAGCCTGTGGTGCAGCCCATGGTGAGGCCGGCTGTCCCCCTGCAGCCCATGGAGGCCCACGGAGGGGCAGAGATCCACCTGCAGCCCGTGGAGGACCCCACTTTGGGGCAGGCGGGTGCCTGAAGGAGGCTGTGGCCTGTGGGGAGCTGGCGCTGTGGCAGCCATCTTGGAAGGACTGCACCCAATGGAAGAAACGACCCAGCGCAGCAGGACTGTAGCCCGTGGGAGGGACCCCACGCTGGAGCAGGGGAGGAACGTGAGGAGTTCTTCCCCTGAGGAGGAAGGAGCGGCGTAATGCGACTTGTGATGGACTGACCATAACCCCCATTCCCTCTTCTCCCCTGTGCTGCTCGGGGCAGGGGAAGGAGAGAGGCAAGTTCAGCCCGGGAAGAGGGAGGAGTGGGGGGAAGTTACTTTGTGATCTTCCTCATTTTCCTGCTTTGGTTTTAATACTAAGCACATAGAACGTGAGGGTTTTGTGTAGTGAGGGGGGCTACGGGGCAACTTCTGCACGAAGCTGCTCGAAGTTTCCCCTTTGTCCGGGGGACTGGGCCGGGCCCAGGGCGGCCCCGCCGCTCCCTGTGCGAAGCGGGGACGCCGTTGTGCCGCCCCGGCTGCCGTCGCTGGGGAGGTGCTGGGGCCCCGGGAGCTGTGTCCTGCCCGGGGCCTTTTGCTTTGCCCGTTGCAGGGCCCGGAGCGCCGGGGGCAAGGGCTGTGGCCGGCGGGCGGGCTGCGGCGGCCGTGCCGGCACCGAGGACACGTCACAGAGGGGGGGTCCCCGGGAGCGCCCGCCGGCGGCGCCGCCGCCGCAGTCCGGCTCAGGCCAGCGGTGAGGGAGGAGGGCGGGGGCAAGGCCGGGCTGGGCGAGGGCCGGGGCAGAAGCGTCGGCCCCCGGAGCGTTGCTGGGGCTGGGGCGGGGGCGCAGGCGCTGCGGGGAGCAGCTCGGGCAGGGCAAGCGGCAGCCTCAAGGCTGGGCACAGAGGTGCCCGGGGCTGCCAGCCACGGCCGGTGCCCGGGGGGCTGCGGGGATGTGCCCCCGTCCCCGCAGCGCTCACCAACCTTCCCCAGCTGCCTGCGAGCTCCCTCGGCCCCTCTCCCACCCGTCCCAGGGCCCCCGCTGCCCCAGCCGCCGTGCAGCCATCCCCGCTGAGCCCCTTCTCTCTCTCCTCCTCCAGGCCATGGCTCTGGGGATCGGCCCCCTCCTGACCGCGCTCAGCATTGGGCAGCTGGTCCTGGGAGTGGGCTACCTCCTGGACATCACCGCTCCAGACCGCGTGCAGCATGAGGAACAGCAGAGTTGGGAGATGACTTGGCTGCTGAAGGAGATGGAGCAGAGCAGCCAGGAGCCAGGCGAACTGGCCCAGCAAGGCGTGCTCAAACTGGCCCAGCAAGGGGCGCTCCTCGCCACCTGTCAGCACTGGTGGTTCTGGGCCTGTGCCGAAAGCCTGCTGGTGCTCTTTGGGCTCTACTGGCTGCCCAGGAACAGGAGCGCTGACTCGGACAGCAGCAGCCAGCAGGGAAGCTCCAGCATCGATGAGGAGGAGAAGGAGGAAGATGACTGGGAGGACACACCAGACCCTTTGGATGCTCTGCGTCGAGACAAGCCCCGCGATCAGCTGAGGACCTCCAGTGCCTTTGCCAGGCTCTTCCCGGGAACAACCTTTTAAGGAGGCTGCGTCCAGCCGTGGCAGCGGACAGCACCTCTGCAGACCTGAGTGCCCACATGGACGACACAATCCACCTCCTGTTGCTCGTGCCTCTGAGGCCACCCACTGGAGCTGGGCACCACAGGGAAGCTGCCAGCGATGCGCGCCTGTGTCCGGGTGGAGAGGCTGCCGGAGAATGTGCTCTCCATCCTCCTCTCCCCAGCGACAGGCTGACCAGAAGCCAGGCCTCTGCTTCCTGCGCCGCCTCTGCAGCTGCTCCCACTTGTGATCCTCCTCCTGCCAGCATGTTCTTGAGGGGTTTACCCTATGTAGATTTAGCAGTAAATGTTCATGTTTCTGTGAGTGTCTGGTTATTCCTTTCTTTGGGGGGAACGTTACCCCTTGGCTCCATCTCCCCTCTGGAACAAGGAGATGAAGTTTGTCCTCAAATTTACGTTTGCACTGGTTACAGTTATGCTGAGACGTTCAGCACCTCCTTATCTTCTTTCTCTTCTCCGGGGCTTCTTGACATCCTCTCCTCCCTGCCTCCTTTCTCATGCCCTGGATCACCTCTGTCACCTGAAACCTGTTCTGCTACTAGGCTTCAGTGTGCTCAGTAGGACCCGAAGCCCAACGCTATTGCGAACACTGTGGTCAATGCTATCACTGACTGAGATTTGTCAAAGCGGCTGGGTTTTCTTGATAGGTGAGTAGCAAGTCCAGCAGTGCCTCGTCCCTGGTTGGAACATCTTACCGTTTGTCTGAGGAAGCAGTCTTCCGTGTATTCCGGGAACCTGAGAGATGACGGGTGAGCTGCTGCATTGTTCTTCCAATAAATGTCTGGGTAGTTCAGTCACAGGTAAGAATCAGGTTCTGTTGACCCTCAACTTGCTTAAGTGACCCAAATACTGCTTTGTGGGCCTTATCGTCTTGGTTTGGAGGTCGGTAGCGGATGCCTGCTGCTGTAAGATCTCCCTTGCTGTAAGGTCACCCCTCTGATCTTGACCTGGAGGCATTTGATAGGGCTTCCACAATGACTGTGGCTGATTTCTAGACATCAAAGTTTGTCGTTAACATTGGAATGCGACTCCTCCTCCTCTTCCTCGCTACCGGTCTTTACCAAACACCAGCTACCCACTGCCATCCCCCAGTCATGTGGGTTGTCCCGCCATGGTGCAGTTATTCCTATGATACCAACACTTTCTGACTGCGTGCAGAGCCTGCGGTTCTTCCTGTTTGTTCCCCAGGCTGCATGCATTGCTATACACAGACTTGAGGTGGTTGGTCTTCTGGTTCTCATCTTGGGAGACAGCCAAGGAACATTTGTGGCTGCTCTAGTGGGCTTGGATTATTCCCCAGTTGGTTGCCACTTTGGAGTCCGCAGCCCAAGTCCTTCAGTTGAAAGCCCGCCTCACCATGCTGGCCAGCCTGCTGCCAAAGCTGCCATGGTCTAGGAAGTAGACATGAAAGGATGTCGCTAACCTCATTCGGGCAAAACCCTCAGGACAGCACCGGCCATGAAGCCAGAAGTTGATTTGCGTGACTGTGTGGGCTTCTTTGCAGTGAGGGGGAGCTACGGGGGCAGCTTCTGCAAGAAGCTGCTAGAAGTTTCCCCTTTGTCCGGGGAACTCGGACGGGCTCAGGGCGGACCTGCCGCTGGCCAGGGCTGAGCCAATTGGTAGCAGAATGTTCCCTGTCAACACCTCTGCGATAACGTATTTAAGAAGGGGAAAAGGAAAAAAAAAAAAGAAGAAGATGTGAGGAAGCTGGAGCGGGGCAGAGAAGGGGAGGCACGAGCCTTGTGGGCCTTGCAGGCCTCACCCTCTTGCCTCCCGCTGGCCAGCCATCTGAGCCCGACTTGGCACAGCCCGGCTGCAAGAAGTTGAGACTAGATGTGGAGAGGACCTGAGAGGCAATTGTGAAGAATGTTTTGTGAGAGAAAACGGCTGCAGATGCCAAGGTCAGTGAAGAGGGAGAGGGAGGAGTAAAGTTGCTCCCAGCAGAGATTCCCCTGCAGCCTGTGGTGCAGCCCATGGTGAGGCCGGCTGTCCCCCTGCAGCCCATGGAGGCCCACGGAGGGGCAGAGATCCACCTGCAGCCCGTGGAGGACCCCACTTTGGGGCAGGCGGGTGCCTGAAGGAGGCTGTGGCCTGTGGGGAGCTGGCGCTGTGGCAGCCATCTTGGAAGGACTGCACCCAATGGAAGAAACGACCCAGCGCAGCAGGACTGTAGCCCGTGGGAGGGACCCCACGCTGGAGCAGGGGAGGAACGTGAGGAGTTCTTCCCCTGAGGAGGAAGGAGCGGCGTAATGCGACTTGTGATGGACTGACCATAACCCCCATTCCCTCTTCTCCCCTGTGCTGCTCGGGGCAGGGGAAGGAGAGAGGCAAGTTCAGCCCGGGAAGAGGGAGGAGTGGGGGGAAGTTACTTTGTGATCTTCCTCATTTTCCTGCTTTGGTTTTAATACTAAGCACATAGAACGTGAGGGTTTTGTGTAGTGAGGGGGGCTACGGGGCAACTTCTGCACGAAGCTGCTCGAAGTTTCCCCTTTGTCCGGGGGACTGGGCCGGGCCCAGGGCGGCCCCGCCGCTCCCTGTGCGAAGCGGGGACGCCGTTGTGCCGCCCCGGCTGCCGTCGCTGGGGAGGTGCTGGGGCCCCGGGAGCTGTGTCCTGCCCGGGGCCTTTTGCTTTGCCCGTTGCAGGGCCCGGAGCGCCGGGGGCAAGGGCTGTGGCCGGCGGGCGGGCTGCGGCGGCCGTGCCGGCACCGAGGACACGTCACAGAGGGGGGGTCCCCGGGAGCGCCCGCCGGCGGCGCCGCCGCCGCAGTCCGGCTCAGGCCAGCGGTGAGGGAGGAGGGCGGGGGCAAGGCCGGGCTGGGCGAGGGCCGGGGCAGAAGCGTCGGCCCCCGGAGGGTTGCTGGGGCTGGGGCGGGGGCGCAGGCGCTGCGGGGAGCAGCTCGGGCAGGGCAAGCGGCAGCCTCAAGGCTGGGCACAGAGGTGCCCGGGGCTGCCAGCCACGGCCAGTGCCCGGGGGGCTGCGGGGATGTGCCCCCGTCCCCGCAGCGCTCACCAACCTTCCCCAGCTGCCTGCGAGCTCCCTCGGCCCCTCTCCCACCCGTCCCAGGGCCCCCGCTGCCCCAGCCGCCGTGCAGCCATCCCCGCTGAGCCCCTTCTCTCTCTCCTCCTCCAGGCCATGGCTCTGGGGATCGGCCCCCTCCTGACCGCGCTCAGCATTGGGCAGCTGGTCCTGGGAGTGGGCTACCTCCTGGACATCACCGCTCCAGACCGCGTGCAGCATGAGGAACAGCAGAGTTGGGAGATGACTTGGCTGCTGAAGGAGATGGAGCAGAGCAGCCAGGAGCCAGGCGAACTGGCCCAGCAAGGCGTGCTCAAACTGGCCCAGCAAGGGGCGCTCCTCGCCACCTGGCAGCACTGGTGGTTCTGGGCCTGTGCCGAAAGCCTGCTGGTGCTCTTTGGGCTCTACTGGCTGCCCAGGAACAGGAGCGCTGACTCGGACAGCAGCAGCCAGCAGGGAAGCTCCAGCATCGATGAGGAGGAGAAGGAGGAAGATGACTGGGAGGACACACCAGACCCTTTGGATGCTCTGCGTCGAGACAAGCCCCGCGATCAGCTGAGGACCTCCAGTGCCTTTGCCAGGCTCTTCCCGGGAACAACCTTTTAAGGAGGCTGCGTCCAGCCGTGGCAGCGGACAGCACCTCTGCAGACCTGAGTGCCCACATGGACGACACAATCCACCTCCTGTTGCTCGTGCCTCTGAGGCCACCCACTGGAGCTGGGCACCACAGGGAAGCTGCCAGCGATGCGCGCCTGTGTCCGGGTGGAGAGGCTGCCGGAGAATGTGCTCTCCGTCCTCCTCTCCCCAGCGACAGGCTGACCAGAAGCCAGGCCTCTGCTTCCTGCGCCGCCTCTGCAGCTGCTCCCACTTGTGATCCTCCTCCTGCCAGCATGTTCTTGAGGGGTTTACCCTATGTAGATTTAGCAGTAAATGTTCATGTTTCTGTGAGTGTCTGGTTATTCCTTTCTTTGGGGGGAACGTTACCCCTTGGCTCCATCTCCCCTCTGGAACAAGGAGATGAAGTTTGTCCTCAAATTTACGTTTGCATTGGTTACAGTTATGCTGAGATGTTCAGCACCTCCTTATCTTCTTTCTCTTCTCCGGGGCTTCTTGACATCCTCTCCTCCCTGCCTCCTTTCTCATGCCCTGGATCGCCTCTGTACTTACTTTAAAGTATGCTGCTGGCATCAGCTCTTCCATCACTGACTCTGACTTTTTCTGACTTCCTGTCATCTGAATAAGATCAACCTACGACAATTTGTTACTCTTCATCGAGGAAAGAGCAGAGAACGTACAAACAAAACCGATTATATTAATAGTGAGCATAGTGTCAGTAGACAACGATCCCTGAACTTCAGTGATGTTCTGAAAATCTATAAGACACATCTGTGTCCCCAAATTGAGAATCAATATGTTATATATTTATTCATATACATATAAGAACTTCCTAGAATATTTTGTCATATTTTGGGTGCACTCTTAAAACAAGTACCTAAACATTATTTAACAATTTTAGTTTTTGTGACTGAGGGATTCTCACAATTCTTCTTATAGATCAAGATGAACAGGACTTAAGTGCTCTACTGCCTGGTTAAGACATAGCATGTATGCTGTCTTTTTGTATAACTATTTAAATATTTGAAACATATATGCAAAACAGTACATTTGCTTGTAGGCATGCTTTTGTATTCTTCAATGAACTTCTTGTACACTTTAAAATGTGAGATCTTTAATATTTAAGAAGAAGTCAGAAAACATTGATTTGTTACCAACACTGAAACAGTTATAGTACTGAAATTCCTTGTATTTCCGAAAGTATAATAAATAGACTTAGATATAATTTCAAAGAGATTGCTTTTTAGTAAAACTAATTTTGCTGGGAATGGAATAAATCAACAAGAAGCTTAGAACTGCGTAGTGGATTTTAGTACATGACTCAAGAGCTGAACAAACATTGAGCGAAATGTCCATGTTTAAGCTTAACATGAGCAGGCAATGCGCCCTTGCGGCCCAGAAGGCCTACCGCATCCTGGGCTGCATCAAGAGAAGCATGGCCAGCAGGTCGAGGGAGGTGATTCTCCCCCTCTACTCTGCCCTGGTGAGACCCCACCTGGAGTACTGTGTCCAGTTCTGGAGCTCACAACACAACAAGGACATGGACCAGTTGGAGAAGGTCCAGAGGAGGGCCACGAAGATGATAAAAGGGCTGGAGCACCTCTCTTATGAGGACAGGCTGAGAGAGTTGGGGCTGTTCAGCCTGGAGAAGAGGAGGCTCCGGGGAGACCTTATAGTGGTCTTCCAGTACCTCAAGGGGGCCTACAAGAAAGATGGGGAAAGGCTGTTTAGTAGGGGGATGATTCTAAATCCCAGAAATTTTGGACAAAGAATTAAGAGGACTTCAGAGCTGGACAACAGGGAGGGGTGACCTGCAACCCTGCAGCTCGGAGCGTACACATCATAGAATCATAGAATCATAGAATGGTTAGGGTTGGAAGGAACCTTCAAAGGTCATCTAGTCCAACCCCCCTGCAAGGAGCAGGGACAACCCTGACTAGGTCAGGTTGCTCAGAGCCTCATCCAGCCTGGCCTTGAACGTTTCCAGAGATGGGGCCTCCACCACCATAAACCTGTCTTTGCTCCACTGTAGTGCAGATTCTTTTCTCTCTGGAATGCATACATTTCCATATTTTGCCGTTCTTTGAGAACAAGCTGAACTGGAGAGTCCTAGAATTACCTTCACTTTTTTTTTAAATTTGGAGCAAAACTCATGATATTATCGAGATCTAGTGTCTCACCTCTGCTGCATTTTATAGGGACTTCAATAAAAGAAGACAGTGGTTCATGCTAGCTCCATTTTTTAGAAGACTGACAATACCTACCAAGCTTTATGTTGCGAAGACATTGTGTAGCCTTTGGCTGACCTCTTCTTTGTTATATTCAATTTCATGATAATATCCGTCACAAATGTTGTCAGAAGTTCATGGGTTCTAACCTCCCTCTGGTTGCCCAATTTGTTTTTCCTGGACGTTGATGGACTTAGGGTTAACGCATATCACTATGTCTCTGTTGCTTGACAGAGCACAGACACAAGAGCGTGTTGTATGAGCAAATACCTGATCTGCATCAGGTGTATCTATAGTGTAATTTTCAATCACCTTGCACACCCACACTTCTGAGTCCTGACATTTCTCATAGTAACCTCAGATCCAATCACTGGCAGCTCCTCTACTGCGTATTATTCTTCAGTATTTGCTGTAAAATAATAACTGATGTGCCAAGAGTCTTGGGCCCAGTGTTTGTGGGCAAGCTGAAATGGTGGCTGGGGCTCCAATAAGATTCAAAACTTATCCAAGGTAATTCGAGCAGGATGATTTTACAGTGACTTTTGCTCCAGTCTAGCTTGTGTCCATCTTTAACATGTTTTATAGATGTATCCTTAGAGAGTTATATTTAAAGTTATTACAATTTTAATTAGACATCAGTTTCAGAAGAAAATGATATTTGATCATTCCTATTTCTAGTGCAATACTGAGCATAATCAAACTTTTTTTTTTTTAATGAAATGGTTCTTACTAAGGGTTCAAATTTCCTTGTGTTATCCCTTATGTGAAATACATGTGATAGCCTAAATCTATACATTCCCATACTAGCTATGCATGAAGAAACATATGAATAGTTTAATTTTTTTTTGTTAGAGAAATCACATTATTTCTTGAGCTATGTAACCTACAGTTAAATATTTCTAGTAAAATATTTTAATATCTAAACATAAATGCTACAGTTTTAAACACTGGGCAATTTAATCATTTAATGAATTATTCACATTTTATTTCAATGCAGTTACGGGTAAAAAAAGCAAGTGCACAGATTAAAAAAAAGATAACATCCATACATTTTTTAAGAAGGGAACTTATATTCAGTTTAATACACCTGTGACAAAAAATATTCAGTCATTTTTTTTTGGTTGGTTTGTTGTTTGCTTGTTTGCTTTTTTTCTTCTAACTCACACATTGGCTGAAATATTATATGAATTGAAGATACATGCCAGATATGTATTTTGACCTTCATCATCTACCAATCTGATTTTAATCTGTTTGAACAATTTAGATTTGTAGGGGGAAAAGATCAGTTCCAACAATCTCTATTTAATTTTAACAGAATGTCAGTGAAGCTTAATAAATAGTGCTTCTATTGTCTATTGACAAAACATCAGTTTACTTGCGTTCTTTACTAGTCATAGAAATTAAGTACAATTTTATTCCAGAAAACCATTATCTACTGAGTGTAAGTAAATGTAATAAAATTGGATAAAATGAATTGTAACAGAAATTCAGAATAAAATGTGTCACCATGTTACATTTGTGACAGTCAGTAGTTTCTACTCTTGCTACAGCTGGTCTCAAGTAATATTCACCAAAGTTGCAGATAGTTAGGAACTACTTAGTTGGTATCAACACACATCTACAGGCCAATAGCTCAAGAGGAAACTCTTACAATTCATAACATAACTATATAGTACTAAAAATTTATGTTACAGAACTGTATCAAGGAATCATGGAGATGTCTGGATGGAGTTGGCACTTGCCTAATTTGTTCTTAGAGGCTTCTGAGAGAAAGGTGCCCTTCTATGGGCACCCTTGGACTGTATATTAAAGTGCTTAACCATTCTTACTCTTAGAAACATTTTATTATTTTATGTTCAAAATTTTCCTTGGCTTAAATCTGGCTGCTACTGCTTATATCGTGTTCAGAAGGGTTCATGGCCAACAGTTTATTTCTTTCACCTTTGTTAAACAGCATTGACTGTAATTAAAATACATGTATGCATTTTTATTTTTAAACTTCCTGTAATGAATGGAGTGTATGTATGACAGCTAGTACATTCCACATTTCAAATAAGTCTTTGTCAATCATTAAGGACAGACAAATCAGAAACTGAGATGTGAATAATGTGTTTGCAAAACAACCTGTGCAGTTCCTGAGTTTTGATTTTGAGCTTTCTATTCCCTAGCAACTGTAAGTCACAACATTACACTAAAGAGTAAAACAAGTAGTTCTGTATATTAAATGCATGCAGACCTACATGAATATATCAAAGCCATGTTTTGAAATGCATTTTAAAAAGTTTTCCAATTTCTTTTTTTTTTTTCCAGAGGCAAGCGCGGAAAGGAAAATTCGTGTCCAGTTTTCATGTTTCAGCATAAAAGAGTTATATATTAAGTGATTATTATGATTTGTGCAATTACTATAGGAATTTTTCAGGAAGTGTGCATTTATTTATGACTAAAGGATATTTTTTCAGTAATACGCTTCCTGGTTTTGATGGCATACCAAAAAAAAAAAAATCCAGAATGCTTCATGCAAGTATGTGTAGAACTGCATGTCTTACCTTGTCCCTGAAGGAGGTGAAAAGTTGTAAGATACATAAAATCTGTGGTTATTTCAGGATGTAATCCTCAGGGAATGCTCTGAATGAGGCTGAAACACAAATAAAATTTGGCTTTGAATGTCTGAAATGTCTTTACAGAGGGTTTTTTTTTGTTTCATAAGCTAACACTACTGGCATATATTGTTAATCTGTACTTCTGTTACTAGTTGCCAGGCAGGCAACATTCTGCATAATGTTGAGATAAAAAAATTCTATGAGAATATCTGTTCTGGATAGAGCAGTTTAGAAATTCAAGTTAAATTTAATCTGAAAACATTGATTTTCATATATGCGTGTATATATGTAGATATATGCATAAAATATTTTACATATATACATAGTGCTAGGTAATAGTGCTTATGTTAGCAAAGGAAGAGAACTTCCAAAATCTATTCCAAATTGGCATGTATTCTATGTGCTTTGAACACACTCTATAGAATATAAATAGAAATTACAGATAGGCATTCAGAGATAATACTTTAAATTGCTATTATTATTATTATTATTATTATTATTATTATTATTATTAAGAATATTGGTAACATTTACTGATTGGCCTTTCTCTTCTTTCTTAAATAAATTCTCAGTTAGAGGCCATATGATGACCATATTCTGATATCTCTAAGCTCTTTCGTCTTTCCACTGATTCATTCTGCCTCACTCCTTTTCTCTCTGTTTCTTTGTGATGTGCACTCCTTCCAAGAGACCTTGACATGACATTTAGAGTTGCAATATGGATTATGCTACAACAAAAGTGTAATGGAACCTGGACTGATAGAAAGCAGTTTCCCGAAGCACTTGCAGTCTAAGTCCCCAGTTTTGCAGTTAGATCCTGAGAAGCTGTCATGAAATGGGAACAAGCAGGAAAAGAGTCATAGACGGGTACAGTAAACTCTTCTTTTTGTTCTCCTTTTCCCCTTCTTTGGCTAAACTAAACTCTAGTTAACAAAGCTATTAATTTTGTTGATGGATTCATTTACTGCTATGCTGTTTAGCAGTTTTTGTGCTTTTTTTCCCTCAGTTTGGGCAGAAATGACATCAGACGGACAATTATATCAGTTCTGGTTTTTGCAGTGACTATAATACAGTAACAGTAATAATAAATACTGCTACCCTTTAATAATGATGATGGCGAGACTCACAGATTAATACCTTGATTAAGAAGAGGCAACACCAAGTGTTCATTAATTAAGTCAATTAGCATTATTTATGTTAATTTCTTACACACTGTAATTTTATTTCCCTCACCACAAATTCTTTCCCAATAATAAGAGCTGTCTTACTCATGATATTTAATCATTAGGACATTTTTTCTGGAGAGAGAAATGAGTTCGTATCAAATTAATGAGACAAGCACAATATATACTAAACTTTGGTTTTAGTCAACTAAATATACAATACTTTGAAACTGCAGTTATTGAATTATATTCTCAAAAACACCTAATGATCATCATAAAAATTGATGGTAGCTTTACAGCACAGACAGCATGACAGTCTTGCATAGATTATACACCTTTAGGGGAAGAGATTTTGATTTCATCCTTTGTATCCTTTCTAATGCACCAGATGTACTGCTGGTTTTATATATAAATAAACAATAGAAACAAAATAAAGGATTCATTGCTCCCCTATTTTAACTCAAGGAAAAATGATATCTTAGAAGTATTGCACCAAAAGTGCAGTGGAAGTACAAATCAAAACAACAGATAACAAGATACTGAAGAATTTCAGGTAATCTCATGATTTATTTACCCCTTTTTTGGCATATAGGTCACTCAGTTTTGATAAATCTTGAAACATGGAAGAAGTACTGATATCTAAAGGTTTGCTAACATTTATGTAAGATTTTCTAATTCAGAGGTCTTTTTGCTTACTAAATGGATTTTTTTTTCAAAAAACTTGATTTTTTACGGGTGAAAGAGATAATTTGTGGCACAGAAGTTCAAGTTGGATAAATATCAGAAATGTAGGTTTGAATTGATCTAATTATTTCTTTTAATGATGAAGTCTATCCATTTAAGGACATTCGTGTATAACAAGCTAACATAGTAGTTAGTGGTGCTCCAGACCAAGCTGAAAATGTGCCTTTTGTATAATCAAAAACAAGCAACACCAAAAAAAAACCCAAACCCCAAGCAAAACTTAACAACTTTTAATTACTTTGTATGTGTGATGAAACAGAAGCACTGAAAGCGGTTAGAGTAATAGGAGGAGGGAAGAAAAAGGGATAAATCCTTACTAAATGAAGACCAGTTTTAGAAAGATCTCTGTGTATCTAAGTAAGTAGAGATACATCTAACAACATTTACCAAAAAAAAAGCTCCCATTAATAGTATATTGATAGTCAAAAATTGAAGAATTGGGAAATCGGTTTAAGTACTTGCTATGTCAATAGTTCCTTGGGTGATGCTAGGCAATTCTTTAGGATTAAGAGTATGTAGGTAACCCAGAGGGCATTTAATTTAAATGGTTTTAGAAGGGAAATAATCACCCTTTGAGGGGACACTTCTTTCCACTGATTAAAAGGCTTAGACCAGACCCACAACTTTTAAAAAGGTAAATTAAATGAGTCCCACTCCAAGATTAATCAACAGCTGAGTTCTATAGTCTTAATATTATAGGCAAAGCCAACTTGTTTTGATGTCAAGATTTAAAGATAGATGTGACTTTTGCATATCTGTGGATACACGTATAGGTTTTTACAAGAAAAACCTGTACATATTTTCCTGTGTTTTCAGTTAAAAAAAAACAAAACAAAACAATAAATTTGGGAAAATAAAACCCCTAGCAGTATAGTTTTTAGGGCACTAACTTAGAGGTATCTAGAATTCTCAGGGTAGAGAACTCTGCAAATTGAAATCAAGAGATATCAGATAAAAATATATTTTTAAAGGGGCAGCAAAGCATTTGGTAGAATTTTATGCCCTGCTAATGTAATCTTTGCAGGATTAGAAACTGCAGTAGTTTTCATCCTTCTTTTTTTAATTTGTCCACAAGAATAATTTATACAATGTTTAGAGAACTGGGGAAGAAGAGGGAGGAATCATATAAAAACTATTTCAGAATACTAAGAGCAAGGTTCACATTTTATTCTGTATATTTCAATGCATTGTAAACAAAGTTTCCATTTGTAATTAAAAGCTTCAGTACTGATAGAACACTTGACATAGTAAAGTACACTTTGGAATATCAACTCTTGTACTACAGTGCATGCATAACCAGTCAAGCCCAGTATTCTGTCTCTGACAGTGGTCTGTGGCAAAGTCATTAAAGGAATATGCAAAAATAAACTCTGTAATGGCCAGTAATGAAATAATCTGCTAAGAGGTGAAGTTTCTTCTTCCTAATCTCTATCAGTTAATAGAATTTGTAAGGTTTAAATCCCTTCTAAAAAAAGAAAAATATTCTATGTGCAATAACTGTGAATGTTCTTATTATCCACATATGTGTCTAATCCTTCGCTGAATCTTGCTAAGCTCTTGGCCTCAATTATATCTTGAGACAATGAGTTTTCAATGTGTTACTTTCCATTTTAACCTAATTTAGTTTTTTTCATTGTATAATGAAAAAAGCAAAAAGAACTAGATTAAGATTTACCTATCATTTCTGAACTTCTATAGCTTTATAGATCTGTCTATATGAACAATTTAGAATAAGGCAAAAGTATGGTTTTGAAGAGAATCCCGCAGTTATCTCTATTTTCTGCATTTGGTTTGCAGAGCGTGCTTGCAGAGCAGCTTTACTCTATGGTATATATTCCCTTGTGAAGAAACTAAACAAGCATCTCACCACAAAAAAAAAAAAAAAAAAAAGATCCGAATTCTCTCTACCACTTAGTGGGGACATCAGGCTGTGAACTAGGTCATGGCCAGATGGCCTCTGGGTACTCTGACATAGACTTTGTGCACATGCCAATAGAAGGCTCTTGAGCTCCTATGACAACCAGCAGGGATTCTTGTGCTTTATAAAAGAGGCAAGTACTGCATGCATAATCTTTCAGCCTTCAGCTCATTTATGAGCCTGGAACTGCCCTTCCAGTTGCCCTGCCATCTGAGAGACTTTAGTCATCACTTGGGCTACGATAGAGTTGCCCACTCTGAGCTAGCTTGCCACTGAGTGATAAGAGACATGGGCTACAAAATTCACCAGGAGAGCAGCACCTCTATTGAAACGAAATTTAGGCTCTGGAAATTTGAAAGGAGGATGTCAAGGACCAATTCATGGCGAGGGACCTCAACTATTCCCTCACAGCTGAACATTTCTGCACCAACTGGGCCAGCACCTCCACTAAATCTCTAGAAAGGGAGATCTAGGAACTACTGTTCTAAGGGAAGTGTAACAGAGCAGACATCAAATAACTCCATGTCCTGCATTAGTTGCTGCAGTCAAAGGATGAGAGCTCCATGCTGACTCTTTTCTTTGGACGCTGACAAAACTAGAAAAGAGCAATCGGGTTGGGCAGCAGCCGCCATACACTCTTATTTTAAAATACCAGTTAGCAACAGCAAAAGCAAGAAAAGAAATGAGGTTTTAGTTTTAGTTCTATAAGGATTATAATGGTATGGTGGTGGGAACACACGAATGCACTGATGTGTTAGTCATCCATATGAAAGAGATTAAAAGACACTAGGTTTCCTCAACAGATATGAGAAAGTGTGTGCAGTCAAGGAAACAAAGGTTTGCAGGATAAATTTCCATCAGAGAACTTCAAACCACATATGTATAAAGAGACATTTGGCCCAAGTGTGGAGCTTTATCTGATGTAAACTCCATGAACCACATGCAATAGAAACATGAGGAACCGCAGAACCGTCAACTTTTACCTATTGATCTGCTGATGTTGGATCAGGACTAATTGATTTCAATGAACTGCTAATACAAACATAGCCTACATGAGAATCTTTATTTCCTTCTCTGTGGTAAACATTTCAAACATCTCATTTTCTAGAGATCCTCTAGGCCTTTATTCACATCATCACATGATCCTAAAACATTTTCATTTCATGTGCCACTTTTCCTTAAATAGAATGAGAACCAAGCAATCTATTTCAGGTGCAAGTGCCTCATAATGGACAACCTTGTGCCATTATTACTATTATATCCTATTCTCTTTGACATGTCTTACCTGTTATGACATCACTGTCATAATTTTTGCCAGATATACAGGGTAATTTTAAATCAGCTTCTAGAATGATGCCAAAGTCTCTTGTGTTTTTCCAGTTTCTGCTAATTTACAACTTACAAGAAAATATTGTTTCCAATATAATTATCTGGCATGGCTAAGCACACACTTTTACATGCCACGATGGTACTCATTCATTTCATTTTTATTGATCCCTTTGTTATCCATCCAGTTTCTTTTTCTTTTGTTTCATTGACTGTGTCACTGGTAAGCTACTTTTCTGGGCTCCTGACAAATGACAGAAACAACATGTGTGAACTTTACTGCTACAGAACTGAGAGATATGTTTCATTTTTCATAGCTAGAATGATTCTTTTTCTTTATTTTCTGTCTTTTACAATTGCTTGTAGTACCTCATATCATACTCCATTACATTTCAGTTCCCTTCATACACTCTTTTGCTCTTCCTCAAAGTAAAAAAAAAAAAAAATCAATAAATTGTCATATTTTCTGAGTACACTCAAGTGATTTATCAAATAATACTGGTTCGGAACCTTGTTTTAGTTCTGTGAAAGACTTACTTTTTGCCTCACAGCATTTTTTTTTTCTCTATGGATGGCTTCAGTTAAAATCCTACCCTTTCGTAAAAGTTGGACTGACTTGACCTCTGAAGAGCTCTGTCAAGTCCTTTCAGATGCAATGTCAATGTTTCTCTCATAGTCATTATCAGAAGGCACAACCACTTTCTTGAAGTGTAAAGAATATTCTTTCTCTTAGCGTAGTCTGCAGTCATGTACGAAACTGGATCTGTACTTTTTCATACTTGATGTAAATGTCAAATTAACACATAGTTTAAGGGATTCATAACAGTGTAATTAGGGGGATATCTAAGTATTTATTACAAGTACTTAACACTCATGTAATTATTAAAAGTCGTATGTCTTAAATTACAGCAATATGGTGCTGGCAATAAGGTACTCACTTACGGGACATGACATAAATTATAAATGCATTCCTAAAGCATGATCATAAATCAAAACCAGAGATGCTAATGTTGCCAACAAAATTAGAAACAAGTTGTCAAGAAGCAAATACAAAAATCATTAAGAAAGTCAGTCAAATTAATCTTTGTGAATAGCCCTAAAAGTAACCTTTCTCCAGCAATGGCAGATGATCATTTGGGATCTTTTCTGTCAGACTTAGGGACATTTCATAATAAAAATTGAATATTTACCAACAAATGTAATGGCTAATGAAATATTTTCTACCTAGATCTATTATTAACCAGTGGAAACTTGGTTAAGGAAACAGGCAGGAAGGAAAGGAATGACGAATGGATATCACTTTTCATCAAACTCTTCAGATATTTCTAAAAACAGTAGTAGAAACATTGTTTTTAATGAAAAAGTAGAAATAAAAAAAAAAAAAAGAAATAACATTGACTTATTTTCTTTTCCAACAGTTTTGGAGACTCAAATGACTGTCTGTCAAATTGCCATTGTGAAATGATCAAGAATTAAATATGAGAGATGTGTGCAGATTGTTTTCTTGTTTTAAAATGTCTTTTGTCTGACAACTTTATTTCTACCTATAGAATATATAGTTTCAACAAAAAGAAAGGGAAAGAAAAAGGAAAAGGAAAAGATAAAAGGAAAAGAGAAGGTTGATTATTATACTTGTCACACATATCACTTGAAAAACAGTTTTTGAGGCTCGACATTTTCCATGACCTTAAATAATTTACTCCAGGCTAAAAGCCTGAGCAAATATGCTTAGTCAATTAATAAATGTTATTGACTTAAAAACATAACATTGCATAGTGCTAGAACTATCTGTTTTACATGATGTACTTACATGTACCTAAGTAAACATTGCTGCCTAAAACTCCTTTTCTCCTTTTAAAAAATAAAATAAATCAGTCTACTTTTGCAATGATAGTTGCTTAATGAAGCATGTGTAAATATTCAGTTTCTTTTTGGATTATTAGCTAGCATACTGTGTGCCTAACTGAGTGGCTGTATCATAATAAAATCAATCTAATTTCTCAAATGTGATATATAAAGTTATGATTTATTTTAAAAATTGAGAACATACTCTTTAGTATTTAAAAAAAAAATAGCTATTAAGAATTAGAAACCATTTCCAAGCTTGGGCCTATACTTACAATACGCATTTATTCAATGCACTAATATTTGGAAGGCCTGTTAGCATCATCTTCAACAAACATTGAAACAAAACCAAAGAATTTAATTAAAAAAATCAATAAACAAAGGCAGAATAGCATGCTATAGTATCTGCAGTTTATCTCAGTTGCAGTGATTTAAATTTTGAACTCATGCCAGTTTTACATAGTGAAAAAGATTAAATGTCTTGGTTTTCCTACCAAAAGCAAGAAGTGTAAAAAAAGAAAACAGTGAAAACTGCCAGTGAAAGATGGAAGGAAAGGTGTATCTGACTTTAATTATAATGCTATCTTTGTGATAACAGCTCTTTACTAAACAATTATTCATACAGTAACCTTATGTCTAGTCATCTAAAACTGAATAGCTGTGCAGTGATGTTGCACTGTAGAAGTGTGTGGTGGTTTAGCCCGGATCACCACACAGTTTCTTATTCACCCTCCCCCTACCTAGTGGGACAGGGGAGAGAAATTGGGAAGAAAGGAAAACTCGTGGGTTGAGATAAAAACAGTTTACTAAAAATACTAAAAACTACAAAGCTAACAGGATATAAGGATATTAATATCTACAAAATATACAAAATGAACAATGTACAATTTCTCACCACCCGATGTCCGAATGACCGACGCAGCCCGTCCTGAGCAGCGATCACAGGAACAACACCGAGCAGCAAGCAAAGGGGGAGAGCAAGCTAGCAAGGTAGAGGGAACGATGCCAGCAAGCAAGAGAGAAGAAAAGAATGCCAAGGGTGCCCAAACGGATACCCGACAAGAAAAGGAATAACTGAAAATGATGCCCCCTCCCATGGGCAACCCCCACTTATATACTGAGCATGACGTTTATGGCATGGAATACTCTCTTTGGCCAGTTTGGATCAATTATTCTGTCTGTCTTTCGCCCAGCTTCCCGCATCTGCACGCTAACGAGACCTTAACGAGACTTGGAAAGCCAGACAGTGTCCTTGGTCTCATTCACAACAACTCGTATCATCAGAATGTTTTTATCAACATTCTTCACACACAAAATCCAAAACACACCAGCTACTGAGAAGAAAATTAACTCCATCCCTGCTGAAACCAGGACAGTATCCACCCCTTATTCCATACCATTTACGTCATGCTTATAGATATACACACAGATATCACTATCTCAATCTATGAGCTATCCCTCCAAAGTCTGTTGAGTTAATTTAGTCCATGACTTTGGGCCCCATCTGTGATAGCAGTCTCTCAGGGCAGGAGAGATGGTGTGTAGTGTGGAGTTGTTACATACTGCATCTGGAACTCGTAGCTGGTACCTCTGGCGCGGCTGGTGTATCATGTCCATGGTCTGCAAGTTGAAGATGTTGATCTCGAGGAAGTTGTTGGTCACCAGTTCTGACTCCATCACTGCTGCACATCACTCGGTTTCATCGAAGCTTGTTCTTCACTGTTGAGTGTGATTCTTGCTGCACTACCTCTGATAGAACATAAAAGAACTACAGACATGATTATATACAGTTCAAATTATTGGCTGTTTTCACCTAGAATCAAATCTCCTTGAGGTACACATCGGACTTCCCCATCCTCCCGCATCACCCACCAAGTACATCCAGGTCCTTGAGCGAAAGCAATCCCACGGATGGGTTTGCCTTTGCCCAGAGGAGGAATAACCCAGACTGTTTTCCCCAACATATTCCTTACATGCACCACAGGAACTTTATCACCATCTACAGTATGTAAAAGTTCAGATTGGGCAGGGCCAGCTCGATTGATGGATCCCCGAGTGTTGACTAACCAAGTGGCTTTTGCTAAGTGTTTGTCCCAGTTTTTGAAGGTTCCACCACCCATTGCTTTCAGTGTAGTTTTCAGCAGTCCATTGTACCGTTCAATCTTTCCAGAGGCTGGTGCGTGATAGGGGATGTGATATACCCACTCAATGCCATGCTCTTTGGCCCAGGTATCTATGAGGTTGTTTCGGAAATGAGTCCCATTGTCTGACTCTATTCTGTCTGGAGTGCCATGTCGCCAGAGAACTTGCTTCTCAAGGCCCAGGATGGTGTTTCGGGCGGTGGCATGGGGTACAGAATATGTCTCTAGCCACCCAGTGGTTGCTTCTACCATTGTAAGCACATAGCGCTTGCCTTGGCGAGTTTGTGGGAGTGTGATGTAATCAATCTGCCAGGCCTCTCCATATTTGTATTTCAGCCATCGTCCTCCATACCAAAGAGGCTTTAGCCGCTTGGCTTGCTTAATTGCAGCGCATGTCTCACAGTCGTGGATAACCTGTGCAATAGTGTCCATGGTTAAATCCACCCCTCGATCACGAGCCCATTTGTATGTTGCGTCTCTTCCTTGATGACCTGAGGTGTCATGGGCCCACCGAGCTAAAAATAGTTCACCTCTGTGTTGCCAGTCTAAGTCCACTTGGGAAACTTTAATCTTAGCAGCCTGATCCACTTGCTGGTTGTTTTGATGTTCTTCAGTGGCTCGACTCTTGGGTATGTGAGCATCTACGTGACGTACTTTTACAACAAGCTTCTCTAACCGGGCAGCAATATCTTGCCACAGTGCGGCAGCCCAGATGGGTTTGCCTCTGCGCTGCCAGTTGCTCTGTTTCCATTGCTTTAACCACCCCCACAGGGCATTTGCCACCATCCATGAGTCAGTGTAGAGATAGAGCTTTGGCCATTTTTCCCGTTCAGCAATGTCTAAAGCCAGCTGGATGGCTTTCACCTCTGCAAACTGACTTGATTCACCTTGGCCTTCAGTGGCTTCTGCCACTCGTCGTGTAGGACTCCACACAGCAGCTTTCCACTTTCGATGTTTTCCTACAATACGACAGGATCCATCAGTGAACAAAGCATATCGCCTCTCATTTTCTGGAAGGTTGTTGTATGGTGGGGCTTCTTCAGCACGTGTCACCTCTTCCTCTGCCGGCATTCCAAAATCTTTGCCTTCTGGCCAATCTGTGATTACTTCTAAGATTCCTGGGCGATTGGGGTTTCCTATTCGGGCTCGCTGTGTGATCAGTGCAACCCATTTACTCCACGTGGCATCAGTTGCATGATGTGTAGAGGGGACCTTCCCTTTGAACATCCAGCCCAGCACTGGCAATCGGGGTGCCAGGAGGAGCTGTGCTTCAGTACCAATCACTTCTGAAGCAGCTCGAACTCCTTCGTATGCTGCCAGTATCTCTTTTTCAGTTGGAGTATAGCGAGCCTCAGATCCTCTATATCCCCGGCTCCAAAAGCCTAGGGGTCGACCTCGAGTCTCTCCTGATGTTCTCTGCCAAAGACTCCAGGTAGGGCCATTCTCCCCAGCTGCGGTGTAGAGGATGTTTTTCACATCTTGTCCTGTTCGGACTGGCCCAAGGGCTACTGCATGAACAATCTCCTGTTTAATTTGTTCAAAGGCTTGTCGTTGTTCAGGGCCCCATTTAAAATCATTCTTCTTTCGAGTCACTTCATAGAGAGGGCTTACAATCATACTGTAATTTGGAATATGCATTCTCCAAAAACCCACAACACCTAAAAAGGCTTGTGTTTCCTTTTTGTTAGCTGGTGGAGCCATAGCTGTTATTTTGTTGACCACATCCATTGGAATGTGACGACGTCCATCTTGCCACTTTACTCCTAAAAACTGGATCTCTTGTGCAGGCCCCTTGACTTTGCTTTGTTTTATTGCAAAACCGGCTTTCAGAAGGATTTGGATTATTTTCTCCCCTTTCTCAAAAACTTCTTCTGCTGTGTTGCCCCATACGATGATGTCATCAATGTATTGCAGATGTTCTGGAGCTCCACCCTTTTCTAATACAGTCTGGATCAGTCCATGGCAAATGGTGGGGCTGTGTTTCCACCCCTGGGGCAGTCGATTCCAGGTGTACTGGACACCCCTCCAAGTGAAAGCAAACTGTGGCCTGCATTCTGGTGCCAGAGGAATGGAGAAGAACGCATTGGCAATATCGATGGTGGCATACCACTTGGCTGCTTTTGACTCCAGTTCATACTGAAGTTCTAGCATGTCTGGCACGGCAGCACTCATTGGTGGTGTAACCTCATTTAGGCCACGATAGTCCATTGTTAGTCTCCATTCTCCATTAGATTTTCTCACTGGCCATATGGGACTGTTAAAGGGTGAGCGGGACTTGCTGATCACTCCCTGGCTCTCCAGTCGACGAATCAGCTTGAGGATGGGGATTATGGAGTCTCGGTTGGTGCGATATTGCCGCCGGTGCACCGTGGTAGTAGCAATTGGTACCTTTTGTTCTTCAACCTTCAGCTTTCCCACAACGGAAGGGTCCTTTGAAAGTCTGGGCAAGATGGACAGCTGTTTATTTTTCTCTGTCTCCACGGTGGCTATACCAAAAGCCCACCGGTGCCCTTTTGGGTCTTTAAAATACCCACTCCTGAGGTAATCTATACCAAGAATGCATGGAGCATCTGGGCCAGTCACTATGGGGTGCTTTTGCCACTCATTCCCAGTCAAACTTACTTCAGCCTCCAATACAGTCAGCTCTTGGGATCCTCCTGTCACTCCAGAAATACAAATGGGTTGTGCCCCTTTATAGCTTGATGGTATTAGAGTACACTGTGCACCAGTGTCTACTAGAGCTTTATACCTTTGTGGGTCTGATGTGCCAGGCCATTTAATCCATACAGTCCAATAAACTCTGTTGTCCCTCTCCTCCGCCTGGCTGGAGGCAGGGCCCCTCTAGTCCTGTTTGTAATATTTTCTATTCACTTTCTGTGAATATGAATCAGAAGTTCCTTCCATAGGATCAGAGGTAAGATCAGCCCTTCTACGCTGTCTGGGGAACTGCCCACTGGAGACTGGAGCAGCAAATTGCCTGGAAGAACCTCCCTTTGTGATTGTTTTACCTCGCAACTCACGTACACGTGCCTCTAGGGCCGAGGTAGGCTTTCCATCCCACTTCCTCATATCCTCTCCTTGGTCACGCAAGGTAAACCATAGGTCATCTCGTCGGGTGTACTGTCTCCCTTGAGCAGGAGGAGGATGAGGTCTTCTTCTAATAGCTGAGATATTAGTCCGTGCAGGTGGGGAGCAAGAATCTTCGAGTTTCTCACACACCTCAGATAGTTTTTCTAACAGTTTTTCAAACTGGCTTTCAGATTTCTCAGTCAGTCTTTCTATAGCTGAGACACAGGCCCGCATCGGGGAAGAGAGATTGTCTTCATATTGTCGGAGCTGGTTAGCCACTGCACGTACTGGTGGCATCTCATCATCTTTCCAACTCATTGCTGCCAATGAGTTGGCATACGATGATGGTGCACTCTGTACAAATTTCCGCCACATGGGTCGGGTACATTCAATTTCATCTGGATCTACGGATGTCCGTGGGTCATCCAGGTTATGATAAATCAGCTCCCGAACAGCTAATTCTCTCAGAAACTGGATACCTCTCTCCATGGTGGTCCACTTGCTTGGGTGGCATACAATATCTTCCTTAAAGAAATACCTGTCCCTCACGCCTGACAGGAGTCGCCTCCAGAGGCTGCAGGCTGCTGACTCTCTTCCAATCGCCCTGTCAATGGCTGCTTCCCTAGACAGAGATCCCAGCTGCCTGGCTTCCCTGCCTTCTAATTCCAGGCTACTGGCCCCTCTGTCCCAGCATCGGAGCAACCAGGTGACAAGTTGCTCACCTTGATTACGGCTGAAATCTTTTCGCATATCTCGCAGCTCACTCAGGGATAGGGATCGGGTGACTACCTCACCTTCTGCCTCTCCCTGATCATGTGATGGGCCTGGTTCATCATCATCTTTCACTATGCGAACTGATTTTTTGGTGTATTTCTTATGTACAGGGGCAACTGATACTGGTGTAGATGATTGGTTTTTCGGTTTCTCTTTGGTACTGCTTGCCGAGGTTTGAGTAGCCACAGTGTCTGGCGTGGGGGCTGAAGCAATCGCAGTGCCCGTAGCAGGGGCTGGGGTAGCTGCAGCACCTGCCGTAGCGGCTGAAGTAGCTGCAGTATTTGTAGCAGCAGTTTGAGTAGCCACAGTGTCTGTTGCAGGGATTGGAGGAGCCATAATACTTTTAAAAAACTGTTTAAACTTCATCAATATCAAGATCTGAGATAGCTGCAAGAGACTTGTCACCATGAACATGGTGGTAGGGGTATAAAAAGGGTATTCAAAATTCTCAAAAGCTGTTGAAATTAGCTTGGTGAGGTGGGGAAAGCTGTAAACAGATGTTCCACCCGCGGCCTGGCTTCCCGGAACAAAACAACAGGTATAGTTCCAAACAACACCCACAAGATGGCTCCCGAAATACCCGGGTGGAGCTGCCTCTGCCTCCTCGCTCTGCACACTGCCCGCCGCCATTGAGTACAGATATGAAAATGGTCCCGTTACCAGCAATCTCACTAAACAAATCAGTGCCGCATAGCACAGCAGAACGATACCTTTGATCCAACACACATCATTGATAAAGCGTGTACAAACACCGACAAACAGAAAATACGGCAAGTAGGGTGCTATCCAGTACAGCTCTAAAAACAACTGCGAGAACAAATGAAATAACATTGTGCCCAGCGATGACCAAACCGGCTTAATGAACACTTGTAACAAATCTGTTTTCAACACACTGTGTTCAAACCTGTCCTTATCTCAACCCTTCGGGACTGACTGGGGCTTGAACCTTGGATCCTCAGACTAGGGTCCGATGATCTCACGACTGATCTAGTGAGGCCCCTTCGAGCCCCACGTTGGGCGCCAAAAAGACTGTGGTGGTTTAGCCCGGATCACCACACAGTTTCTTATTCACCCTCCCCCTACCTAGTGGGACAGGGGAGAGAAATTGGGAAGAAAGGAAAACTCGTGGGTTGAGATAAAAACAGTTTACTAAAAATACTAAAAACTACAAAGCTAACAGGATATAAGGATATTAATATCTACAAAATATACAAAATGAACAATGTACAATTTCTCACCACCCGATGTCCGAATGACCGACGCAGCCCGTCCTGAGCAGCGATCACAGGAACAACACCGAGCAGCAAGCAAAGGGGGAGAGCAAGCTAGCAAGGTAGAGGGAACGATGCCAGCAAGCAAGAGAGAAGAAAAGAATGCCAAGGGTGCCCAAACGGATACCCGACAAGAAAAGGAATAACTGAAAATGATGCCCCCTCCCATGGGCAACCCCCACTTATATACTGAGCATGACGTTTATGGCATGGAATACTCTCTTTGGCCAGTTTGGATCAATTATTCTGTCTGTCTTTCGCCCAGCTTCCCGCATCTGCACGCTAACGAGACCTTAACGAGACTTGGAAAGCCAGACAGTGTCCTTGGTCTCATTCACAACAACTCGTATCATCAGAATGTTTTTATCAACATTCTTCACACACAAAATCCAAAACACACCAGCTACTGAGAAGAAAATTAACTCCATCCCTGCTGAAACCAGGACAAAGTGCAACTGATAGAAGCTGTAGCATGATTCAGCTAACCAACATCAATTCACTCCCTGCCCATAAAGCAAAATCTATCCAGCCTTGAAGTGAAGCCTCTCCATCAGCAGCCCAAGATAGCACTTACAAAACGAATGAAAAAAAACCAATACGATTCAGTATAAAACCAATAAATAAATAAATAAATAAATAAAATTAGCCAAAAAGATGGCATCAAAGAAGAAATCCTCCAATCACATAACTAAAGGTATTGTTTCCACCTGAATCTTCTTATTAACAATGCTATTATATTCTTTTATATTTATATCCTTATTGTCTGGAGCTACATTTGCATCATTGATACTTATTTTCCAGTAAGTTTTCTAAGTGTTAGTATGCATCACTTTTCAACAAGAATTGGCATGATTCTAGCCTTTTTGACCCACCAACTGCGTAAAAGTTTATATCCAGATTAAATAATTTGGCACTTACTTGCACTGTAAAAATTACTTAGGTTCATATACATCAAAAAACATCAGTATTTAATTGACTTCTTGGCGTATTTTTTTCTGAACAATTTGTACCCTTGCTGTGGTGCCTAGTCTTCAGCTATCAACTTTCTAGAGCACAGATAATATTTGCCTTGCCTTCTAGATGGCTGAACATGAAAGGGATATATTCTTGAGAGAACTGCTGAGCATTTTGGGGTTGAAGATTATTCTGGTTTATTTCAGTTGCGTACTGGTCCTACAGTACTTCATTTGATCCCTCTAATAAACTCTTGGACATTTAATCTGTTCTCCAACCAATGTATGTGATTGTATTGTGCGTATCTGTAGAATATGGCATGCACAGAGACTACTTTTAAGTGCTCTGATTGCCAATGCCATCATGCAGGGGTGTGTCAAAAACTGTTGTATTTCTATTTGATCATATTTGTTTTGTTCTGCTACAGAATGAAGAAAAGTTTAGTATTATTAATTTCTTCATATAATGAAATTATGTCAGATATGTAACCTAATGCTTTATACACCTCTTCCAAAACAAAGAAGAGTAACTTTGGAAAATAAGTACTTACATGGGCCATTGAGGAAACTTTTAACATCTCTTTATGCAGCTGTGAGTCCTCCTATTTCGTTCTCAAAGTTCTGAGACAAATGAACAGCTAGTGAAGTTTGTAATGGTTTGGGTTCCACTCTGCTGCATAGGGTTATTAATATAATTTTGTTCTGCAAAGGGCATGACAAGGCGATATAGGAGGATAGAATCTTCACCAGGGCTGTGAACCAGAAGTGACTATGGAAAGTTGATGTAATGACACAGACAGTAAAAAGGAAGCTGCAAAATTCAGGTGATGTGATTGCTCCATTTAAAAAATAGGAGTTATGGTTTTTGGCACCTGGGGAAAATGGATTTTTCTGATAGCTCACCAGAACCCTAACCATTCTATGATTCTGTGATTCTATGATTATAACCTGTACCTGAAAGACTGGAATAATAGGTAATGGTTATTGGTACAACACATGATGGTCGCACTCAGAGTTGTGGTCAATGGCTTGATGTCTAAGTGGAGATCAGTGACGAGTGGCGTCCCTCAGGGGTTGGTAATGGGACCAGCCCTGTTCAACAGCTTTGTTGGCAACATGGACAGTAGGATAGAGTGCACCCTCAGCAAGTTTGCTGACAACACCAAACTGTGTGGTGCGGTCAACACATTGGAGGGAAGGAATGCCATCCAGAGGGACCTTGACAGACTGGAGAGGTGGGCCTGTGCAAACCTCATGAAGTTCAACAAGGCCAAGTGCAAGGTCCTGCACATGGCTCAGGACAATCCCAAGCACAAATACGTGCTGGACGGGGAATAAATTGAGAGCAGCCCTGAGGAGAATGACTTGGGAGTACTGGTGGATGAGAAGCTCAACATGAGCCAGCAATATGTGCTTGTAGCCCAGAAAGCAAATCGTATCCTGGGCTGCATCAAAAGAAACATGGCCAGCAGGTTGATGGAGGTGATTCTCCCCCTCTGTTCCACTGTTGTGAGACCCCACCTGGAGTACTGCATTCAGCTTTGGGGTCCCAAATATAAGAAGGATGTGGACCTGTTGGAACAAGTCCAGCAGAGGGCCATGAAGATGCTCAGAGGGCTGGACCACCTCTCCTGTGAAGGCAGGCTGAGAGAGTTGGGGTTTTTCAGCTTGGAGAAGAGAAGGCTCTGGGGAGACCTGGCAGTTTTCAAGTACCTAAGCTGGACTTGCAAGAAAGCTGGAGAGGAACTTCTGACAAGGGCTTGTAGTGATAGGACAAGGTAATGGCTTTAAACTGGAAGAGGTTAGATTTAGGTTAGATATAAGGAAGAAATTATATACTGTGAGGGTGTTGAGACACTGAAACAGATTGCCCACAGAAGTTGTGTATACCCCATTCCTGGAAGTGTTCAAGGCCAGGCTGGATGAGGCTTTGAGTGACCTGGTCCCAGTGGAAGGTATCCCTGCCAATGTCAGGAGGATTGGAAGTAGATGATCTTTAAGGTCCCTTCTAACTCAAACCATTCTATGATTCTGTGAGACAAAGTGACAGTGGTTTGTGAAGTGTAATGGCAGCTAAAATTTACAATCTACTGTGTAGACTAACCACTCCTAATAAACCAGCAGACAATATTTTTAGGAGCATAGAAATTTTACACAGCAACTGGTGGCTGCAGAGTGTTTCTACATTTTTAAATGGAGTGAAAAGAATGGAAACTACTTTTTAGCATAGTGCAATTGAATAAATTGTCAGAGCCCTGTCAGTTTTATAGAGGGCTCTGATCACGTCAGGAATTTATACAACTCACAGTGAAGTCTGTTCCTGGGCAGCAAACAGAATGGAGTAATCCAAAATCAGCTGCCCAGTGAATCTGATCTGACCATAAAATACACATAATCATTCTTGGTTTAGAGTGTGTCAGTACTGAAGAGGCCAAGTACTTGCTTGGTATCCAATAAAAGATTAATTTAGGAGTGGGAGCAGAAAGTCCACCAAGAATAGCATGAATTACTTTTTAATTCCATGTTAATGAAACACAATATTAAAAATGCTTCTTTGGCTCAAGGTCAAATCCTTTAGAAACTGTAAAAAAAAGGAGAACAGATGTCGCTCAATTCATTGCGTCAAAGCACAGCTCATTGCAAGAGTACAGAAACTTACAGAGGATAATATCTGAGATCTTTGAATTAATTTTTACAGAAAAATTACAAAAAAAAGCCAGACTTCATGGTTGATAATTTTGAACTTCAATGGGAATCAAAAGTAATCAGCTCTTCTCAGTAGTCTGCCAGTAATTTCAGAGATCTTTTCCCATTTTTAGTCGCTCTAACTTTGCTGTTTCCTTTTATATAAATATGGGTGCTGGAAAAATACTTATTTGTCAATTCACTGCTTAGTTCCTGCTTGGAAGATAAATCCACATACCAAATAGTTTAAACTTTATTTTTCTAGGGGTTTCTCACCTGTTTCTCACAGGTAACTTTCAAATATCTATATACAATCTTTTTAAAAAAATATATATTTTTGAAATGTATACTAAAAAATCAGTCATTAAGAATATTTGATGCTTTGAGTTTTTACCTACCCCAGTTTGATTTTCTGATCACATTTAGTATGGAGTGAATGCAAATTAAAACTGAAATGTAAAAAACATAATAAAGCCTGTTGATACAGACACAGTTTTGCCATCTATGGTTAGTACTGCCATCCTGGAAAATGGTAAGCGGGTACTACCTATTCCTATTATAGCTTACCTTGTGACTGAATCTATTGAATGTAAATAATAATCTAAGAATTAAATTCAGGTTTGTCCTACAGCTACAGTCATGAGGTAGCTAAGTATCCATATAGTGTTGTGATAATCAGTTCCTCACGGGAGCGTTGCCTTACACAAACAAACCCGATAGTTTATTATATAAAAATCCCAGGCAACTTAATCCAGAAGGGCATGTGAAACAACCCCCAGATCCCAGAAGCTGCAGTCCCTCTCTCCCTCCACCTCTCTGAAAGTTCTAATTCTGCAGTTGTCCTGTAGTGTCTCTTTTGGTGGTTCATACCAACACCCACTCAAATTTTTTAGAACTTAGTATACATTTACCTAGGTTCTCTGAATTTTTAAAGGATTTTTAAGCATACTATCATGAATAGAGTCTCTGTAAAGTGGCAAAGCAGTAGGACATTGTGATGCAGGCCTAATGTGAAACTATGGTGACACCTTCTCTGCAACATAGTCCAGGCTAAGACAACGTCCAATAGGATTAGAACAACAGAGGTCAGATATACTTCTCTGAAAAGTTTTAAATCTTCCTTTAAGACAGATACCTCAACCAACAGAGGTTGGATTGCTACACAATGACTCTAGCTTCGTATTTAGAGTGTAAACTATGACTTGAGAGGGAAGTAAAAAATGAGTAATTTTCATTTCAAAAGAAACTATTTCTTCAATATGTATAAAAAAATGGTTCATTTAAATGATTCTACAAGAAGAAACAACATTTGTACTTGTCATTTAGTTGTCATTATAAATGAAAACTTAGTGCTATTTCTACAGTATAAATATCTACAAATATAAGAAAGATAGAAACAAAAGAAACGAAAGAAAGAAAAGAAAGAAAGAAAGGAAGGGAAGGAGGTAAGGAGGAAGACTGACAGACATGCTGGAATGAGTAGAAACCTTTTTTTTTTTTTCTCTGCATTTTCAGCATTGTCTGTAGACAAAGGTAGAACAATATTTTCATCTCATTGATGAATGTGGGGGAAAGTGAACTAGAGAACAATATTGAAAGTAAATACTCCACTTTTTTTTCATTAATCTGATACCACAGAACTTATAGTATAGAAGCTGATAATCTCTTTTTCTCTTTAAGTATGGAGAAATGTTAGTTCACTCTTTTAAATAAAAGTGAAACAAACCAGGAAAACTGTACTTGTAGTCCTATGCCAATGTTTAAGTATTATATAAAGATATCAACCACCTTGATTGATTTTGCAGCCCTCCTGTTTCTTGCTGTTGCTGCTGGTACACCACAGGAAACAAAGACTGAATGTTGATCCTAACCTTACAGAAGTTAAAGTAAGTCTTTTCATTCTGCTGACAGACACCTTTGTATCTTTTTCATATAAAGAATAACAAGGTCAAACACTTTACATCCAGCTGTGAATTGATTTCTTCATAGCTCATAGTATATAAATGTGATGTGTTAAAAATTCCCTGAAGATGTATATGCTTCACTTCTTGAAAGTGCTGCAACATGTTTTATCTCATCACTGCCTTTTTGAAGAACAAGAACAGTCGTTATATAAAGCCTGTGAAGTGTTTGTGAATGCTTCTGACATAGGACAACTTCTAAATCAAAAGCTGTGTGTGTAAATCATGTTTTGTCTTACACTTTCTTAAAAATAACTAAGAATGAAGCTGAAATATATATTCAAAGAAAAATTGAAATAATCATAAATAATATTCCAAAACTAGAAACAAACCTTTACATATCATATTTTTAGTTTTGAGTTACCATGCATTTTAGCATTTTCTATTGTTGTCCACATGCCTTTAAGATATTATTTATATACATTACTTTCATATATTTTATTTCCTTTTCTCTTTTCCTTACAAAGTGTTTCAGAAGGGCTGATCAGCCCCCTTCCACCTCATACCCTACTCTCAAAAACTCAGCAAATGTTTTGTTATTTTTGCTTAAACATATGTTTAGCACTGTTAGTTTCTCAGACAGGGGTGCTTCTTGAATTCCTACTTTATCTATCATAATAATATCTCCCAGAACTTAATCTATTTAGAAGTATTGAGAACCTGCTCATTAATTCTTCTGCTCCTGAATGGCATTCTTTAGAAAAAAATTCTCCTCAGACTTTGTCCAAAAGCTTGCTAAGTCAACACACACTCACTCAATGAAAGGTAGTGAATGAAAAAGGAAAAAAAAAAGGAAAAAAATATACCCACCGGCAAATACTGCAGATTGCAGAGTCCAAGCTAATGCAGGGGGTATGAGGGTCGTAGGTCAACTGGCAGAAACCTCAACAAATTTAGACAATATGTTTGCCAAATGTAATAAGTGGGGAAATAAAAGAAGAAAGGCATACAGTGAAACAGAACCTTGTGATGAGTTCGGGTAAAAAAAGAAGTAGGTGAAAAAGAAACTGAACTTTTCTGATAAACATAGTAATATCAAGGAAAGGAGATACTCAGCATATCATCAAAGTCAAAGAAATGCCAAAAATCATTGAACAACATTTAACAAAATATCACCAGCAGAAAAATGCAAAGATTCAAGCAGAGCTGCTCTCACCATGAAGCCATGATATCAAACAGGACACGAGGACAACAAAGGAAAGACATCAATAGTGTGGAGCACTTATTAGATCAGATGTACAACCAGCCCACTGGAAGGCTAGCACAGCATTAAAGGAAATGCCAGATAAAAAGTGAGTATATTAGCTCTGCTACTCGTAGAACAACATTATGAACTTTGCATAAGGGTAAAAACATCAAAAATGGAATGAAGTAGATATGGAACAAAGTGGGGAAGGAGATTGAAGGAAGGAAAGAAGGAGAAAAGAGAGTTAGAAGGAGGGAAAGAAAAGGGAAGGGGAAGGACGTGGGCAAGGGCAAGGGGAAACAGAAAGGGAAAGGGAAGAAGGAGAAAGACAACACAGGAAAGAGAGGAAGGGAGAAATGGGGGGAGGGAAGGAGGGAGGGAGAGAAGAGGGAAAGACTTTTTGATGTAAAAATTAATGACGATAAGTTTAATTTGGTAACTTTAAAATTATTTTACATGGGAACAGAATGAATATGTTGAATAACAAAGGTATTTATTCCAGGCACTAGGCAAATTCTTTCTAAACATGACACTGCTTTTGGCTTGAAGATCTCCTTCATTTCTTACTGTTTGTTTTCTCCAGGTTGACTTTTCTGACTGACTCAGGAAAAAGGACATAGCTAGATGTTGACAGATGAGAGGAACTGATCTCGTGATGTTTTCAGTGATATATAATGGTAAAATCTCATTCTTCCAATATTTTGTGTAATGACTGGCAAAAAAATCAATATCAGTTCAGATGAGGAGAAAAAGAGAGAAAGAAACAATAAGATAGTGAAGAACCAAAAGAAGTTTGGCTATAGAAGGAGAAAAGGAAGAGAAACGAGAAAATAAATAAAAATGGAGGTGAGAAAAATGGGGAAATATGAACTACTATGAATTAATGGAAAAATGCATAGTAGTTCATGGTACTGGTAAGATGACTTGCCTTAAGATTCCTATATCATGCTATTGAAAATAGGGATAGTAAAGACTAACCTCCTAATCAGTACCTCCTATAACTGCTGTGTTTCTGGGGAAATAATCTAGGCACCTGAATCCGCAAATTTTAAACTAGCATACTAGATTAACATACTTTTGCACAGCCATAATGTAATGTCAATGCTTGTCTTGTCATCACCATCAAGATTACTGCAAACAAGAAACAATAGTAGGAAAGGAGAAAATGCATAGACACAAGTTTTTTTTTAAAGTTATTCATAGTAAAAAAACAAATAAAATAGAACTGTGGCCAAAAAAAAAATACATGAAGGGAGGAAAAAAGGGAGAACTAGATAGAGTGACATAAAAAAAGGAGAACAATAGAAAAAGTAGTAAGAGGTGAAAATGATGCCCTGAAGCATGATTAAATGTAAGATAGGATGCCAATAGTTCGTATAAAGAAATGGCTACTTAGAAATGCAAACTTTACCTCGGCTTGGTATAGAGGTATGGTCAGTATACAGGTGTGACAGGGGTCTGAGAACTGTCAGTAATCAATCAATTTTTTTTTTTTTTTAAAGGAACTTGAATAATTTATACTTAATTTCTCATTCTGCCTCTAAGAGGTGAACATAGCTACTGGAAGCAGCTGGGCTGATGAACTCATGGCCATAAGGAAGATGCAGAACAGAATTATGTCAATCTGACTCATAAGGCTGCCTGCCTATAGCATAGGACCGTGTGTCGTTGTGACTATGTTTGAAGACAAGAAGATGAAAATGTATTTCCATGTCTATCCTGGATTGAGCAGAGCCTAAACGTTGTCAAGAACGATGTTTAGTGAGCCATGTCTGTATGAGGATGTATTACCAGTGATGAATCCAGACCCTCTCTAAACCCTCCAAGTAGGACCAACTTCACTTAATCTTTCCTTTCTCATGAGGTAGGGCAGTATCCTGTTCAGAGAGAAGTAAAGAGTGATTTTTTAGAAAGGTAACGGTGTAAATACTTGTCATTCTCTACTGAAGATAAGAAAGCACTGGCAGGCTGGTAAATCTACAGTCTAAAAGAAGATAATCTCATTTAACCCATACTTTGAAAACATGTTCCTACTAAGACAGCTGCTTTTGTGTAATTTCTGTGAAAAACAGATAAATCTTTAATGCCAAAGGTCACCAGAGCGTATATAACGCAGTCAGCAGAATATGAAGAAAGGTATCCCCTCACACTGGCACTGGGGTTATGATCACAGAACATAGACACAGCACCTTGTGATGAAGGATTAGTGCGTTAGTGATGAAGTGCAAAAATGTACCTCTGTGCAAGCTTGCATAAACTTTACAACCACTTACATTTTAATAACAGGAAAAAAATATGATAATGATCAACTATTTCCAGATGTTAGGCTTATCCAGACAAGCAAGGATGAATTAAAAGCATAAAACATCACTTTTGCTAGGAGAAAAATCAGGGAGAAGACTTTATACTCTTTTCTTAACTATAATTTCTATTTCTGCAAAGTTAATTGCACATTTAAATATCTTTCTGAATAAGAAAATCCCAATAAATTGAGTCCACATGGGTACTGGGTAATGTGTATAGATTTGTACATCTTAATTTGGTTGTGAATATCAAGCCTGGGAGAAAATTTACTTTATAATGGTTTTAATTTTTATGGCTATAAATATCTTTCAAACACATAAGGTAGCTGTAGAGAAACAAAGTGTGAAAATTATGAATATGACTGTTCAGCACTTGCTGTTGCACTTTTCCTAATTAAAGAGTTATTTTTAAAGGTTTGATTAGCTCACTATTTCTGTTGCAGTATTTTTGACAAAACTTAATTGTTCTGAAGTGACAACTTGGAGATGGAGTCTTAGAGCAAGTATTATGTTGACACAGTAAATATATTTAATATTGTATTACATATATTTCTGAGAAAATATTTGTCTTTGCTTTCTCTTTGATTTTGGTGTTACATTAGCAATTCCAGCAGCAGGTTTGTGGGTGTCTCTGTTTTTTTTTCCTTTATTTTTTTTTTCTATTATATTAAAAAAATGAAGAACACCATGAAATCTGATGCGGGGATAAGTGTGTCATGACATAAATCTCTTCCATCAGTACATTAACATTAGTGTTAATGTTAGCCTACCAGATCAAATTTTAGCACCTATTGAGGCATGCTTGTGCCTGAGAGTTAACAGCTAAAATAAATAAAGCAGGTGAACAGCATGCTGCTGTTGATTCCTAAACATATGAGTCATAGTTTCTGTTTTCTTTTTGGTTTGGTTTTTTTTTTTTATGTAATCAATAACTGCCTGCAAGTGTTTCCCTTAGATCAGGTTTGTCAGTCACTTTCCAAAGAGTTGTATCAATTTACGTGTTTGGGGAAAGTCATACTGGCATTTTGAAAGGTGCTCATTTTTTTTTTTCCAGCAAGGAAAGTATTTTGCAATTAATTCTATATAAGCCAATATTTATACTCCAAATCATTAGAAAGACAAGCTTCTTTTTCTAAGGTGCAAGACGCAGAATATCTACATGTGGTGGTTTACACTACATAATGTATCTAAAGTTTTATACATAATGTCAGAAAGTAGAATATAGTCAGCAATTTATTTAACAGGAAAATTAAAGATTTAGTGACAGCTTGTATAGATTACAATTGAAATTTTAAAACACAGTCAGGATGTTATTTATTAGAACTCATAGCAAAAATTATTTTGAATCTCAGCTAAGATGAGAAATCAGTATCGGACACTAGTCATTCTGCTAGTATAGTAGATGAAGTAAAATTTACTTTCTCACAATTTATGACTGATGAAAGAAACTATGGGTATATATTAAGAAGCAGGCTACACTTATCAGTGTTATTTACCACCTTACTTTTGGAATAATTTCTTGCTTTCCCTAAGTTGTAACATCTTCTTGTAAAGTAATGTGTCCTAGAAATGTAAACAAACCCAAACTTCATTAAGCTTCATTATAAGAAGCCTTGTGGTTGCTCTGACATTGCTGGCACAGCTTCTAATGGCTTAATCTGATCTAGAATTTCATTCTGTACACTTCTTTCTTTGAGAAAATTATTATTTATGTTCTATTAGTATTTATATCCCTTCAAATGCTTCCTTCTGCATTTTGTTCTTTCACTCCCTACCTTGTTCCCCCAAAATGTAGTTAGATAGTTTAAGTTTAAAAACGAAACATTTTTATAATAGTCTGAAGTGCTTTCAAATCATCATACACAGCTGTAATCAAAGGCTGTGCAACCGTTATTCCAAGTTAAGTCCATCATTAATAACAGCTCTCAGGGCAGTGTAGGTAGCTAGGACTGATGGATTCTTACTTGCTCATTATAACACAAATGAAAATATACTTATCTATGAAGTCCTTTGAATTTTTTCTCCCTTTTACTCTTTGCATATTACTTATTTTCTTTACTACAACCCATGGATATGTTTTCTTACAAGCTTTCTTACAATGTTTTCTTCTAAGTGTGTGATCGATTCTATTGACTTTACAGTTAGACAAGTGCCTAAGTGTTAAGCATGATGTAAAAACTTCAGTTCCTCTAAAAGCAGGAAATAGCTTTAATAGTCTCTACAACATGTATTTCCCTTTTCCCCATACACATTCTATCCTCTAACTGGAGGTTACAGAAATATGCAAGCTTAATAAACATCAATCCAACCATTATCGGAGTTGAATATATTCATAATGAAATCCTACAGCACCACATTTGCTATCTAACTGAACTAAAGTCTGGAAAAAAACAAATTGCCTTGGCATCTGACCTTTTTGTCAGTCAGATTTGTCCTCAGAGCACTACAGTTCATTTAGAGCTCAGATGAACTCTTAAATTCCTAGTATCTCCCCACCTTTCAGAGGACATACATACTCTTTCAGGAACAGGATTAAGATCACTGCTCAATTCTGACTTAAATAGTCATTATATGCTAACTTCAGACATCAACAAGATGGAATGGTTTGGAAACTGAGACATGAGAGGAATTGTATTTTATTGATGATCCCTTGAGTCATCAAAATGCCTCAGAACACCACTTTTATAAGATAATAAATCCACTGGAGAATTATCTAAAACCACCCAATTTTCATTAGGCTTTTTTATTCATTTTCTGCCTGCAGTATTGATACTAAGAACATATTAAATATTAAAGAAAATTTTCAAAGTATCCTGTGGGACAACATATTTAACATAATATCTGAGGCTTATGTTATTGGTTGTCAAGTTTGATATCAATAAATAATAATTAAGTTCAATTTTTGGCACAGGAATCTCAAAACATGTTGCAGCACATATAGATTTACAACTTGGATTACTAGGAGTGATAAGTCCCCAGCAGCAAATAACATCAAAGTGAAAGCATTTTTGTGTCAGTTCGCTGATTTGTACACATCTGAGAATTGACAAGGAAACATGTCCCATAGTCTCATCTTCCTAGGTACTGTGTGAGGGATTTCAGTGATGGTCCGTGTAGGGCCACTGTGGGAAATTACAAGCTTAAGAGTGCAGGTTGTGGAGTACCACAGTGTCCCAATTACGGACCACGCGGTGGCATGTGTGAAGGATTTCAGTGATGGTCTGTGTAGGGCCACTGTGGGAAATTACAAGCTGCACACAGCTGTGAGAACACGACCTTGGAGAGGGGAGCTAGGAGGGGTTGTTATCTCAGAGAGGGGAACTAGGAGGGTTGTTATTGAGCAGTATGTTGTTGCTATCTGGGAACCACTGTTAGCTAGCAGGGCATGTACTTGGCAGGCCTTGTTGCATGCGCTGGCCACGCGTGCACCAACACCTGGTCAGTACTCTGCCACTGAATCTGCTGAGGGTATAAACAGAGGCGGCTCAGAGCAGAGAGAGAGAGAAAAGACCTAGAGCGCACACTACGAACAACAGGGGACGCCCTGAAGGTGCTACGCTTACCTCCCTTCTCTGCTCTGACCCCGCTGATCATCACCCTCCTGCTCAGCGGTGTCTCTGGCTTAGTTGGGTTGGTAAGACTCTCATAAAGGGAAAACAATACGCTGGTAACTGCTTGTGCTAGGAACTGTAACTGCTTATGCTAGTAACTGCTTATGCAAGGCTGTAATAGAGCAATAAATACTGTTGTGCTTTTAAATATCCTATGCTGCGTGACCTTTATGCATAGGAATCCTACGAACCGGTTACAGGTACAGGGTATGTAGAATTCCCATTGAAGGCACTGGGACTTCTGCTAATGAGTACATACATGATCAGTCCCATAACATCACTTCAACAGTACTCCAAAAGGCTTAGGAACCAAACTTATTTGAACAGTCTTGGGAATTCCTGACTTCCTATGTTTCTGATTGCCTATCAGACAACAGTAGACTTAATTTCCATTTAATTTTCATCCATGTAATTTTAAAATGCCATTTCTTTTAATCTAAGATGTTTGCTGGTAACTGAGTTCTAATTGCCTAAAAAACAAGTTCCAGTGCAATTATTAAAAAAATCTTTGATTGCCTGAGGTAGATAGATATAATTTCCTAGACTGTACAAATTAGTCATCATTGATCTGTTTGACAGTCCATGCATATCTGCATATATGTGCATATGTATTTTTATATATATATATATGTGTATATATATAAAACTTTAAATCTTGTTTAATAGCTGAGGGTTATTAGAATAAATTCTGCTCATCGTGATTCATGATACACTTTTAGAAATTTTTTCAGCAGAAACTGGCACTGATTAATAGGTAAGCTAAGAACTTGTTATTATAAGTGTGTACATATAAGCAGTAGATTCCTTTTTTTTTTAAGGTAAAATAAAGTTGTGGAATTCAAGGTCCTGAAATAGAAGCAAACTGGACCATAGAGTCTTGCTTCTCTACAGTGTTTCTTTGGAAATATCTCTTTAACTTTTGACATTATTTATTGTAACATGTTTGCATAAAGTCTGCTAACACCAGACCATTCTTCTGTGCCATATCTGCCTTTTCTTATAATTTCCTTCAGAGGTGAGAGTCTTCAACTTGTGTACCTCATTTATTTTTCTAGGCAAATATTCATTTACCACTGTTCAATGCTATGGCCCATACTAACTTCTGTTGTTTATCTCCTGAATGAGTAACACGAGTAAAATGCTGTTACAGTGCACATACATGAACTTCATCTGCAGTAATCTGTTTTACATAAATATATGTATCTCCTATATCACCGCATTATCTAACCAATTCCTAACACTTCACAACCTCCCTCTTTTGATTTGTCACTCTGTATTTTTTTTTATTTCAGTAGGAAATAGAATGAAGTAAGTACCTAAAATAGTTCAAATGTTCTCCAGGCTGAGACACTTCTGGGTGTCTCCAGAGGTAAAAGGGAAGAATTTTACTGTTTCAAATGTATTTTATGAATGTTAGATTACTCTGTCTTTAACCATCAAGTAAGCAGAGTTTTTGAGAATTTAAGCTTTTGATGCTTAAGTTTTAGCTATATTTTCTGTAAAACTCTCCAACAGTTACCAAAACACTAAAAACTTTTGGATGCTCTCAGTCTGTTGTGGAATCAATGCAAATGCTTTCCAGTCCACTGAGAAAGTGGCATTTCAGAACTCTAGTCTTATTCAGTGTTCAGCTGGAAGGCTGTAGATCTTTTCCCATTAGTTTTTGTCTATTTTCTCAGTGACAGTCTGGAACATAAATAAATGCATTCAAATGTTTCAACTGCTAAGTTTCCTAGCTCATTTATTGCTCTCTATATTAAAAAAAAAAAAAGAAAAGCCTTAAGAGATTTTCAGATTCAAAGATCCCATATTTCTTTCTAAGCTTAATTTCATGCAAACTTTTAAATTATCTTCTACATGCAGATTATGTTGTGCAGTCTTAATTGGCATATACCATAATCAAATTTCAGTCTGATTATAACCTGATGGTTGTGGGAATTGTTTCAGATTTATCAGGATTATTATTCAATTTATCTGTGCTGACTTTATTTGTTCTGATGTGGTGTTGTGGAGACCTTTTTGCTGTTTCTAATGGTTCATCTTTCTTAGGCTGTCACACCCACAATTTTGGACAAAATGTCAGACTTCACCAACCCCCCTAGTGCTGTTGCAATCTTTCTTGTATTGAGCCAGTCTATTTGAGCAATTTGTGTCAAGATTCTTACTGGATTTTTTATTGTAGAATATAAATTAATTTTTCATTGAGAAACAATGCAAAGCTGAGCTGTAAATTTTATTTATGTAGATTCTCTTATCATTAATGTAACCATTAAAAAAATAACTTTGTTTAAAATAACTCATTTACAGATTTTTTTCTCATATTTATTCTGAGTTCAGGTCTAAACTTTTTGTCTTTTTTTTTGGAAGAACAAAATAAACTAAAGCTAGGTGAGTCAAATTCCTAACTGAGATAAACTGATCTATTTCCATGTATGCAGGCTACATAAATGAAAATGAAGTATTTGGGGTAGTCCAAAGAGGGGTCCCAATTTCTTTAGAAATGAAAATGGAAAGTTTCATTGCTAATCTCACTTATACATATTGAGCAATGAAATAATATATAAGAATATGTTTGCTTCTATTACACTGTCAATCATAGTTTTAACCTGCACTAGCATTGTCACCAACATAAGCTCTATGACTTTTCTCCATATTATTTATGTTTTTTTCTGTTCCATTTCCTCTTTCATTTACTACTGGCATATTATTTTGTAGTAAGTGAAGCATGAACACTCATTTCCACTTGCAAAACAGACCACTTTCCTAATTGGAATATAAAGAGGTTTAGTACATCTACCACAGTGTTTTGCACATTACAGACATAAAAAATAGCATGATCAAAGAGAAAAGATATGGGCTACCCACTTAACTCTGTCTTAAGCACTTTTTATGGAAAAATATATATAGTAAGAAAAAGATAGTATAATGAATATCACAACATGGGCCTGTTCTCTCTATTTTTCATTACTATAGTAATGCAGAATAGCCACAAAGTTGTTTTACCTAATCCTTTGAGAATGTTTTTCAGTGATGAAATTTCTAATGGTAGATGATCTACATATCATATTCTAACTCCGAATCATTGCTGGGGGAAAAGTGGCATGGCAAGGCTTCTATTTTTGCTTTGTACACACAAATATATTCTTCCTTAGGTAATAAATTGAGATAGATCTGAGCAGTGTGTTCTTGTGCACTTAGCTATACTGAAAATATTTATTTTTGTAGTTGTAAGTATTCTTTACGCATTTTCTATTTATTTTCCACACTGAAGCTGGTCAGCACAAAATACATATACATCATTTTATAAAGGTAATCTTCAGTAAAGTACTGTCAGGGTCATGATTGTCTCAACATGCAGGCCCTGCCTGCTTCTCTTGAAAACTTGAAATCAAAAAGGTCTACACTTTAGCTGGGCCTTCAACATGGCCTTCACTAGTATTCACACAGCCAGCTTAGTGAAACACAGACTGAAAACTGTGTGTAAAACTGGCTAAACTGTGAGGCTTGAATCTTATTGTCATCAGCAATACAATGTCCAACTGGCAGCCACCTCACTGATCAGTACTGCAGCTAATACTGTTTATTAACAACCCGGATGGTAGAATGGTGTGCATCCTCAACCAGCTCACAGCTGATATCAAAACATGGGAAGTATTTAATTGCTATTTAAAGTGACCTCAAGAAGGTAAAAAAAAAAAAAAAAAAAGTGGAGCAAAAGCTTGTGAAGATTAACAACAGTAAATGCAAAGCTCTGTACCTGGGACATAATAATCCCATCCAGCAGTATGAGCCAAGGCAGACTGGCTAGGAAACAGCTTGCTAAAAACCATCAAAGCTAACAGTGTGACCCTGCACCAAAGAGGGCCAACCACATCCTAGGCTATACTGGGAGAATTCTAGTGAGCAGTTCCAGGGAGATGATTCTTTCCCTTTATCTATCATCTCTGAGACATTTTGGGTGCCTCAGTAGAAGGAAGACTTTTATATATTGGAGTAAGCCCAGTGCAGGCTACCAGGTTCATGAGCACATGATGTATGAGGAGAAGTTGAGACAGCTTGGTTTTCTCATCCTCAAGAAGAGAGGGCTTTGGGGAGATCTTATGGTTGTCTTCAGCTACCTAATGGAAGGAAATAGAGAAGACAAGAATCTTCTCAGAGATGTGCAGTAAAAGGACAAGAGGGAACAGATGTACAAGGTAACAGCTGTAACAAGGTAAAGTGTAGGTTAGAAAAATCCCAGAACATGTGCTGCGAGGGATTCTGGGCTCTCTTGGAGGTACTCAAAACTCAACTGGATAAAGCCCTGAGCAACCTTTTCTAATCAGTCATGCTCTGAGCGGGAGACTGGACTAAATAGCCTCTGGAGGTCCCTTCCAGTCTATACCATCTTGTGGTTCTCTTTGCTTAAAAGGGTGTAAAATATCTGGACCTAGAGTGAAATCCAGAGCTGTGAAGTGTGTAGGTTCCCAGCCTGACTTATGGAGGGAAGCAGATGCTGTGCAGAAAACTGTAGTCTGAGCTTTTTAGGGTTAGATAATCCCCCACCACAGAAATCAAACACTTAAATAAAAGCAAAGGGGATATCAAAGTCAATGTTACAGATGGTGACTTTCACTGGTGTTACATGCCTAAAAATTTATTTTAGAAAAAAACTCCACAGGTAGAGCTCATTCATAACAACTCAGTCTTGTGATACTATTAGCTCCTAGAGTAGTTATCCTGGAAACAGAAGATGGGTTCTAGGTCTTCTCTGTCCCTATGGAATTTTAAAACCATGCCTCTGATCTTCAGGAAAATGCTTTCACTTGATTTCACCAGGTTCTAAATCTGGATATAACACCGGGAGCTGAACCACTGTTACTAGAAACAGAGGAGTGGATTGGATCTTCAGTTTGTCACAGAAAATGAAAAAGCAAAATTGATGTTTGAGATACCTGGACATCTTGACTGAGAAGGCAATACATGAAATACATTGAGTGTACATAGATTAAATGACCATAGATTTGAATATTCTTGACACATTTACTAAATCCTTTCTTTTTTTTTATTCAAAAAATCTCTACTTGATCAGACTAAAGTACATCACTGAAAGGAACATTGAATTTTTTAGAAGTTATCTACTAGTTATAGAAAACGAAAATGGTGCAGTAATACCCAAAATAGCTAACACACACTGCAACATAATAGTGAAAACTATGTAGAGGCAAATATTAACTGGAGAATATAAATACAGCTCTTAGCTAGAAGAGCTAAAAATCCAATAACAGCTCAAGACAAACATTTTGGAATTTTAAGGTCTGTTACTTGTTTATTTTGATAATTTACTTAATTTCTTTTAACAAATTTGATTGAATTACCTAGAGTTTAAGTCTATAATGACTAAAGTTGATTGATTAATTGGTTGATTTATTCTATTTATGCTTTTTATATTAATGTAAAATATTTATATTACTTTGTCCATCCAAGATTTCTGACACATTATAATCTGAAACCTAAGCTGTCTGCAACACCAGCTAGCAAACACTCAACAACACCTTCTAATGCTTCCTGGTTAAATAAGTGAACACGGTCACAGGCCCTGGTTCTCATGGGGGACTTCAACCACCCTGACATCTGTTGGAGAGACAGCACGGCAGGGCACAGGCAGTCCAGGAGATTCCTGGAATGCATGGACGACAACTTCCTCCTGCAGGCGATAGAGATGAGAAGCTTAACATGAGCAGGCAATGTGCTCTTGCGGCCCAGAAGGCCAATCGCATCCTGGGCTGCATCAAGAGGAGCAGGTCGAGGGAGGTGGCCAGCAGGTCGAGGGAGGTGATTCTCCCCCTCTACTCTGCCCTGGTGAGACCCCACCTGGAGTACTGTGTCCAGTTCTGGAGCCCACAACATAAGAAGGACATGGACATGTTGGAGAAGGTCCAAAGGAGGGCCACAAAGATGATAAAAGGGCTGGAGCACCTCTCCTATGAGGACAGGCTGAGAGAGTTGGGGCTGCTCAACCTGGAGAAGAGGAGGCTCCAGGGAGACCTTATAGTGGTCTTCCAGTACCTCAAGGGGGCCTACAAGAAAGATGGGAAGAGACTGTTCAGTAGGGCCTGTTGTGACAGGACGAGGGGTAATGGTTTTAAAATAGAGGGAGGTAGATTTAGATTGGATATTAGGAAAAATTTTTTTTACAATGAGGGTTGTAGAACACTGGAACAGGTTGCCCAGAGAGGTGGTGGATGCCCCATCCCTGGAAACGTTCAAGACCAGGCTGGATGAGTCTCTGAGCAACCTGATCTAGTCGGGGATGTCCCTGCTCCTTGCAGGGGTGTTGGACTAGATGACCATTGAAGGTCCCTTCCAACTCTAACCACTCTATGATTCTATGCTTTACTCACTACAGCTGCTCATCCCTTTATTACTGTGTTTGCATTTACACGTCCAAGCAAAGAATCAACAGAAATAGCTGCCCTGATTATTGTTTGGATGGTATTTGAAAATAAAAGGAAAAGAAAAAGCTGCCTTTCAAGAGGATGTTCCAGGTTCTGAATTTAACAACTGCATTTGAGTCAACCTGGATTACAGTGATTGAATGCAACAGAGCATTCACTGGCAAAAGACAGACACTACAACATGATATTCAGGATTTGGGCTAGTTTGAATCATCACTGAAGTCTCTGGATGCATTTCTAGACCATAGTTGAATAAGTCAATGAAACTGGCCCAATTTTATTTTAAGAACACCTCCTTCCTCATCCCCAGAAAGGCATCATCTGGTCTCTAGTCCGTTTTAGAAAGCAGACATTTTTACTGTAAGTTTTGCATTTAGCTGTTCATGTTTCTGAAACACTATTTTTGGCAACTTTTTTTCCATTCCAAGACTTTCAGGCAGAAAAAGTTTTCACTGGAATATTAAAAATAATTGTTCTGTTTACAATTAAAATCTTGTTTTATTTACTAGATCAGAAAACTAAATGTTTAAGCCCTTACAATGTCTATATTCAAGCAGGTAGTTTCTGAAAAGAATTTGGCTGTGTTCCTGTTTTTTGAAACGCTGAACTCGTAAACCATGAAACAAATAGTTGGGCTAGAAATTAAATAACAATGTTTTTCTATTTTTGTAGTCAATACTTGAATGCCAGCACAACAGGAATGAAATGGGCTGGTAGCGTGCCTGTTAGAGACAGTGATAAACTATCTTTCAGCCTTTTGCCTAACACAGTTAAGCTTTAAGCAGCTGATTTGGCCAAGCCTGTTTAAAGCAATATCTTTTTGTTTTTGTGGGTGAAACAGTACTTCATCCACAACAGCAGCGAACTGTTTCACTGATTGGGAAGAGGAGAATATTAATAAGTGTTAAAAATAAGTTAGAAATATTTTTCTAGTCCTTAAAATACAACATTGACCTCAAGATTTACAATCTGCTCCCTTTCTAGTGTTCATTCGAATAGATATTAAAAGACTATTTTTCTATATAAAATGCTATTTAATGTGAATAGTGGTGATGCACACAGGGTCTTCATCGCCAATCGCATCCTGGGCTGCATCAAGAGGAGCGTGGCCAGCAGGTCGAGGGAGGTGATTCTCCCTCTCTACTCTGCCCTGGTGAGACCCCACCTGGAGTACTGTGTCCAGTTCTGGAGCCCACAACACAAGAAGGACATGGACCAGTTGGAGAAGGTCCGGAGGAGGGCCACGAAGATGATAAAAGGGCTGGAGCACCTCTCTTATGAGGACAGGCTGAGAGAGTTGGGGCTGTTCAGCCTGGAGAAGAGGAGGCTCCGGGGAGACCTTATAGTGGTCTTCCAGTACCTCAAGGGGGCCTACAAGAAAGATGGGGAGAGGCTGTTTAGTAGGGCCTGTTGCAATAGGACGAGGGGTAATGATTTTAAAATAGAGTGGGGTAGATTTAGATTGGAAATTAGGAAAAAATTTTTTACGATGCGAGTTATAGAACACTGGAACAGGTTGCCCAGAGAGGTGGTGGATGCCCCATCCCTGGAAACGTTCCAGGCCAGGCTGGATGAGGCTCTGAGCAACCTGATCTAGTCGGGGATGTCCCTGCTCCTTGCAGGGGGGTTGGACTAGATGACCTTTGAAGGTCCCTTCCAACCCTAACCATTCTATGATTCTATTCTATGATTCTAAGTGATGCAACTCCATTCTATTCATGGAGATATAAATGTTTAGAGCTAGAGTCAATGAAAGCTGTGGGAAATAGCTTGTGCAGTCTCAGAAATAACCTACTCTAGAGATATCTGAACTGGCTTTAATTAGGTAGTTTTATACAAGCAGCAGTCCTGTAGACCTGCCTGGCATAGATCTGTGCAAAGTAATTTGTTCTGCTACTCTATGCCTTCTTATTGGATACTTATAGGTAGATAGACAAATGTTGAGTTCAAGAACTTGAGTCTTGAGTTCAAGAACTATGGTAATTCTGAATTTTACATTATGCAGCCATTGATTAGCATGCTCATGCAGTTACAAGAACAGAATAAGAATCTAACACAATCTTCTCCAGCTTCCTCCTATACCCATCCACAAGTGCCAAGAAAACTAAACTAAAGGGTATTTGAACTCTCTCTGGAACTATGCAAATCTTGAATTTCTTTCTGTATATTGACTCTATAATGCTTTGCACAGAGCTTGTGTGGGCAGGATACCCAAACAGAGGTTTTTAAAGGTTTTCTTAGCTTTCTGACAGTCAACTGACCATCCTTTCTTACACACCCCTTTTTTATAATTCTGTAGTATCACCAAAAGAGTATCTTTATTAAGGAACTATTTTCTGTGCTCTTTACTTAATGTTTCAAAGCACTTTGAATATGAGTAAGTGGCAAATACACTTAGGCCTGCATAAGTAGCCACTTTGATTATGTAAACTTCTGTCTTGAGAGATTTCTAAGTATCTCCATAAATAAAATACAATTTGTTCCTCAGAAGAAAACGTTTTATGTAGTCCCTGGAATGCTGTAGCTGAATGTTACTTGTTATCTTAGTTTTTTACTTGTATACCTAGATTTCACTTCTCAATAATTCAAAATAAGAAGAATTACACGACCCAGAGTTAATAAACTTTAGAGATGTCTCCTTGTTCCAAAAAAGAAAAGGAAATCTGTTCAACAGAAGTTCTTACCAAATGGGCAGAGAAAAGACTACTTGTCAAAAAAACACAAGACATTCTACTGTAAAAACTGTTAGTTTTGCTAATATATTCCAGTACATAAATTGTTTTATCCATAATAACACAGAAGTTTCCTAAGAAGCACTTAATGGTGCTGAACCTTTTACTTTATGAGAAACTTGGCAAAATCCCATTCTTGGCATGAATATCATTTGAAAAGAAAGTTGCAGGTCTTTTTCTAAAAAATTAAAAATACTACCTTTTCCAAATGTAGACTCATCATAGCAAATTAACAATAAAAACTGAAGACATTTTAAATTGTACATGAAACAAACTCTAAGAAACTTCACGCTTCCAATTTCAAGCAAAACAGCGAAAAATCTACTGTGATTATCCCCATGCAGACTATATTACTGTGAAAAAAAATTACCATACTTACCTCTTGACTTTTTGGAGGGCCCTGAAGCAAACTAAAGTGTCTAAATTACCTGAACAAGATATTTGGTCTATTTTTCACCTTCACTATTCAGAATGGTCTTTCCAACTTCTAAAAATTCAGTAATATCACAAGACAGTTAGGAAAAAGGTTAAGAAAAGAAAATTAATTTAAAAAAGAATTTTTGTAAATACAAGTTTGTAGTTCTCTTAGGGCAGCTGTGTATCTTGGCCAAGACAAGACCTAAGAAAGAATAATCGTTTCCTCCTCTGTATAAGGATTTCGTTATTATTTTAGCTGAAGAAAAGAAAAGATCAATTGTAGAGTGGCATTGCTGTTTTCAATAGCGTGCCTTCTTAGAAGACATTCCTGGCATGAAACATGGGTGACTGTTTTCCTTCATATAAACTGTCATTGTAATCAATCAGTTGATAAACTGAAGATAAGTGATGGAATTAATTTGCTAGTTATTCAGAGCATTGTTATGTATGGTATAACTGTTGTCATAGAAAAGTCTGGATTTTTCTTGTGTATTTAACTTGCAGATTTGTTCAGCACAGTACAGATTGTGGATATTTGACATATTAGCGAGCTGAGTAGAGTTTCATTCTGATACCTATAAACCATTAACTGCTGAGGGCCGAGTTAGCCAAAGCAGATTTTTTTTTTTTGCTAATAATATAATTTTCACAGCATCTCAAGAGCTATATTAGTTATATACTATAAGTAGCTTACTTATTATTTTAGTATAAAAAAAAATCCTGTTAGCAGTGAGTAAACTTGCATTTTCTTGTCATATGACTTTCACTCCCACAAGTACGCATATTTGCTGAAACTAAACTTTATATGTAAACTTTCCTTTAACAATGTCTATCTCTAGATAGTGATGGAGCAAGGATTTGGATTTAGCACTTCTATCATCTTCTAAATCATTCCCATCTGCAGTGCAAAGTCCTTCACCATCTGTACCATGCCTGATAACTCTTGCAGGCAATACAATACTTGGCTATTTCCATCAAGGGCATTTTTTTAAACATGGACCAGTTCTCTCATAGGCCCTAATTCAGCAAAACACTGAATCTACATATAACATTCAAATATTCTTCATCAAACGGAATGATTGATGAGAGGTTCTCTCAATTTCTTTTAAGCAAGGTTCCTCTCTAGGAATGAGACTAGCTAGATTGCCTGTGTGATAGATATTTTCTAGTCCCTACACAGTGGATTCTTCTTTTGAGTAACAGATCATTAACTTGGCCCACTCTCTGTTGTTTATGGAGTATTGTGAGTATTAGAACTGACCACAGAAAGGAAAATTTTGATCTGAGGGTCATCAATAAGTACATATATTGAAATTTCAGCATTAGGAACAGTGCCAGTGCTTCTAACCCTCTCCATTCTGAGATTAAGGAAATACCAAGTCTGGGAATAACCTTAGATACCAGGTGTTACTAATAGGTCAATAAAATAATCCACTTGTCCCTAAAAGCATTTTAATAAATTTTTATAAAATGCAAGACTGAATAAACATTACCAGACAGTGAAGTGTCCAGTTCTTTCTTCTTCACAAGAGGAGTGAAGTGCACATGTAAGAATCATAAGAAAAAGAGATAAAAATAAAATAGAGGAACGTGAACTATAATAGGAGACATAGATAATACATTTTCTTTCTGTGTTTTGTTTACAATGGAAAAATTGTGTCTAAACATTAGTCTTGTCTTGTTGTCCTAAGAACTAAATTTTAACTCTACAGGAAATGAAATCCTATCAATAAATCACTGGACAGAAATCCATTCACAAGATTTACTTTGCTTCACATATCTAGGTCCTAACCTTAACCCTCAAACCCTCAAATGTAGAGCCTCCCTTTGCACTCAACCTTGGATGCACTAAATGAGTATCTTATGACTACATTACAGAGGTCTCGGTTTTGCTTTCTTAATGTGGAGAGTTAGAGAGGTGCTAAATATCTAGTAATTTATAGAGTCTGGGAAAAAAAAAAAGGATTAATGAAAACCCTCTACTGAATGAGGTGAGACATTAGCTCATCCCTGTTACCCTTTACTCGTTAGAGGTTGCTGAATCTGCCAGCCCTACTGCAGCTCCCTGCCCCCAGGTCCAGTCAGTGGTGAGGCTAGGCACATCTTCCTGATAGGCACACACCCAAACACACGTATGCAGGATGAACGTACATGGACATACAGGCTACTGTGAAGGTCAACACAGACAGGACACACAGCACTCATGCAGTCACAAACAGCACCAGCGGCCTCATGCCATCCTCCTCCCTGGCTGAATAAGGATGGAGGTCTTCCTTCATCAGGCTGAAAGTCTGTCAGTGGGAATATATACACATATATAGCCAATGTGGATCCCCCTGGTACTGGACTCAGACATGTGGTCTCTCCAGGGGCAGCCCTGGTCCCTTGCCTTGCCCAGCTGCTGACATCTGGCACACAAGTTCCCACAACTGTAATCCAGCTGCAGAGCTGTAGCAGATCCCCTTGCATGCAACGATACAGTTGGTGCACACACACACATGCGCAAATCAGGCATTGATCCCACAGTAGCTGGCCTTCACCACTTAGTCCACCTGTTAGCTTCCCTTGGAGCCTCTCATCTCCAGTCACATCATGCACAGACAAATGGGTCTCTCAGGTGATTCCCCCAGCCTTTATGGTCTCTGCTGTAGGTGGTATGGATCCTCTGGTCTCTCTGGTAGCCCCCTGCTCCTGTTGTCTCATGCACACCTTTAGTTGATAGCCGCCCACTCTACTCAACCTGCTCTTCGGCCAGTCCAGCCTAATGCTCGCTGGTGACACGCACTAACGCATGCACCCTCACATACTCCAGTGATGGTCCACAGGCACGCGGCCCTTTTGAGCTCTGTTCCCACCCTGGTTGCTGTCACTCGGGAATTCCCACACCTCTGTGCACATGGATAGAGAGCCCCTCACCCAGGAGAATGGTCAGAAATTGAGTTTAATGAGAAGAAAGGACAGACTACACTGATCAGGTACTGGGCATGGTCAGACAAGCATAGTAACCAGTCCCTGAATACACATGGCTACCCTCTATTTTCCCACACTTGTTCCTTCCCTAACCACTCTAAACCCAAAAGGTACCTACAAGCCTTTCCCTGGCCCCATGGTGATGGGTGTCCACTCTGGCCATGGGGCTGGTCACCTACTGTGACATCTCTGGAAAAGGAGAGGCTGAGGTAGGGTTCTGCTCTGCCCATGTGCATCTGCTCTCCTTTGTGCATATGACAATGAACTTTTTATCACATAACCTAACAGTACTATCCATGGTAATTTAGGGTAAATCAAAGCATTTGAGAAGACAAAAATATCATGTTCTGAAGCACAGAGGAGACTGAAGTGTTGCAAACTTAGAAGGCACTGGAGCATAGGAAGTGATGAGATGCGCACGGATTATTCCAGTTGGTGATCTGCACGGATTGTGTCTGTCCTGCTTGTGAAGAAAAAGCCTTTCAACATAGCTGTAATGGTTTAGCCCAAATCACCACACAGTTTCTCGCTCACTCTCCCCCTCCCCAGGGGGATGGGGGAGAGAATTGGGAAGGAAGGAGAACTCGTGGGTTGAGATGAAGACAATTTACTAAAATAAAAGGGAAAACTACAATAATAACAGAATATAAGGATATTAAAAATATACAAAGTGAACAATATGTGTTTTCTCACCACCCGATGTCCCAATGACCGATACAGCCCGTCCCGAGCAGCGATCACGGAAACAAAACCGAGCAGCAAGCAAAGGAGCAAAAAGGGAGCCAGCAAGGTAGGGGGAACGATGCCAGCAAAAACAAGCAGGAAGGATGGATGCCAGGAAGGCAGATACCCACCCTTGCCTGCCCCCACTTATATACTGAGCGTGACGTTTATGGCATGGAATACTCTCTTTGGCCAGTTTGGATCAATTATGCTGTCTGTCTTTCTCCCAGCTTCCTGCATCTGCAAATTAGCGAGACTTGGAAAGCAGGACGGTGTCCTTGGTCTCATTCACAACAACTGGTATCATCAGGGTGTTTATGAACATTCTTCACACACGAAATCCAAAACATACCAGCTACTGAGAGGAAAAATTAACTCCATCCCTGCCAAAACCAGGACAGTATCCACCCCTTATTCCATACCATCTACATCATGCATATACATATATATATATATATATACACACACACACATAGATGTAACTCCTTCAATCTATGGGCTATCCCTCCAAAGTCTGTTGAGTTCATTTAGTCCATGACTTTGGGTTCCATCTGTCATACAGTCTTTCAGGACAAGAGAGATGGTATGTAGTATGGGACTGTTGCATGCTGCATCTGGAACTCTGTTCTGGTTTTGTTAGTGAGTGGGGGCCTAAGGTGGTAGCTTCTGTAGGAAACTGCTAGAAGTCGCTCCCCTTTGTTCAGTGGACTCGGCCGGTCCTAGGGCGGACCTGCTGCTGGCCAAGGCCGAGCCAATTGGTAGCAGAATGTCCCGTGATAACGCCTCTGCGATAACGTATTTAAGTAGGGGAAAACGGGAAAAAGAGGAGGAGAAGATGTGAAGCAGCTGAGCGGGGGGCAGAGAGGGGGAGGCGCGAGCCTCATGGGCCTTGCAGGCCTCACCCTCTGGCCTCCCGCCGGGCAGCCGACTGGGCCCAACTCGGCCCGGCCCGGCTGCAAGAAGTGGAGAGGAGATGAGAAGTGAATAAGATGTAAAAAGGATCCTGAGAGGCGTCTGCCAGCCTGTTGTGAGGAACGGCTGCAGACACCAAGGTCAGTTCAGAAGGAGGGGGAGGAGTAATATGGCTCCTGGCCAAGATTCCTCTGCAACTCGTGGTGAAGACCATGGTGGAGCGGGTTGTCCCCCTGCAGCCCATGGAGGTCCACGGAGGGGCAGAGATCCACCTGCAGCTCGTGGAGGACCCCACGCCAGAGCAGGTGGAGGCCTGAAGGAGGCTGTGGCCCGTGGAGGGCCCGCTGGGGCAGCTGTTCTAGAGGGACTGCACCCTGTGGAAGAGATGACCCACGCCGGAGCAGTTTCACGGAGGACTGTGGCCCGTGGGAGAGACCCCACGCTGGAGCAGAGGAGGAATGCGAGGAGTTCTTCCCCTGACGATGATACAGCGGCGTAAAACAACGCGTGATGAACTGACCGCGACCCCCATTCCCTTTTCCCCCCCTGTGCCGCTCGGGAGGGGAAGGTAGTAGAGATAATGTTAAGCCCGGGAAGAGGGAGGGGTGGGGGGAGGTTATCTTGTTCCCTGTCTCATTCTCCTGCTAATTTTAGAAAATAAATGAATAGTTTTCCCCAAGTCGAGTCTGTTTTGCCCGTGACGGTAACTTTAAGGATTTCTCCCCGTCCTTATCTCAAACCTTGAGCCGTTTTTCTTATATCATCTCCCCCTGTTCTCTCGGAGGGTGGGGGGAGCGGGAGAGAGACTGCGTAGTCTGGTCCTGATCAGGGCTGAACTACGACAAACTCGCAGTTGGTACATCTGGCGTGGCTGGTGTATCATGTCCATGGTCTGCAAGTTGAAGATGTTGAGGAAATCTTGAGGAAATTGTTGGGCACCAATTCCTGTTCCATCATCGTTGCATCTCTCTTGGTTTTATTGAAACTCATTCTTCACTGATCAGGGTGTTCTTGCTGCAATACCTTTGATATGACATATAAGAACTATGGAAATGATTATATACAGTTCAAATTATTGGCTGTTCTCACCTAAAATCAGATCTCCTTGAGGTACACATCGGACTTCCCCATCCTCCCGCATCACCCACCAAGTACATCCAGGTCCTTGAGCAAAAGCAATCCCACGGGTGGGTTTGCCTTTGCCCAGGGGAGGAATAACCCAGACCGTCTTTCCTAACATATTCCTTAGATGCACTACAGGGACTTTATCACCCTCTACAATATGTAACAGTTCTGACTGGGCAGGGCCAGCTCGATTGGTGGATCCCCGAGTGTTAACTAACCAGGTAGCTTTTGCTAAATGTTTATCCCAATTTTTGAAGGTCCCACCACCCATTGCTTTCAGTGTAGTTTTCAGCAGTCCATTGTACCGTTCAATCTTTCCAGAGGCTGGTGCGTGATAGGGGATGTGATATACCCACTCAATGCCGTGCTCTTTGGCCCAGGTATCTATGAGATTGTTTCGGAAATGAGTCCCATTGTCTGACTCAATTCTTTCTGGAGTACCATGTCGCCAGAGAACTTGCTTCTCAAGGCCCAAGATGGTGTTTCGGGCAGTGGCATGGGGTACAGGATAGGTCTCTAGCCACCCAGTGGTGGCTTCCACCATTGTAAGCACATGGCGCTTACCTTGACGGGTTTGTGGGAGTGTGATGTAATCAATTTGCCAGGCCTCTCCATACTTATACTTCAGCCGTCGTTCCCCATACCAAAGAGGCTTTAACCGCTTGGCCTGCTTAATTGCAGCACATGTTTCACAGTCATGGATAACCTGTGCAATGGTATCCATGGTCAAGTCCACCCCTCGATCACAAGCCCATTTGTATGTTGCATCTCTTCCTTGATGGCCCGAGGTGTCAAGAGCCCACCGAGCTAAAAATAGTTCACTTCTGTGTTGCCAGTCTAGGTCCACTTGGGAAACTTTAATCTTAGCAGCCTGATCCACCCTTTGGTTATTTTGGTGTTCTTCTGTGGCTCGACTCTTGGGTACGTGGGCATCTACGTGACGTACTTTTACAACCAGATTCTCTAACCGGGCAGCAATATCTTGCCACAGTGCGGCAGCCCAGATGGGCTTGCCTCTGCGCTGCCAGTTGCTCTGCTTCCATTGCTTTAACCACCCCCACAGGGCATTTGCCACCATCCATGAGTCAGTGTAGAGATAGAGTTTTGGCCATTTTTCCCGTTCAGCGATGTCCAAAGCCAACTGGATGGCCTTCACCTCTGCAAACTGACTCGATTCACCTTGGCCGTCAGTAGCTTCTGCAACTCGTCGTGTAGGACTCCACACAGCAGCTTTCCACTTCCGATGTTTTCCTACAATACGACAGGACGCATCAGTGAACAGGGCATATCTCTTCTCATCTTCTGGTAAATTATTATATGGTGGGGCTTCTTCAGCACGTGTCACCTCTTGCTCCGGTGGCATTCCAAAATCTTTGCCTTCTGGCCAATCTGTGATCACTTCTAAGATTCCTGGGCGATTGGGGTTTCCTATTCGGGCTCGCTGTGTGATCAGTGCGACCCATTTACTCCATGTGGCATCAGTTGCATGATGTGTAGAGGGGACCTTCCCTTTGAACATCCAGCCCAGCACTGGCAGTCGGGGTGCCAGGAGGAGCTGTGCTTCAGTACCAATCACTTCTGAAGCAGCTTGAACTCCTTCGTATGCTGCCAGTATCTCTTTTTCAGTTGGAGTATAGCAGGCCTCAGATCCTCCATATCCCCGGCTCCAAAAGCCTAGGGGTCGACCTCGAGTCTCCCCTGGTGTTCTCTGCCAAAGACTCCAGGTAGGGCCATTCTCCCCGGCTGCGGTGTAGAGGATGTTTTTAACATCTTGCCCTGTCCGGACTGGCCCAAGGGCTACTGCATGAACAATCTCCTGTTTAATTTGTTCAAAGGCTTGTCGTTGTTCAGGGCCCCATTTAAAATCATTCCTCTTTCGAGTCACTTCATAGAGAGGGCTTACAATCATACTGTAATTTGGAATATGCATTCTCCAGAAACCCACAACACCCAAGAAAGCCTGTGTTTCCTTTTTGTTAGTCGGTGGAGCCATAGCTGTTATTTTGTTGACCACATCCATTGGAATGTGACAACGTCCATCTTGCCATTTTACTCCTAAAAACTGGATCTCTTGTGCAGGCCCCTTGACTTTGCTTTGTTTTATGGCAAAACCGGCTCTCAGAAGGATTTGGATTATTTTCTCTCCTTTTTGAAAAACTTCTGCTGCTGTGTTGCCCCATATGATGATGTCATCAATGTATTGCAGGTGCTCTGGAGCTCTACCCTTTTCTAGTACAGTCTGGATCAGTCCATGGCAAATGGTGGGGCTGTGTTTCCACCCCTGGGGCAATCGATTCCAGGTATACTGGACACCCCTCCAAGTGAAAGCAAACTGTGGCCTGCATTCTGGTGCCAAAGGGATGGAGAAGAACGCATTGGCAATATCGATGGTGGCATACCACTTGGCTGCTTTTGACTCCGGTTCATACTGAAGTTCTAGCATGTCCGGCACGGCAGCACTCAGTGGTGGTGTTACCTCATTCAGGCCACGATAGTCCACTGTTAGTCTCCATTCTCCGTTAGATTTTCTCACTGGCCATATGGGACTGTTAAAGGGTGAGCGGGACTTGCTGATCACTCCCTGGCTCTCCAGTCGACGAATCAGCTTGAGGATGGGGATTGTGGAGTCTCGGTTGGTGCGGTATTGCCGCCGGTGCACTGTGGTGGTAGCAATTGGTACCTGTTGTTCCTCAACCTTCAGTAATCCCACAACAGAAGGGTCCTTTGAGAGCTTGGGCAAGGTGGCCAGCTGTTTATTTTCCTCCGTCTCCACAGTGGCTATACCAAAAGCCCACCGGTACCCTCTTGGGTCTTTGAAATACCCACTCCTGAGGTAATCTATACCAAGAATGCATGGAGCATCTGGGCCAGTCACTATGGGGTGCTTTTGCCACTCATTTCCAGTCAAACTTACTTCAGCCTCCAATACAGTCAGTTCTTGGGATCCTCCTGTCACTCCAGAAATACAAATGGGTTCTGCCCCTTTATAGCTTGATGGCATTAGGGTACACTGTGCACCAGTGTCTACTAGAGCCTTATACTCTCGTGGGTCTGATGTGCCAGGCCATTTAATCCATACAGTCCAATAAACTCTGTTGTCCCTCTCCTCCGCCTGGCTGGAGGCAGGGCCCCTCTAATCCTGTTCATAATATTCATCGCTCACTTCCTGTGAATATGAATCAGAATTCCCTTCCATAGGATCATAGGTAAGATCAGTCCTTCTATTCCCTCTGGGGAACTGTCCACTGGAGACCGGAGCAGCAGTTTTCCGGGGAGAACCTCTATTTGCAAATGTTTTTCCCCGCAGCTCACGTACCCGTGCCTCTAGGTCTGAGGTACGTTTCCCATCCCACTTTCTCATGTCCTCTCCTTGGTCACGCAAGGTAAACCACAGGATACCTCGCCGTGTGTACCGTCTCTCTTGAGCAGGGAAACGTTTACTCCTAATAGCTGAAATACTGCTCTGTATTGGCGGGGAGTAGGACCCATCCTCTTTTAACTGCTGGACCTCCTGAGACAGTTTCTCCACAGCTGAGACAAGGGAAGAAGAGAGAGTGTCTTCATATTGCCGGAGCTGAGTAGCCAATTCATCTATTGTTGGTCCCTCTCCCTCTTTCCAGAGCATAATTGCCAATGAATTGGCATATGATGATGGTACACTCCGTAGAAACTTCCGCCACATGAGCTGTGTGCACCGGACTTCATCTGGATCTTGGGGTGATTCCTCACTGTCTAGGTCATTATAAATGGCTTCCAGCACAGCTAATTCCCTTAGGTACTGGATACCTCTCTCTATATCCACTTGCCTGGATGATAAGTAATATCTTCCTTGAAGGGATATCTTTCCTTCATACTTGACAGGAGCCGCCTCCAGAGGCTGAGAGCTTGTGCACCTCTTCCAATCACTTTGTCAATGCCCGCTTCCCTAGAAAGGCATCCCAGCTGTTTAGCTTCCTTACCTTCTAATTCCAGGCTACTGGCCGCATTATCCCAGCATCGAAGCAACCAGGGTGAGAAAGTGCTCACCTGGACGGCGGCCAAAATCTTTTCATATGTCTCGCAACTCATTCAGGGATAAGGATCGGGTGGTTTCAGTCTCATTTATGAGTTCCTCTCTCATGAGTTCCTCTCTCATGAGTTCCTCTTCTTCCTCCTCTGTTCGTGATGGTCCTGGTTTTCCCTCATCCCTTACTAAACGAGCTGACTTTCACTTCCAAGATTTCTTCTTCTGTACAGGGGCGACTGATACTGACACAGGTTGGTTCTCTGATTTGGCTGCAGTGCCAGTAGCTAGAGTTGGAGTAGCCGCAGTGCCTGTCATTGGGGCTGGAGTAGCCACAGGGCCGGTAGCTGGGGCTGGAGCAGCTGCAGTGCCGGTAGCCGGGGCTGGAGTAGCCGCAGGGCTGGTAGCGGGGGCTGGAGTAGCCGCAGGGCCGGTAGCCGGGGCTGGAGTAGCTGCGGTGCCGGTAGCTGGGGCTGGAGTAGCCATGGTATCGGTCGGTTGATTTTTTCTCCCTTCTTCCTGAGGGTGCTGCACGTTAAGCAGTGTTTGGTAGATACTAGCCAGTGCCCAGCACAAAGCGGTAAGCTTTGCCTCTTTAGAATAGCTATGGCATTTTTCTTTCAAATATTCAATCACTTCATCTGGATTCTGTAGTTGTTCGGGAGTGAAGTTCCAGACCATTGGAGGTGAGAAGTTCTCTAGGTACCTGCCTGTCTTCTCCCACATACCATGCCACCCCTGCCCCTCCAACCTCAAGGTAGATCTCCGGGTGAATTTTGTAAATAATTGTTTAATCCTAAACAACATCTGAAACCCATTTAGGACACAGAGCAATAGGAGTATGCTGGCTTGCACATCCCAAGGATATTCAAAATTCTCGAGAGCTGATGTGACTCGCTCAAAAGAAAAAGGGAAGGTAAAGGAGTAGGGGAAGGTACCCTCCTCTGACTTCCCCATAGATTGGTTCTCCGGGGAGAAAAAGAAAAATGTGTGATTATTAATAATTCTTACCAAATGGCATCCAAAGTACGGAGTTGCCAGCAATGCCGAAAACAAGGACCAGATTAATTTCATGACCAGTGATGATACCATATCATAAGCCAGTAGTGCCCAGTAAATCAAAATGAGAATTCTCATCCATTTCCGAGAAGTGATAAACAGCACCAAAGGAAATAAGTGATGCAACTTAGGACAGACATAACACAACCATGTGAACACGTAGTACAACATTGTGACCAGGGACTCAAATAAAATAATGAGCACTTGTAACAACTTTAACACACTCTAGTCAGATCTGTCCTTACCTCAACCCTTCCTGCCCCATGTTGGGCGCCAAAATGACTGTGATGGTTTAGCCCGAATCACCACACAGTTTCTCGCTCACTCTCCCCCTCCCCAGGGGGATGGGGGAGAGAACTGGGAAGGAAGGAGAACTCGTGGGTTGAGATGAAGACAATTTACTAAAATAAAAGGGAAAACTACAATAATAACAGAATATAAGGATATTAAAAATATACAAAGTGAACAATATGTGTTTTCTCACCACCCGATGTCCCAATGACCGATACAGCCCGTCCCGAGCAGCGATCACGGAAACAAAACCGAGCAGCAAGCAAAGGAGCAAAAAGGGAGCCAGCAAGGTAGGGGGAACGATGCCAGCAAAAACAAGCAGGAAGGATGGATGCCAGGAAGGCAGATACCCACCCTCGCCTGCCCCCACTTATATACTGAGCGTGACGTTTATGGCATGGAATACTCTCTTTGGCCAGTTTGGATCAATTATGCTGTCTGTCTTTCTCCCAGCTTCCTGCATCTGCAAATTAGCGAGACTTGGAAAGCAGGACGGTGTCCTTGGTCTCATTCACAACAACTGGTATCATCAGGGTGTTTATGAACATTCTTCACACACAAAATTCAAAACATACCAGCTACTGAGAGGAAAAATTAACTCCATCCCTGCCAAAACCAGGACAATAGCTTACAGCAACTGTTCTTTTCCTCATTCAGTTTTATTCTTACATTGAAGAAGGAAGTAAGATGTCTAAGAGGTGGGAAGTAAGATTTCCTTTTCTACCTCAGAACATTATTTCACCTAGTTTCATGGTCTGCAGTTAGCACCTCAAAAGCAAATACAATTTATTACATGTGAGAAATATAAAAATAAGAAATTAAATATGCTAAAGCCAAAGGTATTGCTGATGGTGAACTGACCATAAATACCCCACTGCAGGGCCTCAGCGTATATGTATATACTGGAATGATATATTAAAAATGATAATATTTTGTAATCTTAAGCTGTCATAACTAACAGATATTCCAGTAACTTACAGTTGTAAATACAATTGCCCTCACTGAGAAGACAATGAACCTTTTATTCAAGACTGATTCATCTAATTTCGATGTCCAGGCATTTCTATGCATTTGTCAGCAAGGATGATTTTTTTTTTCTTATTATTAGACACTATTTTCTCTCAAGTAGTCTGAATAGATTCATTTCCTTAAATTTGACATCCCCAAATTTATTTTCCTAGACCTTCAATCATTACTTTCAATATTCTTTGAATGTTTTCTAGAATTTCTGTATAATTTCACAGCAAAATACACGTAATTTTGCAGACCTCCAATTAAAAAAAAAGTTAGATAAACAAATAAACGATCCCATTCATCTCTAATAATACCATATCATCATACATTACATAAGTTTTTGAGTTACTGACATTTTTGTTATGTCAACACCCAGGTCTACCACTATCCAACACATGCCTCTGATATCTGCATATGGCAAGTTTTAAAAGAACCTTGAGATACTTGCTCACAGTAGATCAAAAGACTTCTAACAAGAACTTACAAAAAACCTCCCAAAATTATAAATAAGATTCTTTATGAAGACTGATGTCCTGGTTTCAGCTGAGATGGAGCTAATTTTCTTCCCAATAGCTGTTGTATTTTGGATTTAGTATGGGATTTGGTATGCAAAAAATGTTGATAATAGTCTGATGTTATTAATTGTTGCTAAGAAATCAAGGGCTTTTTCCAGGTTTTGCTGAAGTGCAAGTGCAAAAAGCACCTGCTCCTTGCAGGAGGCTTGGACTTGATGACCCTTAAAAGTCCTTTCCAACTCTGACTATTCTATGATTCAGTCTTTACTTTTAAAAAAAAAAATTAAAAAATATTGGAGTAATACTGGCACAATGGTGATAGAGCGATTTTCTTAACCTGAATGGAGGCTAGATGTTTGACACTTTCCTGTGCTGAACAGGACACTTCCATCATGTGTTTTCTGAGCCTCATATTTAATTCATAATGTAATACACAATGGATATGTCCTCCCATTTTCACACAAATTCAAAGCAGAATCTAGTGAGAGATTTTGCTTTATGACTTTCAGTTTTATGATCTACAACTTGCCAGTTCTCTAACGAGGCAAAATCTCAATTTGATTCTATTCCCTCTAAAAACGTTTTCTTATTTTCTTGAACTCTGTTAGGCATCGTTTTTCTTTCACTTGTTTTTTCTCTTCTCTTTCAGGAATTTTTACCTTATTTTTACTGATTTTCTTAACATCTGCTGAACAATGCTGAAATATTTTCAGCTTTTGCTTCTTTTTTTAAATGTTGTGCCTCCATTTGGTTATGCCAACAATTGCTTTAAACTTTATTAAAATTGTCTGTTTAAAGTTCAAAAAATATATATATTCAATGAGTGTAATGAGCTATGAAAGCCAAATCACTATGACTAAACCATAGCCAATATAAGACCTTCACCTCTGTGGAATATTCCCTTTTCTCTCTTTGCCTGTGCTCCCCAGTACAAAGTTTCTTAGTTCTTTAATCAGCTTTAGAATATCCCTACATTTCTTCTGAGTTCCTTGTCTTTTGAAATGAGAAATTTTTTGTCTTTTCATCTTTATCCATAGGTTTCTTTTCAGTTGGTTGTTGTTTTTTTAGATTTCCAACAATCTCTCACCTTGCTAGCCAAAAGTTTCAACCAGAATTATCACCTTTGCCTTTATTCAGGCTGTTGGAATACTGTTCGCCAAGCTACAGAGAGTAAAATATAGCTGTACAGGAGCTAAGATTAAAACATAGTTTAGATGCCACTCCAAAATATATATACCTTGATAGGTTGTATTGTGTTTGCTAATAGATAAAAAAAAAAAAGTGCATACAGTAAATACATGGAAATTCACATTCATTTCAACCCATATATACTCAGACTCTTAAAAACTCTGTGTCCTTCTCTTGCATCCTTGCTCTGTTTGGCTAAGATGGTTTGCAAGTAAGCTTTTAAATGTAGATGCAGTACACGTCTATGTAAAAACTAGTTTCGCCTGGAGTAGAAGGATCGTGTGCATACTGTAGACTATCAGTATTATTAGCAACAGCCAGCAATGACTTACAAATGCAATGACTTAGCAACAACAATGACTTAGCAACAGCCGGCAATGAGTTATAAAGCAGAGCAAATAGACCCTGTCCTGGAATAGTGCTTGTTATGCCTTGTTTCCAATCCTGAAAACTTTCTTTTGGCACATTATAAGCACTGATAATATTACATGGTAACTACTGGAAGTGTTAAAGTAATGGCAATCAATGTTTATTCAATAGCCCAGTGTGTTTTCTGAGCTTGTTTGCTTTTCTGCCGGAGTCTTCTCAGTGCGAGTGTATGAAGTGCCGTCCTTTCTCAGCTCAAGATGCATTAAGTGTTTGATCACAAGTTACACTTACTCTTACAAACATGTAACGTTTTATTATATAGTCATATACCTTTTTATCGAGGTTTGCAGATACTGCTTGAATAAATACTAAAAGTTTTATGTTTTTTCAACACAATTTGGAATCTCATGAGTCTGCTTAGTTGTTTGGAAAAATCAATGTCAATCTCTGGCAGCTTCAAGAATTCATGTAGGAAGTGCCAAGATGTTTATCAAATGAATGAATAAATAGCATCTCAAAGATTCACTGACATTTTATCTAAAATGAAGTTTTGATTTAATTTCAGTTGTTTTTTCTGTAATAGTTTGTATACCCAGAATTTAAAGTTTTCAGTTGTTTCTTCAGTTCCAACTTTTTCAGGACTAACTTTCCTGTAAAACCATAAAAGTGGCATTAAAATAGAAAAAGACATGTCAGAAAGGTATATGGAATATAAGCACGTTCCTTTGAGTAGTCAGATATATCTGATTTTTTTTTTTGAACCAGATATCAGCTTACTTTTACCTCTCTCATATACATTGCATTGGTTTCCTTTTTACAGGAAACACTTTGTGAAGAAGCATTTGATCATTAATCTGTGCACACCCAGAAAAAAAAGAAGGCTCATTCCTGCATTAACAACCTCATTTCCAAAGAGGATTACTCTCATATGCAAGATCAATGAAAGTGTTATTAAATCTCCCAGCCCTTTTGCTTTCCTGTGCAAAGCTGATATTGCCAATTATTTTAAAGATGTCTAACTCTAATTTTAGTGGAATATTTTTGGCATGAAGTGGAGAGATGTTGAATATTTTATATCAGGCTGGTCTCAGAAGGTGTTCTAAACTATTTAATACCTTATAAGATGTCATTGGGCTAAAAGGAATCACTTTAATAACAATCCATTTCACTATCAATTCTGTCATCTATATGGATATTTTATTTTTTTTTTTTCTAACAAATGCTTTCCCCTCCTTCTTTCTAATAAAACAATGAATCAATTGACCCTGGGTTGCTAATATTTCCATACTTATTCTAATTCTGTAGCATTTGAATAGTCTCATTTATCTCTTACCTCAGAAAGTACTTTACATTATTTTCCTCTACTGTATAAAAAGGAGTACTTGTGTCTAATATGCTTGAGTAAATGTACTTAAATACTTATAACAGCAGAAAGTATTTGACTTACCTTGTACTGCAGACCCATGATCATGTTAACCAGTATCCTACTTTAGTTGCTCAAAACTTTTAATTTTCAAGTAACTGGTTTCATTATTCAGTCAATTTGGTTTTAGTAATGGAAAACATCCAAAGGGGTAACTGAATTTGGACTCCAATGTATTATACAAATATGGATCATTTGTACTTTCAAAACACTAATTATTTCACCTTGACCGCCAAGGGCTCATGACTAGGTTCTACTCAAGGACTGATAAGTCTCAAGAAAATGAGTTCTGCCATGAACAAAGACGAGTTACCTTAAGCTAGAGAGGGAAGGAGTGGACATATAGCAAGTTGAAGGACAGCATACGTAGGATTCATCTATCCAGATCTGGACATCTACATCAAAGCTACTAATTTGATTGATTTTAATTTCCATGGAGATTTCAAGGGGCTGATTCCCCCTCTTAGACTGATAGCTATTGTACTGCAGGCATGTTCATTCGTCTCTCATTAACTATAAAGGAAGTCAAGGCATCAATCTCAAATGCACATTAAACTGAAGTGAAACAGATCTTGAATTATCACTTCTAAATAGCTACTTCTATATAGCTTGTAGAAACATCACCACCTTCCTTTGCTGTTTATATACTGGATAATAGTAAAGGAGCTTTTACCTTGCAGAACACACTTTTTTGTTCCTTTGTTCTTTTACCTTCCTCTTAGTAGTTTCTACTTTCTATACTTTTCAAGAGAATCCCACACATTTCCAAATCTTGGCAGTCACTGAGCAGGCCAAAGGAAACTTTTAAATGATTGTTTCATCTGTGACATATTCTGAACAAAGACATGCTATGAAAGCCATTTTACAGATGTCAGTGAAATATAACACAAAATGGCACTAGATTAAGATAAATTAAGAGGAGTAGCTTTAATGAAAGGTATGAAAAATACAGTAGTCCTAAAAGACACGGTTTAAAAATTATACTTTGCAGATACCCACATCTCAAATGTTAGAATAGAATAAATAATCATTAAGCTTGGAAAAAATCTCCAAGATCATCAAGTCCAACTGTCAACCCAACACCACTATGCTTACTAAACCATGTCCCAAAGTGCCATGTCTATATGTTCTTTGAACACCTCCAGGGATGGTGACTCCAACACTTCCCTGGGCAGCCTGTTCCACTGCCTGACCACTCTTTCAGTAAAGAAGTATTTCCTAATATCCAATCTAAAACTTCCTTGCCACAACGTGAGGCCATTTCCTCTTGTCCTATAACTAGTTACTGGGGTGAAGAGACCAATACCCACCTTACAGCCTCCTTTCAGATAGTTGTAGAGAGCGATAAGGTCTCCTCTCAGCCTCCTCTTCTCCAGACTAAACAATCCCAGTTCCCTCTGCCGCTCCTCGTAAGACTTTTCTTCCTGACCCCTCACCAGCTTCGCTGCCCTACTCTGAATGTGCTCCAGCACCTCAATGTCTTTCTTGTCCTGAGAGGCCCAAAACTGCACACAGTATTTGAGGTGCGGCCTCACCAGTGCCAAGTACAGGGGCATGATTACTTCCGTACTCCTGCTGGCCACAGTATTCCTGATACAAGCCAGGATGCTATTGGCTGCCTTGGCCACCTGGGCACACTGCTGGCTCATGTTCAGCTGGCTGTCAACCAGCACCCCCAGATCCTTTTCGCCATGCAGGTTTCCAGCCACTCTTCCCCAAGCCTGTAGTGTTGCATGGCATTGTTGTGACCAAAGTGCAGAACCTGACACATGATCTTGCTAAACCTCTGCCCATCAATCCAGACTGTCCAGATCCCTCTGCAGAGCCTTCCTACCTTCAAGCAGATCGACACCCAATTTGGAGTCATCTGCAAACTTACTGAGGGAGCACTTAGTTCCCTCATCCAGATCATTGATAAAGATATTAAACAAGACTGGCCCCAGTACTGAGACCTGGGCAACACCACTTGTGACTGGCCGCCAACTGGATTTAACTCTGTTCACTACAACTCTCTGGACTTGGCCAACCAGAGAGTTTTTTACCCAGCAAAGAGTACACCTGTCTAAGCCATGAGATGCCAGCTTCTCTGGGAGAATGCTGTGGAAGATAGTGTCAAAGTCCAGGTAGATAACATCCACAGCCTTCCCCTCATCCACTAGATGGGTCACTTGGTCATAGAAGGAGATCAGGTTGGTCAAGCTTGACCTGCCTTTCATGAATCCATGCTGCCTGGGCCTGATCCCCTGGTTGTCCTGCACATGCCTGGTGACTGCCACTCCATAATCTTGCCCATTACCTAGGTCAGTCTTGCAGGCCTGTAGATCCTTGGATCTTCCTTCTGGCCCTTTTTGTAGATGTGCATCACACTGGCAAGCCTCCAGTCATCTGGGACCTCCCCTTTTAACCAGGACAGCTGATAAATGATGGAAAGTGGCTTGGCAAGCTCCTCCACCAGCTCTTTCAGTACCCTTGGGTGGATCCCATCCAGCCCCATAGACTTGTGAGTGCCCAGGGGGCATAGAAGGTCAATAACTGCTTCCTCTTGGATTACGGGTGGTTTATTCTGCTCTCTGTCCCTGTCTTCCAGTTCAGGGGGCTGAATACCCTGGGGATAACTGATCTGACTATTAAAGACTGAGGCAAAGAAGGCATTAAGTTCCTCAGTCTTTTCCTCATCCTTGGTGGCAATGTTCCCCCTCACACCTAATAAAAGATGGAGATTCTCCTTGGCTTTCTTTTTGTTGTTGTTAATATATTTGTAAAAACATTTTTTTATTGTCTCTTACAACAGTGGCCAGATTGATACCAATTTGAGATTGAAAGTGTCTAAGCAGAAGTCTTGAAATATTCTGTTCACTCAAACTCATCCACACGGCATTTTGAAAATGTTTCAGTGTTTATCATAACTGGATCATAATTCTGTAAACTTAATTAAAGCTGTGGTCATTATAAGTTACCACACGAGAAAATTGTTGGCATATTCATACGGTACAATAACATCTGTTTTTCCTTTAGTCTTCCTGGAGAATTATGTAAAGGGAAATTTTTGATAGCTATAGTTATCAAAAGAATGGCATTTTGCTGCACAGAAGATCAATTTATATTCTGCAAAAGCACCTTGTTTATATTTAACATAGTCATCTACAATAACAATACATACATAGTACTCACAACAGAGTGAAAATAGTGTGACTTAAACCCAATTTTTTAGCTACAGAGTTTTCCTTTGCTTTGGTCATCCTAATCAAAATTCACCCTGAAAGCTAAGCAGACTTGTGCTAGGTTAATGCTCATATACAGGACACTACCTAGACGTGCAAGCTACTGTGCACACAGGCTTAAGGAACTATGAAAAAATCCAGCAAACCTCCAAACCCCAAAACCCCTCAAAAGACAAAAATCCTAAAGTAATGAATCAAAAGGCTCCTTTCAGCAATGATAATGGGATCAAAAGGACTGATGAGAAAAATGATGAGGAAGACTATTTTTCCTCATCAGGGGAAAACAAAATTTTAGGCTGTGATTTAGCTACTTTGTACTACCTTTTTGTCTATTTTCTGGATCTTGGGTCAGTTTTTTTTTTAATTCTCAGTGCTTCAGTTCCTGTCAGATACATATTACATTCATGCTCCCCTCTACCTACCTTTGTTCTTTAGACCGTGAAATCCATGAGACAGGAAGATTTATTATTACAAATACAATACATATATGTACCTCCTGTAGTGCATTGCATAAAGGCCTTCAGAGTGCTCTTTCAGTTACTTACAGAATTTACATATTATCTAGAAAGGGAGCTGGTGGTTGTGTAGCCTGAAAAGTCTATGTATTTCTTTTATCAACACATACCTCAGTCTGTTTAGCAGCTCAAGCTCTGTTGTGTCCTACACCATTAGTCCTTGAGGAATGTTGGCAGAGTAAATAGGAAAGATTCCAGGAACTTCACTGGTGCAGAGCCACCTCTGCACATCATGCAGGATGTGTCCAAAAATCTACAGTGCAGCTTCATGGATTTGGATGAGCCAAGATTAATTTTTCTCCTAGCTGGAGAGTTGAAACTAAGTCAGTATTTTATTTTGTTTGCATTTGGATTTGTGCTTATTTGTTTCACTCTTAAGTAATTAAAGGGAAAAATAGAATTCAAAAGCAGTGGAATTCTGTCTGCCATTTAAGGCACAGTAAGGAGCCCTTCTGCTCAGCAGCAGTCATGGAGCCAAGACTTCAGTCTTCCTTAACCCTGAAAAACTGGAACTGATCACAAAAGCTTCTCCATATCAGATTGCTTGTTCTCCTCATAGACTCCCTCGAAAAACATTTCTTTTCTACTTTCTACAGGAAGGACCCCAAAAAGACATTCACAAAAGATTTTTATTTTAAATAAAGTCTAATATTTCTCTGTAAATCTATCATTCAAAATATGAAAGTTACTTTTTTCTCATATACTTTCCTGGATGTGTCTCAAATATGTCTACATTTCTTATCCACTACAAATGTTAATTAGTATTAGTTAATGTACTGATTTTGGCTTTAAATTGATGAGAGATTAAAGTCTCAGCTGAACAAAGAAACCTAGATAGGTCCATAATATTGTTCAGGTTTCTATCTCTAGAGCTCAGACTGTGTGTAAGAAGTCACCTGCTGTCTGTTACAATTATGCTACTAGGGACCTGCATCACTCAGTGCAAAATACAGAGAAATCAACATCTTGGGAAAAAAAAAAAGTAGTCTATTTTGTTTAGAAAAAGCTTGAAAAAGCATATATGTATGTACTTGCAGGGGCTTCTGCTAGAATCTTAGAGCATACTATAAATGCATGCTTGAAGAGCGTTTCTACACAGTGTTTATTGGGTTTTTTTGAAAACTTGAGAAAATGTTTCTTTCCTGATTCCGCGCCCCACCGCCCGTCCCCGACTGAGTGTTTTCTCCTGAGAAAAAAAAAAAAAAAAGGTATTTGCATTATGAAATGCTAATACCATCACTCTAGATGCCATTTTCAGTGAGTTTTGGGAAAACAAACCTAGATAATAGGAAGGATGAATATGCAAGGCATTATGTTTAAGGTAAAGGAGCTTCTCCAACAACCTATTCCTTCAAAAGCTCTTAAATCACGTTACTGAAAAGGAGAACATAACAGCATGCTGCTATAATACAGAAAGGGAATCAGCCCATACTGTGTATGTGTGCATATAGGACACGGACAACTGTGATCTGTTTCAGCCTGAAGGTGGACATCCAGTCCTTAAGCATCCAAGCCATTTGCATGGAGCTAGTAGAGCAGCTAGAAGATAAATTGATGTTTGACGTGTTTCTGGAGTGGCATATGGAAACAAGAGGGGAGAATCTAAGGCATCTAGAGAGGGACTGGAAGCCAGTGCTTAGGCTGAGGAGAGAAACAGATCTCAAATTAAGGTATCTATATGTGTTTCCATGCAGGCGTTGGATTCAGGTATTTGGTGCCATTTTACACGTCTCTCCAAGCTTCAACCACCAGAGGATGGCACAGGTCTCCCACAGGTTCTGAGTTGTACTTGTCAGGGTCATGTCCAGGGCCTGAATTCCCAAGGGTATTTCAGATGGCCTTAAATGTCTCTCTTCAGGCACCTAAATTGCAATCTGAGTGTCTCCATGTTGTCTAGGTCCTGTTAAGTTAAATAGATATATTGCTGATGCAGTAAACAGATTATTTTATTGTATTCAGTTGACCAAATCTACCTGTCTGCTTTCGGATGAATTGAACCATGCAAGACTATGAATTCACTGAGTAGCTCTTCACTGACTTTAATGAGACATAAAACATGTGGAGGCATACAGGAATTTACTATGGAGTCTAATAGTTTTTGCTGATTTCATATACATTTATAAAATAGTGACAGTAATAACAATTTTAAAAAAATACCATGAATTAGTAAGCTAATTATCTGGGCAGTATTGGCTACAAAGAATGAAGAAAACCTTGCCCTTGGAGTAGCATCAGTAGCACTTGAACAGTGTTTATTTTAAATCAAGAGTGCTTCTCAATAGTAGTGAGCTTTCTTCCAGCCCAGAGTTAAGATGCTTGTGCACAACTTTTAACACTGGACTGGAACAATAAACAATAAGAACAAAGGTTTGAAAAGAGACAGTATGAAAAACAAGAATAACAAGAGTATGTGGCAATGGAAACTTATAATGTGAAGCAATTGAGCAATTTACAAATAGTAAAAGATGACTGGCAACTCCCATAAAAGCAGGAGAAAACTGGCAAGACATATTTGACTTTGAGATCTGTATTTTTGGAAATTCTAAGTGAGTAATTGACATTTTTCAGAATGAATAAGAATTTTCCACTCTCATTCTCTCTATTGTCTACTGTTCCCATATGATGCGTACCTATGACTTTTTCCTGCTCCCTCTATTAGAAAGTATCACATGTCAAAATAACCTTTAAAAGTTTTTTCTCATACTCTACTTGCTGCATATTGGCTCTGCCCATTAGATCACATATCTTTGTAAGCACTTAGCCAATACCTTTGTCCTTGTTCAGCAAAATAATCAATATTTAAAATGATATATTATTCATTTTTCCCCCAAAATCAAAGAACACATCCTCAGACATCTTCCCAAATCTCAAAATATTTGGACAACAGCTACCTAAACTTAAAGATATGACAGTACTATAAAGAAGAAAAAAGATATATTATTTTTGCAGAAAACAACAATGCAGAAAGTTTTGGCACACTCTAACTTTAAAACTCTTGTATTATTGCTATTTATTTTATCAGTTTCACATAACTATTCTACAACAGAATAAAAGATATTTCAAGGGTATTAACCTCCTTTCTCTATCCTGAATCCTATCAAAATGGTGTTGATCAGATATTGACAATGGAAACAAAGCTTCCTTCCTATTTTGTAGCAGCCTGTGTGACAGATAAAATAAATCTATGCTCAAAAGCACAAAATAAATAAAGAAACAAAATCTGGATTCTGTACAGATGCTTCTCATTTTGGGGAGAACATGTGCATAATAGCCTATTTATGTTCTTCAGATTAGTTACATGCCCTGACCAATGTTGGTATAATTTGAAAAGTTTTCCCTTTTCTCAAACATACTGTAAAGGAGCAGAACTACACTACAGAACTCTCTTTTCCCAAAAATATTTCAGTATAGAGAATATTTTTTTTTCAATAAATTCTTAAATAGATGGAGATAGTGTTGTAAAATGTCTTTCAGCATCCACCTTATTACCTCATACATATGATATTCTGCTAGAACAAGATCAGCAATGTTTGAGTTCTCTAGGTACTTCTTTCTAAACAGTGCTAATAAGAACTACAAAATATAGTGAAAAAACCCCATCCAATAACCAGCACAGTCAGTGCTTATAAATAATGGATTTTCCTCTAGTGTCTGATAAAGGTATGCAAACAGTTCTGGCCTAAAATATGACATTTGATTTTAGTATCTCAGTACACTTGAGAGAATTCGCTACTTACATACATTAGCAGCAGGAGACCTGATGTGGTGACTGTATTTCAGTATGTGTTTTCACCAAAGGAAAGACTCAGCTGCTTGTCAGAAGTATCTCAAAGTATTCAGTCCAGAAGACAGGATAAAGTGTCAAAACTGTAACTAAGTTTTATCTTTTAAAACCTATATCATATACACATCTCATGTAATAATTCATTATTACATGTTTGAGTCCTATCTCATAATTCATCAGATGAATTGCTTGAATTTAATTTGGGCAAAACGGCACCTATTGAGGAAAGCTATCTTCAGTTAAGCAATGAGCTGTTAACAGTAATGTCTGGAATAAATATAATTTATCAGCATTTACAAAGGCACCCTACTATGTAGCAAGCAGAAAAGTACACTGCACGGTGCAATTTGATTTCCTTGTCCTAAAAATAGCTTCTTTCTTCCTCTTTCAAATTCAAGAATTTTGAAAATCTTGAATGGACAATGTTGCATTTGTTTTGCCTCTAAGTACAGTTGCAAGACTTTAAAGGGATGAAGTTTTGCAAACAAAATGGATTCATCTATCTTAGAGAAACAAGTGTATAAAGCAGTTCACTTCTGAAAATGTATATTTGCAATATATATTTTGGAACATACAGATTTTGATGGCTTTGGAAATATGATTTTATATATATGTAGGTGTTTACAAATAAAAAGAGAAAGACAGTGTGGTATTGTAAGGCACTGTAAACTGTAGACATTTATGAACAGTCTCAGAAGGGACTCAGGCTCTGCAGCATCACAGAAGAGATGTTTGTCTCTTAGGTGATTAAAAGTTTGACACAGATGCATGTTTCAAAACATTAGTGGAAAGAAAGCTCAGAAGACTGTAAACTTGAGATAAGAGGTTCAAATATTGCACTACAATATTTAAATTGTGATGTTTTAAAATATCTCGATATGAAAGTGTTAGCAAAACTTGACTGAGTGTCACAAAGACTGAGGAGATAAAGACAGGCCAGCATCAGCTGCTGGATGCCTTGGACTTTGTAATTTTTATTTACCAACAAATTGAATACATTATACGATATGGTTAAACATTTTGTCCTGCACCCTAGACTACAGCACAAATAATGTAAATCAAATACCTTGGGGAAAAAAAAGTTAAAGGAATACAGAAGTAAAGAATGTTTTTAATTAAATGCTTTATCTAACACATGATAGTATAGTCTCATAATATGGTTCAAGATTTTTAAACAGCAAAGTACCAATACAAATGAAATCCTGTAAACCTTTTATTCTATATATTTAATTTCAGAAATGCCACATTACTTGATAAGATGCCATCACCATAAGTGTTATATTTACAGAGGTCTGCAATACATTACATTTCTTCTGTATAAATTATTTTTATATAAATAGAAACTAGGGCACAAAGCAAGCACTGAACTTTCAACCTCAGTTCAGCAATCTTTCCAATCTGAGTATGTGAATACTTAATCTTACAACTATATTACGTTTTATATTATGTTTGTATTTTGGAATTAAATTATTTCTTCAAATTCTCTCCAGATTTTGTGTGTATAATGCCTATTCGCTGTGGATTAATGTGTACAGAGATAAAAAAATCTAAATATAGGCAAGAATTAGAAGCAGCAAATAAGGCAATGATTTTGGAATAAATACAGCCTATTCTGGAAATACATGCTTTATCTAAATAGAAATAAAACTATGTTGCTTAAGCCTAGAATAAAAAGAACACAAAACTCCAAAACATAGACTTCAGCTAAAGACAAAATAAAATCAAACAAGCATGCAAGAATGCAAAAAGCTAAATGGTACACTGTAAAAATGAAGTCAGAAACGTCTGCCTCCAAGGAAAATGAGTTAAAGGTGAATAAAACTCTGGGAGGGAATAGCAAAAAAACAGTGAAAGTTCCTTGCAAGTGTGACCTATAAAAGTAGTTAAAGTTAACCAGACCAAGACTAACTACAGAAAAGTATTCAAACAAATCCAGTAACAAAATGTGGTGAATGGCAAAACAAAAAGCAGTGCCCTTTTTCAACTGGAGTAGAGGGAAGACTTGCAGGGATAAACAGCGGTATCGATGAGACACAGCATTCTGAGTTGGCTGGCAGTACAGTGTGGCAGCAGTTCCTCTCCTTCTATTTTTGCTTTGTTTCCATTCCTGTATAGAATCATAGAATCATAGAATGGTTAGGGTTGGAAGGGACCTTCAAAGGTCATCTAGTCCAACCCCCCTGCAAGGAGCAGGGACATCCCTGACTAGATCAGGTTGCTCAGAGCCTCATCCAGCCTGGCCTTGAACGTTTCCAGGGATGGGGCCTCCACCACCTCTCTGGGCAACCTGTTCCAGTGTTCTATAACTCGCATTGTAAAAAATCTTTTCCTAATTTCTAATCTAAATCTACCTCCCTCTATTTTAAAACCATTACCCCTCATCCTATTGCAACAGGCCCTACTAAACAGCCTTTCCCCATCTTTCCTGTAGGCCCCCTTGAGGTACTGGAAGACCGCTATCAGGTCTCCCTGGAGCCTCCTCTTCTCCAGGCTGAACAGCCCCAACTCTCTCAGCCTGTCCTCATAAGAGAGGTGCTCCAGCCCTTTTATCATCTTCATGGCCCTCCTCTGGACCTTCTCCATGCTCCTCTTGATGCAGCCCAGGATCTGGTTGGCCTTCTGGGCCGCAAGGGCGCATCGCCTGCTCATGTTAAGGTTCTCATCCACCAGCACTCCCAAGTCCTTCTCCTCAGGGCTGCTCTCAATCCATTCTCTGCCCAGCCTGTATTTGTGCCTGAGATTGCCACAACCCAGGTGCAGGACCTTGCACTTGGCCTGGTTGAACTTCATGAGGTTGGCACGGGCCCACCTCTCCAGCCTGTCAAGGTCCCTCTGGATGGCATCCCTCCCTTCCAGCGTGTCGACGGCACCACACAACTTGGTGTCGTCGGCGAACTTGCTGAGGGTGCACTCTATCCCACTGTCCATGTCGCCGACAAAGATGTTGAACAGGGCTGGGCTCAACACGGACCCCTGAGGGACGCTACTCATGACCGGTCTCCACATGGACATTGAGCCGTTGACCACCACTCTCTGAGTGCGGCCATCCAGCCAACTCCTTATCCACCGAGTGGTCCGTCCATCAAACCCATTTCTCTCTAGTTTAGAGAGAAGGATGTCATGCGGGACAGTGTCAAAAGCTTTGCACAAGTCCAGGGAGATGATGTCAGTTGCTCGTCCCTTGTCCACCGATGCTGTCACCCCGTCATAGAAGGCCACCAAATTGGTCAGGCACGATCTGCCCTTGGTGAAGCCATGTTGGCTGTCACCAACCACCTCCTTGCTCTCCATGTGCCTTAGCATGGTTTCCAGGAGAATCTGCTCCATGACCTTGCCAGGCACAGAGGTGAGGCTGACCGGCCTGTAGTTACCCGGGTCTTCCTTATTCCCCTTTTTAAAAATGGGGGTTATGTTCCCTCTCTTCCAGTCATCAGGGACCTCACCAGACTGCCACAACTTCTCAAATATGATAGCCAGTGGCTTGGCAACTTCATCCGCCAGTTCCCTCAGGACCCGCGGATGGATCTCATCAGGTCCCATGGACTTGTACACCTTTAGGTTCCTCATGGGCGGTTCTTTATTCTCCCAGTCCCTGCTTGCACCTTCTACAGCTTGGGTGGTGGGACAGGAACCCTTGTTGGTGAAGACTGAGGCAAAAAAGTCATTGAGAACCTCAGCCTTCTCCATGTCCTGGGTAACCAGGACACCAGTTCCCTTCTGGAGGGGGCCTACATTTTCCCTGGACTTTCTTTTGTCCCCTACGTACCTATAAAAGCTCTTCTTGTTGCATTTTATATCCCTGGCCAGATTCAGTTCTGCCAGGGCTTTGGCCTTCCTTACCTTATCCCTGGCCACTCGCGCAGCCTCTTTGTAGTCCTCCCAGGCTACCTGTCCCCACTTCCACCCTCTATAGGCTTCCTTTTTCACTTTCAGTTGGTCCAGGAGCTCCTTGCTCATCCACGCCGGCCTCCTGGCCTTTTTGACCGACTTGTTTTTCACCTGACTTGTTTTTCACAGTGTTTCATTGTCTTTTCTTACCCTGTTGCTATCTGCTCTGTGTTTTCTTCATGTTTGCTTTGTTTGGTTGGTTTTTTTACTGAATCCTTATGCCATTTTTTTTTTCTTTTTCAGATGCTTGGAAAGAATTCCATTCTGACTCCTGAAGCTGAAATCTGTTAGCGACCAGCTATTGATTCTTTATGATTTGTGTTTATAGCCTTGAGATCTGCTATGTTACAGTACTTTCAAGGCCTCTCATATCAACCTATGTTTATCTGTTCCAGATAACTCTGTCCCAGCCGAAACCAACACAAAGGGTTTTCAAACAAATTAATAAAATGAATAGCAGTAAATTTCCAGACACAGATGGTATTCATATAGAGTCCTAAGGAAAATGAAATATGGAAGTGCTGAGTTGTTAAATATAGTGTGTAATTTATCACTTAAAATGTCCTTTGCACTGGAGGAGCTGAAAATGGCAAGTGAGATACAATTTTTTTAAAAGGGCTTTGGAGAATTATAAAATGGAAAGTCTATACCTGCACTCAGCAAACTGTTGAACTTATGATTAAAAATAAATGAGTAAATATGATGTAGTAGAAGTCAATGCAGGTTCTGTAGTGATGCCTCACAAATGGAGTATGATTCTCTATAACGAAGGCGATAAAGCAGGTAATGATTGATATATCTACTTGGTTTGCAATATACTTTTGAGAAAGCCCCTCTGTAAAACAGGATTCCAAGGGATGAGGGAAAAAAATCTTTCTGTAACCCTTAATAAGGGGTTAAAGAAGAAAAAAATGTGGTTGGAAAAGATAAGGTTTTTACCATTATGGAGAGATCCATGGGAATCAATGCTATTGAACATATTTCTAAGTGATCTGGGAAAAGATGTGATGGTTACCAAGTTTATTGACATGCTGTTTTTCAAGGAAGCAGGAACTATAATTCAATATGAAATTCTCTGAAAGATATTGTAATAGTGATTTTGTGGGGCATGAAATACCTAAAGTAATTAAAAGCAAAGTAACACAAAATCATAGGATCTACATTAGCTATTGGCATTTAGGAAAGATTTGAGCAGTTGTGCTTAGATTTGCAAAATATCAGGTAGATGCTCAAAACTTAATAGGAAAGGAAGAAACAAAAAACATCATGGTATGTATCACTGTATAAATCCATACAGTACCTTCCTTTTGCAGTTCTTCTCCAGGCAGTTCTCATTCTTCTATATCAGGAAGGATATAGCAGAGCTAGATGCAGTACACAAAGGAAAAACAAGTATGAAATGGATTTTGAATGATAAGAGAGAAAAAAGGCAAGAGGTCTCCAATTTAGAAAATAAATGACTATCATGGGATTGAGCTGTGTATAAAATAATGAAGATCAGGGAAAAAGTGGTCAGACTGTAACATGCAGTAGCACACATGAAGGACAGTGGCATTTCCGTACTCTTTTCCTTAACCTCTACTTCTGCTCAGTATAGTTTTAAATGAACTTTCAGTCCAATTTAGTATGGCAGTTCCTGTTATGATACAAAGATCTGAAAAGATGAAGATACAATTTTATTTCAATTGCTTTATAGTGTTTCTAAAAGATTTCCTGATGTTAATTCTGTATCTTTTTGAGCTTTTCCAGTTTCGTATGTCCTGATCTGAAGAATCATGCCTTTTGGGACAACGATCTGACTTAGAGTAATCTGTGCCATCTTCCCCTAAGGCCATCAATATACTACCATCAGTGCAGTTAGGATTTTTTTTTTTTTAACACAAAGACCACTAATCCCAGATAAGATTGGTTTTGAATTTGAAGATTATTAAGCAACATGAAAGGAAGAAAGCTAACAGAACTTTAAATGCAAACCCCATGTGAACTTTCTATCCAGACAACAAACAAATTAAATTAGTAACCAAAAGTGATGTTAGATAACAGGAATTAGCTCATTGGCTTAATTGTTACACATATAGATTAAGAAGATACATACCTATCAAAGAAGATAAGACCTCATTTTTTTCCAGTTTGGAAAAAAATTGTTTTCCTTTAGTTCTATTGCCTGGTTTAACATCTATGGAACAGAAAGATATTTTTTCTTTGATGTATAAATGAAACTAAGCTGATTACTGTAAAATATTTTTTTTTTTTTTTTTGGTGTGAACTAATTACACCATAATGCTCCAAAAAGAATAGTACACTGAATTGTGATGATGAGTCCTCTTCCCCCTCCACCTTGTTTAACTTATTAAGAAAACTTTAGTTTTTAATTAGTTTGTTGTTTTTTTTTTTTTCTTGTTTCTGGGTCTGGATATAAGAATGTAAACAAAATTATGCAAGTTTTAAATCTAAAGATGGGTAAGGGGAAATTTTCAAGCACTTTCTGCTCATTTCCAAGTGTCATAATTGAGATCCTCCCAATTAAGTTACCATTAAGCAATCATGTAACTGGTTAAGAATTAGCTACTTTGTAATTTCACCTAAATTTTGTGCCTGTAATTGCAGGTGGTATTATATACTGTTGTATCTTTAGTGAAAATGGACAAACACTGAACTTAAAAAAACAACTATAGTCGAGGTCTAACATATATCTTTCTATGTCACTTCAAATCTGGATTATGCTAAACTATTGTTTACTGCGAAGTATGTGCAAAATCTGCCTAGCTTATACATGGATTTTTTTTTAAGTAGTAAGTAACTTCTCATATTCTTTCCATTTGAATTATTTGTATCTTAAAAATAAGAGTTTTCTGCAGGAATTCTGGGGGCATCACTTGGAAATCACTCAGAATAACTGAAGAATAGTTGAGTAAGATTTGGAATTTAGTCTGAACTGACTTATTAGAGAGGAAATAAAGAGGGCCCTGTATAACACATTTAGAAGCCCCAGAATGTTGCTGTACCAAACTGAGATACCAGCCACAGTTCGGAGATTACCACCTCTGTGAATTACAGTACTAATTTGCTCATAATAGCTGCGGTATGCAGGTGCAAACCAAGAGAAGACATCCCTTTAATACTTTATGCTTCAAGTTTCTTATAACACAAGTACATGTACAATTCTGACCATGATAAAAAGTTCATGTATATACCAAGCAATTACACATACATAAACAAGTTCCTCAGAACTGTTCCTGAGCGGTGGCAGAATACCAGTATTTCTTTCTTTGCATCTGTATCACAATGTTATGCCCACAGTCAATTTCTGCTGAAATCAGAGACACTTTTTCTTAATTTATTGAATATTGTGAAGTCTTCTATGGTATTTTTTTGCTTTCTAAATATGTATGATTAAATAAAACAATTGTTGACATACATCGTCATTAAAATATATTCAGTATTGTGTGTATCTTGATTTTTGATTCATTTTTGTATAAGCTATTCCTGCTTGAACTTCTAATGAATAATTATGTAATAATGCAATTTTTTTTTGTAATATATTGCTTACATTACAGTTCAAGAGTCAAATCAGAATTTTTGTTCTTTGTTAGACTGAAAGCTAGTATGCTAACATAAATTCATATCAATCTCTGAATTTTATTGCATAATGTTGGACTCAATAGCATAATTGGAGTAAGTAGAATGCTTTCCTGTTGTCTGATTTTTGCCATATACACATTTTGATTTTGGACCAAGTTATTTATCCTCAATCCTTTCAGCCATTTTAGTCATCTACTGAAAGACCGGAAAAATTGCCCTGTAGAAAAGAAATAATGTAGTATTATATGTATTCTGTATGCAGTGATATGTTTACATGTAAAAACTATGCATAAATATAAACTGTAAGGTTTATGCAATTTGATGGACTTCAGATAAAAAAAAAGCAGATACAGGCAGATAACTAACCTTGACTTTATTAAAAGAAGCTTATATATATAGACTGCATTTTTAAATAATATGTTTGCTATAAATTTTCTATGAATGAAGTGAGTTTCATTTACCTTTTGGGGCCGCTTTGTTTAATTACTGAGGCATGTAGATTGGGAAACAGATTGTTTCATTGCACCGTTACTTATAACTTCTAAGCTTCTTCCTCCAATACCTTCACGGCATGGTGAAAAATCAGTGTTTCTCCTGCAATTGCAATGCCTATGTTTTTCAGTCAGGTCAAATAAAGCAACTCTTTTTCAGGGAATATTCATACAACTAAAATTATATGTTCAAATATAAGCACTGCTTAAATTGGGAGATCTATGTTTCGTAAATAATAATGCTCATTACAGATAGTACACCTGAGGTCCCTTTATAGTCTGTGGGCAACAATAGAGGTATTTGGATGATCCATAGATCTGACCTTGGGCTGTATACCCTCATACATCTAATGCTCTTAGTTATAGCCCTCACATGAAATTACACTTCCCACGAAATCTTATTCTTCTGGGTGACAATACAGGCTATCTCTTCACAGCCACTGTCTGAAGTCTTGGGTACCAGCTCAGTCTTCTTGGCTACAATCTTACCTCACAACACATTTTGCTTGATCTGCTTATTGGTGATTTAATATAAAGCAGCAGCCTGTTGAATTTGACCATGCTCCACTGAAAACTCAGCAGCGCTCTTCCTTGGCTTCCCAGCACCATTTCTCCTTCATCCTTTGTTCACTCCAGACAGAGAGGTCACCTGCCTACACCATGGTTTGGCAAAGAGAGACAGCAAGAGGAAAACTCATAGGTAGTAAGCCAAGGGCTGTGGAAGTAGAGGAGACTTTGTAGAATGAGGAGTTATGTATGAGTTCAGAAAAGAGCAAGCAAATAATGTGTCTGAAGCTCCCAGATTATAATTAATATATGTTTCCTTTGCTCCAGGTCTTGGCTAAAGGTAAGAAACAGCAAGTGGCATCTTTAACAGAAATCTCACTTGAGTAGATCTCAAAGACATTAAGGGAACTTGCAAGTCATGCTGTAATTTCAGGTTGGGACAGTCATTTCACAGTACATCTGTGGCTATACACTGACATACCTGAAATATACCACAATGGACTTAGGCTTGAGCACTCTCCAAATAAGCTTTCATTTATTTCTTTCTTATTAGCTGTTTCCTTGGCTAGTATAAAGCATTGATTAGGCAGATGCCTGCTTGGATACGGTTCACAAAGCCTCATTCCTGTGTGCAAAACACCTGCTCTGAGTTTTGTCAGATGTCTAGAAAAAAATCTAACTATTTCTGTGGGATCAAGTATCATGAAGATTTTGATTGGCCTTTAGGTACAGAAACTGGGTAAAACTGATCGCAAAGAACTGTGGGCTGAGGGCAAGCACAGATATTCAGATAATAGGTTTCTGCTATATCTCAGTGTAAGTCTGAGCATTTAGTGAGCTTGGGTAGCCATGGGGTCGCAGGTAACAGCAGTATAACTGCATGTACATCTCAGTTTTTGGGCTCCAGGTGACATCAAATTGACTTATGGTGTGTTAGGTCTCCAAAATGGTCACAATGCATTATTTTCTAAAACTACCTAAAATAAGATCCCATCAAATCTAAATGTTAGTGCTTTCCTTCTTTTTGTATCTCTACAATACATAAGAATAGTAGTTGAAAGATTGCCATTACGGATTTCCCAAAAGTACACATGAAAGTGCCCCATACAGTTTAATATATATAATTTTTTTTTTTAATGGCAAGCACAATAAAAATAAGGAAACCTTCAACTTAGAGATGTGACTGGATAGTGAATTTCAGGTAGTTAGATTCTGTCTGTTATTTTATTCTGAAGAAAAAAAGGATCTTCTGTCAAAATACCAATAGAACCTGGACTATAGTTGCAAAGCTATGAGAAGGGAGAGAAGAGGCACTTCGCAGCAAATGAAAGTCATTATTATTAAAAATGCATTGTAGATAATGTGATGTGATTTTAGTAAGTCTTTGATACTGTCCCTCACAGCATCCTTCTGGACAGGTTGTCCAACTGTGGGATGAATGGGTTTACAGTGCACTGGGTAAAGAATTGGCTGAAAGACTGAGCTCAAAGCATTGTGGAGAATGGGGGTACATCTGGCTGGTAACCGGTCACCAGCAGTGTTCCTCTGGGTTCAATTCTATGCCCAGTTCTCTTCAATATATTCATGAACGATCTGGATGCAGGAGTTAAATGCATCATTAGCAAGTTTGCTCATGATACTAAACTGGGAGGTGCTGTTGACTCCCTTGAGGGATGACAGACCTTGCAGAGGGACCTGTACAGACTGGAGCACTGGGTAATTATCAGTGGCATGAAATTTAACAAGAATTATTGCCAGATTCTGCACCTGGGGCAGAGTAACACCAGGCACAAGTGTAAATGGGGAGAAGAGCGGCTGGAGAGCAGCCCTGCAGAAAGGCATCTGGGGGTGCTGGCTGGCAGCAGGCTCAATAGAAGTCAGCAGCATGCCCTGGCAGTCAAGAGGGCAAACCACATCCTGGGGTGCTTTCTTAATTATGGACATGTTATGACAACATACTGTTCAGATGAGTATTTCAGGGCATTGCTGATGAGAGAAAACATGGAAGAAATTATGGAGGAAATGTTGATTTTGCTAGAGGAATATGGCTTTATTCACTGCCTTTATTTTATGTCTGAAAAACATCTTTATGATTCTTCCATTGGAAGTAAATGCCCAATGTAAAAAGAACAACATACTGGGCAGAGAATTGATTGAGAGCAGCCCTGAGGAGAAGGACTTGGGGATGTTGGCTGATAAGAAACTCAACATGAGTCGGCAATGTGTGCTTGCAACCCAGAAAGCCAATTGCATCCTGGGCTGCATCAAAAGAAATGTGATCAGCATGTTGAGGGAGGTGATTCTGCCCTTCTGTTCCATCTCACCTGAGACCCTATCTGGAGTACTGTATCCAGCTCTGGAGCCCCCGACATAAGAAGGACAGGGACCTGTTGGAGTGAGCCTAGAGAAGGCCCACAAAGATGATAAAAGGGCTGGAGCACCTCTCCTATGAGGACAGGCTGAGAGAGTTGGGGCTGTTTCATCTGGAGAAGAGGAGACTCCGGGGAGACGTCATAGTGGCATTCCAGTACCTAAAGGGGGCTTATAAGTAAGATGGGGAGAAACTCTTTAGTAGGGTCTGTAGCAATTGGACAAGGGGTAATGGTTTTAAACTAAAAGAGGGTAGATTTAGACTAAACATAAGGAACAAATTTTTTACAGTGAGGGTGGTGGAACACTGGAACAGGTTGCCCAGAGAGGTGGTGGATGCCCCATCCCTGGGAACATTCAAGGCCAGATTGGATGGGGCTCTGAGCAATCTGATCTGGTTGGAGATGTCCCTACTTCTTGCAGTGGGGTTGGACAAGATGACCTTTGAAGGTCTCTTCCAACCCAAACAATTTTATGATTCTATAATTTTATCTTCTGCAACTGAATTAAAATCATTTTACCTACCTAAACACATATAACTGCTAAAGATTTCCTGGGTGAATATTAACATGTTGGTGTTCTACCATTACTGAGAAATAAATTATTTTCTTGCCTATCTCAGCATATGAGCCACTTTGCAGTCCCATTTCAAATTAAATTGAAAGCTTTTATACAGCACCTATTAACATTAACTTGGTAGGTTCTCAGCACTCTGTGAACCTTTGCATTCACAACCGTGTCACTAATTTTTGTGGAATAGCTTTTGTTCATAAAAATGGAAAAGAATGAAAAAAGAAAGGAAGATGATACATTCAAAATTAAGTGGTTTGTTTATTTCTGCTATATGTCACGTAATATGTTTTTGATATAATACTATTTACAGGAAAAATAGCTAAAGTATTCTTTACTTAATCCTAGAATCAATGGCTCTGATGAAAATATCCAGTATATAACAAAAAAACTGTAAAAGGCACAAGTGCAATGGAAAAGGTGAAAACCCAAATATTTCCACACCCAGCTATCTAGGAAGAGAGCTCTCCTTTATGCGCAGAGAACGAAAAAAACCTCTGATCTATGACTAGAACATGAGCAGGGGAAAAACATCTGCTTTGACTCTACAAATCTGGTGTTAGCTTCCAATTTAAGTTAGTCTAAATTCTAATAAGAATTTAGAAGCGCCTGTCCACATATATAGATATAGTTAATAGTGGGTACCTAAGAAGTGATGTAAAAAACCCTGGAAACTCACTGTGGATCAAGGAAAGGAGGATTTTTCCAGAAAGCAACCAATAAAAACTTTGAAGAGCAGATTTTCAGTAGTTTGTGAATGTAATGCAGATCTATTCAGAGTGTAACAACACAGTATAAATATTACAAATGTAACTAATCTTCAGGCATTCTCCTTTTAATTAATTTTCACTCTTTTCCATGAATTTGTCAAGTTATGTCCTAAAAAATATTTAACTCCTTGCTCTCACCTTCTATATTTAGAAGACTATTCCCCTACTTTGATTAAAATCTCCTTATCTGATACTGAAATGATATTTTACCTCCTTGGTAAAGCGATGTAAAAGACTTTTGCTTTGGCATATCTATTTCCAAACAGCCTCATATCCCTTGTATATCTATTTAGTTAGGCTTAACTGAGGCATTACCAATGCAGTGGTATCACTGAAACACATAATTAAATTTCTGTCTTTTTTTTTTTTTTAAACAGACATTTTAGTGAAAATCAGAAGTGTAGCCATACAATTTAAATAAATAACCAAGATTTCAAAAAATGCATTAATGGATGAAAATATTATTGACAAGACATATGTGAAGCAAACCAGTATGAAAATGTTACATGCAGCATGTATTCTTCTCATGAGGGAAAGAATATGCACATGTTAATGCAGCAAAAGGCAGACAGTTCTTGTAGCAATCAGACAGAACAACTGTGTTTACGTCAGTCATTAAGGAAAAAGCCTGTTGCACTTCAGTGAGAGAGGAGTTGAGGAACAAAAGTAGGTACAATCCAAACTAACTTCAAAAAGTATTTCCAAAGCTTGGGGAAAATGACCTCATTATATCAACTTCTAATATTTCCTATTCTGTCTGATACTGTTAGTATTTTTTTTTTCCCTCTGATTGCCTAAAATCAATTGAGATTACTTCTGAATATATTTCCTGGGCAGCTAATCATCAAAATTATAGATTGGGGAGTAAACAGACCTCACACTTAGCTCCACAAGTAACTAGGCTAGTGGGAGGGACAAAATTAAAATGACTGAGGGAAAGAAAATTGTATACTTAATCTCACGGGAAACTTTAGGAGATTAGAGACTTGGTTTCACTCTCACACTATGTGCATACCAGTTAACACCTGTAGAATTATCCTTGACATAACTAAAGAAGACACAAATCAGATCTTTGACCTTGTCAAAATTTGTATTGTTCTCTTCAGAATTTTAACTAATTTAAAACTAAACTTTAATTTTTCATTTCAAAATAAATTCAGGGTCAGTTAGGTTTTTTTCTGGTCAGATAAAGTTTTGATAGGTACTTCAGGGAAATCAGATAAATGCATGGTGCAGGATACGTGGGAGTCAAAAGTGTAATTTTTTTTTGTTTTTAATTTCCTAACAGAATTCATTCACCTGTTCTCACTTCGCTTTTCAGTGTCTCCCCCCCAGCTGTCTATAAAACATATTTTTGCTAAATTACACCTATTGCATCTATATAATAAACAGCAGCAGAATAAAAAAAAAAAAACATTTTGAAAGTCTCAGCTCACTTGCAAAATTTGTCCTCGCTGTTGGCATTGGACATATGTCCTGGTTCTGGCCAGGATAGAGTTAATATTTACCTGAGCTGGGTGGAGAACTGAAGCTGGTAGCCCCTATGGCTGGGATAGTTAACTAATTAGCTAACAGCTGGGGTTAATTTACCCAAATTAGCCAAAGGGCTATTCCATCCCATCTGACATCATGCTCAGTATATAAGTGAGGAGGGTGCTGAAGGGAGGTTCTCCTAGTTGGAAGAGACTGGATGTAGAGATCTGTTGTGAGCTATTGTACTGTATTTGTGTTCCATCACTCTATTGTTTTCTTCTGTCATTACTGTTAAATTTACTTTTTGTTCAATCTCAACCCGCGTGTTTGGTTTTTTTTTTTTCCTGGTTTTCTTTTGTTTGTCAAATCTCCTCCTATTCTCTCGGAGAGTGGGGGGAGTGAGAGAGAGACTGCGTAGTCTGGTCCCCGTTGGGGCTGAACTACGACAGTTATTTTGGCGCCCAACGTGGGGCACGAAGGGTTGAGATAATAACAGATCTGACTTTTTTTTCTTTTTTTTTTGCTTGAAACAAATTTGTTTATACGTGCTTGTTGTATTGGTTGTCAGTTATTGGTCATGATGTTGCAGTGGTTGGTTATGTTGTTGTATTGTCTACGCTCTTATATGTACTATGTGTTCCCAGTGGTGGTGTTTATCACCTCAGGGAAAATGATGAGAATTATCCTTCTGTTATACTATGCCATATACATCTATGACATGGTGACATCAATGGCCTTAGAGATAAATTGGTATTCCTATGTGGACAGCTTCCCGAATTCTTTCACTTCCAGGGTAGTTAAGCCACTTTTTGAGAACTTTAAAGATCTGGGGGATATTCAAGCCACTATGATGTTGTTGTTATGTATTTTGAATGTGTGCCAAGTCTTGTCTAGAGCTGCAAACCCACTTTTTGGGAATCTCCTCCCGAGATTTACCCTAAGGCAAGATACTAATACGTGGCATGGTGTGAGGGAGAACAAACTGACCTGCAATGTAGGTACTCAAACCCCAGCAACAGGCATTGCAGCTGAATCAGAGGGTGAACCTGTGCTAGTTTCAGTTGCCCCTGTATCCAAGAAGACTTGGAAGCAGAAGTCAGCTCGTTTAGTGAGGGAAGAAAAAGCCCCTCTTAGGACGGAGCAGGAGGAAGAAGAGGAAGGTTTATTTGCTACATGCCTAGGAAGAACTCGGCAGGCAGGCTCTTCCTCAGGGGAAGAACTCCTAAAGGAGACAGTGAGCACCAGATTTCTATCCCTGAGCGAGCTGCGAGACATGCGAAAAGATTTTAGCCGTCATCCTGGGGAGCACATTATCAGCTGGCTGCTGCGGTGCTGGGATAATGGGGCCAATAGCTTGGAATTAGAAGGCAGAGAAGCTAGGCAACTGGGATCCATTTCTAGAGAAGCAAGCATTGACAAAGCAGTTGGAAAAGGGACACAAGCCCTCAGCCTCTGGAGGCGACTCCTGTCAGGTGTGAAGGAGAGGTATCCTTTCAAGGAGGATATAATGTGTCATCCAGGCAAGTGGGCTACCATGGAGAAGGGTATCCAGTACCTGAGGGAATTAGCTGTGCTGGAGATTATTTATGATGACCTGGACAATGATCAGTTACCTAAGGATCCAGATGAAGTCAGGTGCACACGACAAATGTGGCAGAAGTTTGTTCGAAGTGCACCATCATCATATGCCAACTCATTGGCAGTTATGACCTGGAAAGATGGAGAGGAAGAAACAGTGGATGAACTGGCTGGCCGACTCCGGCAGTACGAGGAAAGCCTGTCTTCCTCCCTAAGGGCCTGTGTCTCGGCTGTGGAGAAACTATCCCAGGAGTTCCAGCAATTCAAAGCAGATATGTCCCATTCCCCACCGGTACGGGCCAATATTTCAGCTATTAGGAGTAAACGTTTCCCTGCTCAGGAGAGATGGTTTACGCGGCGAGGTACCCTGTGGTTTACCTTGCGTGACCAAGGAGAGGACATGAGGGAGTGGGATGGGAAGCCTACCTCTGCCCTAGAGGCGCGGGTACGTGAGTTGCGTGGAAAAACCATTGCAAATAGAAGTTCTCCCTGGAAAATTGTTGCACCAGTCTCCAATAGGGAGCGTAGAAGGAATAGCTTTAGTTCTGACCCTCTTGAAGGGACCTCTCATGCATATTTAAAAGAAATGAATAATGAATACTGTGGCCAGGATTAGAGAGGCCCTGCCTCCAGCCAGGTGGAGGAGAGGGATAACAGAGTTTATTGGACTGTGTGGATCCGATGGCCTGGCACGTCAGACCCGCAAGAATACAAAGCTCTAGTGGATACTGGTGCACAATGTACCTTGATGCCATCAAGATATAATGGGGCAGAACCCATTTGTATTTCTGGAGTGACAGGAGGATCCCAACAGCTATCTGTATTGGAGGCTGAAGTGAGCCTGACAGGGAATGAGTGGCAAAAGCACCCCATAGTGACTGGCCCAGATGCTCCATGCATTCTTGGTATAGATTACCTCAGAAGGGGGTATTTCAAGGACCCAAAAGGGTATCGGTGGGCTTTTGGTGTAGGTGCTTTGGAGATGGAGGAAATTATACAGTTGTCCACCTTGCCTGGTCTGTCAGAGGATCCTTCTGTTGTGGGGTTGCTGAAGGTTGAAGAACAACAGGTGCCAATTGCTACCACAACCGTGCACCGGTGGCAGTATCGCACCAACTGAGACTCCCTGATCCCCATCCATAAGCTGATTCATCAGCTGGAGAGCCAGGGAGTGATCAGCAAGTCCCACTCACCTTTTAACAGTCCCATATGGCCAGTGAGAAAATCAAGTAGAGAGTGGAGGTTAACAGTGGACTATCGTGGCCTGAATGAGGTAACACCACCACTCAGTGCTGCTGTGCCAGACATGTTAGAACTTCAGTATGAACTGGAATCCAAGGCAGCCAAGTGGTATGCCACCATTGATATTGCCAACGCGTTCTTTTCAATCCCATTGGCACCAGAATGCAGGCCGCAGTTTGCTTTCACTTGGAGGGGCGTCCAGTACACTTGGAATCGACTGCCCCAGGGGTGGAAACACAGCCCCACCATCTGCCATGGGCTGATCCAGACTGCACTGGAAAAGGGTGGCGCTCCAGAGCACCTGCAGTACATTGATGACATCATCGTATGGGGCAACACAGCAGCAGAAGCTTTTCAAAAAGGGGAGAAAATAATTAAAATCCTCCTGAAAGCTGGGCTTGCCATAAAACGATGTAAGGTGAAAGGACCTGCAAGAGAGATACAGTTTTTGGGGATAAAATGGCAAGATGGGCGTCGTCAGATTCCAATAGATATAGTCAACAAAATAACAGCTATGGCTCCACCGACTAACAAAAAGGAAACGCAAGCTTTCCTGGGCGTTGTGGGTTTCTGGAGGATGCATATTCCAAATTATAGTATGATTGTAAGCCCTCTGTATAAAGTCACCCGAAAGAAGAATGATTTTAAATGGGGCCCTGAACAACAGCAGGCTTTTGAACAAATTAAACAAGAAATTGTTCACGCGGTGGCTCTCGGGCCAGTCCGGACAGGGCAAGAGGTAAGAAATGTGCTCTACACTGCAGCTGGGGAGAATGGCCCTACCTGGAGTCTCTGGCAGAAAGCACCAGGGGAAACTCGTGGTCGACCCCTTGGGTTTTGGAGCCGGGGATATAAAGGATCTGAGGCCTGCTATACTCCAACCGAAAAAGAAATCTTGTCGGCATACGAAGGAGTTCGAGCTGCTTCAGAAGTGATTGGTACTGAAGCACAGCTCATCCTGGCACCCCGACTGCCAGTGCTGGGCTGGATGTTCAAAGGAAGGGTCCCCTCTGCGCATCATGCAACGGATGCTACATGGAGCAAGTGGGTTGCACTACTTACACAGCGGGCCCGAATAGGAAACCCCAATCGCCCAGGCATATTAGAAGTAATTACAGACTGGCCAGAAGGCAAAGATTTTGGAATGCCACCAGAGGAAGAGGTAACGCGTGCTGAAGAGGCCCCACCATATAACAACCTCCCAGAAAATGAGAAGCAGTATGCCCTATTTACTGATGGGTCCTGTCGTATTGTAGGAAAACATCGGAAGTGGAAAGCTGCTGTGTGGAGTACTACACGACGAGTTGCAGAAGCTGCTGAAGGCCAAGGTGAATCGAGTCAGTTTGCGGAGGTGAAGGCCATCCAGCTGGCTTTAAACATTGCTGAACGGGAAAAATGGCCTGTGCTCTATCTCTACACTGACTCATGGATGGTGGCAAACGCTCTGTGGGGATGGTTAAAGCAATGGAAGCAGAGCAACTGGCAGCGTCGGGGCAAACCTATCTGGGCTGCCACTCTGTGGCAAGATATTGCTGCCAGGTTAGAGCATCTGGTTGTAAAAGTACGTCACGTAGATGCCCACGTACCCAAGAGTCGGGCCACTGAAGAACATCAAAACAACAAGCAAGTGGATCAAGCTGCTAAAATTGAAGTGGCTCAGGTGGATCTGGACTGGCAGCATAAGGGTGAACTATTTTTAGCTCGGTGGGCCCATGATACCTCAGGCCATCAGGGGAGAGATGCAACATACAAATGGGCTCGTGATCGAGGGGTGGATTTAACCATGGACACTATTGCACAGGTTATCCTTGAATGTGAAATATGTGCTGCAATCAAACAAGCCAAGCGGTTAAAGCCTCTGTGGTATGGAGGACGATGGCTGAAGTATAAATATGGAGAGGCCTGGCAAATTGATTACATTACACTCCCACAAACTCGCCAAGGCAAGCGCTATGTACTTACAATGGTGGAAGCAACCACTGGATGGCTGGAAACATATCCTGTACCCCATGCCACTGCCCGAAACACCATCCTGGGCCTTGAGAAACAAGTCTTATGGCGACATGGCACTCCAGAAAGAATTGAATCAGACAATGGTACCCACTTCCGAAACAATCTCATAGATACCTGGGCCAGAGAGCATGGCATCGAGTGGGTATACCACATCCCCTATCACGCACCAGCCTCTGGAAAAATTGAAAGGTATAATGGGCTGCTGAAAACAACTCTGAAAGCAATGGGTGGTGGAACCTTCAAAAATTGGGATAAACATTTAGCAAAAGCCACTTGGCTAGTCAACACTTGGGGGTCCACCAATCGAGCTGGCCCTGCCCAATCTGAACTTCTACATACTGTAGAAGGGGATAAAGTCCCTGTGGTGCATGTAAGGAATATACTGGGGAAGACAGTCTGGGTCATTTCTCCCTTGGGCAAAGGCAAACCCATGCATGGGATTGCTTTTGCCCAAGGACCTGGATGTACTTGGTGGGTAATGCAGGAGGATGGGAAAGTCCGATGTGTACCTCAAGGAGATCTAATTTTAGGTGAAAAGAGCCAATAATTTGAAGTGCTTGATGTCGGTTACTATACAGTACTGTATGTCATTATCTAGCTATTATGTGTCCCTCCTTGCTTCTTCCTGCTCCACGCCCTGAGATACTTATGTTGTGTCAAAAGTATTATAGTAAAATCGTTTATACCAACAAAGAATGAACTTTAATAAAATAGGAAAAATTGCAGCAGTGATGCAACCAGAACTGGCTCTTGCTACTAGCACCTGCCAACAGATCTTCAGTCTCCGGACTATGAACTTGCTAAGTCACTTGCACCAGACAGACTACCTGAGGAAACACTGTGTCATCTGTCCTATGCTGAGAGCCTGTTATGACAGATGGAGCCCAAAGTTATGGACTGGATAAACTCAACAGACCTTTTGAAAGGATGGACCATGGACTAAGAGAGTTACATCTGTGTGTCTGCATACAAGTAGATAAAAGGAAGAAAAAGTTGATGATTAATTGGAAAGTGTAGGATCTGGGCATGATGTAGATGGTATGGAATAAGGGGTGGATAATGTCCTGGTTCTGGCCAGGATAGAGTTAATATTTACCTGAGCTGGGTGGAGAACTGAAGCTGGTAGCCCCTATGGCTGGGATAGTTAACTAATTAGCTAACAGCTGGGGTTAATTTACCCAAATTAGCCAAAGGGCTATTCCATCCCATCTGACATCATGCTCAGTATATAAGTGAGGAGGGTGCTGAAGGGAGGCTCTCCTAGTTGGAAGAGACTGGATGTAGAGATCTGTTGTGAGCTATTGTACTGTATTTGTGTTCCATCACTCTATTGTTTTCTTCTGTCATTACTGTTAAATTTACTTTTTGTTCAATCTCAACCCGCGTGTTTGGTTTTTTTTTTTTTCCTGGTTTTCTTTTGTTTGTCAAATCTCCTCCTATTCTCTCGGAGAGTGGGGGGAGTGAGAGAGAGACTGCGTAGTCTGGTCCCCGTTGGGGCTGAACTACGACAACATATCATTGAGAGTTAATTAGCTATGAGTTTGGGATACAGTTTGCAGTTTAAGAGATATGTATTTTAATATGCCACCGGGGAAAAAGTAAGTACTGTGTCTATTGCCTAGAATGTCCTAAATACGTTTTATGGTCTTGGAGGTTACAAGGAAAACTTTCATATAGATTTCAATTTATAAAAAATCCTAAACCTTACATCCTAACTTTTTGGATGTTCACAAATATTGGCAATAAACAGGACATTTGTATAGTTTTCAAATAAAATCTTTGCTTTTAAAAACCATGTATTGAATTAACCAGATAAACTGTATAACAGCTACAGCAGCAAGTACTGGTGTAGATTATTCAGCTGGATGGACAATTTTCGAGCAGTTTTCAAGGGTAATTCTCAAACTTAATTTCTTCTAGGGACTGGAGAAAAATGGAGACATTTGTTAGAATAACCAAACATTATTCGAGATAAAGACCAAGGAGTTATCTTTGGTATTGTTGTTACCTTTTAATACCTACTGTAATTATTTCTATCTATTGGTACAAGGCACTCAAACACACACATGACTATGATCAACAACCCTTTCGTTCTCAGAGTCTATTCACAGCTTGTCCCAACGGAACCCTTTACACAAGATCTACTTTGACTAGTGGTCATCTTGAGCAGGTAGGAGTTGCTTATAGAAAATCAAACTATAGCACAGTAGCTATCTGTTAAGTTCACATTCAATTCTGAAAGTAGAATAATGGGGACATGCAGTGCAAGAGATAAAGAAATGAAAGTATGCTACTATAGGCTGTATTTCTTAGGAAAATAAACCAGCATTCATCTGGAGGTCAAATCCTGGAAGAATCTAAGCTTCATTATCTACCCTCTCCTTTTGTCAGCTGCACTTCTAAACCTATTCACATTTTAAGAAGCATGGAAAATTTGGTGGAATTTTTTTTTTTTTTACTTAAGATTTTCTCTTTTATTCAGGAGATCCCTAAACCTGACATAAATACAGGAACACCTGTACCTTTATCTCCAAGATGCATTCTGCACTAAATCTCAAAATGTAGTCTTTACTAAATCATGTAAACACCACATTTTTTATCATCAATAGATCCAATATTTTCATGCAACCAACAGTAAAAATACAATTTATTTAGTCTTCCCACTCCTGTTAGAAATGTAGAAACAAAACAACTCTCACAGTATAATCAAGTCTTTGTCTGATTGATTTGCCAGCAACAGAATTACACAACCATGCAAACAATGCCCTCAGCTTACTTGTCTGCATTGCAGCCAAGGGCAGGATTTGGAAAGGTTCCACACAGAGTCATAGGGTAGATCACGCACTAAAACGGTCTTTCTTATTGTATTGAATAATGTAGAAGTTTGTGATGAGACTTTCATTTCCAAACTTGAATTTGAAAAGGCAAATTTAGGAAATTTGTAATGGAAATATAGGAAAAAAATTCTAACTTGCAAGACAAACAAAAATGAAGGCAATAAGATCACCAATTGGAGTTGATTTTACTCAGATAAAAAAAAAACACTGAGAATTCAATAATGAAGTTTCTTTTCTTAAATTTTTTTTCTAAAAAAATCAGTCAGCTTCAGTGAACTGTGATCAAATACAATGTTTCGTAATGAATGTTCTAAACCTTTAAGTTTTCATCATCTATAAGTTGTTGTGTTAGAATTTCCTTTCATTTCACAAAGGGATAGCAAGTAACTGTGTAACAAATACAATGAAACAAACAAACAAAAAAAAACAAGAACAGGAAAGAAAATAAATTCTGCTTGGAATAGCAAGTAACTGCTGTAACCAATACAACAAAACAAAACAAAAAAAAACAAGAACAGGAAAGAAAATAAATTCTGCTTTTCCTCAATAACACATGAATTTCAAACTAGGGAAAGCAAAATAAACTCCAGATGCTTGTGGCAAGTAATTCTGAGCCACTTATCACATGTCATTTTTTTTCTGGGCTAATTTCCTACTGCTTATCAGCTGCAACAATGAATATCAATGAAAGTTTTGGCAGAAATGTTACGATAATAGCAGGAAAGAATTCAGACAAAATAAGATAGGATAAGGAAGCATCTGATGAACCTTATACACCTTTTGCTTATCTACAAGGTTCTTTGGATGTTGGAAAAGTGACAAACAGCTGAGGTCAGAGGAAATATAAAACACTCCAGGGTTCAGACATGATAATAATTTAGTGTCTTGTAGCTGATCTTATTCAGAAGTGTCACAGGCTTCTTTTGCCCAGATCCCCAGTGCAAACTCACAAAGTCTCAATTCCCTGTGGGGAAAATGGGAGAAGACAACTCCATTTCTCCAGTTTTGTCTGGATTATGTTTCAGTGATAGTATTCTAGCTTTTGCACAAGGTCAGACAGAAGGATAAGCAATAGTGTTACTAATAACAGTCATATTACCCTCTGTTACACTGAACTGAGAGCATGCTATCTGTCTCAGACAATTACCTGATGTAGATTAAGTTTTCAGCCAGGGTGTCAGGGCATTGACAGGACATATGTACATTTTTCACTTGGTCTTCCCTTTCTTTTTCACCTTGTCAGTAACTGGTTTCATTTTCTCTCACTGTAGTCTCGAATGCAGCTGGTGAGTGACAGAAAAAGACAACATTTTCTATCTCTTGCCTCTCTAAATACCTACATTTAGAGGACTAAACTGTCACCTTCAGACTGAGAATTCAATCTAATGTTACTATGCATTTATGTAGTACTTCGTCCCAGGAGACAGGATCTGAATAGGCTCCCTAAAGTGCATTGTATAATGAATATGAAATCAAGATGCTAATTGTCAAGAGATTTGATCTATTAGAAAATCATATTCCTAAATATTGATTTATCAGATTATTTCAATTTCCTATTTCTGCAAAATTGTTTATTGTTCAATATTCTTTTGCTTCTTTGTATTTTTCCTCAAAACTTAACACTGAAATACTACTTGAAACTTATGAATATTTTTATTTGCATCACTTCAGTTGTGGACTGCTGGGAGATTGGAGAAGATGACAATTATTCTCATTTTGTCTGAATCATGTCTCAGAATCATACCCCATTCTCCCTTGTTCCTCCTTCCCTGAAGGCCTTTACTTTCAGAGTGAGAGAAGGAGCAAAGAGAGAAAGACAATAAAAACTTCAAACGTTATTGTAAAACACAATAGTTGTCACTCTGTGGTCATCTTCTGTAAAAATACAACATCTGAGCAGTAAAAGAGAAAGCATGCTGATTTTGCTCGTATCAAATTACTGACAAGAATATTGTCGATATATGGGCTCCTTCAGGAACTCTTTTTCTACAGATTTGACTAATAGACATTATTTTATTTATATTTGAATCTACTATTTTTTCCTACCATATTTATTTCATTAAAATGAAATAGGAAAAAAAAAGGGGAAAAAAAAGAAACACAAACCCTACACTATAACCACATTTTAACTTGTTTCCACACATCCTTTACACAAAATTCTTATATACATGTTAGAAACTTACTGTCCAAGGCTCTTTCCTGACTATCAGCTTTCCTTTCCTCCTAAACCCCTCCTAAATCCATGCACCAATGCAACAGGATTACAAAAAATAATGATGCATAGTAAAACTCATGCCTGTAAAGTCAAATTCTAAATTAGCATGTATAGTTGGTAAGATCAAGTGAAAATTGTGTTTTATTCTGTCAGCTGGAAAAGATATAGACCCTTGAAGATACATTTTATTATGTAATCAATTAATTACAAAAATATAAGTACATGGAGTTGCTAGTGAGTGAGACAAGTAGGTGACTTTAAAAGACTTTAAAAGTATATAGAAACAGATGAAATAATTCCCTTATGAAAGATCACAGTCAAAATACCAAACAGTTGCTATGTGCCAGCGCAGATCTAATTCAGTTAAGTCTACCAAAAGATGGACCTGCAATATACAGTGAATAATTTAGATATGTATCGTATTTTTTAACTATTAAGTTATTTTGTGCCACTTAACAATATATGCTCCAGGAGACATTCCCTACTCTGTTAAAGTTCCTGGCAATTCAAGGAAAAGACAATTTGTCAGTCGTCTGCATTTTTAGAGTCTGCAGTCAAATGAACAATACATTTCCTAAAGAAAATTTTCTAAAAGAAACATAAGTGTAAATGAAACTAATATTTTTAAATGATAAAATATTGACTCCAGAAAAAAAAAAAAAAAAAAAAAACAGAAACAAAAAGTCTTCCCATATGAAACAGTAAAACATATTTCACAGTATGGGCATGGGCAAGATAATTTTGAATGGACTTGGACTAAACTTTTTAATCAAAAAATAGACAAATCTAAAATAGATGTAGTTACAGAGGGCTATGTAGTTGGATTGTTTCTTTTAATTCTAATAAATTATAGGTTTTTCTTAGATATTTCTCAGTGGATATAACCACAGTAGTAAAGATCACCCAAGGCTAATTCTCTGAGCCCTCATTATTCAAAAATGCCCAGATAAGCATCTTATTTCTGAACACTGAGAAAAAAATCGATGGAACCAAGAACAAGACTAACGGAAGAATGAAGGAGAGGAGGAGGAGGGAAGATTTGAACTGAGTAATTTTTTCCTACTACCTAAGCTTACATAATATGTGAAAAAGACCAAAAAACTAAGCAAAATTAATACATATACATGTGTGCATGCATATTCTTGCCTATGCACAAAATATTTGTGTATGCACATACAAACATATATGTACATATTCATACACATACACTTATATCTCATTGTATAAAACCAAAACCAAACAAAATAACAGAGATTGGTGCAGAAGGAATTCATATTGTACTTGGGAGAAAAAAATAAGAACTTTTCCCACCTCAGAGTAAGCAGGTATTTTGGGTGGGTAACCAGAACCGGTGAAAATCTAAACAGGATGCTAAAGTCTCCTGAATGAATTATAGAAATCAAACAGAAAGCCATTTTGGGGCTGAAGTATTTTTCTGGGTTTTCCAGATCAACTGCCTTATCCTCATCTGACTGTTCCATGAAGGATGTGTTTACAATCAAATACTGATACATTTCCTGGTTTGCAGCCACCACTGAGATTAAGGAGATTACAAAACTGACAGGCATTGTCTTTTAAGGAACTTCCAATTACTAGCAGGTCCAACAAATGCATACTTGCTGAAAAAACCTAGAAGAGTGAATTACAGGAGTGTCAGAATAAATCATTAATTTTCCAGCATTTTTCTTTGTTTTGACACAGTTTAATTTTTATTTTTAAATGATAACATATCAAAATGTGAAGAAAAAAAAAGCATAATTTTTTAAAAATTTAAAAAGATAATTCTTAGATAAAATAATGACAAGCTGTGCAACAAAATGCTATTATAACAAAATATCAGACTGATTAAAAATACCAGAGCAACAGAACATTGTTTCATAAGGCCCTCTTTTCCATGTGGATCGTTAGTGTGGGAGAAAATCCTTGTAATTCTTTGCACTGCTCCCACACATACACCTACACATATCATCACTTGACTTTCAAACTAACAATAGAAGTGTTAGCAGAGCTACCACCATCTGCAGAATGAACTGTGCATTTTTAAGGCTGCAACAGTCTCATACCTTAGCAGCAGTAGTCATATAGATGGAAAGTAATACCCTCTTTCCACAGGAAGAACCACATAGGGTTAATAATTAATAGTTAATAGATATGTTTCCCCATTAAATCATGAATATAAGTTCCTCCACATTAATAAATTAATAAGTTGGAAGCTTTTTTTCGCTTTCTGTGGTTTAATATGAAAAATAGATCATCTGCCTTGTATTGGTAGGAGCAATGAGGTACACTGCAGAGCTCTCTATACTCACACAGGCAAATTATTTTTTTCAGTATTTTAATGACCTTGGAGAAAATCTTACAGGGATCAATCAGTGATTATTGCAAATAAAGCTGTATAGGGACTGGAAATTCACTTCAGTAAAGGATTCCTGTATTTATTATATTGTCTTTTTTTCTAATTGGGAATTCTGATCAATCTACTGCCTGCTGCGCCTGAAAATGAAGTCTGTGGTGCTCATTCTTTTCTTTAAATGTCTGTCCCCTCTGGTTATTTTGAACAAAAACTTAGGGCTTCACATGTTTGAGTTCTCTAACTGTACGTAAAATTCTTGTTGCAGAAGTACAAAAGTTATATGGTGCAGATTGCAAGACTACCAGTGCGGTAACATAGGCTGTTTTTTTTTGTTGCTATACTGAAACCATCAAGAAATCATCAGAGGAAATAGATATTGTCAAAATATTGGAGTCCAGCAAGAAAGGAATGCACAGAAGTTTGCAAAGATGAATAAACAGGAAAAAAAAATCAAGAAACAGAGTAACAACTATAAAAATCAGGCCTCGGAATAACAGAGTTGGAACATAAACTCAGTTCCAGAATGCTAAAGGTGTCCAAAAGAACAACATCAAAATTGAAGAGCAGCAGGAGGACGGAAGCTTACAGCAGATGGGAAGGACGGAACAGGACCTAGATGATCTGGTTTGAGCTTCCAGCTTCTTCCTCTGCCTAATGCTAGTGACACTCAAGATAAATCATTTAGAGACGGACTTGAAAAATAGCTGCACAATTTATTTTCAGTGACTTGACTTGAGAAGAAATCTGAGACAGCCTTTTATAACAGTGTAATGGCTGAAACATTAGCCCAGCATCCTCAATGTAAATGAATAGTAAATCTGGGGAAAATTTGAAGAATTTCATATACACATCTTCCAACTTAAACATTACTCTTCAGAGATGCCACAAATTTCTCCAAATAGCTTTGGTTTATATATTATGGAATTTAAGGGCTCTCTGATGCAGGGAAACTGTCCTATTAGAGACATTTGTATATAAGCATTTTCCTAGTCATTTCCATACGGAGGTGGTGCTCTGCCTGGATCAAAACTGGATTTAATTTTAAAATTTTGCAGCAGGAAACAGCAGGGCATAATTATTCGGGTAGTGCACACTAACGCAGGCATATGATTTTTGACCTAGAACAATGTATGCCTATCTACCACAGCTGGAACTGTAGTGCAAAGTGTTCCCATGCACTTCATTTGGAGAATAGCAGTGCAGGATGGCAGATGGGCCTGTCAGGATTACTTGAATTTGACTGAATGAATAAAAAGATTGAAATCTTCCAATTTCTAATCACGCTCCCCTAAACATCCTTGAGGATGTGTTTGTTACTTAGAATTTATCAAATTTGAAGCTCTTCCATACTAACTCAAAAGCAAAGCATTTCTGTGTTTGAAGAGTATTAAGGTGAAAAAATGTGGAGTTCAGGACCTCCTGAGCTGGGAGGCAGATGAGAAGCCATTTACAAGACATTCAGTCTGGAGACTCTGTCCATTTTCTGCAACATGATACTTTAGGCACTTTGCTGTGGTTTTCCTTTCCTTCCCCTTCCCCTTCTGCTTTCCTTCCCCTTTCCTCCTCCCTTCCTTCTTCTTTCCTTTCCTTCTCCTTTGTTGTTGTCGTAGTTCAGCCCCGATCGGGACCAGACTACGCAGTCTCTCTCTCGCTCCCCCCACCCTGTGAGAGAATAGGAGGAGATGATATAAGGAAAAAAAAACAGCTCAAGGTTTGAGATAAGGACAGGGAGAAATCCTTAAAGTTACCGTCAGGGGCAAAACAGACTTGACTTGGGGAAAACTATTCATTTATTTCTCAAATTAGCAGGAGAATGAGACAGGGAACAAGATAACCTCCCCCCACCCCTCCCTCTTCCCAAGCTTAACATTATCTATACTACCTCCCCTCCCGAGCGGCACGGGGCGGGGGGGACAGGGGGGGAGGGAATGGGGGTCACGGTCAGTTCATCACACATTGTTTTACGCCACTGTGTCATCGCCGGGGGAAAAACTCCTTGCATTCCTCCTCTGCTCCAGCGTGGGGTCCCTCCCCTACTCCACAGTCCTTCGTGAAACTGCACCGGCGTGGGTCATCTCTTCCACGGGGTGCAGTCCCTCCAGAACAGCTGCCCCAGCGGGCCCTCCACAGGCCACAGCCTTCTTCAGGCCTCCACCTGCTCCGGCGTGGGGTCCTCCATGGGCTGCAGGTGGATCTCTGCCCCTCCGTGGGCCGCCATGGGCTGCAGGGGGACAACCCGCTCCACCATGGTCTTCACCACGAGTTGCAGAGGAATCTTGGCCAGGAGCAACTTTACTCCTCCCCCTCCTTCTTCACTGACCTTGGTGTCTGCAGCCGTTCCTCACAACAGGCTGGCAGACGCCTCTCAGGATCCTTTTTACATCTTATTCACTTCTCATGTCCTCTCCAATTCTTGCAGCCAGGCTGGGCCGAGTTGGGCCCAGTCAGCTTCCTGGCGGGAGGCCAGAGGGTGAGGCCTGCAAGGCCCATGAGGCTCGCGCCTCCCCCTCTCTGCCCCCCGCTCAGCTGCTTCACATCTCTCTTCTTTTTTTTCCTGTTTTCCCCTTCTTAAATACCTTATCGCAGAGACATTATCACGGGACATTCTGCTACCAATTGGCTTAGCCTTGGCCAGCAGCAGGTCCGCCCTAGGCCCAGCCGAGTCCACTGAACAAAGGGGAGCAACTTCTAGCAGTTTCCTACAGAAACTACCACCTTAGGCCCCCCCTTACTAACAAAACCAGAACAGTTGTTTTTTTTTTCTTTCTTATCTGTTTTTCTGTATCATCTGTAATCAAAGAATAAAAACACTTAAGCATCTTTGCTGAGAGTAAGAATTCTGTAATATATGTGAAGAGCTTAGAGGCTACAATGTTTTGAGAGATGTGTGTTTGAAAATTTACACTGCCTTGAAAGGTCTTTCTTACAGCTGGCATTACTTTGAAAAATTGCATTTCATTTGGCTGCTACAATGTGGTGTACTTGATAAAGTAGGCATACAAGTGGTATCAGGGTTATCTTGAGTTCAGCAGTCTGCCATTCCTCTTTCTATTGACCTCCCTCTTAATTGCAACACAATCTTTCCTCTAGACCTGTTTTTGTTTAAGTTTCCGAAAGAAGTCAGCCAATTAATGATGGATTGGGTGAGTATTATAACAATGTAACATATACATAAATACATACATTCAGATATATGGGGTAGGTTTTATAAAATTCAACTTTGAAATATTTCAGCGTCTTAAAGCTAAATATCTGTAACACATAAACACACACACACACAAAAGGGTTTCTCTTCTTTACTACTCATTCTCATCTCCATTTGCATCAACTTTTGTCATGAGCACTACTATGTAAGTTAAATAATTTTCTTTCTTTTCAGATATAGGACTGGTATTATTCACCAAATAAAGGCATTTTGAAAGAAACAAAATTATTTACTTTGTGGGTGAAATTCATTGGATTCAGACAAAGTAAAAGATTTATTTTAAAGGAATTTAAAATGTCTCATGACCCTGTCTCTTCTATGAAGAATGGAAAAAGATTTTAGTCAAGAATTTTTTAAAAAACAGAAGTCTTATTATTGAAATAAAAATAGCTATGTGCACTCCTATCTGAAATAATTGTTAGCTTTTTTTTTTCTTTATTTTACTATGTTATTTTGTGGATGCAATACCTCATTATCTTTGAGTTGATCTGAACAGAATAATTTTTCATTTTGGTCAATGAACCAAAAAAAATATGTTTGCTGTTCTTCTTTTAGTATCTCAGAAAAGTACTTGGACTACTGTAGAAAAATGAAATAATTCACTTAATTTGAAATATTTTGCCTATGTTGTAGAAATAGGCAGGTCAACTTTTCCTTATAATTTGAAAGATCTGGAGTTTTGACTAGTGGGAGTCTAGGATTTCTGTGTTCCAGAACCTCAGCTCAATACTCAAAGGATTGTGGCATAATCATCCATGCAGTTGTCAGTTTCTTGGTATGTGTACGTGACTGAAAGTTAGGAAGGAGAGCAATAAATCTTATTAGCTGATTTTACTACAGCCACAGTTTTAAGAGGATTTTTCTATTGATAGCTTTTTAGAATAGGGCTCAACAAATAACCCTTTTACTCCCATTCTCTGCCTCTCAGTCTCAGTGCCAGCAATCTTTTCCTCTCCAGTTACATTTATTTTACTATGATATGATAGACTTCTGCCAGCTAAATATTGTGTGACAGGCCACTACCTTCTGCTCCCTGCACAAGCGGTAGATGCAAAAGGAATTTGGAGCTAAGCAAATGTGGCTGTTGTTACAGATAGGAAGATGGATGTGTTATTAAGGTGAACCTTGTAAGACCTAAACGCAGTAACCAAATCATGTGCCAATCTCTTAATTCTGAGCAAGCCACAGAGGCCTCAATTATACTGACTCATTCCCAGAACGAGGTCTTTGGGAGGAAAGAGTCTGGAGAGAACCTGATGACAGGGAGTTGCTCAGGTGGACATGTTTCTCATCTGTATAGATCAGTCAGAACAGAGACAAATAAACTCAGAGCTCCTGGATGTGGCACGAGATAGATGCACCCTGCTATGGCAATGTCAGCTCAACCACTCCTTGCATTGCTTTATGTTTGAATGCATTCTGTGTTGGACAAGGACTATAAAAAATATTTCCCTGATATCAGCTAGAGCTGTGTGAATCAATAACAGACCTATCCACTGCCTTATACATTTACTTTAGAAGTATAATTGGACAGAATTACAGATTATTGATGTAAGTTTGACACAGTAATTTATGGCTTTGTAAAAGCAGCATGAGTTTTAAGTAAATATATATAAATTAACAGTAATAAGTTATTGTTGCCATTGATTATGGTGCCACAATATTCCACAACACGTGAAACACAAATTATAACTTATTTGAATTATTTCCTGTTAATACTACAAAAATTCTATGTGGTTTACCTAAGACAGTCCAAGAGCAAATACTTGATTTAATCTTTACAGTCATATGTTTATCGGTGGGAAAATATAATTAGAAAAAGAAAACCAACAATATAACTCTTTTTTTTAATAGACTATGTTTCACATGTGGTTTATAATTTTAAATGTTACACCACACTTGAGCACCTAATCCTCAAGTGGGATCAACTTTCCTAATTTCCTAAATCTGCTCAGCAAGTCTAGAGATCAGAATTTACATAACTGAGTATTTTTTTGTTTTATTTTTTCTTTTATATCTGTGATCAACACAAAAGACAACAGGAGTATTTTCAAAGTGCTTTCTAATCTCTGCAGCAGTTTACTAGAACAGAAGAAAAAGATGTGATATAATTTAAACATAAGATACAGGTGGCAGATAAGATTAAAAATATTTCCAGTATACCCATGTCTTTAGAATTTAGGATTACTGTTATAAGAAAGTATTTGGACAGGGTCACAGACACCATTCTCTCCAGCAGAAATCTAAGTAGTTTATAGAATAAGTTCACAAATAAGGTTTATGCTAATAAACAGTTGATTAGGAAGAAGAGACACGATCTAGGAACTCGATTATGGCACAGAGAACTTTACAACACAAATTTAACACTACTTCTTAGAAGTTAAACTCTCCTTCGCAGAGGTTGGTGAAAAAAAAGTGGATACATTCAACCAAGTACAATCAATCTAGTCTGTACCATAGCAGAATCTCTTCCAGTGGTTTTTTACAATAAATGTTTAAAAGAAGAGGTGATAACTTCAGTCTGGCACCAAAACTGATCTTTCCAGCTGAAAGAACTATTGCCTGAAGATTCCTGCCATCAGAAGTGATGCAAAGCAATATACCAAATCCTCCTATATCTGAAGCTAGGTTAGGATACAAATCTGTAATACAGAAATTTCTAACATGTGCAACACACACACACACAAGCATGAAGTAGTCAACAGTAAAAAAGGGCATTCAGTCTGTTTATTAAAAGCAGACAAATTTAAAGAAATTTATATTTCTTCTTTATTATTTATATTTCTTCTTTATTATTTTATGAACTAGAGCAGAAAAGCTTGCAGTCAGGCACTTACTGAAAAAACACCTCAAAGTTAATGTCTTTTCTTCTTGAATAATGACCAGAGGCCCTTTCAACCATTTACTAGTGTGAAAATTAATTGAAAAAAACAGTATTTTTTGTCTATTAGTAGGCCCAGTAACATTTATTTTTATTCAGAATGCTAAAATAATGTAGAAAAAAAGGTGTTACTCATAGTTTCAGGTAAATCTTACATTTTTCTCCTAATAATTCTAATACTGCTTCATAGGATTAAATTATTTGCAGAGCTACATATTCTCCTACCCCAAGCACATGCTAAAAAAGAGTGGAAACAGAGGTTAATGACTTTCATGAGGCAAATAGGAAATGAAGCAAAACAGAATTGAAACACCTTTGTAAGAACAATAGACTCTCTAAATGCATAAACCAAAAGCAAAAAAAAAAAAAAAGAACAAAAAAACCCCACCAAAAAATGCAACTAAAAAAAAACCACAAAAAAAGATCACCAAATTTTTCACATTTGTGTGGCTAAAGAAGATAGATTAGCTTTAGATTGATTTTTTAGATTGAGTAGCTTTTTGACACGAAGGACAAAGGATAGTACTTAGAATGTTTGCTGAAGTGTTTAAAAGTAAATATCCATGTGTTCATATAAGAGTCTATCTTCAGATAGATACACAGTACTACTAAAGAATATTTAGAATCATAGAATCATAGAATGGTTAGAGTTGGAAGGAACCTTCAAAGGTCATCTAGTTCAACCCTCCTGCAAGGAGCAGGGACATCCCCCACTAGATCAGGTTGCTCAGAGCCTCATCCAGCCTGGCCTTGAACATTTCCAGGGATGGGGCATCCACCACCTCTCTGGGCAACCTGTTCCAGTGTTCTACAACTCGCATTGTAAAAAATTTTTTCCTAATATTCAATCTAAATCTACCTCCCTCTATCTTAAAACCATTACCCCTCCTCCTATCACAACAGGCCCTACTGAACAGCCTCTCCCCATCTTTCTTGTAGGCCCCCTTGAGGTACTGGAAGACCGCTATCAGGTCTCCCCGGAGCCTCCTCTTCTCCAGGCTGAACAACCCCAACTCTCTCAGCCTGTCCTCACAGGAAAGGTGCTCCAGCCCTCTGATCATCTTCGTGGCCCTCCTCTGGACCTTCTCCAACTGGTCCATGTCCTTCTTATGTTGTGGGCTCCAGAACTGGACACAGTACTCCAGGTGGGGTCTCACCAGGGCAGAGTAGAGGGGGAGAATCACCTCCATTGACCTGCTGGCCAAACTCCTCTTGATGCAGCCCAGGATACGGTTGGCCTTCTGAGCCACAAGCAAGCATTGACGGCTCATGCTGAGCTTCTCGTCCACCAGCACGCCCAAGTCCTTCTCCTCAGGGCTGCTCTCAATCCATTCTCCGCCCAGCCTGTATTTGTGCTTGGGATTGCCACGACCCAGATGCAGGACCTTGCACTTGGCCTGGCTGAACTTCATGAGGTTGGCACGGGCCCACCTCTCCAGCCTGTCAAGGTCCCTCTGGATGGCATCCCTCCCTTCCAGCATATCGACAGCACCACACAGCTTAGCGTCATCGGCAAACTTGCTGAGGGTGCACTCTATCCCACTGTCCATGTCGCTAACAAAGATGTTGAACAGGGCCGAGCCCAGCACGGACCTGTGACGAATGCCACCCGAAACCGGTCTCCACTTGGACATCGAACCCTTGACCACCACTCTCTGAGTGTGGCCATCCAGCCAATTCCTTATCCACCGAGTGGTCTGTCCATCAAACCCATGCCTCTCTAGTTTAGAGAGAAGGATATCGTGCGGGACAGTGTCAAAAGCTGACCGGCCTGTAGTTGCCTGGGTCCTCCTTATTCCCCTTTTCAAAAGTAGGGTTTAAGTTCCCTCTCTTTAAGTCATCCGGGACCTCACCAGACCGCCACGACTTTTCAAATACAATGCCCAGTGCCTTGGCAACTTCATTCACCAGTTCCCTCAGGACCCGTGGATGGATCTCATCAGGTCCCATGGACTTGTGCACCTTCAAGTTCCTCAAATGTTCCCGAACCTGCTCTTCGAGTACAGCAGGCGGTTCTTCATCCTCGCAGTCCTCGCTTGTGCCTTCTACAGCTTGGGTGGTGAGACAAAAGCCCTTATCAGTGAAGACTGAGGCAAAAAAGTCAATGAGTACCTCAGCCTTCTCCACGTCCCAGGTAACCAGGACACCGGTTTCCTTCCGGAGGGGGCCTACATTCTCCTTGGACTTTCTTTTGTCCCCTACATAGCTATAGAAGCTTTTCTTGTTGCATTTTATATCCCTGGCCAGATTCAATTTTGTCAGGGCTTTAGCCTTCCTCACGCGATCCCTGGCCACTCGCACAGCCTCTTTGTAGGCTACCTGTCTCCACTTCCACCCTTTATAGGCTTCCTTTTTCACTTTCAGTTGGTCCAGGAGCTCCTTGCTCATCCACGCCGGCCTCCTGGCCTTTTTGCCTGACTTGTTCTTCATCGGTATGCATCTCTGCTGAGCTTGGAGGAGGTGCTCCTTGAATGTGGACCAACTTTCCTGGGCCCCTCTTCCCTCCAGGGCCGCCTCCCATGGCACTTGGCCCATCAGGTCCCTGAAAAGGCCGAAGTCCGCCTTCTTGAAGTCTAGAGCAGAGAGCTTGCCATGTAGTTTCCTTGCTGCCCCATGGATCTTGAACTCCACCGTGTCATGGTCGCTGCAGCCAAGGCTGTCCTTTAGTTTCACATCCCCCACCAGTCCCTCCCTGTTGGTGAGCACAAGGTCGAGAATGGCACCCCTCCTTGTCATCTCCTCTATTGCCTGCAGGAGGAAGTTATCATCCATGCATTCCAGGAACCTCCTGGACTGCCTGTGCCCTGCCGTGTTGTCTCTCCAACAGATGTCAGGGTGGTTGAAGTTCCCCATGAGGACCAGGGCCTGTGACCGTGAGGCTGCTCCTATCTGGCTATAGAGCGCTTCATCTGCTCTGTCTTCCTGGCCAGGTGGCCTGTAACAGACCCCACTGTAACATCCCCTGTCCGTCCCCGTCCTCTAATCTTGACCCACAAGCTCTCTGTCAGCTCCTCCTCCATCCCCAGGCGGAGCTCCACACACTCCAGCCAGTTGCTGACGTAGAGAGTGACAACCCCTCCTCGTCTCCCCTTCCTGTCCTTTCTGAAAAGCCTATACCCCTCCATGTTGACACTCCAGTTGTCCGAGTCATCCCACCACGTCTCCGTGATGCCAATAAGGTCATAGCCCTGCTCGTGTGCATGCGTCTCCAGCTCTTCCTGTTTATTTCCCATGCTGCGTGCATTGGTATAGAGACACTTCAGCTGGGCCCCCGACAAGGCCGACTTGCTGGCTGGAGCGACGGGAGTTCTTTCGGACCACAGTTTAAGTTCATTTGCACCTACCTGCGATCCTTCCTCAGCTTCTGGACCCTCGGTGCTGGCACTGGCGCCATGCTGACAGCAGTGGGCTGAACTGTGCTCCCCCTCCCCCAGCAACACTAGTTTAAAGCCCTCTGGACGAGCCTGGCAAGTCTTTGTCCAAGCACCCTCTTCCCCCTCTTGGTTAGGTGCACGCCATCCGCCCCTCGCAGCCCGGGCTTCTCAAAGCACGTCCCGTGGCCTAGTTACCCAAAGCCCTGCCTGTAGCACCACTCCCTGAGCCATGAGTTGACCTGCCAGATACTTCTGGCTCTTTCAGGTCCCTGCCCTTTGACCGGGATGATTGATGAGAATACCACCTGCACCCCAGAATCTTTGCCTGTTGAACCTAGAGCCCTGAAATCCCTTTTGATGTTTCTCAGGCTGCTGTCGGCTGTGTTGCTGGCCCCCACATGAAACACCAGGAGTGGATAATAGTCTGTGGGCTGAATGAGGCTAGGTATTCTCTCAGCGACGTCCCTGATATGAGCCCCCGGGAGACAGCATACCTCCCGAGAGAGCGCACTGGGTTGGCAGATGGGTGCCTCCGTACCTCTCAGGAGGGAGTCACCCACTACTACCACACGTCTCTTTTTCTTGGTAGCGCTAGTTATCACATGAGCTGGCCGGGCTGCCTTGCACGGCTCCAGTGCCTTCCCCGAGGTCCTGGGTCTTACTTCTTCAGTCTGCAGAGCAGCAAAGCGGTTCTGCAGGGGCACCTCAGGGTTCTGGGGAAGCTGCTTCTTCCTCCTTCTGCAACTCATATGTTATTTATTATGTTATTTATTTCATATGTTGAATATATAAGGTGTTAAAGCAAGATTTTCTCCAGAGAAGGAGTACTCCAACATTGCAATCCTCCCTTTATGTTCTACCATGAATATGATTTGATGTAGACCTACAAAGATTAAAATTAATAACAATTGTGGTGATAGAAAAACAATGAGGTTGTCAGAGGATTATAGATGTCTGCATTACCCTATATAAAATCTAAATTCATTAGATTTCTGGAGAAAACCATTTATGTAATTCTTAGAAATAAAATCAGCAGATTATTTTGAGATCTAATACTAAAAACACAATAAAAATGTATTTTAAGAAAACCCTTGGTTATTCATATAACTGTTTATAAACTCTAAATACCTTCCAGAAATTATTGAAATGAAAATTTTTCTTTTCCTCATATGCACATCAAATGCAGATACAAATTAATGCAAGTTACTTGTATGATCTCTTCCACTACTCCAGGATTGTATATACAGAAGTACAAAATCTACAATAACACAACTAAATTTTTCCTAGGCAGAAGGTATGTTCTGGTTTTGTTTAGTGAGGGGCGGCCTAAGGTGGTAGCTTCTGTAGGAAACTGCTAGAAGTCACTTCCCTTTGTTCAGTGGACTCGGCCGGGCCTAGTAGCAGAATGGTAGCAGAATGTTCTGTGATAACGCCTCTGCAATAGCGTATTTAAGAAAGGGAAAACAGAAGAAAAAGAGAGAGAAGATGTGAAGCAGCTGAGCGGAGGCAGAGAGGGGGAGGCGCGGGCCTCATGGGCCTTGCAGGCCTCACCCTCTGGCCTCCTGCTGAGCAGCCGACTGGGCCCAACTCAGCCCGCCCCGGCTGCAAGGAGTGGAGAGGAGATGAAATGTGAATGAGATGTAAAAAGGATCCTGAGAGGCATCTGCCAGCCTGTTGTGAAGAATTTTTCTTGTGAGAGGAATGGCTGCAGACCCCAAGGTCAGTGAAGAAGGAGGGGGAGGAGTAACGCGGCTCCTGGCCAAGACTCCCCTGCAGCCTGTGGTGACGACCATGGTGGAGCGGGTTGTCCCCCTGCAGCCCATGGAGGTCCACGGAGGGGCAGAGATCCACCTGCAGCCCATGGAGGACCCCACACTGGGGCAGGTGGAGGCCTGAAGGAGGCTGTGGCGCATGGAGGGCCCGCTGGGGCAGCTGTTCTTGGAGAGACTGCACCCCCTGGAAGAGATGACCCACACCGAAGCAGTTTCACGAAGGACTGTGGCCCGTGGGAGGAAGCCCACGAAGGAGCAGGGAAAGAATGTGAGGAGTACTTCCCCCAACAATGAAGCAGCTGCATGAAACAATGCATGATGAACTGACCGGGACCCCCATTCCCTCTTCCCCCCTGTGCCACTCGGGGCTGGGGGAAGGTAGTAGAGATAATGTTAAGCCTGGGAAGAGGGAGGGGTGGAGGGTGGTTATCTTGTTCCCTGTCTCATTCTTCTGCTAATTTGAGAAATAAATGAATAGTTTTCCCCAAGTCGAGTCTGTTTTGCCCGTAACGGTAACTTTAAGGATTTCTCCCTGTCCTTATCGCAAGCCTCGAGCCTTTTTTTCTTATATTATCTCCCCCTATTCTCTTGGAGGGTGGAGGGAGTGAGAGAGAGACTGCATAGTCTGGTCCTGATCAGGGCTGAACTACGACAAGGTGTCAAGCTTTAAAATAGTTTCTGAGGAAATTTTATAAAACTCTGTCTTTCACTTTACATTGAAGGGTTTTTTTTTTTAAAGAGAGTAACGTAAAAATTTATCTGTTCCATGTCAGTATAAAAAAAATGGGTAACAAACATTTTCTTTTATTTCAGACTTTCAAATATATGTTCCATTCCTCAGTAAGAATAATGAAAACATACCAGATGAAAATGTGTCAACTTCCATTTAAATCCTTACACTTGCTTTTGGGCATTTCATTATTTTTTAATAATTAACATTAACGTATCTTTTGGTGGGGGTCTTCAGTCTGCTAGAGAAAACAGAAAGTACCAACGTAATCACATAATCACAGACTAGTTTGAGTTGGAAGGGACCTTTAAAGGTCATCTAGTCCAATCCCTCTGCAGTGAGTAGGGAGGTCTCCAACCAGATCAGGTTGTACACAGCCCTGTCCAGCCTGGCCTTAAATGTTTTCAGGGACGGGGCATCTACCACCTCTCTGGGGAACTTATTCCAGTGCCTCACTAACATCATCATAAAAAATTTCTTCCTTATATCTAGTCTAAATCTACCCTCTTTTAGTTTAAAACCATTACCCTTTGTCCTATCACTACAGGCCCTCTTAAAAAGTTTGTCCCCATCTTTCTTACAGGTCCCCTTTAAGCACTGAAAGGTCACAAAAAGGTCTCTCTGGAGCCTCCTCTTCCCCCGGCTGAACAGCCCCAACTCTCTCAGCCTGTCTGCATAGAAGTGCTCCAGCCTCTGATCATTTTTGTGGCCTTCCTCTGGAATCACTCCAACTGCTCCATCTCTTTCCTGTGCTGAGGGCTCCAGAGCTGGATGCAGTATTCCAGATGAGGTCTCACTAGAGGGAAGTTCAGGGGCAGAATTACCTCCCTCAACCTGCTGACCACGTTTCTTTTGATGCAGGCCAGGATATAGTTGGCCTTCTGGGCTGCAAGTGCACATTGACAACTCGTGTCCAGCTTTTCATCCACCAGTGGCCCCACATCTTTTTTCGGCAGGGCTACACTCAATCCCTTCATTCTCCAGGCTGTATTGATACTGGGGGCTGCCCCAACCCAAGTGCAGGACCTTGTACTTGGTCTTATTGAACCTCATGAGGTTCACATGGACCCACTTCTTGATCCCACTGTCTATGTCATTCATGAATATGTGTTGTGGTTTTGTGTGTGTTTTTTTAAACAGTACCGTCCTAGTATGGACGCTTGAGGGACATCACTTGTCACCGACCTCCATCTGAACATTGAGCTGTTGACCACTACCCTCTGGATGTGACCATCCAAACAATTCCTCATCCACCAAACAGTCCCCCCATCGAATCCGTATCTCTGCAATTTAGAGAGAAGGATGTTGTGGGGGACCATGTCAAAGGCCTTACAGAATTCCAGGTAGACAACATTTGTTGCTCTTCCCTTGTCCACTGATGCAGTCACTCTATCATAGAAGGCCACTAGGCTGATGAAGCAGGACTTGCTCTTGGTGAAGCCATGCTGACTGTCTCCAACTACCTCCCTGTCCTCCATGTGGCTCAGCATAGCTTCTAGGAGAATCTGTTTCATGATCTTCCCAGGCATAGAGGTGAGGCTGACAGTTCCCAGGTAACAGATGTGTTTGTGGGATAAAAACATTCACTAGGGCTTACTCTGAAAGACTAACAAAAATTTTCATATTAAAGCATTAAACAATTTCCCCTGTACTGAAGTAAGCATCTGGGGAGAATAAATATTAGCTAAGCAGTTTACTGGTAAATATGTACATTTATTGTCCTAAATTACTTGATGAATATATATCAGTCCAAGCTATTTGTTAGATCACTGCCACTTGCCAAACCAGAGTTTAGATTGCTGAAACAGATTCAAACTTCAGCACATTTAAAAGAAAGAATTTATCTATATGTAAATCAGCTACATGAATTCATTTGAATGAAATATACTCATGGAAACAAACTACCTAGACTGTAAAGTTAAGTACTACCACGTTTTAAAATATAAAAGGAAATTAATATTTTTTACTGGAAATAAAAGATCATTGACTATGACAAATGTGAAGCATTTCTTAGTTGATCAGTTTACATATTTTTATATGTAAAATAGAAATACTTTTAGTTTGCTTAACAGTGAATGACACACTGAAAATTGTTTTAAATAATTTACTTTCTATTGAATGTAATAAATTAGTGCATAATACTGTGCTCTGGATCCATGTAATAAATGAAATTTTGTTTTAAAATGCTTCTGTAGGGCTTAAAGGTATAAATACTACTGAAACCTGAAGTATGATTGTAGTTAACGTCATTTCTAGACATAGTCATGTGGAAATTTTGTGGATCTTCAGGTAATCTGATGAGGAAGCATTTATCTGGGTACAAACTTCTTTCATCTCTGGCTTTCACCTCCAGATCTGGAAAGCTAAATTTAAATGTCATCAATATAGGTGTCTACAAGTGAGTGCAGTCTTCATGCCTCTGCATGCCTCTGTTATATATCGTGAAGAGCCAGTCAATTTATCCAAAGAGGCATTTGGTTGACCAGTTATTCAAGTATCCACCTGTAGGTAGCTCAATGTTTTTCTCTAGGATCTGTTGACAACTATGATTACATCTCCACTGGGAATAACGAGAGGGAAGATACACAGGAGCATGCATTGACATATCCATGCAGAAATCTAAATTCAGCGTGCAGATTCTCAGTGGGACTACCCAGCTACTGGGAAACTAGAACAACATTCTTGCACTCCCCTCAACCCCAACTATGCAGTGTTCATAAAAAAAAAACCAATGAAACAACAACAAACAAAACAAACACCACCACCCCCGTCCAAATATGTAATTACTCTTTATGTCAATAAAATGCAGCTGCTTCCAATGTCAGAATAATCTGGAGAGAAATTCAGTATCCTTCACTACCTCATTCAGACCAAGTCACAGTGTAGCCATGAGTTTATCAGTTTCTCATCTTCAAATTACATCTTGAAAAGAGACACCTTTAAACAAGTCTATCATCATCTAAATCAGAATGCTGAAAGAGTTGAACAAAATATCAGTCAGATGGCCATCGCTCGGTTTGAAAAATCCAACACCACAGCCACAGAAGACTAAGACTTTAATAATGGGAAGTAGGTTTAAAGAGAAAAGCCATAAGACCTGTAAGGATCTGGAGATAAAAATCACTGCTGAAGTAATTAAATATCACTGAATTCATTCAGTTTGTTGTAACTGACCAGGAGCTTTATTTGCAGATTAAATTATAATTAGTGAATAAATCCTCAACTGGAAAGGGTTGTTTTATTAGCTAAATTATGTTTTGTTTCAGTGATTGCAAAATGGCTCAGATGTAAATAGGCACATTTTTTATGGAACTGAAGTAATAGAGATCTGCTGTTTACATAGTATTTTCATTAAAATGTTCCCTTGGATTTATTATTTTATTTTATTTTACTTTACCTTTTTTGTTTTTGCCATAAAGTTCATTTGTTTCTCAGTCTATTTACAATTTCACATACTGAGGTATGTGAGGAGGCATTGCTATCAACAGCACTTGCTTTTAATGCTGCATATTTAAACAGACTGGTTTTTCAGTCCTTGTCTGAGCAAATATGAATCTCAATTGCTTAGAGAATCCATAAATTTGTATGCAAGTTGTGCGTTTATTACACGACAACTACCAATCTATGTATACTAGTACCTAATTTTCAACTGCTGTCATTTTAATGATGATCAGACTAAAATAAGTAAGACCAATAAGCCAGAGCTAGCTTCAGCAAAGTCAAACTATCTACCAGTTTATTATTTGGCTCATAGAATACACAAAAAAAAAAAAAAAAAAAAAAAAGAGAGAACTTGCTATTTACTGGCTTTATGTTAAACAATGGTGTCTCTTTTCCTCCTCGTACCTTTATAGTGTCACTTAAACTGTCTGGGATAGCAAGTCACCACATATTTACACCAGTTTAGTGACCGCACACTGTGGGGAAAAAAGCAAATCTTATTATACCTACTAGGTAACCAAATTTCCAGAAATTATTATTGTCTTCTACAAAATAATTTAATCTAATGATGTATGCTAGTGAAAGTTGTTACAGTATTTACAAAAGCCTTTTAGCATTTGGAAAAGCCTCTGTTGTCTTCTCAAACCCTTATTAATATAATCCTGATTATTTTATTTCCTCCCTATGACGCTTTACTGTAGAATAGAAAATGTGATTGATTCAACTACAGTAGTAATTTGGAAGGTAGGTGTGAGTACGAACGTTGCTCAATTTTTCAAACCAGGTTTACAAAGATGGTATTTATGACCTACATTTGTGTCGTAGTTCAGCCTCAGTCGGGACTAAGCTACACAGTCTCTCTCTCGCTCCCCCCACCATCCGAGGGAATAAGGAGAGATAACATAAAAAAAAAGGCTCAGGTTTGAGATAAGGACAGGTAGAGATCCTTAAAGTTACTGTTACGGACAACACAGGCTTGACTTCAGGAAAACTGTTCATTTATTATTAAAACCAAAGCACAATAACGAGAAAGAAACAAAGTAACATCTTCCCACCCCTCCGTCTTACCGGGCTTAACTTTACGTTCAATTATCTCTACCTCCTTACCCCTCCCCAGCGGCACAGGGGGGATTTGGGAGTGGGGGTTATGGTTAGTTCATCACAAGTCAATTTACACAGCTCCTTCTTCTTCAGGGGAAGAACTCCTCACATTCCTGCCCTGATCCAGTATGGGGTCTCCCCCACGAGCTACAGTCCTTTGTGAAATGCTCCAGCGTGGGTCATTTATTCCGTGGGGTGCAGTCCCTCCAAAATGGCTGCCATAGCATAGATGCCCCATGGGCCACAGCCTCTTTCAGGCATCCACCTGCCCCAAAGTGTGGCCCTCCATGGGCTGCAGGTGGATCTCTGCCCCTCCGTGGGCCTCCATGGGCTGCAGGGGCACCGCCTGGCTCACCATGGGCTGCACCACAGGCTGCAGGGGAATCTCTGCCGGGAGCAACTTTATTCCTCCGCCTCCTTCTTCACTGACCTTGGCATCTGCAGCCGTTCCTCTCACAATAAATTCTTCACAACCAACTCAGGTAGACACCTCTCAGGTTCTCTTCACATCTCCTTTCTTCACTCTCTTGTGGCCAGGCTGTCTCGAAACAGGCCCAGACAGCCGCCCAGTGGGAGGCCAGAGCCTGAGGGCCGCAAGGCTCACAAGGCTTGCGCCTCCCCCTCACTGCCTCCACTTCAGCTTCTTCAAATCTTGTTTTTCTCTTATTTCCCCTTCTTAAACATGTTATCACTGAGCTGTTATCAGGGAACATTCTGGCAACAACTGGCTTGGCCGTGGACAGTGGTGGGTCAGCCCTAGGCCCAGCCAAGTTCCCTGAACAAAGGGGAAATTTCTAGAAGCTTCTTGCAAGAGCTGCCACCATATATCCCCTCACTAAACAAAACTGACACAGTCATGCAAATCAACTTCTGGCTTCATGGCTAGTGCTGTCCTGAGGGTTTTGCCTTAACAAAGTTAACGACATACTTTAATGTCTAGAAGTCAGCCACAGTCATTGTGGAAGCCCTATCAATGCCTCCAGGTCAAGATCAGAGGGGTGACCTTACAGCAAGGGAGATCTTACAGCAGCAGGCATCCGCTACCGACCTCCAAACCACGACGATAAGGCCCACAAAGCAGTATTTGGGTCACTTAAGCAAGTTGAGGGTCAACAGAACCTGATTCTTACCTGTGACTACCCAGACATTTATTGGAAGAACAACACAGCAGCTCACCTGTCATCTCTCAAGTTCCCGGAATACACAGAAGGCTGCTTCCTCAGACAAACGGTAAGATGTTCCAACCAGGGACGAGGCACTGCTGGACTTGCTGCTCACCAATCAAGAAAACCCAGCCACTTTGACAAATCTCAGTCAGTGATAGCCTTGACCGCAGTGTTCACAATAGCGTTGGGCTTTGGGTCCTACTGAGCACACTGAAGCCTAGTAGCAAAAGAGGTTTCAGGTGACAGAGGCGATCCAGGGCATGAGAAAGGAGGCAGGGAGGAGAGGAGGTCAAGAAGCCCTGGAGAAGAGAAAGAAGATAAGGAGGTGCTGAACGTCTCAGCATAACTGTAACCAATGCAAACGTAAATTTGAGGACAAACTTCATCTCCTTGTTCCAGAGGGGAGATGGAGCCAAGAGGTAACATTCCCCCCAAAAAAGGAATAACCAGACACTCACAGAAACACAAACATTTACTGCTAAATCTACATAGGGTAAACCCCTCAAGAACATGCTGGCAGGAGGAGCATCACAACTGGCAGCAGCTGCAGAGGCAGCGCAGGAAGCAGAGGCCTGGCTTCTGGTCAGACCGTCACTGGGGAGAGGAGGACGGGGAGCACATTCCCCAGCAGCCACTCCACCCAGACACAGGCGCGCATTGCTGGCAGCTTCCCTGTGGTGCCCAGCTCCAGTGGGTGGCCTCAGAGGCACGAGCAGCAGGCGGTGGATGATGTCCATGTGGGCACTCAGGCCTGCAGAGGTGCTGTCCGCTGCCACGGCTGGATGCAGCCTCCTTAAAAGGTTGTTCCTGGGAAGAGCCTGGCAAAGGCACTGGAGGTCCTCAGCTGATCCCGAGGATTGTCTCGATGCAGAGCATCCAAAGGGTCTGGTTCGTCTTCCCAGCCATCTTCCTCCTTCTCCTCCTCTTCGCTGCTGTCTGAGTCAGTGCTCCTGTTCCTGGGCAGCCAGCAGAGCCCAAAGAGCACCAGCAGGCTTTCGGCACAGGCCCAGAACCACCAGTGCTGCCAGGCGGCGAGGAGCACACCTTGCTGGGCCAGTTTGCGTGGCTCCTGGCTGCTCTGCTCCATCTCCTTCAGCAGCCAAGTCATCTCCCAACTCTGCTGTTCCTCATGCTGCACGCGGTCTGGAGCGGTGATGTCCAGGAGGTAGCCCACTCCCAGGACCAGCTGCCCGATGCTGAGCACGGTCAGGAGGGGGCCGATCCCCAGAGCCATGGCCTGGAGGAGGAGAGAGAGAAGGGGCTCAGCGGGGATGGCTGCACGGCGGCTGGGGCAGCGGGGGCCCTGGGACGGGTGGGAGAGGGGCCGAGGGAGCTCGCAGGCAGCTGGGGAAGGTTGGTGAGCGCTGCGGGGACGGGGGCACATCCCCGCAGCCCCCCGGGCACCGGCCGTGGCTGGCAGCCCCGGGCACCTCTGTGCCCAGCCTTGAGGCTGCCGCTTGCCCTGCCCGAGCTGCTCCCCGCAGCGCCTGCGCCCCCGCCCCAGCCCCAGCAACCCTCCGGGGGCCGACGCTTCTGCCCCGGCCCTCGCCCAGCCCGGCCTTGCCCCCGCCCTCCTCCCTCACCGCTGGCCTGAGCCGGACTGCGGCGGCGGCGCTGCCGGCGGGCGCTCCCGGGGACCCCCCCTCTGTGACGTGTCCTCGGTGCCGGCACGGCCGCCGCAGCCCGCCCGCCGGCCACAGCCCTTGTCCCCGGCGCTCCGGGCCCTGCAACGGGCAAAGCAAAAGGCCCCGGGCAGGACACAGCTCCCGGGGCCCCAGCACCTCCCCAGCGACGGCAGCCGGGGCGGCACAACGGCGTCCCCGCTTCGCACAGGGAGCGGCGGGGCCGCCCTGGGCCCGGCCCAGTCCCCCGGACAAAGGGGAAACTTCGAGCAGCTTCGTGCAGAAGCTGCCCCGTAGCCCCCCTCACTACACAAAACCCTCACGTTCTATGTGCTTAGTATTAAAACCAAAGCAGGAAAATGAGGAAGATCACAAAGTAACTTCCCCCCACCCCTTCCTCTTCCCAGGCTGAACTTGCCTCTCTAACTCCTTCCCCTGCCCCGAGCAGCACAGGGGAGAAGAGGGAATGGGGGTTATGGTCAGTCCATCACAAGTTGCATTACGCCGCTCCTTCCTCCTCAGGGGAAGAACTCCTCACGTTCCTCCCCTGCTCCAGCGTGGGGTCCCTCCCACGGGCTACAGTCCTGCTGCGCTGGGTCGTTTCTTCCATTGGGTGCAGTCCTTCCAAGATGGCTGCCACAGCGCCAGCTCCCCACAGGCCACAGCCTCCTTCAGGCACCCGCCTGCCCCAAAGTGGGGTCCTCCACGGGCTGCAGGTGGATCTCTGCCCCTCCGTGGGCCTCCATGGGCTGCAGGGGGACAGCCGGCCTCACCATGGGCTGCACCACAGGCTGCAGGGGAATCTCTGCTGGGAGCAACTTTACTCCTCCCCCTCCTTCTTCACTGACCTTGGCATCTGCAGCCGTTTTCTCTCACAAAACATTCTTCACAATTGCCTCTCAGGTCCTCTCCACATCTAGTCTCAACTTCTTGCAGCCGGGCTGTGCCAAGTCGGGCTCAGATGGCTGGCCAGCGGGAGGCAAGAGGGTGAGGCCTGCAAGGCCCACAAGGCTCGTGCCTCCCCTTCTCTGCCCCGCTCCAGCTTCCTCACATCTTCCCTTTTTTTTTTCTCTTTTTCCCCTTCTTAAATACATTATCTCAGAGGTGTTGACGGGGAACATTGTGCTACCAATTGGCTCAGCCCTGGCCAGCGGCAGGTCCGCCCTGGGCCCGTCCGAGTTCCCCGGACAAAGGGGAAACTTCTAGCAGCTTCTTGCAGAAGCTGCCCCCGTAGCTCCCCCTCACTAAATAAAACTAGGAAAATTTGCTATAGAAAAAACTTGCAAGCTCAGTGGTATTTAGGTGTGAAAATATACTGGTAGAACTGGTTTAGTAATTTAAACATGCATTTTTACATTAGAAACTTAATTATTATAAACAATGCAAACATTTTAAGTAATAAATTCCTGCAAAATCTTCTTACCATCCGTAATAAGTCACATGTCAATAGTGTAATACTGATTTATTTTGCTCTGCATAATAAAAAAAACCAATTTATCTCAAATTTCTGTACAATATAAAAATTGACAAGTTAAACAATTTATACTATGAAATATTTGTTGATGTAAATGATGAAGTAGAGTAACAAATGATGTTTACATATCTCAGGTTTTGAAACATTGCTTGAAAGAAGTAATACGATTTTGTTTTTCTAAAGCTGAATATTGCTGAAAACGTAACTCTGAACGTTCTCTCAAAATGTCTTTGCTTTTGAAAACTGAGATACTCAAAGTCTTTAGCTCTTACTGAAAATTAATTTCATATCTCCATTAATTCTGCCATATGCACATACTTTGTTTCTTGAGACCCAGTGACAAAACAGGGAAAGAAGTTTGGCACTTGCTTCCTTAGATTACCTTAAATTATCTACAGCTATATATATATATTTACATTTAGAAGAGATCCTGTGAGTATGCAATAAGGATTGCTGTCAGTATGGTGTGGGTAGATGTAAAGTGTGTGGATAGCTGGAAATCATAGAATCATAGAATGGTTAGAGTTGGAAGGGACCTTCAATGGTCATCTAGTCCAACCCCCCTGCAAGGAGCAGGGACATCCCCGATTAGATCAGGTTGCTCAGAGACTCATCCAGCCTGGTCTTGAACGTTTCCAGGGATGGGGCTTCCACCACCTCTCTGGGCAACCTGTTCCAGTGTTCTACAACCCTCATTGTAAAAAATTTTTTCCTAATATCTAATCTAAATCTACCTCCCTCTATTTTAAAACCATTACCCCTCGTCCTATCACAACAGGCCCTACTGAACAGTCTCTTCCCATCTTTCTTGTAGGTCCCCTTGAGGTACTGGAAGACCGCTATCAGGTCTCCCCGGAGCCTCCTCTTCTCCAGGCTGAACAACCCCAACTCTCTCAGCCTGTCCTCATACGAAAGGTGCTCCAGCCCTCTTATCATCTTCGTGGCCCTCCTCCACTGGTCCATGTCCTTCCTATGTTTGGGGCCTCCAGAACTGGACACAGTACTCCAGGTGGGTCTCACAAGAGCAGAGTAGAGAGTAGAGGGGGAGAATCACCTCCGTCGACCTGTTGGCCACAGTCCTCTTGATGCAGCCCAGGATGTGGTTGGCCTTCTGAGCCACAAGCAAGCATTGCCGGCTCATGTTGAGCTTCTCGTCCACCAGCACTCCCAAGTCCTTCTCCTCAGGGCTGCTCTCAATCCATTCTCCGCCCAGCCTGTATTTGTGCCTGGGATTGCCATGACCCAGGTGCAGGACCTTGCACTTGGCCTGGCTGAACTTCATGAGGTTGGCACGGGCCCACCTCTCCAGCCTGTCAAGGTCCCTCTGGATGGCATCCCTCCCTTCCAGCGTGTCGACAGCACCACACAGCTTGGTGTCATCGGCAAACTTGCTGAGGGTGCACTCTATCCCACTGTCCACGTCGGTGACAAAGCTGTTGAACAGGGCTGGGCCCAACACGGACCCCTGAGGGACATCACTCATGATCGATCTCCACTTGGACATTGAGCCGTTGACCACCACCTCTGAGTGCGGCCATCCAGCCAACTCCTTATCCACCGAGGGGTCCGTCCATCTGTCGTAGTTCAGCCCTGATCAGGACCAGACTACGCAGTCTCTCTCTCGCTCCCTCCACCTTCCGAGAGAATAGGGGGAGATAATATAAGGAAAAACGGCTCGAGGTTTGAGATAAGGCCAGGGAGAAATCCTTAAAGTTACCGCCACGGGCAAAACAGACTCGACTTGGGGAAAATTATTCATTTATTACTACAAACATCAGGATAATGAGACAGAGAACAAGATAACCTCCCCCCACCCCTCCCTCTTCCCAAGCTTAACATTATCTCTACTACCTTCCCCCCCTGAGCGGCACAGGGGGGAAGAGGGGATGGGGGTTGCGGTCAGTTCATCATATGTTGTTTCACACCGCTGCTTCATGGTTGGGGGAAGAACTCCTCACATTCCTCCCCTGCTCCATTGTGTGGTCCCACCCCTACACCACAGTCCTTCGTGGAACTGCTCCGGCGTGGGTCATCTCTTCCACGGAGTTCAGTCCCTTCAGAACAGCTGTCCCAGTGGGCCCTCCACGGGCCACAGCCGCCTTCAGGCACCCACCTCCCCCAGTACGGGGTCCTTCATGGGCTCCAAGTGGATCTCTGCCCCTCTGTGGACCTCCATGGGCTGCAGGGGGACAACCTGCTCCACCATGGTCATCACCACAGGCTTCAGGGGAATCTTGGCCAGGAGCTGCATTACTCCTCCCCCTCCTTCTGAACTGACCTTGGCGTCTGCAGCCGTTCCTCACAACAGGCTGGTAGATGTCTCTCAGGATCTTTTTTACATCTTATTCACTTCTACTTCTCATCTCCACTTCTTGCAGCCGGGCTGGACTGAGTCGGGCCCAGTCAGCTGCCTGGCGAGAGGCCAGAGGGTGAGGCCTGCAAGGCCCATGAGGCCTGCGCCTCCCCCTCTGCGCCTCTGCCCCTGCTCAGCTTCTTCACATCTTCTCTTCTCCCTTTTTTTTTCTGTTTTCCCCTTCTTAAATACGTTATCGCAGAGGCGTTATCACGGAACATTCTGCTACCAGTCGACTCGGCCTTGGCCAGCAGCGGGTCCACCCTAGGCCAGGCCAAGTCCACTGAACAAAGGGGAGCGACTTCTAGCAGTTTCCTACAGAAGATACCACCTTAGGCCCCCCCTTCACTAACAAAACCACGACACCATCAAACCTATGCTTCTCTAGTTTAGAGAGAAGGATGTCGTGCGGGACAGTGTCAAAAGCTTTGCACAAGTCCAGGTAGATGATATCCGTTGCTCATCCCTTGTCCACCGATGCTGTCACCCCGTCATAGAAGGCCACCAAATTGGTCAGGCACAATTTGCCCTTGGTGAAGCCATGTTGGCTGTCACCAACCACCTCCTTGCTCTCCATGTGCCTTAGCATGGTTTCCAGGAGAATCTGCTCCATGACCTTGCCAGGCACAGAGGTGAGGCTGACCAGCCTGTAGTTGCCTGGGTCCTCCTTGTTCCCCTTTTTAAAAATGGGGGTTATGTTCGCTCTCTTCCAGTCATCGGGGACCTCACCAGACCGCCACGACTTCTCAAATACAATGGCCAGGGACTTGGCAACTTCATCTGCCAGTTCTCTCAGGACCTGAGGATGGATCTCATCAGGTCCCATGGACTTGTGCACCTTCAGGTTCCTCAGATGTTCCCGAACCTGCTCTTCGAGTACAGTGGGTGGTTCTTCATCCTCGCAGTCCCTGCTTGTGCCTTCCACAGCTTGGGTGGTGAGACAAGAGCCCTTATCAGTGAAGACTGAGGCAAAAAAGCCATTGAGTACCTCAGCCTTTTCCATGACCTGGGTAACCAGGACACCGGTTTCCTTTCGGAGGGGGCCTACATTCTCCTTAGACTTTCTTTTGTCCCCTACATAGCTATAGAAGCTTTTCTTGTTGCTTTTTATATCCCTGGCCAGATTCAGTTCTGTCAGGGCTTTAGCCTTCCTCACTCTATCCCTGGCCACTCGCGCAGCCTCTTTGTAGTCCTCCCAGGCTACCTGTCCCCACTTCCACCCTCTATAGGCTTCCTTTTTTACTTTCAGTTGGTCCAGGAGCTCCTTGCTCATCCACGCCAGCCTCCTGGCCTTTTTGCCTGACTTGTTCTTCATCGGTATGCACCTCGGCTGAGCTTCGAGGAGTTGCTCCTTGAATGTGGACCAACTTTCCTGGGCCCCTCTTCCCTCCAGGGCCGCCTCCCATGGTACTTTGCCCATCAGGTCCCTGAAGAGGCCAAAGTCCACTCTCCTGAAGTCTAGGGCAGAGAGCTTGCCATGTAGTTTCCTCACTGCCCCATGGATCTTGAACTCCACCGTGTCATGGTCGCGGCAGCCAAGGCTGTCCTTCAGTTTCTTGCTGGTAACTATACAATAACCTACACTCTTTCTACTTTACCTTTCAATGCTGACTGAAAAAGTTTTACCTTTTCTCCAAACTTGGTGCCTAAATGGTAAAATGTACCCTTTGCTGGATAATTACATTAATAAGGGAATACAGCATCCCTGAAGATACTGAGGTACCATGAGACTGTGTAAATGGCAGGAATGACCTTTAAGACAATGTTTAAATAACTACGTCTTTCTTAATGCAATCTTCTCTGCTAGGGTTGTCTGGACACAAACATTGTAATAGTCTTTTGGGACATGAAATTCCAATCTTCTTGAGTTAATGCCTAAAAAGAACATAATTTAATTTATTTTTTTGTTTTCTTCTCTGCCAAGGGGGCTTCAAATACATTGGCTACCTCTTGCAAGATCTGCTGCAGTTCTGAGATGTGGATTTATTTATTAGACCTGCAAATACTAAATCATTTTCAAACAGAACACTGAAGATAATGTATAATGTCTCTGAATCACAGAGACAGTTTAAAGATATATTTAAATATTTAAGCAACATACACGTAACGAAGCTTAGGCTATCAATGAACTTCTAACATATTGTAACTATGTTATGTGGTTTCTCTAAAATTCTTTTAGTATTTCTGTAATGAAATCCGTTTTGGAACAGCAGTGAAATGCAACATATTTATAATTCAGCCTCCAGCTCAACACACAGATGGAGAGACACTAATTGTTCAGGTATGTTAGAGTTGTCTTACATGCACCTGCATTTGTCACATAGTAGACACAGCTGGAAGCACCCACTCAGTTCTACACAGTGTTGATTATGCATTTTGTGCAAGAAAAAATATTGAGGGCAGGAGAGTACTTTTAAAGATGTCTTTACTATACACACAGTGCCAGAATAATATGCCAAGAAATAAAAATGTACAATGCAATACAACTTTAACACAGGAGTGAAGGGGGGTGATGTGTTCTTTCAGAAGATATTTCAGATGAATTAGTTATGTTCTGACTGACATCAATCTGTGAAACATACTGATGGTATAATAATTTTTATTAGAAAGCAATGTGGAAAATGCTTTGAATAAAACTCCTGTTCTTTTCTTCTTGCAGGTAGGATGCTAGAAAAGGGTCAAAACAAGACTCCTAACAGCCAGTAATTGAAAAGCAGAATTCCTATACAATATTCTGATTCTCTGCTGTTTCTGTTGTGCTACTGGTCCTTCTCTAACATTTGCAGATGAAGCTTCCATCTCATCTCGTCCTCAAGCCAACTTATAAATTAGCAGTTCTAAAGTAAACAATTCATGTTTAATTCAATTTAATGGAATTGAATTCAATTTAAATAAGGCAGTAGATGTGCAGGTTATATGCAAAATAATTTTCATGCATACTCATGCTTATCTCTAAGATATCAAAAAGGTACTGGGGCATTGGGAACTGTGAGATTCACTGGCACAAAGTAATTCACTCTGTCCCAGTTTGTGGTTGCATATCAGTATGAAAGGGATTCCTAATTACCCCTCAAAGTCTCAGTCTGGAAATGTTTTGAATCTTCCGATGGCATGTGTCCCATTTGTATAATTTAATTTTTACTTCTAGAATTTATGTATTCTGCATCCTAGACATAATTTATACTATTTTAATAGCATAGCTCAGGGCATCCTGAAGATACGTTTTGAAACAGAAATTGATGGGAGAATTCCTTCTTATGGCGAAGTGGTGTAATTCCAGCTGACATAGATAGTAGAGCTCTTTTTTGAGTTATATACTTCTCTCTTTGTTTTCAACCACTCTTTGGGATACAGATAAAAAATCTTTTTATCATGATTGATAAAAAAATCCAGGATTAAAATAAATTAAATTAACAAATACTTTGACTGCAAAACTGTATGTATTTTAAAGAATTACCTTCCTAAGAAAGTGTTGTAAAGCAGTTCAATTATTCTTCCTTACTTTCACAAATCGGGTTTGGTTGATCTATTGTCATTTTCAGGAGTCCCATTCACCTCTCTACTGCGTCTCATTCCTGTCATTGCAGAAGTCATAGTCATCCTTGAAATTCCCTCAAATATTTGAGTGAGCTGTCAGTGTGACTGTCCACTTAGTGAGAAGACATAATTCTCTCACGGGGAAGCAGAAAGGGAGAACAAACTGCTCCCTCCTTCGGATTATTTATTCACATAGCCTGGAAGGCACAACTCACAGGTCCACTCTGCAACTTTTTCCCTGTTCCTCCTCTCTGGCTTCCTGCTACTGATTCAAAGAAACAGCAAATATTTCCTCTAGTTATACTTTTTTTCTCAGTTCTTTGTGAAGAACACTTTCTAGTTTGGCACTTTTCCACATATAGATTTCAAAATTACTTTGTTAAAGTGGGTTTTTGTTTGTTTTCCCCAATAGTGCACACCACTTAATGTTTTCATGTAAAGACTCTGGAACATAAAATGTTGTTTGTTTTTTTTTGTTCCTTTTAGGGTTTTTTTTTTTATTTGAAGAAAAGTGGAACATAAAACTTTAGGGAAGAACATTGGACATAGAGTAAATTAGAGTGAAGCAAAGCAAATTTTCGAGAAGGGATAAATATCCAGAAGAATTATAAAATATCAGGAAGTCCTCAATAAGTTCCTTGAACCTGTTTAGAAATGTATTATTATAGGCAAGCATGTCTAAATGTTTTCATCATATGCTGTTTTAGAATTGAACCAATCAGAATTCAAGACTGGAAGAAGTTGTAAGTCTGCTCATAACACGGAATGTAGTGGACTTGAGGAAGGTACATCAGCAGCAAAATTAAAAAATGGAGAAGAAAACAGTTTGGAATTTGGAGAAATTTTGCTTCGGGTAGAATGAACTTACAGCTACAGAAAGATACTGACTTTCTTTTTGTATCTGTGCTTGCAAAATTTCTTCGAACTTTTTCCCTATTTAGACTGAAGGCTTTGAGAGCCGGAGAAGATACTGTTTCCTTTCACTGTTTCAAAAAAGTGTTGCTTTGGTGCTTTTTTTTTTTTCCTTTTTTTTTTCTTTGAACAAAAATCCCAAACATTTCAACATTTTCATAGAATGGAAAAGATTTGAAGTGTACATCTCCAGATTGAAAAAAGTTCAATGTTTTCATTCAGTTTTTTTTTTTCTGGAGAAATGACACTGGGACTTTAATTTGAGCATCACACACTTTCTATTTGAAACTTTGCTGAGTATTATGAGTTTTGAAAGCTCAATATCTTAACCTCAGCCTATTTTGATGAAAAGGCATTTAATAAAAAAATTCTTCCATCTGTGTTAGTAATTTGCTATTGCTTCTCTTCCACTAAGAACAAAACATCATTCTCTAAGAGATCAGGCAACCTGAGAAGGATTTCTCCCTGTTTCTCTCTTCAGTCAGACAAACATAAAAAAGATTGTAACTGGATTAAATATAGCCTCAAAAAATGCCCAGATTACAGCAAAATGTCAAGTGGGCCAAATTACCTTTACAATCATCTTTCTATCAAATACTTCAAAGTCTCTAAGTTATGTATGAATAGTGTTAGATTACTGAAAAATAGATCTCTTGTGTATAACAAAGGAATGAGTATTTTGGAAAAGCTAATTTTCCTAAGGATAATAAACTCTTGCAGGTGTCATTCTACAAAAGAATTAAAAACTAGTACTTTTAGAATTTGGGAAGGCTAGATTTAATACTAGAAGATACATTATAGGGTTGGCTAGGCTTTGTCTGAAAAGAAGTGAATGATGTGAGACTTACATAAAAAGATGGAATGATCTGTGCTCAGCAGTATCATGGACTTAATATTAGTATTTTTAAAATTAAATACATGCCAATTTTTGTCAGTGAGTAGTGACTTCAGTGTCGTTTTTCATTAAAAAAAATAGATAAAAAAATAGATGGAGCTATCAGTATGGTAATGGGGAAAATAATAAAAAAGACAAAACAAAAGAAATGCCTGTATACACAGTCAGTGTGGAACATTTCAGTAATTTTACCACTATATAAAAATGTTTGAATAATGAATACAGAAGAGAGAATCATTTATTTCAGCAATAATAACAACACTCTTACCGTATTTTTTTTCCTGGGAAACAGTGTTACTTAATTGTATGAAAAGTGATTAGGGAACTAGAGTGAGCCTGAAGAGTGATTTCAAAGTTGCTCTTATTATTCAAAGACAGAAATTTCTGATAAAGGGAAAGAAAAGATGTGACTAGCATTACGCTACTGTGTTACTGGGAAATGGCCATAACTAAAACTTATGTATAACCTCATATGTTCACATAAAAGGTATCGTTATTATTCCCTTGATTTTAGGTGGGTCCATTAAGAATTCACTTGGCTGTTTTACCTCTGACCTGACAACGAGGGAAATTAGTCCCAACCAGTAAAACTGTATCTGTAAAACAAAACAGTTAGTGCTAATGACTTGACATCTATGTTATCAGAATTTCAGAGAGTTTTTACTACCACTGTCTCTAGTCTGATTTTGATGGATATGAGTAGTGGAATTGCTCTAGGTGGTCTGCTGAAGAACATCTGATCTACTTGCATCCAAAGGAAATCCAGATAGTGTACCCTGAGAATATTCTGTGATGTGTACTAAAATATGATGAATGGGAAAACCAAGCAGTTTGCTTCACATGGTACATTTGATACAAGATAAAACAGTAATGTAACACACCTATATAAATTCTTTCAATGTTTTCAGCTCATATTAAAAACATCTAGTTTCAGAAATGTTGCCTAAGTTGGTGGAAATGGCTTTTAAAAATATCACACATAAACCAAATTGATTTATTGCAGTCACAGTCACATGGAAGGTGCAACAAATATGCCACACTCATTCTTCTTCCATGGTAGAATCAACATTTCAGAGAATGAAATTCGTAATTATCCCTGACTAAGAAATATCGCATAGTAACACATCTCATGGTCTCACTCACATCTCCAGTCATTATGGAATTCGCTCTCTAAAGAATCAAGTGTCGACTACAGAAACCAAATCCCAGAGTGTTGCTTAGCCTTACTCAAGTAACTCTAAAAGGCAAAGGATCACAGAAAATATTTGTCTCTCTTTCATGCTAACAAAAGTTTTTCTTTGTTCTTTTTTTTTTCTTCTTGCAAATGTCATAATTTTGTAATAGTTTTTATGCAGGTTTCCAAGATAGATTTTTATCGCTGAAACTGAAAATGTGGGGGATTTTTGTCTCCTAAGAAAAAAAAGGACTGATAAAAATTGAGCTATGACCTTATGATTTAGTGCAAAGTGGGCAGAAATCAAAGGTAGCACAATTGTTTTCCATTGATGTGTTAGCCAAAGAGAATCCCAGTATAAAGTCTATGTGTGAAAATGTCAGAGAGTAAATAGGACTGTGGGAAAGAAAAAAAAAAACCTGTTTAGCTCAGATCACCAATGTGTAGCTTGAGTTTAATTCTGCAGTGAATACTTTTTCATGGTACCTGGTTATACCAGGCGAGATCAATAGCTCATATAAAGTTACTTCATTGTAATTAAAATGTACTGAATTACCTCAGATAAGATTCTGTTCCAAGTGTTTCGGAGTTAAACTTCTGCATCAGCTCTGGGAAAGTGAAGTGGCTCCAATCCCATGCACAATATAATATTAACTTCTTATGCAACTACAGAGTGTAAGCAAACTTGTCCAGAGAGGACATACAGAGTAACAGACTTCCTCTTCTTCCCTAGAATACAAGATTAGGGCCAGACTCAACAGGGAATAGATTAGTTAGTGATCTTGAGCCTCTGAATGAAATGTCTGGTCATCTTACAGGTTTATGTCAAATTCTAGCACAATCATCTCAGTTCCAAGATTCCTTCTGTTCAACAGGGATGTTAATGAGAACATGGCTTTTTTCATTGACATAGTGGTTTGACATGATACTATTGAATCAAAAATGCACTGCCTGGTTCTTAAGTTGCTATGTTGTTACTATCACACTCAGACTTATTTCTGTGGACTAATAAGGATGAAGCATAACAACAGGGTTAAATAATTGAAAGAATAGTATTTTGAAACAAGTGCTAGTACTCTGCAAGACAAGAAATGTACTTTGTATATGAATAATGTAATACCTTTTGTGGGTACTATTGTGGATGCAGTATAATTATCAGATAGATCTTGTGAGAAAATACATTTCACATCCTTCTCTGTGACTATTGGGGGAAAAAATCTTTAGAAAAGAAAACCATCCCTTCAACCTGAGCATTGAATTCCAGTAATTGTTTGCACTCATTCTTGGGAAAAGGTGCATGAAGCTGATTAGATATTTTAAAACAAAACCTTCTCCTTAACAATGTTGATTTGTTGAAAGAGAAGCTGGTCACAAAATCACATCTGGATGACACTTCTAGTAGGCTTCTCATTACTGGAAAAGAATTTCAGGTCAAACCTGTAGTGAATGAACAGGAATCCAAGGCAAATGATGGCTTAAAAAGGGTTAGATCACCCCCTTATGAGAGCTAAACGCTTTCTAATTCATAGGATTGATTTATCTTCACTAATTGTGATGTCTTCTTCCTACTGTCATTTGACTTTACAGTGCCCCAACCTCAGAGTCTTTTGAGGTGGACCAGGTACGGGTATATTAGTAGATATTCCAACATCTTTCATTACTTTATAATTCAAAACTCTCAAGCAATTAAACAAGCAATCAGCCTCCTACCTTCCAAATACCAAGAAGGAATATCACACTACTATTTTGCACAAGACTTATTACAACCTGTTAGAATATGGTTTAAATGCTTTATTTTTAAAATTAGGTTTCAGGATGAAAAAAAAAATTCAATCTATAAATTCTAGTGTTTAGAAAACAAATCTAGATCTATATTTTCAAATAACAGGTTTGTGTACTATCTGCTAGGACTTCCTAAGGTTAGGCTATGTTAGGGTATGAAAGTGCAAAATTCTAATTAAAATGCTGAACTGCAGATCATGGAGTACTTATATCAAGGCATAACTAAATATGTAAGATGAGGTTGATGTGAGCAGCCATAAAGTTGGCCTGGTTAGGAGAGGAGAATTATCGATCAGAAAAAAATGTCTGCTGAAAAGTACTCACAGAGAAACTGCCTGCCAGCCTGGGAGCCATGAGCCCAGGACTAGGCCTGGGAACCAGAAGCATCCTTGAAAAGTGCAGCTGGCCTCTTTGAAGTGCAGCTGGAGTACCTAGAAACCAGAGACATCCTCAGATACCATTGTTAAGTGCGAAACCAAGGAACTGTAGCAGCAGCTTATCATCTGAACAAGTAGAAACAGTCTGGGAAAATAAAATGGGTCTGAAGGAATAGAACACAGCATCGTTACCCATGAAAAATAAAAATTAACAGCATCTATTGGCTGTTCCAAGTGGTGATTTCCTACGCTTTCTAATGTCTCTATAACAATGATTTAATTTTTACCCCAATTGGAGCCTCTCTCTGAGAACTTCCTGTGCTGCATGCACTTTTCACTTCCTACACAGGCTAAACTCCCCACAAAACTTTCTATGAGATCTTGGACTCTCACTGAGGATGTCTGGCTGACTTCAGTCCCTGTGACATGGATAATCTCTGAAGTGAGACTCTACCTGCTGTCTTACTCGTCCCCCTTTGAGCCCACTTTTGGGGTCAGTTCGGTTTGTCCTTCTCACCTCTGGGATGATTGAGTACTCCTCTGGGATTGGTTTGTTCTCCCCTCTGGGATGGTCTGGCCTGTTTTGAAATCCGTCTAATTCACTTGATACCAGTACTATATATCCATGTAAGTAATATGCTGTTATATTGTTGATACGTTTGCTTCACTAACGGTAAGTTAGTAGTAACGTGCAATAGCATATACTTTCTTGATTTTGCTGTTATTCATTGTTGCATTAATATGTATTTATTGATATTATACTATTGATTGCTGATAGCAATTTGTAATAGCTTGGTATAGATTGAGATAATCGTAGATACGTTTGCTAATGGCGATTTTGTAGTAGTTTCCTTACTAGGGCACAGTAGGTTATGTATGCATCCATACACGCATATGCTGTTTTATAATTTTCTTGTGGTTGATATTACAAGAATTTGAGCACTAAGAGGTCACAAACCACAGAATCCAGGTGTTCTGAAGTTCTGTTACAAGCCTAAAACTCGATAAAACTGAATAAAAGGAGGAGGTCCTTGAATAGCTTAATAAACTAAAGCCATTTTAGGGAGACAGAAGATGAGGTGTAAATTGGCTACAGTGACAATCATATTACCGTTTTATCTGTTTTGCAAGTAGCAAAATAAAGGATAATTTTTTCTCAATACAGAGAAGGTTTTAAGCTTTCATACTATTCCAAGTTAATATGTAACTAAGGAGACATTTACTTGCATGGAACAAAACTAGAAAAAAAAAAACAACCCAACATTCCTGTTACTTTTTAGAAACTTAAGCTGTCAGTATGTAAGAAGAATATGTACACAAGTTATTACTGGTAGAGGAGTTATCATGAAGGGTGATGGCTGACCTACCACTCACTGAAATCACTGGTATGTTTCCACTTATAAAATGGATTTTAGATTTCTCTGTGTGACAACATGATCTCCTGTGGAAATAACTTGTGAAATAGCAGCCTTCTGGAAATACCATTTTGAAACTGCTATTATTCATACTACTGATCTGTAACACCATCATATTACTCGGTGCTATTTTGATCTCTCAGAAGTGACTTCTTGATTAGGGCCAACCCAAAATGGAAAGAGATTTTTCTGCTTGCCAGCTTTTTACATATATGGATGAATTACCAATTTTGGAATCCCTAGAGGCATAAATAAGTGTCCTGCTTTCTGGCATCAGCCATATGGTTACCCTAGGCAGGAAAATGGAACTTTTGCACATTGGCTGAAACACGACCACTTTAAATGAAACATCTGACCTTGAGCAAGATAATTGACTTCTAATTAATTTTTAAATTCAGTTTCATCCTAAAATTGGTAGAGACAACACAGTGTTAATAATAATTTATCTTAGTGGTTTTGGATTTGCAAATATACTTTATAAGGACAAATGAGAATTACTCCAGCAGTGAGAGACTGTAATTCATCAAGGAATACACTAATATTTTGTGACTATAAAATGTTATTATGATGGAAAAAGAGAGGAAGTGACAGAGAGGGAGTGTGACATTTGTTTTCAAAATATGCAAAATCCTGTTGCAAAATGTCACTTTGAAATACGAAGAGAAAATAAACCACAACTAAATTGTTATGTTATATATTAAAAGAAAAATAGTTCTAAATTCACTGAGTAATTGTTCTATGACAGAACAAAACTGTTCTAAATAACCATGAAATTCTAAACCTTTAAGCCTGAATTCTTTATTAATCAAAACTTGTGTTCACTAGTTTGGTATTTTGTCCTTCCATTCTTGATTTTTAATTGATCTTCTTTATCCCATAAAAGTGATCACTAGCAATGAATACTACCGCTTTTATGAGTGAGGCCAGTGGAGAGATTTTAATTGACACAATCACACACAAAAAGTGTAGAGATGAGGCCTCATTGTGCTAGTTTTCATAAAGTATAACAGAGTTTAAAAGGTTGGGAAAACAATAAAGCATATTAAATTGATATAAGGGTGAAGTGGTTTTCAGTAAAATGCATGGTTTTTTTACTTGTCTTATTTTTTTTTCAAAGCAAGTAAATTAAGCAGTATTAAATGATTCTACCAGCCATTCCAAATAAAATATATGGAAGTGGCCTGAGGCAGGGAATACAAGGAAATATTTCAAAATTATCTGATGAAAAATAGCTGAAGACAAAAAAAAACAAGGTGATTTTTTTATTTGACAAATATTTAACCTTTAAATACAAAATCTGCATTTCATCTTTCTTCTCTACTTTTCTGTTTTTCTTCTTATCTGAGGAATAAATAGGTCTCCTAGTTCTAACAGTTTGTCTTCCCCTGGCAATACAGGGCAGGAGCAAAGACAACATAAATAGAGATTAAGAATGTCAAAATGTTGCAAAAAAAAAAGCAAGCAAACAAACAAATCTTTCAATAAGATATGCCATATGTCATTGGTTAAGCATGGAAGGCTTTCACTTCTTGATAGTACTGATAAGTATAACTGTCTTATTTTTGCTGAGATCAGCATTCACAGTTGAAAACAAAGTACCAAATGAAAGTCTCCATTCAGATTATCCTGCACATCAATTTTAACTAATACCAGACCTCCTTCTGTGCCTCTGTGCAAAGAGGAAAGGAGAATTAGACTGAGTTCTCCTCTTAGCCCTGGTTGGGAAATTGAGAGACTGTTCAGTAGGGCCTGTTGCGATAGGACAAGGAGTAATGGTTTTAAAATAGTGGGGAGTAGATTTAGATTAGATATTAGGAAAAAATTTTTTACAATGCGAGTTGTAGAACACTGGAACAGGTTGCCCAGAGAGGTGGTGGAAGCCCCATCCCTGGAAACATTCAAGGCCAGGCTGGATGAGGCTCTGAGCAACCTGATCTAATCGGGGATGTCCCTGCTCCTTGCAGGGGGGTTGGACTAGATGACCTTTGAAGGTCCCTTCCAACCCTAACCATTCTATGATTCTATGATTCTATTATTTTTCCTATGACTCATTTTAACATTTTTATTTAGATTTTTTTTTTTTTTTTTAGGATATGTGTCAAGAATCTGAAGTCTGAAAATGTTATCTTTTTCAGCTTTTATTTTCAGGGAAAGGATGTTTACCAATTGTTTTTAATAAAAAAATAATTTTGTTCAAAAGTCATTTTACAAAAAAATATTATTTTATGGAAGATTTTCTGTCAATCTCAGTTACCATCTGTTAATATATGTGAGACAGTCAGATGCTATTGTAGTTAGTGCCACCTGCAAAGATATGAAGCAATGGGGGACAGAAAGGAAGAGTGGAGAGAAAGGCATAGTCAAACAGGGAAAAAAAAAATATATATATTTATACATAAGTGTAAAGGTTTTCTGTATTCAAAACTGTTCCTGTGACTGCATCACAGGCAGAAATTGATGGAGAGAGGAGTCTATTATTTCATATTGTTACCATACTTCTGTAACAATAATACTCATGTTTCCACACATACAAGGAAACTATAGTCCTGTTATTTAGTGGGGGACAGTTGTCCTCATGGGAGGTCCAAGTTTATAATAAAATGAAGACAAGGTTTAGCACACAGAGATTTTCAGAGACTGGATGCTCCTCTTCAGATTCTCTTTTTCCCTCTTAAATAAATAGACTTGTTTATTTGAGAAAAAAAACCTTGATTTTTATGTGTATGGCATTCTAATGTGTCTCATTATTTGAATGTATAACCACAAGTCTTGTATTTAAATGAATGTACAGCTTTTCCCTTTTTTTTTTTTTACCATTTAAGAGTATGTTCTTTTCTTATAGAGAGAGCCACGGAATTTTGCAACGATTTAGTGAAAATTTACTGTACTTCAGTGGTAGCAAAAGAGAGGCTGGGCAATAATTTCCATAGTCTCGTGTACCTGGTACTTTATTGCAGCGGAAGCTTCAGTCATATAAGAGTTTTCAGGAAGAGACTTTTTGGCTCTCAACTATACATGGCTATGTCTTCCAGTTCTGAAGGCATGCACAAACTGTGCGCCAAAGCTCATCACAACAGCAAGTACTGGCACACACTGCAGTTCTATTACAATCTGAAGAAGGAATGATATTGGAACAGGCAGAAAAACAGGTTTTCTCTCTCCAAGCTGTAAAACCATAGGGGTATATTCTACATGAGAATAACTGTTAGAAATATATCATAGGATAACAAATCCTGACTCTTTCTAAGGGTGCAATGAACAATCACAGCTAATTGTTTAACAGAAACGAAATAATCTGCTGTGCTCTCTTCTGTTTTGTCTCAAATAAAAGACCACAGAAGGTAATTATTCTAAAATAATGGCATTGTTTAATCACACTCTAATCAAAATTTTAACTGTATAAGCTTACATAAAAATCAAAAACAAATCAACATATAATCCTACCATTATAAACAGGAAAAGAAACAGCTAATGCTGTTATGGTTCTTATATCAAATGATGTGCCTGTCTCATAAGGTATAAAAGATCAAAGGAAGTAAATAAATGTTGTATGGATAGTTCAAGTCTCAGGTTGGTAAGTGAAACTGAATTCTGTCAGAGATTTCAGTCACTGTCATTTCACTTAGCTCTACTGAACAACCATCTGTATACTCATCATCTCTTGTTTTCCTTAAAACTATTGAGTTAGCAATTATTTCAGATTAGCACGTCACTTAAAAATATTACCCTGTTCTATTTTTTTTCTTGGAATTTGCCATTAACAATGAATTCTGATCAGTTTCCTCACTTGCAAATATTTCCTGTTCTTTCCACTAATGGAGACTCCATCTTCATCAATCCTTTTTATTAAAACAGATTTTTGTTAATAACAGTGTTTCCCTCTATTCCTTAAAAAAAAAGCTGCCGTTTTCTGTCAGGCACTGGAGCTTTTATTTAGTTTCTTAACTTTTCTTGCTGTTTTTATGGTCAATTTTGTTCACATCACTTCTTGCTCATCTCATATGAGGACAAGAAGTCTAACTTACAGTTTACCGTGTCCCTCAGTTTTTAGTATTACAGAAAGTAAAATAACAGATTTGCACAAATATGTGGAACAGATGCTCCATAGACTGTGCAGGACTCTAATTCCATTGTCTAATAAGCATAGTGGACCTCACATCATATTCTTTCTCCTGAAAACTTTAGATTGAGGAAAACTTCATACTTTTCAAAGGTTTTTAAATATGTAAAAAAAAAAATCATACATTAAACCACCACAGCAATTGTTTAAATGCAGAGTTGCATATTTATGTGCTTTATTTACAGATAATATACTTGAGTTCCACAGAAGTAATAATGAATTTTTCTCCTTAAAATCATCCTTCCAAACTTAGACTTCAAGGACAATTAAAGACAAAACGTGACTTTTGCCCTGAAAATTTAAATGCTACTAGCTTGTGATAGAAGGAATAGATCAAATGAAATTGATTTCTGCTAAACAGTCTTATTAATGATTCTTTTAACTTTTGAAATGGAGAAAAACTCATTAAACTGTTTTGGAGAAAGACAAGATACCACAGTAAGAAGTTTGCATTGTTAGCAGGGAATTTCTGAAAAGGAATTTGAGCAAAATGAAGCAGTAAAGCTAGGATGATGAATAATAAAAGCAAAGCTAAGTGGGTGAGTACCTGGGAGCACTGAGACATTTCGTATATAAATGAGATGAGGGATAGTGTTAAGCCCTACCTGAGTTTGCAGAGTGCTGAAGGACAGAAATATAAGCATGTTGGATAGAAAGGGCCATATGACTGACAGTGGCTAATTTATCTTAGTGCCCTCATTCCCTAGTTGCTAGTAGAAATATGGATCACTAGATGTTTAGATTAAGAATTGATGAAACATCCCATACCTGCAAAGAACTTCTATTCCTCTTAATTCCTAACAAAATATTAAGACCTTTAGCTTTTCCATTAAAGAAAAAAAAAAAAAAGAGACAGTAAAGCCAGAAAAGCCAGACACTCAAGAAGTTTCACCTTAGGGTTGCCATGATTATTATAAGTGTTTTCTCATGAGTACTAGTTCAGTCTTTTCAATATTCAGTTTCTAGCAAAGATGTAACACTGCAGGTAGAAAAACCTATCTGACTTTTATAATACTATTTTCTCTCCTCAAAAGTTATGATTGTCACGAACGGTTCTTAATTTAGACTTGTCCATTACAGCTTACTTCCATTCAGTTGCTCATAAGAAAAAATTCGACATGGTAACAGAGAAAAAGAAATCTTTATACAAGGCTGATAGCACAGATCTCCAAATCCAAGCTAATGCTACTTCTCACTTGAAAACCTTCCTATGCATATACTCACAGAATTATAGAATGGTTGATATTGGAAGGGACCTCTAAGATCCTGTTGTCCAAGCCCCCACCTCAGAAGGATCATCTAAAAGCAGGTTGCCCAGGACTATGTCCATACAGCTTTTTCCATATCTCTAAGGACATAGATGCCACGACATCTCTGGGCAAGCTGTGCCAGAGCTCGGTCACCCTCACAGTCAAAAAACATTTTCTAATGTTCAGACAGAACCTTCTATCTGAACAGAAACCTCCAATTTCTGCCTGTTTCCTCTCATCCTGGGCACTGGGCAGTACTGAAAAGAGTCTGCCCCCTTTCTCTTACACTTTCCTTTCAGGCATTTGTAAATATTTATGAGATCCCCTCAAACCTTCTCTTCTCAAGGCTGAACAGTCGAATGATACTTAAACAAATTTAGAAAAAAAAAAAAAAAGAGAGAGAAATCTTTCCATAGCCTGAAACACTGAAGAACTACACTTTTACAGGAACAGATTATAAGCTTAGATAAAGTCTATATATGGGCAGGCAATGAATTTCTTGTAGACATTTTCCAAAAGGCTGTAAATCCAGTGCTTTAATAAGTTTGATTAAAATGGGACCTTATACTAAGCCTTTGCTTCTTCCCTTTCTGTCTCATTATTCTAATAGCAATAAATGTTCAATCCAGGGGCGTGAACAGAAGCTAGAAAGAACTTTGAAGACTACTTGGAAATGATAAAGGACCTGGGGAACCCTGAATACAAGTTTCAAGGTCTAACTTGACCGCATCATGTTATGATGTCTTACAAAGAAAGGTGCCAAACAAGGTGTAGCAAGAGTAGGAAAACCCATAGTTTGAAAGACTGAATGAGGATGAAGGAAGAATTATAATAGTTTTAGAATCAATAGAATGCAAAATTGTTTCCTCCCCTGGGCTATAAAGGAAGATGGCTTTGTACATGTGTTTTTTTAATTGAAGTTTGTTAAACTGAAAAAAAAAAAAAGAAAGAAAAAGAGGGCTAATCAGTTGCTAGGGCTAAAAATCCACAGATTCAAATGTATCTTTTTGGATGGTTCATGCTTATTAGGCTGACAGTCACCTTATATCCCCTCTCACAAAACTGAAACAAACTATTTTACCTTGTTGACTTTGTCTTCATGCTCTCATTTTGAGTAGTAAGAATGAAGAATAAGACTACCAGCACATTTTCTCAGCAACAGACAGGTAGAAGAAGAATCTTCCAACTCTGAAAAATAGTGCTTGGTTTAAGTAGAAGATCTCAGTAACACTTTTATTTCATATTTCCGATCTACTTCTACTCCGTGCTGTGTTAGGAATACAGATAGATTGTGCTTTAAGGTAATGGGAAAAAATAAGCAAAAGGTCTTTAACTGAGTCATATGAAAAGGTTATTTTGAGGCATTAACTATAAAAATAAATCATAGTATTTTATAAATACTATAATTTTAATTGTTTAAATAGAAAAATACATAGTCACATCAAAAAGAGGAAAAATGTATCTTTTTTTTACCCTAAGTAGCAGACCACTAACTGCAAAATTAATAATTAGTATACTAATATTTCAGTTTTAAACACTCTTCTTTATAAAACTCAGACTGATGATAATGTTTAAGATAAGTATTCTAGGAAAATGACATTAAAATAGCTGTGTGAATTTGAATGTTGAAAATTGTTACAAATACTAATATTTTTATACAAATACTTGTGCATTGTCCATGCAGCTTTGTTGAGTTAATTCCATACTAATGACATAGATATTAACTGAAAATAGATGTTGCTAGCCTAAATTACATTTCTGCCAATAAATTAATATTAATTTAAGAAGTTACAATTAACATATATGGCATTAACGCATGAGAGACATCTATGGATAAAATGTATTATAGAGAAATAAAGATGAAGGCCAGCTTGCTAGTGGGACAAAAAAAAAAAATATAAGAAGCTTGGTCTTTTCAAGTTCAACTATATAGCTTTCCACTTGAGATGTTCTGTAATCAAACCATTTGTAGTAGAAGTTCAGCATTATTTCAAATTGTGCTGTATGTATATGGGGAAACAAATATCTTTGTAAGAAAAGCTGCAGAAAGGCAAAAGCATGCTGCTTAAAACAGACCTATAAAAATTCTATTGACTCAGTTTGGACAGTATGGTGGAAAATGTAAATTTACTTCAATGCAGGAAGGAAAAAAATCAAACCATTTTATAAGAGTAACAAATCTGGTTAAATGAGTCAAAAGAAGATATTAAAAAATACTGTTAAGCCACAAGATTTTCCATTTTGGAGCATTTAATTAAAAGGTTGGTAAGTATGTCTTATTTCCAGTACATTTAAATAATTTAACCATATCATATAATTATCTTAGAAGATCTTTTCTCTGGAACACATTTTAGTTCAACTGATACATATAGTGTCTATTATAACTATTACACAAGAAAATGTATTAAACCTCCAGTGTTTAATACATTTTATGTACATAAACTATGTGTGTACAGAAATAAAAGTACTAAAACTAACATCATGAAGAAAGCAAAAATTTCCAGACTTTATCACACTTCAAAATAAATCAGCAACAAATACAAATAAAAAGTACACAAATACAGAAAACCAAGTCCTAAATAAATTATGAATATTGTATTACAATTAACTCTGCCAGAATATGGGAAACATCTCTATAAAAAGAATGCTTTTTTTTTCAAAAATAATGTATGTATGGCATCTGGTACTACAAAAGACTGAAGAAATATATAGAACAGGCTGTTCAGATGTTGTAGCAGTGTGGGCAAGTGGAATTTCTTATTCATAGCTTATGAAACTGCCAACTTTTAGCAAAATTCACTGACAAATATCACAGACTATTACATTGAGAAATCTCATGACCTTGTTCATATGCTCCCCAAAACTGCTTCCTTGTGCTGGAGCATTCAGTTACACCCACATTACAAGAGGCTTTCCCACTGGCCTAGTTAAAAGCAGCAAGAACAGCAACAAAATGGGATGTGTGGAAAATGTGTCATTGCTGAGCTCAAGACTTACTTCAGAGAGGCTTGTGGCAGTGCTAAGGAGCCTGTCTTGCACTCCACCTTCTTCATTTATGCTTTTGGCTCTGACATGCAGCCCTTCAAAAAGGGTCTCATACAACAGCATCCTTGAAAAACATTACAAGGTTGAGAAAATATGAGGAAGGAAAAATGGAGCTCTAGAGAAGAAAGCAAATTGGGAAAATAGCAGCTTCTCACTCTTTTTTTTTTTTTTTTTTTTTGCCATACTTATCATGATCTTCTTCTGCCAGCTGTGATTAGTATTACTATCACATGAAGCAGTATTTACTATTCTTCAACATTTTAGGAGTATCTTTAGCAAGTTGCTGGATGCTGCTGTCACCCACCTTAGAGCTGATACGTCTTTACAATTCAGGTCATACATCAAAGTCTCTAAATGATTTTTACCAAGGTGAGATGAGCAACAGCCTACAACTAATTTCAGGATATAGAAAGCCACATGAGGTCAGGTGTGAGAGCTGGAACTGGCTCAGGAAAAGCAGCACACTTGTTTCTGGTACATTATTGCAGCCTTGGAAAGTGTAATCAGTGCCTGCCAGAATCCAGACTCACTAGACATTTACAGATTTGTGACACAATGGTTTAGCCTCAGTAAATTGACCTTAAATCATAGAATAGTTTGGGTTGGAAGGAACCTTTAAAGGTCATCTAGTCCAACCCCCCTGCAAGAAGCAGGGACATCTTCAACTAGATCAGGTTGCTCAGAGCCCCACCCAACCTGGCCTTGAATGTTTTCAGAGATGGGGCATCCACCACCTCTCCAGGCAATCTGTTCCAGTGCTTCACCATCCTCACTGTAAAAAATTTCTTCCTTATATCTAATCTAAATCGACCCTCTTTTCATTTAAAATTATTACCCTTGTCCTATTGCAACAGACGCTGCTAAAAAGTTTGTCCTCATCTTTCTCATAAGCCACCTTTAAGTGTTTAAAGGCCACAATAAGATCTCCCTGGAGCCTTCTCTTCTCCAGGCTGAACAACCCCAACTCTCTCACCATGTCTTCACAGGAGATGGGCTCCAGCCCTCTCATCATCTTTGTGGCCCTCCTCCAGACTCGCTCCAATAGGCCTATCTCCTTCTTATGTCGGGGGCTCCAAAGCTGGAAGCAGTACTCCAGGTGGGTCTCACCAGAGCGGAGTAGAGGGGAAGAATCAACTCCCGTGAACTACTGGCCACACTTTTGATGTAGCTCAGGATGTGGTTGGCTTTCTCAGCTGCAAGCACACATGTTGCAGGCTCATGCTGAGCTTCTTATCAATCAACAGACCCAAGTCCTTCTCCTCAGGGCTGCTGTCAATCCATTCTCTGCCCAGTCTGTATTTGTGCTTGGGATTGCCCTGACTCATATGCAGGACCATGCACTTGGCCTGGTTGAACTTCATGAAGTTCATACGGGACTACCTCTCCAGCTTGTCAAGGTCCCTCTGGATGGCATCCCTTTCCTCCAGTGTGTTGATCGCACTGCACAGCTTGGTGTCATGAGCAAACTTGCTGAAGGTGCACTCTGTCCCACTGTCCATGTCACTGGCAAAGATGTTAGGGTTGATCTCAATACTGACCCCTGAACAATGCCACTCATCACCATTCTCCACTTGGACATTGAGCTGTTGACCACAATTCTTTGAGTGTGATTTTTCAACCAATACCTTATCCACTTAGTGGTCCATCCTTCAAATCCATGTCTCTCCAGTTTAGAGAGAAGGATGTCATGTGGGACATTGTCAAATGCTTTGCACAAGTCTGGGTAGATGACATCAGTGATGGTGATAATGCTTTGTCCTATCACCTTGCTGCATTCAGCCTTACTCTCCCCACAAATAGTTCACATGCATCTTCAGTTGCTGTAAGCTTCAGATTCTAAGAGTGAGGAGCTGTCAAATCTGGTAGCCTGATAGAGGCGAGGGTGCTGTGGATTCATAACCACACATGTGACTGGGGTCCCTCCAGCTGCCTGTGTGCCTCTGTGTGTACAGGAATCAGACTTTTATCACATAACCTAACACCTAGGAGACTCTTTTGTTGATATAAATATATATAACTAGCACAGATCACCACAAAAAAAGCTGCACTGTTCACAAGATGTGCAAGAAAGGACACCTGAGCAGTCACAAAATAAAGTTGTTTGCAGTGTTATCATGACTCCTATGAAGGGACAGCTGTATCTGACACCATCCACATACACACTTTGAAGTCCATACCACTTGTATTTTTCACACCTTTCATTTCACAGCCCTCCATGAACCTCCTCTCCTAAATTCTCTTTCCCCTTCAAGACACATCTCTTCACCCCTTTCTTCTTCGTTGCAGATAGAGGGTCCTCTCTCTTTCCATCATAGTTATGGAAGCCTCCCCACTACAGTGTCTGGGACATTCAGTTCCCCAAATAATTTGCTTGTATCTTGAGTAGATCTCCTTTACAGAGAACTTCATCAGAAAAGATGTTTTTGGCTTTGCAAATTTCTCCAGTCATCTTCACACTCAACCAATGTGCCTATCCCTCTTGCACATACTGCAGGTTCAGTTTTTGGCCTCGGTGAGGAATGGGAGAGCCATGCCACTGCCTAGTACTCATGTGACAATAAAATAATTATCTGATCCTTATATTTTCCAAGATGTTTCCCCTTTGTACTTCCTATTTCTATTACTTGCTGGGTTTTTGTTATGAGTCTTACTGGCTGGCTATGCCCTTCGTCTCAGGAATGTGATTTCAGGGTGTCATGGAGAGAGCATAGAAAGGGGATAAGGTAATTCTGCAGTGGAAGGAAAAAACCCAAGTATTGCCCTCAGATATCCTATGGAGCTCCCAAACCAGCAAGTGCTCTTTTTCCTGATCCACCACGACAGGGTCAATAGCTCTGCTGAGTTTGCTCAGGCAAATATTTTCAGTCATTGTATGTGATCCTTTTCAGATAGAAGTTCAATTATTGACCAAACTGTCACTAAAATAGTCTTTGAGACTACCTTCTGTAGACTTACAGGACACACGGGGGCTTCAGTATCCCGAGCCATACAGTCAAAGGACACGGCAGAAAATATTCTGACAGACTCAGACATTTCAGGTAACATACAGAACAGCATTTATGTAAGAGCTTTGGTGGGTTTTCCCTGATGGCGATACTGGTGGGAGAGCTCTCAAGTTAAGGAAGTATGGATGGTTTGTTCTTGAGTCACTAGGAACTTTGTAACAGGTAGACAAATGTATAGCTGTGACAAGAACAGTTCTCACTATGGTTAAGAAACAGATGTCCGCATCTGAAAGATTTAAACAGCTGCCTGGTTTGAGAAATTATTAATGTTTCTTTTTTTTTTCCCTTTCTGTTTTTTTTTTTTAAATAGATTTATTTGTTTTACGTAGAAGCATTCCTACCTAAGCCAGTTCTTGATTGACGTGACATTATTTAAAATGGCCAAATAGTAACTTTTTCAGTCTTTAAATCTAGATATAATTGTGGTTTATGTAATTGTGATTTATTGTGTAAATAAGGGAATTGGCTTTTTTTTATCACCCAAGTCACAGGACAACTCTACAATATTTGGATGACGTGAAGCTGGGGGAGAGGGGCCAGAAATACTCTGAATGCCTTAGCATCAATATCTGCTGATATTTGGAGAAAGTGGACACTCTCAAATTTCTTAGGCCTTGAAATAAGATCTGCAAGTGAAAGATACAATTAATAAAGGTCATATTTTGCTTGGTGTAGAATTTCTATTTAATCTAATTAAAAAATATGCTGATAGATGTTTTAGACTGAGAAGCATCTGTGAGTCACAGCTAGTGCAGAACTCTTCAGCCTTGAAAGAAGGTGACAATGAAGAGGTGCAAAATCAGTTCTTTTTCAGTGCCTTGTCAGTTCTCAGCCTTTCATTTGGCAGCAGCGGTCTGCAGACTTGTAGTCTGGATTAGCCTTGGCACATGTTATCTCATGCTGAGTGTCATAGTTGTGGATGGAAAGGGAATAGGCAGAGAAGCAAAGGACACAAGTTCACGGAAAACTAGATTATGTTAGTGTACTGAATATCAAGCAATTTGTTTCAAAATGACAAATTATATAAAAATGTAGGGGAGACACAATGACTTTGAATAAACTCTCAAAATGCTTGAAAAACATGCAGTAAAGAAAAATCCTAAACAAATTATTGTGTATATTAGTATGATTTTCAAGAAAAAAAACTTTTCCTGCTTCAGATAAACATTGAGAGTGCCAGATGGGTGGCTGAGAGAACATATTCCCTACCTTCAAAACCAACTCAAATGAGGTTTTAGTGAAAAAGACAAGCTTAAATGGCTAAAGTATATAAAACCAGCTACATGAAGGTCACTTTAGCAATTAAAAAAATCAACTGAATGGTAGAAATATTTTAAGTGGCACTGTAATGATTTTATATACTGTCATAGTTCAGCCCTCCTCAGGACCAAGCTATGCAGCCTCTCACTCACTCTCCCCACTCTTCAAGGGAGTGGGAGAGAGGCAGTATAACAAAAAGGCTCGAGGTTTGAGATAAGGATGGGGAGAGATCATTCAAGTCACCATTACGGGCAAAACAGACTCGACTTGGGGAAAAATATTTCAATTCACTATTAATAAAACCAAAGCAAGATAATGAGAGAACAAAAACAACTTCCCCCTACTCCTCCCCTCTTTCTGGGCTTAACTTCTTTTCAAATTATGTTGACCTCCTTCCTTCCCCAAGCGTCACAGGGGAGAAAAGGGAATGGAGGTTGTGGTCAGTTCATCACATGTAGTTTTCGGACACTCCTTCCTCCTCAGGAGAAGAACTCTTCACATTCCTCTTCTGCTCCGTCATGGGATCCCTCCCACTGGCTACAGTCCTTTGTGAAATGCTTCGGCATGGGTCATTTTTCCATGAAGTGCAGTCCCTCAGGACCTGGCTGCCCCAGTGTGGGCCCTCCATGGGCCACAGACTCCTTCAGGCATCCACTTGCCCCAAAGTGGGGTCCTCCACGGGCTGCAGGTGGATCTCTGCTCCTCCATGGGCCTTCATGGGGTGCAGGGGGACAGCCTGTCTCACCATGGCCTCACCACAGGCTGCAGGGGAATCTCTGCCAGGAGCAACTTTACTCCTCCCCCTCCTTCTTCACTGCCCTTGGCATCCACAGCCATTCCTCTCACAAGAAATTCTTCACAATCAGGCTTAGGCAGATGCCCCTCATGTTCTCTTCACATCTCCTCTCTCCACTTCTCTTGGCCAGGCCAAGTGGGGCCAAGACAGCTGCCTGGCGATGGTCAGATGGTGAGGGCTGCAAGGCCCACAAGTCTCACAGCTCCCCGCCTCTGCCTGCATTTCTGCTTCTTCACTCCTTTGTTTTTCTTTTCCTCTTCTTAAATATGTTATCACAGAGGCGTTATCACTTTCGCCAATTGGCTCGGCACTGGCCAGCAGCGAGTCTGTCCTAGATGCAACTGAGTCTCCCAGACAAAGGGGAAACTTCTAGCAACTTCTCACAGAAACTGCCACTGTACCCCGCCCTGTTACACAAAACCAGCGCATAGACATACCATCAGTCGAGACCGAGTAAAAGATATCAACCTATAGCAGAATAGTATAGCTTTGTTTTCATTAACTGGAAGGGAAGTATGCCTGTTTCCCAGGTTTATTTTCATCCTCCTAAAAGAACTTTACTGAAGGATGTTAGAACTATACATGACTGTACATATTAAATTTGGGTTTTTTTTGTTGATTTATGATTTGTTTTGGATTTTTTTTTTCTAGGAGTACTATACTAAATGAATAATATCCAAATGCGGCAGAGAAGTTTAGGATGTTTAGGTTCAAGGATTTTGCAAGGACGTACAGATTTAGACAGGTACTCACTAGCCACCATCATATTAAATTCAGAGAGTTAGAGGCAGATATGAAAATAATTTTTAAAACTCATTGAAAAACTCTGGGGAGTGAGGTACATATTTGTTTGCTTTGTTAAATTACACTCTAATACCAGTGAAACAAGGCTTATACTTTTAAATTTTGTTTAACTGAAGGTGAAATGGTCTGTAACAGTATCCATATAGAAATCAGGGTTTTTCAAGAGTCCCATAAGGGTGAATTCCATACATTAGATATGCTACCATGTTACAGGTATGACTCGTTGGGTGGTATTTAATTGCCTAAATGTGGTCAAGTGGTGTTTTGGAAGCTGTAAAGTATCTGGAACATGTGCATGTAGCTGGTGTTTGTGACATAGGAGACCTACAAAAGACCTTCTCCATTCTAGAGCAGTAGAAGAAGGTCAGGTGGGATTCCACAGCACGTCTGAAATGGCACCAGGTGCCTTTAGTTCAGCAACTGAATCCAGTTCCCTATCTCTAATAGAAAGTGATAGTAGCAAGACACAGAGAGAGGCACTTATTCTTGCTGTGTGATAAAGGGAATTTGTTGTCACTCTAGACAGATGCAATGAGTGACACAATAGCTAGATTGAAGGGAAAGCAGGAAAATAAGTCACTGCCTTTTGTCTTTTACTTTGTCCCTTAGTTCTGGGACAAAAAAAAAAAAATGATTGCTCTGTCTGGGAAGCCATAAGTTATGTCAAGCATTGAAAAAATATTTTCATAAACTGAATTAGTGTAGATGTGTTACAATTTTGAAATTGTAGTTACATGAAAGTTGCTAAGTGCAAAGCTTAACTGACAAGGGAAATAGTGATAAAATTTCTTGGAAGTGGCAGTTATCAAAAATTTTGCTTTTGGAAACTGGAAACATGGGGGAGGTTGCATACAGAGGCAGTGGAAACATCTGAGTTAAGATTTGTCTGTGAATCTATGCTGAATTCTGGAATAACCAGCACTTTTCCCACACTTCTCCACCATGTAACCATTAGAGTGACTGAGGGTAGGTGAATACTGTCACCTGTCCCTAGAAATCCTAGAGCTCAATCTGGATAACTACAACAATGCTGTAGCTGTGGGTATGCAGGCATGAATCATAAGAGAGGATCTGAATGAGGATTCTGCAGAGAAACTTGGCAATCAGATACTACATGTGCAAGTGCTATACTAAGATTACAGCCTACAGTGAAGAATATTGTAACTCAGAAGATGTAGAAACAAAGTCCAAAGAGCTTCATATCTCATACTTAGGTCAAAGAAAAATACAGGAATGCTTCCTGTTTGTGTACAATCTTCATGATTGTCTGTTACTGGTAGAGAGAGAGAGCAGGCACGAGAGAGAGTCTGGCAGGACACCCATTCAAAATCATTGAAGGACCTTCTCATTTAGATTTGAGCTATTTGGAGCAAGAAAATTGAGTGCTGACAGGGCAAAAACAGAATTAAGTAGTGCATATAGTTCTGTAGCTTGAATCAATGACATGGGTGTATGGCAAAATAAAATCTGCAAGTGGTGGCTGATATTAATAATATTTGAAGTGTACATGCCATTTTTGATTACTAAATAAATTGGCCAGAAATACGGTCGCTTGTATCTTATCTAAAGCATACCTGAGGTATCACTCCCAAACAATGTCTTTTGTTTGAGACTTGATAGAAGAGAATACAACTGTACTTTCCGTTTCCGCATTAATACCTCATCCTCTTTTGGAGGGGTTTTGTCATTCGTTCTTGCTGTGTGTGGACTTGCTATATGACACTCCCACATTCTCCATTAAATTTGTTTCTTTCCTTGTGTATTTCAAGGTTGTTGATCATCAAGGGCATAAATTATCTCTCCACTCTTTTTGCATTTGTTTCCCCTACCTGGTATGCTTTCACCATATCTTTTACTTTTCCTAATTCTCAGGAGTTTTCTGCTAGTTTTCAGATTTCAGGTTTAGACCTTTGCTTATGCTCTGATAAACCTTTTGCTTCTATCCTTGGAGCAGTCTCCTTTATGATGAAGAAATACTTTCACAAATAATTTTTCTTCACACACATGAACAGCTATACAGCATGTTCTCTTCTTTTGATGTGTCCTTTCTATTTTAGATTAAGGTGCTAAAGACTCAATCTATGTATCATGGAAATGTATGACATGAGTAATAAATCAGCCATAAAAATGATCATCTCAGTACTTCTTAAACTTCAGAATACGATATTCAATAAATCAATTTAAGTGAATAATTTGCCATATTTGCAATAGATGTGGAATGTGTTATATATATATATATATATATATAAAAGATCTACTGCTTTACTAAAGTTTATAATGGTTGAAGGAAGTTTCTGCCTTTCGTAGTGATACATCATACCACATATCTAAAAAGACTAAAAACTAAGTGTACATGCTGTTCACATTAAAAATAGAAACATTTGGTTTTATTTGTTTTGTTGTTTGTGTTCAGATAGTCAGAGAAAATTATGAAAAAAATGTTAAAACCAAATTAGCTAAGATTAATGAAACAAAATCAGTGTTTGTTTACTGTTGTTATTTCGGTTCTTTTATGGAATAATGCTTTTTCAATAAGACAAGTGAGAAATAGGAGAATTTATGTTAAAATCCCTGCTAAAATAAAATGTGTTGAAAAGGTTAGACTTGTATTCCTGCATCTGAGTCAACAAGTATAACTTTGCATCAGTGATGGTATCTGAAGCAGGAGGGACTTATTTTGGCTAAGTAGTCTGATCTAGTAAAAAATGTCCCTTGTCCTTGCAGGGGAGTTGAACTAGATGATCTCTGAAGGTCCCTTCCAGCCCTAACCATTCTGTGATTCTATGACTCTATATCAGACCTGAATATAGAGTGGAACATAGAGTACAGTTAGAACACTATTTTTCTTATGATAACTAAAACTACATTAAACATCATCTGATGAAAACTTTGTGAAAAGAATTTATGAGAAAGATTTCCATTACTATTAGAAAAATGTTAGAGTAATGATTTTTGCACTGAGTTCTGTCCTCAGTTCCTTTACTGTCGTGGTTTTGTTAGTGAAGGGGGGGCCTAAGGTGGTAGCTTCTGTAGGAAACTGCTAGAAGTTGCTCCCCTTTGTTCAGTGGACTCAGCCGGGCCTAGGGCAGACCTGCTGCCGGCCAAGGCCGAGCTGATTGGTAGCAGAATGTTCCGTGATAAGGCCTCTGTGATAACGTATTTAAGAAGGGGAAAACAGAAAAAAAGAGAGAGAAGAGAAGATGTGAAGAAGGTGAGCGGGGGCAGAGGCGCAGAGGGGGAGGCGCAGAGCGGGAGGCGCAGGCCTCATGGGCCTTGCAGGCCTCACCCTCTGGCCTCTCGCCAGGCAGCCGACTGGGCCCGACTCGGTCCAGCCCGGCTGCAAGAAGTGGAGAGGAGATGAGAAGTGAATAAGATGTAAAAAAGATCCTGAGAGACATCTGCCAGCCTGTTGTGAGGAACGGCTGCAGACATCAAAGTCAGTTCAGAAGGAGGGGGAGGAGTAATGCGACTCCTGGTCAAGATTCCCCTGCAGCCTGTGGTGACGACCATGGTGGAGCAGGTTGTCCCCCTGCAGCCCATGGAGGTCCACGGAGGACCAGAGATCCACTTGGAGCCCGTGAAGGACCCTGTACCGGGGGAGGTGGATGCCTGAAGGCGGCTGTGGCCCATGGAGGGCCTGCTGGGACAGCTGTTCTAGAGGGACTGCACCTGTGGAAGAGATGACCCACACCGGAGCAGTTCCACGAAGGACTGTGGCCCGTGGGAGGGACCCCACGATGGAGCAGGGGAGGAATGTAAGGAGTTCTTCCCCCAACCATGAAGCAGCGGCGTAAAACAACGTATGATGAACTGACTGCAACCCCCATTCCCTCTTCCCGCCTTGTGCCGCTCGGGGCGGGGGGGGGAGGTAGTAGAGATAATGTTAAGCTTGGGAAGAGGGAGGGGTGGAGGGAGGTTATCTTGTTCTCTGTCTCATTATCCTGCTATTTGTAGCAATAAATGGATAGTTTTCCCCAAGTCGAGTCTGTTTTGCCCGTGACGGTAACTTTAAGGATTTCTCCCTGTCCTTGTCTGAAACCTCGAGCCGTTTTTCTTTATATTTTCTCTCCCTGTTCTCTCGGAGGGTGGGGGGAGTGAGAGAGAGACTGCGTAGTCTGGTCCTGATCGGGAATGATACATTCAACCAGACTTAGCACAAAAAAAAAATCACAACTCTAAACTAGATTTATTCTATATTCTTTTCTCATCTTTTGATAATATATCATCAGTTACTTTAAAAGAAGATATTCAAATTACAAAATATTCCTAATATTTTAAAATGCATTTGTAGCTTTTGGAAGATTCTTTGAAATGTCCAGTCTTGGCAAAACAATCTTGCTCCTTTTTATTGTATGAATCTCAGAAGTTAATACTTTTGACCAAACTTTATTTCTGAAAAAAAAAAAAAAACAAAAAACCCCAAACATTTTTAGTGCTATTTCTTTGTTGTATCCTAATATCTATTTTTCTCCCTTAAGTTAGCTTTGGTGATGGTATGGAAACACTTCTTTACATATCTCAGAGGCCTGTCAAATCTACCATTGCTCATTTTGCTCTGACACTTTTTCAGCAATATTTACTTGGAGTTAATATACTTAGGTAAGTCTGGGCAATGTTCCAAAAGGAATCATTTTGCTTTATGATGAGGCAATCCCCACTCAACATGATTCCAGAAATATCCATCCTTGACTGGACGGCATATTTATGATTCTTCAATGTTATTTTATTTTTGTGAGTTCCACCAGTATTTGTAACATTGGTTGTGACTTAGTTATTTCAGTCAACAGCATCAAGGCATTTATGAGGCCTTCTGTGTTCTCAGACTTTATTAAATAAATCAATATAAGGAAGGGAATTTTTTTTTTTTCCAGAAAGTGCTTCTACACTGTATTGTGACAAAAATCCCTTCCAAACAAAATGAGCATTTACCCAAGAAAACTCCATTTTGCTTATGTGTACTTTTAAAAATTTGGCATTCCCACAGTTTAATAAAGAGTTGTGCAAGCTCTTTCCCTTTGGCTATCATTGCATGCAACATCTATCGGCCACTAAAGAAAAACAAACATTTCTGTTACAGTTTCTCATGACAGAGAGAAAGACAAGGTCTATAGAACTGAGTACTAGACCACAACAAAAGTAGAATGAAGTACCTCTGAGGTAGTACTGTCATTCAGAGATATTACAGCTATCTCTTAATCCAGGGAGATATTTGAATATAGAATACTGCATGCCAATCAGCAGCTATACAGAAAGTCATGCTTTCAGTTATACATGGATTAAAAAAAGGAAGATAACAACAAAACCAAACAGAAAAGCACATATGTGTTACTGAAGGATGAGCAAAGCCAAAGGACTTTATTTGTAATCTCATCCACTCCAATACTGATTCTTTTGGGGTGGCGCATGTCAAGTCATTGAATTTCATCATTAGTATTACTTTAGGCATAAAAGGTAGTAGCCATGCTTAAATACCTGTATCATAAGAGTCATGAGGATTCACTAGTTCATACTTATAGCATTTGACAATATGCATTTAAAATAAATACTTTTTTATTAAATACTGACATACTAGTTTAATTATGACTCTAATAATCTAGCTAATAGAAACATCTTTGTGTTTAGTCCTCTCCAAAAGTGTCTGCTTTAAACTGATAAGTATGTTTTTAAGTTCTGTAGCTGGCACACAGAAATATGATAATAGTGTGCCCTGTCCTCCACACAGCATCTGGGTACAACTTGTCCTCAAATGTACGCAGGCTAAACCACGTTTCAATTTTGTTCTCCAATTAGTTAGTGCAGTATCCCTGTATGTTTACTGGCACCTCTCCAACTCTTCTTTCCAACTTTCCCATGCCACTCCTATTAGGGATTTGATTAAAAACGTCAAATTTTCAGAGGTTTAAAAATCAGGTGTACATTTTTATTTTCAATTAACTCTTTGGGATATTCTTTAAAGTCATGAAACCACACGTCTCCATTTAATTTACCATTTTTAGTAAATCTATACATATTAAGTAGTTTACATTGATAATGAAATGGTAAAGAGATGGTCATTACTGTTTGCAGTAATGGCCTACATTTTGGAGGAAAAATAAGTGTACATAATAACTCATTCAATTTTAAGCATTAGCAAAAGTGATTGTTATCTTAATCTGTTTGCAATCGTTATACACTTGATAGATGCTTTATAGATCCAGTACACTCACACTGAGACAATGACTGACTGAATTTCTACACCATAAAAAAAATTGGATTTTGTGCGCTAATATTGCATACAGTACACAGTATGCTCACTGCAAGAACCCAGTTCTGCTAAGTGAGTGCTAGGTGAGTACTTCGTGCCTAGTTTAAAGTGGATTTGTCTTAAAATAGATGAGAATATATGACAGATAGGTAGCTCTAGGTATGTTATATAACCTGTGATATCTTAGGAATACTGTTGATTGAGTACTTTGAGATGTTAATACATGTATGAACTTGATTCCATAGTAGATGTTTTAAAAGAATACAGGCAGTTAAGAATCACACTTATTCAGATACTTGGAAAATGTTTGCCAAGTCAGAGTCATCAGAACATTGGATACAATTATTTGAAAACAAACAGTTCCAAGTTCACAAACAATGCAGCAGTCATTAGAAATATCCTTTTTGAGAGCATCTTCTTGTCCAGTAGGCAAAAAAAAAAAGTCTTCAGTCTTGGGTTTATGGTTTCTAAAACAATTTTAGTAGTATTAGAAGAGTTCTGAAGTCAAAGAGAATTTTTCTCTAATAATGAAAGGAAGAGTAAAAATTAAACATGAAAGCAAGCTAATTATTGTTTTACAGAAAATATTTATATATGTATATATGTTGGCACTTTCCATGACTCACTACTAAATAAACATTTTACTTCAGGAGCTAGCTGTTTAATGTCCTCTGTATGACACTTCCACAAGGAAAATCAAGAAGGTGTCATAACTGTGATGGCTCACATAGAGTTAAAAAAATGGTAGCTGAAACACAGTACTCGGATCCATAGGCTGACTTCTCAGATTGCCCTTGGACTGGCCTCATTGTACTGGAGTTACTTGGCATTTTTTACTCTAAGCAGCAAACGATTACACCAACCTGCTCTCCTTCCCTCACAGGGGTACTTTGAGCCTGTTAGGTTGCTGCTTGTTGTCTTGCTTGGCTCCCAGCTCCCCTTCTAATGGGCAGTCAATCTTTGCTGCTTCCTGACATGGTGCACCTGGCTGAGATTTCAATGGAAAAATCATAATGCTCTACTCGGAAGAAAATGGAATATTCCAGTACAAAAAGTGTATATGGGTTGAGACAGGGTAAATAAATGCTTCAGTGGTCATACATTCATAAAAATAGTGATTTTCAGTTTCAAGCAAGGTGCTAAATGTCACCCTACGCATCAACATCCATATACGAATCCCAGCCTCAGAGTCAAAAAGCGTGCAAACATATTGAGTAAGATACATTATGTAGCTTGTCATTCTTGGCTGAAGTCTCCACTTCAGGTATAACCATAGAGACATTTACTTCCAGTGATGAAAAATTTCTCTACAGTACAAAAAACTCCAACAAAATAAAAAAGAAACCAGGAGAAAATTCAAGCATTCATAGTGTTTCACAACTATAAGATGAAGTTAATTAATTATTTCTAAGCAGTATATATTTTTTATTAAATTATATTGACTGCATACATGAGTGGCATTTCAGAATTTTAGACTGTTTGTTGGTTGGATCCTTGGTGTATTCACTAAATATTAGTTGAGACAGGAAGTATGAAGACAGACCTAATCTACTGATATCCAAAGAAACAAGGAATAATCATTATTAAAGGCCTTATATTTTTTGCTATCTCCTTCTGAAATTTGGGATGCTGTTCCTCTTGGGTTAGTCTTATGTCCATTTTTAACAGTTCTAATTGACTAATTAGCTGCTTCAATGCAAAGACAAAGCTTCTCTCAATATTCACTATTGATTTCCCTATTAGTATAAAATATCATTACGTGGACATTCTTACATTGGATTATCAGAACTCTCATGAAAACATATCCCTGCTTGGTCTTTCTCTTTATGCAAAGGCTAAAAATTTCTTTAGGTCCTTAGTGACATCAAACTCATTGCCGTTAATTTGACCACATAGTCCTTAATGCTTCTGTGTCAATGTAGTGAGTTATTAGCTTAACTCTTTAACATTTAAACAATACATAGTTGTTCTAAGTTACACTTTGTTATTTTATATATCCATGAATGCTAATGGAGATGCAGCACCTGGTTTCCCATTGCAGTTTTGTTACTCAGTTCTACGGCTGAATTGAGGAAAGTTGAACGAAGTAAACCAACTTGCCTGAAGTCACGGAATGGATCAACTCAGCAAATGTTAGAATAAAGGACTAGCAGCCCAGAGGCAAAATATCAGAGCAATTTCCTTTATATTGCCTTATTTTAAAATGTAGTTTCAGTCACTTATATACATCCCATATAAAGGAATCAAGGAATCGCTACATGTTCAACTTTTTTTTTTATATGGTTTGAGAGTTGATATTATTCTTGAATCTGAAGTAAATACTCTGGTGATTAAGACAATACAGTAACCTCTTAGAGATCAGAGTTTAATTCAAAAGCTGTGTCCTTGTGTCTTTATTAAATTTTTATGAGCCTCTGTGCTCTGATCTGTATAACTAACCACTTAGCCTTTGTATCTCTTTAGTACAGACTTAAAGTAGCCTTGAATAGTTTTAATAGAAAAATATAATGACAAATATGTTTCTGAATATTAACAAGAGAACTTATTCATGTTTTAATTTACTGGCATATAATATATTTATATCATAAGTGGACAAAAAAGAGACATGGCTGAGCACTGTAGGCATTCCGTGCTGAACACCCTGCTTTCCTAATGAAAGGTGAGGACAACAAGCTCCTCAAATAAGTTTCCTTGATTTAAAATATATTACAAACAAGTGAAAAATGCTGTGTAGTTTTCTCCCTCCATCTTTAGCCATTGGTTCATGTATCTAACATATCACTTATAGCCTTAGGCACTTCACCACAATTAATTATTGATGTGATAATTGACATTATAGTGTTCATCAATCATGTTATTTACCAATTTCTCTTCATAAGAATATTTGAAGAAACTTCCAAAGGCTCTTCCTGACTCCAAGGAAAACAATGCAAAAGCCAGATTCTTTCAACAGTATCCTTAACAGTGAACTTACATATTTTAGCATCTCTTAAATATTAATATTATGTGGTTTTTTCCTACTTGAATAGATATACTTTAGTATTCATACATCCTCACATTCTTAATTTATGCATGTCTCTGACGAAGAAAAAGAATATCCTGAAAAAAGTATTGGATTTTATTGATTAATATTTTTAATTCTACTGAGTTATCAAACCAATGAAAGCAAGAAATTTTGTAGAACATTTTCCTCTGGACACTATTTCCAAAATCTAGTAATAGGATAATATCTGGTACATTTCTCAAAATATATTGATGTTGGAAACTCAACATTTATTAACAAGAATGTAACATTCATTATTTTCTTTATGTTTCTTTTTGAACAGTAGCTTAAATGCAGAAAACCAACAGTTTCAACTAGAACTAAAGGCAATCCTTAAAGCAAAGAACATATGAGATGGACATTGCATTCTGCATCCACGGAGTGCAGAACACAGTTATTTTGAATCAAGCTTAATGAAGTGTTTGATTAACCACATTGCTCCAGGACCATTCACAGAGTAAACAATGGTAATTTTTGAAGTTACATAGTTTAATTTGAGATCAATTTCAAGTCCTGAATTAAGTCGACTGGAGACTGCAGAGACAAAGTGAAAAACAGACGCTGAACAGAAATATAAAAGGATGAAAATGAGTTTATTACCACTAGTAGATAATGGATGTAAAATGATGACACAATAGGAGTAATAACTGCACTTGTAAGATTGGTTTAAGAATATATATAGATAAACTTTCAGGATGATCAAGCTGATCTTAAGTAAGAGACTAGAGTGAGAGATATTTTTAATAATTAATGAAAAGCGAGGTAAATTTTTTTCTTGGCATAATTAATTCACGAGTGTTCACCAAATGTTAATTACATTGTATATCCACACATTGAAAAGTATTTAAAACTAATCCATAAAAAAAAAATCAAAATAAGAACCAGCAAAAAACAAACCAACAAAAAACCCCAGAAAGGTAGAGATTTAAAATTCAAAATTAAAACTAAAATGAGATAAACTTCCATTTTAAATTACAAAAGCTGCTGGAGCCTTCAGCATCCCTCCAAAGCTTCTTTACTTTCCTACGTTTTCTGTAAAATACTTAATTTTTAAAGAATTTCCATCTTCTATTCAGGGTGGGTTCAGATTTCTCCAGCTCTGGTTCTGATTGATCTGACAGTGATGACATTACAATAATACTCATACATAGAAAGAGACAACTAACAAAGTATTTATAAGCATTCCTAAGAAGAAAAATGTTTTTGCGTGTTTCCATGTGAGAATTTACTAACAATCTTGAAATTTAAATTCAACTAATACTGTACAAGATAATTCATATACGAGTAACTATAAAATCCAAGTTATACACCAAAATAAGCAAAGTTGTTTTGTTCTGTGATGGAAGAAGAAATTGTATGCAGGCATAAGTTGGATAGGGGAGAAAAGGGGTTTAGAACTGGGTTTTTTTTTTTCCTTACTTTAGCATACAGGGCAACGGTCTTTCTGACAACAAATGTCAGTTTAAGGGACAATCAGTGTGGATGAGTGAGGGCATTTATTTGCCATTATTTGAAATTGTCATGAGAGAATCCAAAATAGCCAAAGCCTGTTCAGATTTGACTTTCATCATAGCGTCGTTGAGTGGGATGTTGAGCCTGAAGGAAAACTTGGCATATAAGTTTCCTGGACTGTAAGGGCCACGTCAACCCAAAGATTCAACTTGGTAGGTTAGATAAGGGCCAACCTGACACTGGAAAGATATGAAGATGAATTAGCGAAAAGGAGGGGAGCACTGAACTTTGGAAGCAAAAGAGGAAAAAACTTGGATTTAGTGGATTAGACCTCATGCTTGGGGAGCCCCAAATGATAGGATTACTCCTAAAACTTTGTGACAGAAATCAAAGAAGTCTGCAGGCTTACCAGTTAAGGTGTAGGAAAGCTGAATTAATATAGTTTAGGTTAAACATCTAGTACAGGCTCAAGTAAATCTAGAAGGAAATTTTTAGATATGATCTTAAAACAGAATATTAAAGATTTTTCTTCTTTAGTGCTGCCTATAGCTTTAGAAAATTTTGTGGATGAGTGTGGTTTTAATTGAATTTGGGATTTTTTTAATTTTTTTTTTATTTAACTGATGTAAACTGATTTGCATGCGACTGCAAGGCAACCAGCCATTATTAGGTAACCCTTATACAAGACAATTGACAATAAACACTGCTCAGCTTTCTCAAATTTTCTCAAGTGTTATTCAATGGCAACAAAGTATTTCCTCTCTTAAGCGTTGTAACTGAGTGCTGTTAATGCAAGAATTTCTGTGGAAGACAATGCTTCTCTGGGAAACAGCACAAAGTGAAGAAAATGAGTCTGGTAACAGGGAGAGTGTATGAACTGGAGTGCCTGGGAATACTTTGTGACAGCAAAAGAAAATTATGATAAAAAAATGTTCAGTTTATTTCCTCTTAGTAAGTCTAATTTTCTTCTTTGGTCTTATGTAAAGAGAGGGATTTGCATCTGACAAGACAGAGTCTGGGCTGTAAAGTGGCTGTTATTATTCTGCAAAGGTGTGGGAGGAAGCCAGAGTCTTACAAGGGTGGCTTTGCTGAACTGATACACACCTCTGCTAAGATAAGCAGAACAGAGAGTACCTGCTGCAGCTAGAAGCAGGCTTTGGCTGCATCGAGCAGTTTATGCTATGAATAAGGAGACTTCTGTGCCATTTGTTTTGTAGCAATAAGAAGAAAGAACTGCTAATACCATCTTCAGATGCTCTTCATAATATAGCTTTTACAAAGCAAAAGGCATAGTAGGTCTGCAGTGTGTCTGCCAAATTTCAACGCAAGCAATTACCTTTAGTCTGCCTTGAATCCCAGCTGACAGAAACTGTGCTGCTGTGCACTGTTGAACAGTATCTCCCTTCCATCTAAGGGTGGTTGCATTTCAGCCGTGAATGAATAGATCCTATTATTATGCTTTATTTATATAGAACATACTATTTATGGGAACTATAACTTTAGAGAGGAACTATGCAAACATGTGTTCACTAGAGAGCTTGGAGGGTGTTTTTTAGTGGATGGAACACTTTCTGATGATAGCTTAGGTCCAAATGTGTATTTCTGGGTGAAACAGAGCGAAGTACAGTAACTGTTTCTCTACAAAATATTGTATAATCCACTGGGAAACATTTCTGTGGAGAACCAAAAACCAGCAACCAAAAATAATCCAAAACCTGGAGAAGCCAAATGTCAAGAGAATATAAAAATAAATTTATGAGCAACATCTCCAATACTTTGTGTCTTCTGCAGCTTCAGAGAAGTAGGTCTTTTCCATATACGAGATTTCGCTTTTCTTTTTTTTTTTATTCTTCTTGCAAAGATACTAAAGGACATAAGTGTTTTTGTACAAGCAGAAAAATTATGGGTGGATGCATACAACTCTTAAGTAGTGAAACTACAATACAGAGTATCTCCCAATATTTTAAAATATTCTTGCTTCCCCTTCCCTGTTCAAAATGCCACAGTTAGGTGCTAATAATCACGGCTGCATCTTCCAATGCTAAAAAGGGGTTTAAGGTTTTTTAAAAAAAACAAGTAAATCCTGTTCTAAACAAAATCCTACTATATATAGCAGTCTAGTACAACTCCAGCTTGTTTTCTAGTTAAGCCTCCCTGTCTTCTCTCTAGCACCCTCTTTCCTTAAAAATGCAGCTAGTCACCAGCCCCCTCCCTTTTTCAGAGGCCTCCTTAATTGACTCATTAGGGTTACAGAACACATCTGCGCAGACTAACTGAATCATAAAGCACTTCAATTGCCTTTTCTGACACCTAGATGTACCAGATAGGAAGGAACTTGCAATTACTCACTTTTTAGGAATTCAGCTCTGTGGGATACCCAGACCCCAGAGGGAACCCCTGTTGATCACCTCATTTATGCTGTAACACATAAAACTCGTCTAAAGTGTCTGACTTGTAGCTGATAAATTAAGCAGACTTGCCTGAATGGCAGCAGAAACTACTGAAGGATTTAATACATGGCTGAGGGCCGTGAAAACTGAAAGCTCTTTTTTTTTCATTATGAGATACAAACAGTGCCTATTAAAGTCAGTGGAAGTTCTTCTATCCCAGAAAATAGGACTCTATGTTATAATCTCTTTGCATTGTGTAATTTTTGATTGCTATATGTCTCAGATTGCTGTCTGTAAAATGGTGATAATAAAGCCTAATTATATTCCACCTACAGCTGTTGAGGTTGTCACCTTTCATAATATAATTCAGAGAAGTGCTGAATATAGCATTTTCTCAAGAGTTTTCCCAGCTTCCAAATGTAAAAATGACTTTTTTTTTTTTTTTTGTTACCAGCTTTATTTTTACCTTAAATTTAAGAAGGAACTCCCTTTTTCAGGTTGCAGACTCCATTATCTTTAATTCTAATTCGGAAACTGATTTTGCCCAGGTTGTTTGGTATTGTGTCAGACTGAAGCGTGAGAAGAGTTGTACATTCCGTGACTGTGATTACTTATATTGCTAGTGAACAACAGTGATTCCAAGTATGCACTTAATAATGTTTCCCTTTTTTTTTTCCTTTTTTTTTTTTTTTTTTCCACCGGGCCACAAAATCCCTTTGGAACTTCTTCCAAATAAGGCATTTTGTCATACGCTGTGCTACTGTAATGACACCTCAATTCTGTTAATGTCACTGCTACCCACAAGTATCCATCTGATTCACTAATAATCATGATGAACTTTTCAAAATGAAATGATGAGTTTATTGCTTGAACTATATTTACTCTTTGTTACCAAATTTTTAATTAGAATGAGAAAATACTTTCTCATTACAGATGACTTGCTATTAATTAGCTTAAAACCAAGTTGGAATGACAGATTCACTAGAGCAGAATGAAAAGATGGAATTCTTAATTTAAAGACTGGTTTCTCCATGTTAAAGATGGCCCGAATGTCTGAAAGCAAGCTCAGTAGGATGAAATTTCAAGAATAACAACGAAAGACAGGAAAAAAAAAAAGCCCATTTAGTTGTCTATCTGAAGTGAATTTATTGGCTGAATTGTCAACCCTGGTAAAGATAGGACTATGTGTATAAATATATACATATTTGTAAAATGGAAGAACTGAAACAGCTTAACTATAGTCATGCTAGTGAAACTATAATTATAATTCCAACAGTAGGAGAAGAAAAAAATTCTTTCAGCCCTGGAAGACAGCCCTTTCTACTCATTGATGAAGTTTACTGGAGCTATTCAGTACACACCTGTGTTTTTTTTTTTTTACCCATAGAATGTATTACAAGAGTTAAAGGGCGTAAAAAACAAAACTGAAAACCAAGCCATAAGTTTTTACCTTATTTTGCTTTTGACCAAAGACATTGCTGCAATTAAATTGCCAGGACCAATGCACCTTCATTTAATGTACTCTTCTACAAATTAAAAAGAATAAAACTTTCATTAAGATGCACAATTTGCAGTCATTTCATATCATTCTGAAAGTACTTTTGAAGCTAAATTCCATGAGGGTCTGTATTGTCTTCGTCTTTGAATATGCCTGGGGTTTACATGAGTACAGCTAGGAGGGTTACATATGGATATGACAAAGCACAAACCATAGGCCTTTATGAGTTCTGTACCCCTTCCCCCTCACATGAGATCTGAACAGTCCCTGGAATGCCAATTTCTGTACCTCTCCGTGTTTAGGAATATACATCCCATCATGTAGTAGCATTGTTTTTTCTTTTTTGTTTTTTTGTGACACTGTAACTTAATCCTTATAAACATTCTTTCTTTAGAAATGCTACCTGTAGCCAGGATACCTACATTTTTTATTTGTTGAGCTGCCAAAGGTCCATATGTGCTGGTGTGCTAGCCAGAAGGATTTTTCTAGATGAAACTTTTCTGTGGAGGGAACTCTGCATACTGCTATGGTCAGAGGAACATTCCATCTCAACACAAAGCTGTGTTGAGAAACAGCTCCTGGTTCCTCATTCCCTCTGCTTCTTGTTTTCAGAGATAAAATCTACATTTTCCCTCCCTTTCTCTCACTAATCCTCCTCTCCTCAGTTTCTTACTGTGATAAAACATCTGATTTAATAATTACCAAGTAAATACCAAGACTGCCTAATGCTCATATCACTGCTCAGCGCAGCATCAGCCATAGCACCTGTGTGAAAAATTTAAGACATTTACTCTTCCGTAAGTAGGAGATGCAATGACTGTTATATCACATTTGATGACACTTCAGTCCTTGTTCCAGTCATGTCTCCAACCATGCTCTCAATTAACTGACCTGCCATACTTATTAACTGCAAGGAAAATGTACTATCACTTCTGAATATGAAAATACACAGTAGCTACCTTTTGTAGCTATCTTTGCTGCCTATGCCTGGGAGATAGTTTGGGAAAGAAATTTGGTAGGTGTGCTCCTCACGTTCAGAAGCAGCAGAGTTCAGGAATTATGTGGATTCAACAGAAATATAAGTTTAAGAAAATCTTCTGGTCTTAAACACCCTCCAAAGCAAGCTTTATCTCGTCAGGTTTGAGAAAACCCAAAATGCATGACTTTCAATGGATTGGCATAAAGGAAGTAAGTAGTCAGAGGCGTACAGGGTTCAAGAAATATTTTAAACTATTGGTATTTTTTAAACTCACTTTGAAAGAAGATTTGATGTGTCCTTCTATCTAGATCATTTAGCTGAAAACAAGGACAGGCAACTGTCAGTCTTGGTGGGATGGCTAACGAAGAAGACTTGAAAGGCTGTGACCTTCTTTGCTGAAGTTCATGTTTTGTAAGGTCAAAAGCTTTTCACAAAGAGCACAGCTATTTTGGGTGGTCACTCTTGAGTGCTGTAAGTTAATAAGCTCTCCTTATCTTTCTTAGTCTGTCATAGTGTCTGTCATAGAGTCCTCATGCCGGGGATTGTCAGGGAATAACAAGGGTGGGGTTCTCCCTAGTAAATGGAGACCCAGAAGCTGAACAAGACCCCAGCCCAGACAGTGTCTTTCACACAGTCCCACTGGGTCTGAATGTGATGGCTGAGCTGGTAATGGACGCACATAGAGCAAGTGCTGAACCAGTGCGGAGTCCTTCCAGTGCGGTTCAGTGAGGAGCAAGTGGTGACAGACCCATAGAAACATAGCCTTGACATAAGGCTACAATATGGTTTCAGAGTCCACTCAGGAGATGGAACCCAATATGGGACCGGGGACAAGCTACAGTGTACATACAAAGGATCTAACTGGGAAACAAGCTACCTCCAGCGTGTGTCTGAGATACATCCAACAGACAAGGCTGGAGACAGGCGTACTGGGACTTTATGGTCTTTTGTTGCCTTCAGAAACCTGGAAAGGATCACCCAGAACAAAACATGCTCCATTTAGGGACCTATGGACCAGAAATTATTTTCCCCCTCTCTCTGATTAGTCTGTGCTCATCCTGAGTTTTGGTAAGCTTTGGTGATTTTAGAACAGGCTGTAGTCTGCCTACAAGGAGTGGAGGTGATGAAGGAAGTATGTCCACATGCCAGTGTAACTCAGCTTTGGAGTTTGGGAAGAAGAAGAAGTTACTCTCTTTTTCATAAAGTGTCAAATATATCAGTTCAAACTCTGGAACTGCCCTGGGTTTGGCTGATACAACTTTGTTTACAGGTTCAGCTCCAGGTCCATGATTTCACTCCTCGCCTCAGACCCTGGGCCAAAGAATACTAGAGGACAGTCAGATAAGAACTCTTACCTCATTGTGATTAAGTGCATGTAGGTCACTGTCCAAATCCTCATTTAGGATCCTGCTGACTATGCCAATTTGTTGTGAATGGGTGATTCAGGTCATCTAAAGAACACTGTCACAGGTGTTAGCAAAAGTGGTTTTAATATGATGTTTTAAAAGTGCAACTTAACCAAGTTTGATGTCAAGGTTCACTCTATTAATTACTGCATGAAAAAAATACAAAGGAAAATTTACACTTGAGTTAGAATAATTTATATAAAGACTGAAGATGCAAAGAATATGGATGGCCCTCCCATTGAGTCACAGGTTCAGAACGGACACCCTTGCTTTTTAAACTCCTTCTCAGAGAGGAATCTAGGTGCAGCTGAATCCAAACTTTGTCTCAGACTTGATCAGCGGTTTATGTCTAAAGATAAAGTGAGGGAGGCCCTCCTGTTGAGTCACGACATTCAGAATGGATTCCCTTGCTTTCTAAATTCCTTCTCAGAGGGGAGTCTAGGTGCAACTAAATCTAGACTTAGTCAACAGTTTAGGCCTAGGGAACATGTATGCAGAGTTTGTGTACTGTTTCATTAGCATCAGCATGCAGTCAAAGTTACCAAGGCAAAATCAAAGTTATCACACTACAGGGTTATGCATGATATCAATCACTTACCAAAGATCTGCCGTTGGTGAAAGGTCTCTCTGCCTTGAGGAGCAACCTTGAAGGGCGTACCAGCTCAAGGGGACATCGTCACCATGCAGCTGCGCTGCCTGGCAGGGAGAGCTTAAAGAAGGCATTCTTAGGCTGTCATATTTATGGAATAAAGTGATTGGCTCATAGTCAAATTATATACAACGGAAAGGTATGCATGAGACTCCTTGTACCACAGGTTTCTTTTGTTCCTTGATAAATGAGTCTTGGAAAAGACTTATGTGCCATTTGCATGACTGGTATTCGAAGCTCATAGGCATCGATGCTCACAGTGTCACTCTGCTCCTTTGTGGGTTTTCAGAGAACTGCTTAAAACTAGAGGAGTCCATGACCTGGCTATGGCTGAGGCCTTTACCTCCTCCAGAATCTGCACCAAACCACAGCCAGTCTGGTCAGAGGGTAAAGCACATCCATCACAGTCATAGCACACTACAGAGCAACTGTTGGAAAGAGAGATGTGTCTTTCCAAATGTGTTACAATGGGTGGAAGATGGCTATCTCATTTTGAAGAAGCTTACTGCTGGGATCTTGTTGTAATCCATGGTGTGAAGACAAGAGGGGTAGCTAAATCACTGTGTCACTGGAGAATAGATCAAAAGAAAATAGGCATTTCCAGGAAGCCCTGACATTGTTTTAATATTGGTTAGGAACAGGACTCAGGTTTAGATGATTATTCACCTGTACTATCACTAAGATATGTAAAGGCAATATGATTCTTCTGATTCTTCTTTTTTTTCACAGCACATAGAAGTAAATTAGTTTCTGAAGTGACTTAAGATAATACACATTCTGTCTGAAAGCTGAAGATATATAAGTGGTCCAAAGCATTTCGAAATCTTAGAAAATTCCAGTGTGTAGAACCAAGGAAATAAAACCTGTACGCTGCTATGAAGTTGTTCCAACCATCAAATCTGTGGCTTGATTTTCAGTGGTGTGAGGATTGCTTTGGCACACATAATGTCACAGAGTTGTGCCACATCTCTCCGTGCTTCTCCTGCACAGAGTCGGCTGCGTCTCTGTACATCCAAGAAGAGTCTTACACACTTCATTCCAATATTTGCAGAGCAGATGGCAGGACTTTATAGTGAACAGCAGGGCTCAAATCTGAAGTTCTTCAGTGTTACCCAATTCCACATTTATAGTCAGACTGGTGCTCAGATGCAATATGGTTTTACAAGGTGTCTATAATTTTGAATGCTTTTTTTTTTACCTACATCTGCTTCTTTTGATCCAGATGTCATATTCTTGAAGAAAATGGGGTTATTCATTGCATTGACACAATTGTAAATGTATTTCAGTAAATTCAGAGAGTTTTCTTTATTTCATAAGTAGTTAAATTCATGTTTGACTCTCTGGATCTCTTTGCTATGGTTTATATTCATTAGGAAAGTGTATAGAATGGTTTTAGAGTGGAAAAGTGAATATAGTAGAACATAAAATAATTACGTGTTCATCAACATGAACATTCCTAATTAAGAACTTGAAATAAACATGGTGCATAGGAATAAAACCAAAAACCTTTCAACTGCATTTTAAATTCAATTAACCACACTTAAAAAAAAAACCTTCAAAAAAATCAAAAGTTTAAAGATAAAAAAGAAATTATGAGAAGCAGTATTGTGGTACAAAATTATTCTAAAGTCCTTGGTAAAATCTTATACAGGACAAAACCAGTATTTAAGAAATCCATGTAAACCACCATAGTTTTGAAGGATGAGGCTCTGAGCAACCTGATCTAGTTGAAGGTGTCCCTGCTTTTTGCAGGGGGGTTGGACTAGATGACCTTTAAAGGTCCCTTCCAACCCTAACCATTCTATGATTGTATAAGTAGGCCTAGTAAGTTAAGAATATAATTGTCTACACAACTCAGTTTTTGAAAGCTGTAGCCTCTTCTTCAGATAAAGGCATGATCCTTTTTTTCTTTTTAGTTTAAAACCTTCTTGTGAACACACACACAAAAAATGAAACTTTGCTTTCCTTTCTTGATCCATGAATAAAAAGTAGGTTAGAAATGCTAAGACCTGACATTTGTAGAATTATGTGATGATAAAACTAAAACTAACACAGCTTCCTCAAAACCAAATTAATTCATTAATATTTTCTTCTAAGTACTCTGGTTTTTTTTTAAAGCAAAATATATTTTGCATTTGTTTGGCATCCTGCATGTTTAAATTTTATTGAAAAAATAGCAATGAAATTGTATATTATTTTTTTCTGCACTTTTAATTAGAATACAATTTCCTTTCAGAAATAATTTGATAAAAATCACTACAAAAAAAAATCTTTAAAATAATAATTTTAATTCATCTTTTCTCAACATTAAAAATACATAAACTGGAACAGCCAAATATAAGTTAAGTTATGCAATTGCTTAAATATGTATATAATTCGTCTTCTTTTTAGCAACCTGATTATTAATTTTGACATAATGAGACTAAAAAAAAGAAAGTAAGACTCAAATCACTTACTAAAATCCAGAGGGCAGGAACTGATACATCCTACTTTTGCCTAAATTGTGTACTACAGTCATAAAACCCGTTCAGTTCTGAGAAATATTTCTTGTCACTATTCAGAATCACTTAATTCTGTTTCTATTTAAATTCAAACCCAGGATAAGGGATTTTTTCTTTAAGAAAAAAACATATCTAAAATATGCATAACTCTCTAGCTATTTGCATAGATGCAGAACTCAGCATAGGTAATTATGGTAAGAACTGGGATAGAGTTAGACTTTTATGTATTTGTTCTGTTTGAAATTTCTTTTTGCATATGTGTTCAGCTTCATTAGGAGAGGAGCATTGTTACCTGAGAAGAAGACATGGTGGTTTGATCAGCTTTAGGCACGAGGAAGATGATAGAAACTCATTTGCCAAGACTAATGAAATCTAAAACTTTATATTCTGAGTGAAAAGTAAAAAATTTTCCTTCAGGTTGACTAGGTGACCCATTGTAGCCTTCATGCAGTTAGTTGTCTGTATGTGTAGTGGGGACTATGAAACCTCTAGTTCTGCAAAACTGAAGAGATATATCTCTGTCAAGATTTGTAATGTCAGAGAGTCAGTGACAAAGTTTTGTCATCAGAATTAACTGGTATTAACATCAGAGACTGATTATTTTGATTGGTTTTTCAGTCTATATTTTTTGCATGAAGAAAGCAATAATGAAAAACAGACACAAACTCTCAGCATCACTATCACCATCGCTACAGCATTCTTTGATGATGAGTAGTATCCTAGAGAATGTATTTTCTTCTCAAGTTATTTTTTTCCCCTATGAATTTTCATTCTCTATGCCAGCTGCTAGCACTCATTATTACCAGAAACTTCTAAATATCACTAAAGAAGAAAGTTTCTATTTTTAGATTACATGAGTAGGTTTTCAAGTACATGTATCATCTTCTGGTACTAATTGCTAGTGCAGTGTAGGATATAACAGGCCAAGAAGCACAAATGAAACTTAGGTATAAAACAAGATGTAAGTGCACCCCACCTTCTTTATATTTCTAATAATTAGCCAACATACTTTGATTTTCTGCTAATGTGGAATGTTCTCTTGAACACTCTTTTATGTTTAATTGCATGTGTTGAATTTTCTTTCTGTATTTAAATTATTTTCCTTAATTGACACTGTCTTGCATTACCAAAATAGCACTGTAATGATTTCCACATGAGTGTACAAAAAAAAAAATTAAGCAGTTCATTGATTTTAAATGTCCTGTAGTTTCTTAAGTCACAGCTGTAGATGCTGCCAAATTTTTCAGAATTCTGAAGAGTTCTTAAATTTTGGAATTCTTATAATATATTATTTCATTAAATGTTAATGGAAAGCTACATCAAGATTTTTTAGTTTAATGTCTTCATATAAAATTCTAGTATCATTTTACAGATGTTTAATACTTCCTGTTTACCAAGGAGGGAATCATTAGAATTAAAACTACACATTTGCCACCCTTCAGTTTGATCATAATAGCATCTACAGGCTCTACCAAAATAAGGCTTTACTGTACACAGTGTAATAGGATATGACTCTACCCATAGTCCACTGAAATAGATAGTATTGCCCCCCCACCCCCACCTTTTAGTACTGTAGAGCTGCAATAATAGGTAATTTCAGAAGAAATTTAGAAAAAGAGTACTGGTGAGATGCAGGATGGGGTTAGTAAAGTACAGATATATTTTGCTCTACATAGAATTTGGAGATGGTGGCTTTTTTAGTCATGATGCTAGTATGAGATTACTTCTTTCCAGACACTTTAAAACAATATTTTGAAAGAAGTAAAAGGCTTAAAGGCTGTAATTTAAAAGGCTTTTTAAATTATTTTCTCCTTTGTAGTATTTTATACTTCTCATGCTGATGGCCTGACATAGTCTTACATAAAGAGTAGAAAGATAACAGGAAGCTGTATACTGAGTATAGGATGAAATGCAAGAGAAAACTTGAGTTTGGCCTTAAATTTAGCAATCTGATATTTGAATACTGGGTAGTCGAATGGACCCTCACCTTCTGAAGTGTTTAAATCAGAGAAGAAATGTCTTTCTAGAAGATAATTTGATCTGCAGTGCCAGATAGAAAGGAAGAAGAAAATTACTGAGCCCATCTTATATAGAGAATTGAACATGGCTCCATCACTGGAGTTCCATGCCGTGAAGTCCTCTGAATGCATTACATACTTTTTCCTCATCTTTCTGATTTAGATGTATAGAAAGAAGCATTCAGAAATGAGCTTGGGTATAAATAGCAGTGGATGAAGTGGTATCAATGAGGCTGCATGATGGGAAAAAGGGATGATACTGTGCAGGAGGAGTAGAGAACGTAAACAGGAGCTAACACACTTAGATATTGACTCTGTGGAAAAAAAAATGGTTTAGAGGGGTTGAGTTTTTTGTTGTGTTTTGGTTTTTTTTTTTCTTGTTTGGGTTTTGTTGTGTTTTTTTTTGTTTTGTTTTGTTTTGTTTTTTTAAAGAGAGCATTATCCCTTGTTCTTTTCTTATTAACCTCAGTAGATTTATTTTGAAAGAATTACAAATAGCAGAAGAGGATAAAAGTAATATTAAAAATCCTGTCTGTGATGGTTAATGTAGTGTAATTTTGGGCAAACCTTGTTGACAGATTAAAAAAAAAAAATCAAGCAACTCATGCAAAATTAAAGCCATAGAGGAAGAGACAAAGTTCAAGACAAAACCTAAACCCCTTCCTTTTATTTCAATTATTTTTTGTTCAATCAAAACCCACTTGCTTAATTCTAGTCTTATTTAAATTGTGTTTATAGTATGGAGAATGTAACAGTATTTAACATTGATTTGTATTTCAAATGTGAGGACAAAGAGGTCTGCTTCTGAGGGGAGACAGCATGGGCAGCACAAGGCTTATTTCTGTGTCATTTGTGCAATCACATACTTTTATTGTATTATGTAAGTTGCCAAAAATGTAATCCTTTCCAAGAAGTGCTACAATTTTAAAAGTGTTTTTATTCCAAATTGATACTTATTTTCTGGAAAGCAAACTTTTTCCTTGAAATATTTCAGTTTTGCAGGCAGGATATTTTCCAACAGAGTATCTTCAGATACGTATTTTCTATCCATTGCTACTGCTTGTGTTTACAAAAGCCACTCACACTCGTTAGCATAAAGAACTTACCTGGAAGCTAAAAGGAAAGAATTTTAAAAGATCTGTTCCCACCAATATATATCATTCTTAGATATTAAAGTAATTTCTATAGAGATTTTACTTACCTGTATACACTCTGAAAATATGTGCAAGATGTTAGCGGTCATAACTTTCTTTCAACTCTTAATATACAACATGGAACATTTAGATCAGAAACTAGATACTGAATGCCTAACATATACTGGAAATTCTAAATACTATGTTGAACTATTTACTTTTCCTTTTTTTTTTGTTGTTAACAAACAGATGCTTTAGGGATTGCTTTTCTATTCTGTCCTTAATGAAAATCAGCTTTTTTTTTTTTTTTTTTTTTTCACAGAGTAAGTGCTTCTTTCAATAGAAAATCTATGAGACATTAATTTTCTGGAAGTGCATTTCTATGTAGCAAATTTGATGTAAAATTCACTCCAGGAGAGCTTTTGTTTATTCAAGTCAGCAGTACAAAGACATAAGCAGATGCTGTTAAGGCAATTTTCAAACTACTAATTGCTATTTATTTCTTGAAATTTCTATCAAATAATAGTCAAATAATGTTTCAAAAAGCAATATTTTAAAAAATGTATTTTCTTTGCTAAATAGCACGTGTGGTTCACTGGACAGTATATAAAGAACAGCTATCTCTGCTGGTGCTAAGCTAGGAGGCAATTTGTTTTTATTTCTCTCAAAGATAACTTGTGCATTCCAGAACATTTCACTTTGATCCACTAATTCTCACCTGTTATACTATGATTACACGGATGAATTGTAAAGAGGCTGTATCAGTTAAATTGCCAAGGTAGGAGCACAGTGGTTTTCCCAAGAACAAATACTTCAATTTAAAATTCATCAGAAGCTGACTGTGTGCACAAATATTTCTCACAGTTCTAAAAGGCTACAGATGAGCTGTATGAAAGACATCTAATTATGCAAAGTGCTGGCCACCTCCTCTCCCTTCCTTCCCTCCAAACTATAGGAACTAACCACAGGTGTCTATTTTAAGCGGTGGCCCAGCCCTGTCTCCTGAAGAATTATGAAATTTATTTGTGGTACCTTACACTCTACCTTTCTGTAAGGTTTTCTGGGTCTAAGCTTGTCTCTTTCTTTCGTAATTTCACTGCCACAGTTTCTAGGCATTGATTTGTCTCTTACTTCCCCTTAATGGCAAAAAGCAAGATTGACCCTGTGAGCCAACTGCAGTAGACCTGCAAAGATCACCATTGACATCTCCATAACATCTTTGGCCAAATCCTGGAGTTTCAACAATGGCTTGTAGCTTAGTTCTGCCGATCCAGATCTAGCACTTCAAGTGAGGAGATGAATTTTTAAAGGAGATGTTGTAAAGCAACAACAGCAAAAATCACTCTGAAATTTAGGCAATAAAAACAATATCCTGCCTTTGGCAAAGCAGCAATTGTGCACAACACCTTGCCTCAGATTTTTTTTCCCTTAAGACCAATTTTGTCCTTTGGAGCACCAAAACCTTTCTTTGAGACTTATTTCTCTAAGTTAAGATTTCCTTGAGCTTTCGGAGTGTCTCTATGTGTTAACTATCAGTCTGAAATGTCCCTCTTCCCCACCACTGTAGGGAAAGACACTTACTGTCCTGAGAAGAAAACAACTTACATGGTTTCAATTGTAACACTGATATTTTCTTTCTGCTGTTATTCTCTTTGTGGTTAAATTCTATTAATCCAATTTCCCCCTCTACATGCAAACTTTGCTGAAAACTTATTTCCCTACCTCTTAATCTTCTAATCAAGATAAAGTGTTCCTGTTTGATGGAAAACTGAATTACTTAATTCTTGATCATACAGTCACATCTCCATGGTTCACAGCAAAATGCTTGTTCTGTACAGACCATATCTAACTTCCACAAAGTCTTCAGTGTTTTCTGCCACCCTGAGTGGACAGTGGGTCAAAACCTATGAAGCTATCCTACTGATTTATGCTTTTCTATTTAATTAACTTATGCTCCACATTGTCCCCAGTCACTCTATATTCTACTGTACTCTTAGGTCTTGGAAAGTCTTAAATCTCAAACATATTTATCATGTTAAAATTCTGTCAAATTAACACTATGAGAGAAGAAAACAGTTTGAAAAAAAAGAGAAAGACCTGATGGATTTTGCAAGTGGAGAAAATTACAGTTTAATGAAAGTAGATAGTATAAGAAAGAAGAGATGTTTTGAGTACTTGCACTTGAATGTAAAAACTGTTTCTTCTATGATTTGTAAGTAAAAAGTTAAAAAAAAAAAGAGATAATTTTACAGCAGGATATTGAATAAATGCTGTAATTACGAAGAAAAGTGAGACATACGAAGCAAATAAACACTTCCCCCCCCCCCCCCACTCTCTTGGCACTGTTTAAATATTCGGGGCGTAAAATAGCCTTATTTTCTGAATTTTCTCATTTTATCACTTAACAGCCAGACACATAACCGTGTTATGTATTTTGTTTCTATGCAATTGGATTTTACACACACACTCACACACACATGTACATACCCAATCGTGGGTCTATTGTGTGCAGCAATGCCTTTATCTCACTTCTTTTTTCCTCTCACATTATTGTTTTCATGCTATTTCACATTCCTTTTATCTGCAGTTTTATTTACCATTTTACTTTTTCATTTCTAAAGATGGGATGACACAATGTTGTCTTCAGATGATAGTAAATGAACTTTTAAAGTCCTTATTCTGAAGCTGCAGAGCCTGAAAGCATGAATAGGAAGCCTGTAACTTTAAACTTTCTCCTTTTTGATAGCAGGAAATCCAACCTGTGTCAAATTTGTAGTAAAACCAGATCTTTCTCTGTGTGCATGTGTGTATATGTTTTAGATATACAGTATTCTGAAGAAAAGTGCTCAGATTTTCAATTTAAAGCAAGAAGTACTTAAATCTTAAACAGAACATGAATATATATATATTTGTTGCTGTATGCATTCTATGCAATTATAGGTTAGCTATATATAGGTAAGCTTGCCTTGACATATCCATACAAAACATAGTTTTTGTCATTGGTGCCTGGGGCAGTGTTCGTAATGTAAATGCATGCAGTACAGAATGATGCTAGTTTTAGGGAGCAGAAAAGTATATTGATATCTATTACATAACTTGCTGATGCAGTTAGAATGTTATTCTTTGTCCCTAGTGCAACTGTTAGGTAGTTTAACCTCTGACTCTTCAGCTACTGTGAAAATAGAGATATTTCCCTGCTTCTCTTGTTTTTGTAAGGATTTAAGCATATACTCAAAATGATGATCCCCTAATGTCAACAGGCACTTTTACCTTATCATTATAATTTCTTTCTGTTTATTTACAGACCCTTCCAACAGATTTGCAGCTTTTAACCTACAGCTAAACTTATTTATGTGCATATGAAAAAAAAAAAAGAAAAAGGAAAAAAGAGATTGGAAAATAGGAAGAGATTAAGTACTGCATTAAAAGAAAACATGAAATGCATGGCTAGGGTCTTTCCTGTTTACTCTTGTGTCTGTCACATATACATCCATCCCTGCATCTGTGATATCAGTAGGGATCACATTCGCTCCCTGTTATCTCAATAAGGCATCCCACTGCATAACAGGGCATCTCTTCCTGCTGTACCAAGAAGTTACAGAGGTCTGACTGCTCAGAGACTGGTTCTGCGCTCATGTCCTCAGCTGGCTTCCATTTGACTAGTGTTTCAATAACTGACAATAAAATAATATTTGTTATGTTTGCCTCCTCCTTGCATAGGCATAACACTAGTCACTGTGATCACTCATACACAGTCCTTCATATTGGCATGTGCGCTTCTAATACAACTCTGCTCTTATCTTCCACCATGTTTTTCTGCCAGAAGACCAGTGACTGCTGACACAGATGGCATATTTGTTTATTTATTTTCAGTCTTTGAATTAACTTCTCTATTGCAAAAACCATCTAAATCCCCATCTTGCTAGTAACTAAAAACCAATAATATTTTTCTTACTAAGCATTTTGAAAAATATAACTTCCTCTCCTTTGTCTTCTTCTCCTTACCTGCATGTACGTATCTTTATTTACTTTAGTTGTTCAAATATTGCCCAATCTTTTCATTATAAATTCTTCCATTCATTAGGATAACTGCTGCCAATCCTCATCAGAACTAAAATATATCCATAGTTCTAAAACAAAGTTCAGGAAACAAAAAAAAAATTACAAAAAATAGGGGGTTTTTTTGACTTCCCTTTATGTCTAAAAGCATTTATATATATTAATAAATGAAGACCATTTGGATTAATAAAAGCTCTTTCTCAATGTCAAAACTAACACAGCTGAGCAGTTTGAATCTTTTTGAGGGAAATAAAAACTTGGTGTTTCTTCATGAAGATATAATTATGCACAAACAGAGCAAATAATTAAATTGATCACATTTGAATAAATGGGGCAAAGACCTACAAGAAACTCCTCAGACTCCCTTCATAAACAGTAGAAAGACATAAGGCATGATTATTTTCACCTAAAATTGATATTTGGAATACTCCAGATGATCTGTGCTGTAAAAGCAATAGTGTCTCTCTGCCGACAAAGGATGGCTAAGACAGCTAAAGTGTCTGGCTCAAAACTGAACACCTCTCCATAGACATTTACAATTAGATTAATTACTTTCTATCTGTCATATTTCTAAAAAGAGAGAAAAGAGGAAGAACATAAAGCTTCCCTTTCAGCCCAAATAAAAACTGTTTAAAAACTCTTATTATGTACTCAAATCACTATCCTTGAGAAACCTCCCATAGATGCATGATAACAACTGTGTTCCTATATATCTGGTATTATATGACTGCACCTGCTTTTATGTTTTAGTGGAGATCAGGAATGAGCTTTTGAATCAAGTTTCAAGATCACTCCACTTGCTGTGTGCTTGTTTGCACCATGGGATAGTCATGGAATATGTGAATTGGATTCCTTTCAGATGAAACTAGAGCAGAAAGGGTGCTCCAAAAGCACACCTAATTCTAGCTGCAAATGGGCATTTAGCCCATGGGACTAAGCTGAAATCTGAGCTACTTTAACACAGAAGTCCTTGCAATGACTGGTTCTCAGCACCACTCTTTCCCTTGATCCACATTTATTGATCTCCACAGCTTTCTGTACAGGAAGTGCAGCTATTGAGAAGGCTTTGGCCAAGGGAAAAGCAATAAAATTTGTGACTAATTCAGGAACACTAGATGACCATCGGTTAATGTTGAATTCTATTGTATTCTGGATATGAAGGATTCCCCTAAAACATGTCTCTATTTAACATTATTCTTTGTTATAGCCTGGTATTATTGGTACTTCTGTTATTTTTTCTTAATTGTCTAGGAATGAACTCTGAGCTCACACTTTCTGTTCATTCAATCTCTATTTTAAACTTTGAATGACTAATCTACAACCACATTTCACAAATCTATATAAGAAAATATTTCAAATCAATGGATCTTTGGGGAATTACAGTAGTCAACGAAAAAGGGATTACTGCTCCATGATCTTTTTTTGTTTTGTTTTGTTTAATATTGTACTTTCAAGAACTGTGTAGTCTGCTTCTCAAGACATTAACTTAAAATGCCTACATGTGTCATCCTTCTCTTTTTCGCCTTTTCCAAATCCTCACAGTGTTCTTTATCAATATTATTTTTTTTTTTAATACAGAACACAAAATCTGGAACAACTTTTTTTTACACTTCTCTTTACCTACCTCTCTACCATTGAAAATTTCCCTTTTAAAGATTCTCTCTTCTTGGTTGTATTTTCACTCCACATATAAATTCCAATTTATATTATTTAGATTTACAATTGCACTAATGTATTGTATAACCTATCTTGAAGCACAGTTGTCATGGTTTAACTACAGTCAGCAGTCGAGTTCCACACAGCTACTCAATCACACTTCCCCTCCCCAGCAGATGGGGAAGAGAATCAGGAAGAAAAAAACTTGTGGGCTGAGATAATAACCGTTTACTATGATAGTAAAGGAAAATATATTTTTAATATATATATAAAATGATGATAATAATAATAGAAAAAACAATAGGAATAATAATAATAATTTTTAAAACTTCAAATGATGCACAACTCACCACCCAATTACTCGATGACCAATACAGCCCATCCCAAGCAGCAATCACAGAATGAAAAAAAACTGTAAATGATTCCAGAACGATTCTGAACAGAGAGAGGAAAAACAGAGAGCCAGCTCACTGCCCCACACCTACTTAAGTACTGAGAATGACGTTTATGGCATGGAATACTGTCTTTGGCCAGTTTGGGTCAATGGTTCTGGCTATAGCCCTCCCAGCTTCCTGCACCTGCACATTAACCAAACCTGGAAAGCCAAACAGTGACCTTGGTCTCTTTAGCAACAACTGGCAACATCAGTGTGTTCATCAACATTCTTCAGATAAGAAATCCAAAATATGTTGGCTACTGAGAGGAAAATTAACTCCATCCCAGCTGAAACTAGGATAATGGTGTAAGTGAAAGATGTTGTATAAACCAAAATCTTTCCTAAATTGTATGGCCAACTACAACTTCAGTTCTCTACTTTCCTGCATATATTACTAAGAGTTTCTATTTACATAGTTAACCTTTTTAGCAGAGAAAAAATTATTTTGAGAAAGAAATAAACAATTCCACTACTCACTAAATATAAGGCAATCTTAACATTTAAAAAAAAAATAAATTGACATTTCAGTTTTAAACTCTATTTCTCCTTCTAGGAAAGCAAAATCTTTCCTTTTGTGTATACAGGCAACGAAACAGGATCTATAGGGTTTTGTTCATGCAAAAATAAGAGAGAGAAGAAGCAAGGTTTGGTGATCAAATGAAAAAAAAAACAAAAGCACAGCTACAGTGGCCTACAAACACTTCCATATTTTGCTCAGACCAAGCAAGCTTTTCTTTGAGCGAGTACAAAATTGAAGTAGAAATGCCTTCACTTTCTATTCTTACACAACTTATACCGTCTTGTATTTTAATTTATATTCATTTTGTTCCTGGTGATTTTGTTGTTTTGATAGGCTGATTCTGAGCTGAATGATATAAAATCACAATGTTATTCTAGATTCTCAAACAGACTTAAATAAACTGAAAAGCATACATTGCTCTAGATTTAAAACTGTGTAATTGAAATAAAATATGGTTTTATGTTGCTTTTTTCAAAGTGAGCCCTGTGGAATCATCCCCAAATCACTATCTGGAGGCATCTCACATCTATAGGAAGGGAATAGTTTCTACACAAACTAGCATGGACTGAAGGATGTACCAAGCACTAATTATATAGCTCCTGGTGGCTTCTGCTGCAGCTGTTTCCAGCTTCTCTGGCTGTTCAATTCAATTTAATCAATAGTCATAAAGAAAAGCTTATCCAGCCATTTTGACTCTTAAATACAGTGATGAAGTGACCTTGTAAACATGAAATTCCTAAATTCAAAGTCTGTTTCCCCGATCTGTTTTTTTTATAAACATATACTGAAAAATTAAACTAAAAATAAGATTTTTCAGAAATCTTAGCAAATTTTTAATTTGAATGAATAGCAAAATATATCTGTGAAAGCCACAGTATGATAGCAGGGCCAGTCCTGCCTCAAGTCAACACATAATGGTACCCTAAGTTGATCCATCAAGCTTTATCTTCCATACATCATGCTGACAAGGTAACTGAGAAGGAACATTGCTCACTAAGAAGAACAAAAAGTAAGTACTGCTCTTTCCTTGGTTTTCACAAGCCTCTCCCAGGTTGTTACTTGGCACACATATGAAGAATGCTGGAAGCTAAGGTGCCAGTCACACGTACCTATGGTGAAGGTGCCAGCTGTTGCCTGCTTAGCATGGTCTGGCACACACCTCGAAGGCACGTGTAACTATATACTGTGAGGCACCAGATACTTTGCTAGATAAACGTTTGGTCTGACCATGTACAACCATTTTTATCTTCATTCTGATGGAAAAAAAAAAAAAAGACAGTGAAGACATACAGATCAAATAATTAAATAAATTAGTTAACTAGAATTCTGGGTTAACTCAGGGCTTTTTTATTATCCCAACAGTTGTCCATCTAAATTAAGACCTAGCAGGGGAGCATTTGTCTGTAAGTCTATATAAAAGCAAATGTCGCTCCATTGTAGTACACTAAAGCACCATGGATTAAAAACATTTTGATTGAGAGGTGTGTAAAAAGGAGTGTCACATTTTGCACAGGTGATCCAGGAGTCTTCCTGTGCTGTTAATTCAACTGCCTTGTCACATCTCCATTTCTACAAAGCTTAGAATTAACAACGATTTTCACTATAACACATATATGAATTTGTATTTAATGTACCAAAATAGTGTGATATGACCTTGTTAATGTGAGCCAATTTGAAAATTCACTTTGATTAGATTTGAGAAACCCTACTTCCTACTGCCTAATAAGCTGATAGAACTTCATTTTCTGTTATAACATTGATTAAATCTTGAGTACCTTTCAGCTATCAAAACATATGGTGTAAGTAAAACAAGCACAGATTGAAACCCTTGTGATGCAAAATTGGTTAGCTCTATCACTTTTTGAAGATCAGGAAGATCTAAATTTGAATTTATATTATTAAATCTGATATTAATTTTCAGAATATAAAAATATTTTACCTTCTTTTTAGTAAGAACATTAAGTGTTTTTCCAACATCAGCGGTTTTTTTTAGTGTCTTATTTAATTTATTTGGTTTTAAAGCTATAGGACAAGGGAATACTCATATCAAGATCAGATCTAAGAAGCCACCCTAGATGGATTCAGATGTCTTGGATATTCTTGGATGTCTTAGGGACATAGGAATTGAGTAATGTTTTCAGATGTTCCTTCATAAACATATTTTCTGACCAAATGAAAAGACCCGCAACAAATACGGAAATTAAAAATTGTGATCATGAAAGGTTCTTAGAGGCAAAATGGTGGCATCTCTTTAATTACGTGATTAATATTGGTCAGATAAAGAAAGAGGAACTTATATATACCTCTGTGTGTGTGTTTGCATTAATATGCACTTCTACTTGTCCTAATATCATGTAACAAAAAAAAACCCAAATAAAAGTCTCAATGATATATTGAGGGAACACTTTTATTTCTCTCTGAAAACGTATTTTTTTCTTACTGTTCACAAGCATGTATTGTTGCTAATCAAAATCAGATCTGTTTTCAAACAATGTTAAATAGTAGCAATTGCAATGCCTCCAAGCCAAGGTTAAAGAAGATGAGCTCAGTGATCAGTGCTTTAATCTTTACCATGATTTCAGATTTTGCAGCTCAATAACATACTTTGGTTTTCCTTTAGTGTTGGAATTAAAAGAGAATTTACTTTTTGGAATCTGTACTCCCTTTGCCCTGATTCAGCAGAGTATTTAGATTATGATTTAGAGAGAACCAGTTTAATCAATGTCTGACCGATGTGTCAAAATATTTATTCAAGAGAATGCATCTTGTTTAAAAGGTGCCTGTTTACAGGCTTGTGTGATGGTTTAGCCCGAATCACCACACATTTTCTCGCTCACTCTCCCCCTCCCCAGGGGGATGGGGGAGAGAATTGGGAAGGAAGGAGAACTCGTGGGTTGAGATGAAGACAATTTACTAAAATAAAAGGGAAAACTACAATAATAACAGAATATAAGGATATTAAAAATATACAAAGTGAACAATATGTGTTTTCTCACCACCCGATGTCCCAATGACCGATACAGCCCGTCCCGAGCAGCGATCACGGAAAACAAAACCGAGCAGCAAGCAAAGGAGCAAAAGGGAGCCAGCAAGGTAGGGGGAACGATGCCAGCAAAAACAAGCAGGAAGGATGGATGCCAGGAAGGCAGATGCCCACCCTCGCCTGCCCCCACTTATATACTGAGCATGACGTTTATGGCATGGAATACTCTCTTTGGCCAGTTTGGATCAATTATGCTGTCTGTCTTTCTCCCAGCTTCCTGCATCTGCAAATTAGCGAGACTTGGAAAGCAGGACGGTGTCCTTGGTCTCATTCACAACAACTGGTATAATCAGGGTGTTTATGAACATTCTTCACACACAAAATCCAAAACATACCAGCTACTGAGAGGAAAAATTAACTCCATCCCTGCCAAAACCAGGACAGTATCCACCCCTTATTCCATACCATCTACATCATGCATATACATATATATATATATATATACACACACACACACACACAGATGTAACTCCTTCAATCTATGGGCTATCCCTCCAAAGTCTGTTGAGTTCATTTAGTCCATGATTTTGGGTTCCATCTGTCATACAGTCTTTCAGGACAAGAGAGATGGTATGTAGTATGGGACTGTTGCATGCTGCATCTGGAACTCGCAGTTGGTACATCTGGTGTGGCTGGTGTATCATGTCCATGGTCTGCAAGTTGAAGATGTTGAGGAAATCTTGAGGAAATTGTTGGGCGCCAGTTCCTGTTCCGTCATTGTTGCATCTCTCTTGGTTTTATTGAAGCTCATTCTTCACTGATCAGGGTGTTCCTTGCTGCAATACCTTTGATATGACATATAAGAACTATGGAAATGATTATATACAGTTCAAATTATTGGCTGTTCTCTCCTAAAATCAGATCTCCTTGAGGTACACATCGGACTTCCCCATCCTCCCGCATCACCCACCAAGTACATCCAGGTCCCTGAGCAAAAGCAATCCCACGGGTGGGTTTGCCTTTGCCCAGGGGAGGAATAACCCAGACCGTCTTTCCTAACATATTCCTTAGATGCACTACAGGGACTTTATCACCCTCTACAATATGTAACAGTTCTGACTGGGCAGGGCCAGCTCGATTGGTGGATCCCCGAGTGTTAACTAACCAGGTAGCTTTTGCTAAATGTTTATCCCAATTTTTGAAGGTCCCACCACCCATTGCTTTCAGTGTAGTTTTCAGCAGTCCATTGTACCGTTCAATCTTTCCAGAGGCTGGTGCGTGATAGGGGATGTGATATACCCACTCAATGCCGTGCTCTTTGGCCCAGGTATCTATGAGATTGTTTCGGAAATGAGTCCCATTGTCTGACTCAATTCTTTCTGGAGTACCATGTCGCCAGAGAACTTGCTTCTCAAGGCCCAAGATGGTGTTTCGGGCAGTGGCATGGGGTACAGGATAGGTCTCTAGCCACCCAGTGGTGGCTTCCACCATTGTAAGCACATGGCGCTTACCTTGACGGGTTTGTGGGAGTGTGATGTAATCAATTTGCCAGGCCTCTCCATACTTATACTTCAGCCGTCGTTCCCCATACCAAAGAGGCTTTAACCGCTTGGCCTGCTTAATTGCAGCACATGTTTCACAGTCATGGATAACCTGTGCAATGGTATCCATGGTCAAGTCCACCCCTCGATCACGAGCCCATTTGTATGTTGCATCTCTTCCTTGATGGCCCGTGGTGTCATGAGCCGACCGAGCTAAAAATAGTTCACTTCTGTGTTGCCAGTCTAGGTCCACTTGGGAAACTTTAATCTTAGCAGCCTGATCCACCCTTTGGTTATTTTGGTGTTCTTCTGTGGCTCGACTCTTGGGTACGTGGGCATCTACGTGACGTACTTTTACAACCAGATTCTCTAACCGGGCAGCAATATCTTGCCACAGTGCGGCAGCCCAGATGGGCTTGCCTCTGCGCTGCCAGTTGCTCTGCTTCCATTGCTTTAACCACCCCCACAGGGCATTTGCCACCATCCATGAGTCAGTGTAGAGATAGAGTTTTGGCCATTTTTCCCGTTCAGCGATGTCCAAAGCCAACTGGATGGCCTTCACCTCTGCAAACTGACTCGATTCACCTTGGCCGTCAGTAGCTTTTGCAACTCGTCGTGTAGGACTCCACACAGCAGCTTTCCACTTCCGATGTTTTCCTACAATACGACAGGACGCATCAGTGAACAGGGCGTATCTCTTCTCATCTTCTGGTAAATTATTATATGGTGGGGCTTCTTCAGCACGTGTCACCTCTTCCTCCGGTGGCATTCCAAAATCTTTGCCTTCTGGCCAATCTGTGATCACTTCTAAGATTCCTGGGCGATTGGGGTTTCCTATTCGGGCTCGCTGTGTGATCAGTGCGACCCATTTACTCCATGTGGCATCAGTTGCATGATGTGTAGAGGGGACCTTCCCTTTGAACATCCAGCCCAGCACTGGCAGTCGGGGTGCCAGGAGGAGCTGTGCTTCAGTACCAATCACTTCTGAAGCAGCTTGAACTCCTTCGTATGCTGCCAGTATCTCTTTTTCAGTTGGAGTATAGCAGGCCTCAGATCCTCTATATCCCCGGCTCCAAAAGCCTAGGGGTTGACCTCGAGTCTCCCCTGGTGTTCTCTGCCAAAGACTCCAGGTAGGGCCATTCTCCCCGGCTGCGGTGTAAAGGATGTTTTTAACATCTTGCCCTGTCCGGACTGGCCCAAGGGCTACTGCATGAACAATCTCCTGTTTAATTTGTTCAAAGGCTTGTCGTTGTTCAGGGCCCCATTTAAAATCATTCCTCTTTCGAGTCACTTCATAGAGAGGGCTTACAATCATACTGTAATTTGGAATATGCATTCTCCAGAAACCCACAACGCCCAAGAAAGCCTGTGTTTCCTTTTTGTTAGCTGGTGGAGCCATAGCTGTTATTTTGTTGACTACATCCATTGGAATGTGACGACGTCCATCTTGCCATTTTACTCCTAAAAACTGGATCTCTTGTGCAGGCCCCTTGACTTTGCTTTGTTTTATGGCAAAACCGGCTTTCAGAAGGATTTGGATTATTTTCTCTCCTTTTTGAAAAACTTCTGCTGCTGTGTTGCCCCATATGATAATGTCATCAATGTATTGCAGGTGCTCTGGAGCTCCACCCTTTTCTAGTACAGTCTGGATCAGTCCATGGCAAATGGTGGGGCTGTGTTTCCACCCCTGGGGCAATCGATTCCAGGTATACTGGACACCCCTCCAAGTGAAAGCAAACTGTGGCCTGCATTCTGGTGCCAAAGGGATGGAGAAGAACGCATTGGCCATATCGATGGTGGCATACCACTTGGCTGCTTTTGACTCCGGTTCATACTGAAGTTCTAGCATGTCCGGCACGGCAGCACTCAGTGGTGGTGTTACCTCATTCAGGCCACAATAGTCCACTGTTAGTCTCCATTCTCCGTTAGATTTTCTCACTGGCCATATGGGACTGTTAAAGGGTGAGCGGGACTTGCTGATCACTCCTTGGCTCTCCAGTCGACAAATCAGCTTGAGGATGGGGATTGTGGAGTCTCGGTTGGTGCGGTATTGCCGCTGGTGCACTGTGGTGGTAGCAATTGGTACCTGTTGTTCCTCAACCTTCAGTAATCCCACAACAGAAGGGTCCTTTGAGAGCTTGGGCAAGGTGGCCAGCTGTTATTCTCCTCTGTCTCCACAGTGGCTATACCAAAAGCCCACCGGTACCCTCTTGGGTCTTTGAAATACCCACTCCTGAGGTAATCTATACCAAGAATGCATGGAGCATCTGGGCCAGTCACTATGGGGTGCTTTTGCCACTCATTTCCAGTCAAACTCACTTCAGCCTCCAATACAGTCAGTTCTTGGGATCCTCCTGTCACTCCAGAAATACAAATGGGTTCTGCCCCTTTATAGCTTGATGGCATTAGGGTACACTGTGCACCAGTGTCTACTAGAGCCTTATACTCTTGTGGGTCTGATGTGCCAGGCCATTTAATCCATACAGTCCAATAAACTCTGTTGTCCCTCTCCTCCGCCTGGCTGGAGGCAGGGCCCCTCTAATCCTGTTCATAATATTCATCGCTCACTTCCTGTGAATATGACTTAGAATTCCCTTCCATAGGATCATAGGTAAGATCAGCCCTTCTATTCCCTCTGGGGAACTGTCCACTGGAGACCGGAGCAGCAGTTTTCCTGGGAGAACCTCTATTTGCAAATGTTTTTCCCCGCAGCTCACGTACCCGTGCCTCTAGGTCTGAGGTACGTTTCCCATCCCACTTTCTCATGTCCTCTCCTTGGTCACGCAAGGTAAACCACAGGATACCTCGCCGTGTGTACCGTCTCTCTTGAGCAGGGAAACGTTTACTCCTAATAGCTGAAATACTGCTCTGTATTGGCGGGGAGTAGGACCCATCCTCTTTTAACTGCTGGACCTCCTGAGACAGTTTCTCCACAGCTGAGACAAGGGAAGAAGAGAGAGTGTCTTCATATTGCCGGAGCTGAGTAGCCAATTCATCTATTGTTGGTCCCTCTCCCTCTTTCCAGAGCATAATTGCCAATGAATTGGCATATGATGATGGTACACTCCGTAGAAACTTCCGCCACATGAGCTGTGTGCACCGGACTTCATCTGGATCTTGGGGTGATTCCTCACTGTCTAGGTCACTATAAATGGCTTCCAGCACAGCTAATTCCCTTAGGTACTGGATACCTCTCTCTATAGTGGTCCACTTGCCTGGATGATAAGTAATATCTTCCTTGAAGGGATATCTTTCCTTCATACTTGACAGGAGTCGCCTCCAGAGGCTGAGAGCTTGTGCACCTCTTCCAATCACTTTGTCAATGCCTGCTTCCCTAGAAAGGGATCCGAGCTGTTTAGCTTCCTTACCTTCTAATTCCAGGCTACTGGCCCCATTATCCCAGCATTGAAGCAACCAGGTGAGAAAGTGCTCGCCTGGACGGTGGCCAAAATATTTTCGTATGTCTCGTAACTCATTCAGGGATAAGGATCGGGTGGTTTCAGTCTCATTTATGAGTTCCTCTCTCATGAGTTCCCCTCTCATGAGTTCCTCTTCTTCCTCCTCTGTTCGTGATGGTCCTGGTTTTCCCTCATCCCTTACTAAACGAGCTGACTTTCGCTTCCAAGATTTCTTCTTCTGTACAGGGGTGACTGATACTGACACAGGTTGGTTCTCTGATTCGGCTGCAGTGCCAGTAGCTAGAGTTGGAGTAGCCGCAGTGCCTGTCGTTGGGGCTGGAGTAGCCACAGGGCCGGTAGCTGGAGCTGGAGTAACCGCAGGGCTGGTAGCTGGGGCTGGAGTAGCCGCAGGGCCAGTAGCCGGGGCTGGAGTAGCTGTGGTGCCGGTAGCTGGGGCTGGAGTAGCCATGGTATCGGTCGGTTGATTTTTTCTTCCTTCTTCCTGAGGGTGCTGCACGTTAAGCAGTGTTTGGTAGATACTAGCCAGTGCCCAGCACAAAGCGGTAAGCTTTGCCTCTTTAGAATAGCTATGGCATTTTTCTTTCAAATATTCGATCACTTCATCTGGATTCTGTAGTTGTTCGGGAGTGAAGTTCCAGACCATTGGAGGTAAGAAGTTCTCTAGGTACCTGCCTGTCTTCTCCCACATACCATGCCACCCCTGCCCCTCCAACCTCAAGGTAGATCTCCGGGTGAATTTTGTAAATAATTGTTTAATCCTAAACAACATCTGAAACCCATTTAGGACACAGAGCAATAGGAGTATGCTGGCTTGCACATCCCAAGGATATTCAAAATTCTCGAGAGCTGATGTGACTCGCTCAAAAGAAAAAGGGAAGGTAAAGGAGTAGGGGAAGGTACCCTCCTCTGACTTCCCTATAGATTGGTTCTCCGGGGAGAAAAAGAAAAATGTGTGATTATTAATAATTCTTACCAAATGGCATCCAAAGTACGGAGTTGCCAGCAATGCCAAAAACAAGGACCAGATTAATTTCATGACCAGTGATGATACCGTATCATAAGCCAGTAGTGCCCAGTAAATCAAAATGAGAATTCTCATCCATTTCCGAGAAGTGATAAGCAGCACCAAAGGAAATATGTGATGCAACTTAGGACAGACATAACACAACCATGTGAACACATAGTAAAACATTGTGACCAGGGACTCAAATAAAATAGTGAGCACTTGTAACAACTTTAACACACTCTAGTCAGATCTGTCCTTACCTCAACCCTTCGAGCCCCACGTTGGGCGCCAAAATGACTGTGATGGTTTAGCCCGAATCACCACACAGTTTCTCGCTCACTCTCCCCCTCCCCAGGGGGATGGGGGAGAGAATTGGGAAGGAAGGAGAACTCGTGGGTTGAGATGAAGACAATTTACTAAAATAAAAGGGAAAACTACAATAATAACAGAATATAAGGATATTAAAATATACAAAGTGAACAATATGTGTTTTCTCACCACCCGATGTCCCAATGACCGATACAGCCCGTCCCGAGCAGCGATCACGGAAACAAAACCGAGCAGCAAGCAAAGGAGCAAAAAGGGAGCCAGCAAGGTAGGGGGAACGATGCCAGCAAAAACAAGCAGGAAGGATGGATGCCAGGAAGGCAGATGCCCACCCTCGCCTGCCCCCACTTATATACTGAGCATGACGTTTATGGCATGGAATACTCTCTTTGGCCAGTTTGGATCAATTATGCTGTCTGTCTTTCTCCCAGTTTCCTGCATCTGCAAATTAGCGAGACTTGGAAAGCAGGACGGTGTCCTTGGTCTCATTCCCAACAACTGGTATCATCAGGGTGTTTATGAACATTCTTCACACACAAAATCCAAAACATACCAGCTACTGAGAGGAAAAATTAACTCCATCCCTGCCAAAACCAGGACAGCTTGTAAAGGTACATACATTTAAAGGATCACAGAAAATAGATATTTCTTGTTGCAGCTGAGGCTAAAGAGTTTCTTAAGTTTCCCCTCACGTCCTCCTTTCTTTCCTATTTTTAACAGTAACAATTCCACTTTCACTAAAAGACTCAAGAAAATAAAATACCTCTTAACTGTTAAAACATAACATTTTATACAGATAGGGCAGTTGTTCAAAGCTTAAATATTTCTTCTTTTCCAAAATAAATTGCTTTGTAGGAATACAAATCACATCTTGTCTAATACTCTCAGTATTTAGAGGTTTCTTTAGCTTGCCTGTATTCACTAATTCCCTCAACAAGCACTTATTTCCATAGTTTTCCATTACTTAATAAATATTTTAAGTTTATCTATTTATTTATTATCATAGCTATAATAAACTGTTTGCCAGAATTTTGATCCCTTGGGTGCTTGGTGTTTCATATCTGGTATGGCATAACAGGAAAAGTAATATTTATATTGTACAAATACAAGTTAAATTGCAGATCATAAGAACTAGGCTAAAACAGTCATAAAAGACAGGTTTAACAATGCAAAGCGATCTATCACATAATCGTTATTACCACTTAGGGAGTATTACTGCACAATTTCAATAAGAAAATATAGCAAATATATAATAAGTTATTTGGAAAGAAAAGAAGAAAATAGACTAACAAATTACCAAATATATTTACTTTTGTGGGACAAAATAATTATACTGAGCAGTTATGACAATGTTCTGCAACAACAGAGAAAACTGGGACATGTGTGTTGAGTAAGCAGTTGGCATCCTCAATCTCCTTATGCTCTGAACTTGCAAACACTTACCCATTGAGCAGAAGGTCCATTTGGGACTGTGTCACGTCCTGCTGGTAAGATTCTCTGTCATTCCCAGTGTTCATTCCTCCCTTAGGTGATCCTGTATTTGCTTCAGAATCCATGCTGCTGGAGAGCTGGGCCATTTGTAGCCTCATTTCTTCCTTTAGCTTGGTAGACAGTTTGGACAGAGATCCAGGACATAGTATTTTTTTTTTTGTCTACCAGCTGCTTGGCTTCTGGCAGCAGACAAAGTGGACTGCTTCAGGCTCCAGTCTAGAGCAAATCAGAGTTACTTTGACAAACAAAAAGTTATATGAATCTCTAAGCAGCAGGGATTACCACAGCACTTGCTGGGTTTGTAGCAGGGTGAATAAGAAAGGCCGTGGGGACATTTGCTTTTCCTCTCTGAAATTGGTGAAGTTTTAGTCTTTCATTCATTTTAGCTAGCTGTTGAATAACTTCCGTCCATATCAGCCTAAGCAGGTCTCAAACTTTCTTAGTCAGCCACTGATAATCTATAAAAAATGATTAAATTTAGGTACAATTAGATATTAATTCTTGAAATAGCTTTATAATGAGCAATTGCTTCAAATAGTAGCAGCAGCTTGTCCATAGGTCAAAAAAGGCAAGGATAAATCTGCCAGGGATTTCTAAGTATTCTGCAGAGAGTCACAATCTTTTTTAAAAACTGTCTGCTATTGGTAAGCTTTTAAATTTATTTTCAGCAATGTTTGCTATTCCCTGGAGAATTCGAGAGTATGTAAATTTACTCATCAGTTTACTGCTTTAATCTCCAGATAATGTCTGTACAAACAGACTGGAAAAGCTACCTAGAAAATAAAAATCAAGTACCAGATCCTTGAGCTGAAGAATTTATTATAGATTCTGGCTGACGGGAACTAATTTGCTCAGCTGCTATCAAATGACCATCTCAGTGTAATCCTACACCTGTATTCCACCAATAATCTTTCTGGTGTCATGTGAATGTCTGTGACAGTCCGACATTAGAGAGGGAAACTCACCTTACGTTTCTAACAGCAGTTGACTCACTTGAAGATTTACATCACCAGTCCAGAATTCCCCACACGTTTCGACTAACTGTTTTCAGCAGTTGTCAGCTACGAAGTAGTGTATATTTCCTTCACAAATGCTTGCTTTGGCCACTAGTAAAATATATAAAATATTTATAACTCCTCATACTTTGGAAAACAACAGAAAGCCTTACTTTAAAAGTAAATGTGCAAAGTACTTCCTCATCCTTTGGTCTTCTTTCTTGAAGTTTTGAGTTTGCTTTTGCTTTTATAAAAAATTGCGATGTACTTTGTCTTTATGTACAAGTGAGAGGCAGGAACGCTGCAAAACTTCAGGTAAATGTGCTGGGAAAATTAATTTTCATGTAAAACTTGCTGCAGACTAATATCAGTGACTGAAACAAGATTTGGTGCATGACTTTGAAAAAACACCTTTGATAGCTAAGGAAAATATTTTAAATTCAACTTTAACTCATCTTTTTAAATTGTTTATACTGTATTGTTCCCTCAGAACAGGATAAAACAGTAAATTAAATAAACTTGCTACCATGTTTAAACTGTACTGTTCCCTCAGAATTGCATAGGATAAAACAGTAAATTAAACAATTTTTTTACCATGTAAGTGAAATAATCCCCTTGCTGCCAATCAGCTCAGATTTACCTTTATATAAGGTGAAAGGGGTCAAATTGTAGGCTTACTCAACTCCAGCTTTTAATCAAATGAACATTAAAGAGCTTCCACAAGACTTTATAATTTGACTGTTATTTGTGTGATTAAGCATTCATCTACATCAAGTCTTATTTCAAAGATTAAATCAGTGGAAAGTGGGAAAGTGTAATCTTTTTGCTCAGTATTCAATAAAAATAGGCTCTCCCCAAAGCAACCAAAAGACGAAATGAGCTTGGAGTTTTTGAATAATACATATGAGTTTCCTTACAACTCTGACATGAAAAGCATTGCAGATACTACTGTTACATCAGTCCTTCCTAACTGTCTTGGAAAATATGTGCCATGTTACAATGAAAACAGCTCACCAGCTGTTTATGCAAAAATTATTTGAAGAAAAACAAGCATGGCCATATGGCACTCTAGCAATACAGTGGGAGCATGAAGAATAAATTTTGTAGATTGTAGTAGATAATGGTCATGCTAAGTAGGGTGTCAAATATTGACAACACATTGCATTAATTGTTAATCTCTCCTTTTATCCTCTAAATGCTTACATTTCTTAGCAGCTTGTATGATGGAAACAAATTTATAACTTATTCTCATGAAGAATTCAGTTTTGTGGAATGACAAAATATTTAATGTACAGAAGAAATCCCAAACATTCCCTAATTAAAGGATGTTTAAAAAGCATTATGCATTCATTTGAGTAGCATCATGCAATTTCATAGTAAAGAAAAGACTACTGTTAGAGGTACCAAGTAGTTTTATTTTTAGTTGTTTTAGATACTCTCTGTGCTGAAACTTTCACCATGAGAGCAATACAAAATTTCTCACTAAAAATGTAGAAAGTTAGCCTGTAATTCAATCAAAATCCAATGTTTCCTCTACTTTGGAGGAAGCTTTCCTTCTGTAGTAGCACAGTTTGAGACTTTTACATACTTATATGATGTATTAAGAGGTGGACTCAATGCTTAGTTCACTTCCCTGGCTTTCCATGACATCCACAGGAGTGGTAGTACTAGACAGCCCTGTGCCAATTACCCTCCCAACATGTTCAGGCACTTATGGCATATAAGTAGACAGCACAGAGAGTAGGTTTTGGTTTCTGGGTTTTTTAAACGTATATATAGGTCTGCGTGCGTATTTGGAAGTTACATGTCTTTTCAGGAGAGAAAAAAAAAATCTTACATTTACTCCTCAAAAAAAGGGCCTCAGTCTGAAAATCAGAGTTGTCAGTATAGAGGTTCTGCAAAGATTTGTTAAACTTAAATGCATGTATCAAAGATACTTACAAGGTTAAATCCTAGGCAAGCCCAGAGCTACCAGATAAAGGATTTAAATGGAGAAAGAAAAGAGAAGTTTGACTAGAGCCAGTCCTTAGTTGCCAAGTTGGAGAGTGAAGCACAATGGGGAGATCAAAATAAGCAAATTAATCAGGAACACTTTTTAACAGCTTGTGTGTCTGTATTCTTAAGTACGAATGAGCACTTGCTTTGCTTCAGTTCAGTATTGTATACTTCCAAATATTGATTCAGACTGACTTCTCTCTCTCCTACATTTCTTCACTGGGAAGAAACACTGACTCAGATTCACCTGACAAAGATCTACAGATGTTGGTGTGCATCTACCCTACAATCATGAGGTGAGAGTTTTTGTGAGGTGTCTTTAATCTATTATGACAAACTCCCTCATGTTCTCACTCTGGTTCTTAAGCTGTTTCCTCTCCTTCCACAGAATCAAAAACAACAATGTGAGGAGATGTTTTTCCTTTCATCTGTTCAGGGAATCAAAATATTAACTTTCCATGCGTTACAAAATGTGTTGTTTTTTTTTTCTTACTACCATGAAACATATTTACAATTGGAATAAAACAGTTGTGCACACATACAAATAGTAAATCTCCCACAATGGTATATAATTCTATAATATCAGTTAGTCTTAAATGAGTTTGATGCAAAGGTCAAACCTTAGAAAATGGCCTGAAGTTAAATAGTCTCAAGTGGGAACTGGATTCCTGAATCAACAGTCTTCCTCTGAGACACAGAATAATTTGAGGCAGACTAATTGGCTTGCAGACCAAGACATTCTGCTTTCTCCATGGAGTAAATCCTATGATGGTTACTATATCCATCTGTTACATGGCTATATTTTTGCCTGCTAAATAAAAGAATGTTTTGCATTGTATTCAGAGAGTATCTTCTCTTTTCCTTCAGTAAACAATTCCAGAGGTAAAAGTCCTTCACTGAGAATGTAAAAAACTTTACATCTCAATGCATTAATCCAAATACTAAACTAATTTTTTTCAGTCTGTGAATAATACAGAAGACTAAAACACATGTTAAAAAAAAAAAACAAAACAACCCACATGTAATGAAGTACCAGGGATATTTCTGAACTTGATGTTTATTTCATAGCTGCTTGTGATTGCAGAGAATTGGCCTTAATATTCAAGAGGTTCTTCTAGCCTGTGTTTGCTGCTCTAATTCTGTCTTGAACTACATATGTGATCTGGTTGGAAGCATGTATCTTGTATTTTACATTTGGTCATGACAATCGTGTGAATGCAAACCACTTATCTTTAAGATTCCTCGTTACATTTCCTTTTTACATTACATTATTTTTCTAAAAGAATCCGTATTCATTTTGGTAAGTTCTGTTCCAGCAAGAATACCCCATAGCACTTATCAAAAAAATTTACCTCAAGCTTCTATCTATATATTTAGAAGCAGAGCTGAGTTCAATCACCTGAATCTTAACACAACTGTCAAGGTTTAAGTTCCTCTGAGGTCATTAGTTTGGCAATCTCTTTAAGCCATTTCTTCCCTGCTGCATCATCTTACTCTTACTGGCAATAAATTTGACCCAGATGTTTTTCAGCTAACTGCTAGTATCTCGGAAGCATTGGACATCTGTACTAAAACACTGGTAGAAACCAATCTGTCCATTGGATATCGGTAGTGTTGAGTCCATGGCATGTCATGATCTTTCCTTGAGCTTTCATATCCATCCACACAGAGCTCACCAAAATAGCTTAAACTATCCTGACAACAGCATCTATTCTACTTCTGTCAGGAGAGCACAACATGCATGCTCATCATGCATCCAACTGAATATGCTTTTACTTCGTGGGCAGCTGTACAAGTAACCTGTGAACATCAAATGCACCTCCTTTTTTAGATCAAAACCAGAGGCATAATCCTGAGTTTAAAGGTTAGTGCATCAAATCTCTGATCTACTTTCACTACTTTCATTTATTTACTCACACAATTGTTGAGATTGGAAGGCATCTTTTGAGATAGAATCATAGAATCATAGAATGGTTAGAGTTGGAAGGGTCATCTAGTCCAATCCCCCTGCAAGGAGCAGGGACATCTCCAACCAGATCAGGTTGCTCAGAGCCTCATCCAAACTGGCTTTAAACATTTCCAGGGATGGGGCATCCACCACCTCTCTGGGCAACCTGTTCCAGTGCTCTACAACCCTCATTGTAAAATTTTTTTCCTAATATCTAATCTTAATCTACCTCCCTCTATTTTGAAACCATTACCCCTAGTCCTGTCACAACAGGCCCTACTGAACAGTCTCTTCCCGTCTTTCTTGTAGGCCGCCTTCAGGTACTGGAAGACCGCTATAAGGTCTCCCTGGAGACTCCTCTTCTCCAGGCTGAACAACCCCAACTCTCTCAGCCTGTCCTCATAGGAAAGGTGCTCCAGCCCTCTTATCATCTTTGTGGCCCTCCTCTGGACCTTCTCCAACTGGTCCATGTCCTTCTTATGTTGGGGGCTCCAGAACTGGACGTAGTACTCCAGGTGGGGTCTCACCAGGGCAGAGTAGAGGGGGAGAATCACCTCCCTCAACCTGCTGGCCACACTCCTCTTGATGCAGCCCAGAATGCGGTTGGCCTTCTGGGCTGCAAGGGCGCATTGCCGGCTCATCTAGTCAAATCTCCTGCTCAAGCAGGGTCAGCTATAGCTGGCTGACAAGGACCATCTTGACATATTTGGATGTCATTAAACAGCTACAGAAGAGTAAAACATTTCTCTGCATATAAACAGTGAAAAGCCAATGTCTTGGAAAAGGTGACTGACAATTTCCACCCACTACAAATATATGGCTGTCTGAGACCTGTTTGTATACTTTTATAAACAATTCTAAAGAAACAGTACATTTGCTTCATCCAAGCTACAGATATGTATTGATTACTTTTCATTATTCTTCTAAAATATTTAGCAAATGAACCTTATTTAAATAAAAGGTTGCATTTGCAACATTCTGTCTTATATTTCCTCAGTTCTATAAAAGTGTACACATTTCTACTGTTACTGTTTCAAATCCTGAAATTTACTTTTGTCAAAACCTGGTTCATGCCACAGATAAAGATTCCATCTTTTTGATCATATTATCCTTCCCTCGTATTCTGTTGTTATCCTCAGGGCTCTTAATGATGTTAAAAGCAAAGAACTGAAGGCTTTGTTATGCTTGAGAAAATACATTTCAGTTCCCAGTGTTTCTGATTGTGTCAAGCTTTTGTCAGCTCTAATTAGAAGTGAACTCCCAGATTTCAGTAAACCAGGTAAAGGTGTCACCCTTTATGGAGGCTGCCCATTTGGGAGGAACATATTGCTTGGCTGAGTTGACAGACAGTGCTGAACAATTACATGGTATTAGCAAGAATCTTCTGGCCTGCAGCATGACTAGAATCTCCTGAGGTCACTATTAATATGGCTGTATGGGATTCAAATGTAGGGCAAGAACAAAAGAAAATGTAAAGGTTTCACCTTAGAAATGTAAATTGCTGGGAACAGTGAAGATCCACAATATTTTTATGCCTGCCAACTTATAACGTGACTCTTTAATTAGTAAAAAAATAAATCACCAAGCAAGCAGATACTTTCATATACCCTTAGTTTTTCTTCAGTCCTTTCCCTCCAAACAATTTGCATAAAAAATAATGACAGCACTTGTTCTCTAAACCTATTATGAATCATTTGGCAGAAAATAAGCATTTAAAAAGTCATAATAAATACAAGGAAATATGTAAAAATTTAAAGATACCAGGTTAGCTACTTAAACTCTCTGACATGTGTTTGATTTATGGAAGGGTTTTTTTCTTTTTTTTTTTTTTTTGTGAGTTGCTCAACTATTTTTTTTTAGTTAATTGTTCCTCAGATTTTGAACTGTAGAGGGATATGTTTTTCCATAATAAAAATTTTTACCAAAGAACAGGCTGTTTTGAGCTTGTGGGGAAAAAAAGGTGCTCCTAATAAATGGATTTTCCATAAAACCACATTACCCAGTTTAATTTAATCTGCTTTTATTAGCATGAGAGATGGAACAAACTGGTGGAGAAAGGGTGCCATAGTACTGGATGGACCTGTCTATATGCCAATCGCAGTGAAAAGAGCATTTCAGGCATATTTCAGGCAGCATCAAGGACTCAAAAGCACCAACACTCCTTAAGAACAGGACTGCTACATTGTGAGCTTTTTGAAATTATAATAATCCACATAAAGGCAGCAAAGTTGTGCTATGCTACTGCCAGAGTGGATTTGTCTAGATAAATAATATACTTCATTTCCTTTTGCAGGAAAAGTCTAAAAATAATTCTAGCCACTAAATAGAATAACTTACTGAAGACTAATAACTCTACTATCGGGGCATCAAAATCTTTACAGTTAAATTTGCTGCCCAATAAATACTCCAGTGCAGGAAAATTCATGTGCCTACACTTGGCCACTGCTTATCCCAAATAGATAGGAATCCAAGTGTCAGCAAAATCATACTAAGATGATGAAAGCAAATTTCAGAGTATGATTATCCTGGAAAACTACTGGCTGCTAAGGAAACTAAACGAACAATTTCCTCTCTCCTGCCACCTCTAACAGTTACATCTGTAATTATATCAAACTTGGAAAGATATAATCTGTTGAGAGGTCAAGATTTCTGGGCTTGATATCCATACAGAGAACAAGGAAGAACAAATGCAATTCAGAGTATCTTGGTGTTCATATACTCACATTGTAATGTATTGTAACACCTATTTCATTAAATTGATCTATTCTGTCCGTGTCTACCATTATTTGTGTGAAAAGGCAGCTCAGATCTAATTAAGGGGAAATGAAGTCATAGAGAACAAAGTACGTCAAAGAGAAAAAACTGCAAACATGAAAAGAGACATTTTGAACTCCTGCAATTTAATACAATTTAAGTCAACCTTATCCTTTCACTCCAGAGTCAGGTAACTAATCGTTGACAATCGCTGTTTAGTTAAATGGATCACTATTACTCTTTCTATTGAGTTGCTTGTTAATAGCTTTGCTTTCATAGCCATATTTTTACAGTTGTGTTGTCCAAAGCCCTTGAAGTCAGAAGAAACTAATATATAAAACAGTTGCACTGTAGAATAAAATGTTTAACACTGTTCCTGCTAGCTATTCCCCCTAAACTTACTGAAAAAAAAAAAGCTGTTAAGTATCTTTGAAGAACCTGTTCTGCCCTGTGGAATATATTATTTCCCAGCCTCTTCAAGAGACCAAGAAAAAACAAAGTCTTGATAAAACAGCTATTACTCATACTAGAGAACTCAGAGTATCAACAGCATCTGACAGTCATTGAGATCAGTTACTTGATAGATGAAATTACATCCTAACTTATTTTTGATGTTTATTTTGAGGAAAATCATAACCAGTTAAGAGTTTCTGGGTCAACCTAGACAGACAAAAGTCAAGAAGATTGGAACCATTCCAACAGAGAGATTGTCTTTACAGTGTTTTGCTAGCAGTCTTACTCAGAAATAGAAACCTTTCCCAGATGTCAGGCCTGTCAGGCAGTAAAATGGTCAGAATATTCAGGTCAAGTTATTTGTTACCTTTCTAAAATGCACTACCATGTCTCAGACTAGCAGGCTTCCTCAGCACTTTACGAGCAGCACCTGTTCCTAATGGTGTCTTTACTTTAATGGTCCCACTACTTAGGGCCCTTTACCGAAAAGAGGTGATTAGGGCCCAGAGATAACAGGCCATCTGAGTAGCATTGGCCAATAAGGTGTCTCCTTTGAAAACAGTGCTAGTAAGTAATTCTACTGCCTGCAATTGGTAGAGGCAATCCAGCATTTAGAAAGAGTTTAATAACCAGATCAGGAACTAGTAGTCCCATCATCTAGTACTGGGAATGGGGAATGAAATTTCAAATATGACAGTAGAAGAACAAGTAATATGTTGAAAATAGTGCTATGTGAAAAAAAAAATACACTAGTATGTATTAAAAAGCAGCAGAAGAAATTTGTAGTTCTTGTGACTATCTAAAGTCTTGAAAGGAGTTACATTCATAGATTAATCTTTAAGACATTAATATTTTTACTATTACCTGATAATTGTATTTGTGTATATTCTCTTAAATCTTGGAGTTCATGTTGCCTAGGTAATACATTAAAAAATACAGCATATTCTTTAAAACAAATGTGTTACATGACAGATGCTTCTTCTTCATTGTATAAGATGAAAACTACACTCTACTTCTTTGAAAATAAAATTGAAGCACAGTCTCCTGAACAGAACATCTGTGTTGCTTTGGCACATTGCTGTATGAAATGAAAAATAATTTCACACTCCTAATACAAGCAGGTTTCACAAATATGCAAAGCATGATGCAGTTGTCAGCAGCAACTTTGGCTTTCTTAAAAGTGTACATGTTAAAAATTCCAGCTCATAGTATACTTTTCCTGTTTTCTAGTACCCTATTTTAAAGAAAATGTTCTACAATGAAGAATTAGGATGTGGGATGCAGCAGAGGAAAGCAGAACCAAATCCAATAGAAGTACTTTTGTATTTTCTCTGATCTTTTCCGATGTTAGGTCAGATTAGTTTTGTTAATCCCACCCTGCAAATTAGCAATGCATGGAATAAAAAGTCTGCCAGCAACCCCTAAGAAAAGTAAAAATATACACTTATACATATCTAAGATAACGTGTTAAACACTAGTTTTATTTATAATAACCACTGCATATTGTACTAATAGAGAAATAATACATTTCGATCATACTTAGATCACTGATTAGAATGGGAAGTAGGAATAACCATAGATACCATTTGAGATATGTACCATGCAAGGCAGTAGAGATGATAATGGCAATATTTGTTTCTTTGCAGGTTCTCTGTTTCTTACTCAGATGAATTGTAAGCAGGAATAGGAAGTTTTGCAAGTTGGCAGAGCTCCACTAACTTCTACATTTAGTGGTAGATTAGTGCCTTTTGCTCCCATTCAATTGAAAAAAAAAGGAACAGGGAGTAGCATGTGCAGTAGAAAATAGAGAGAGTACAGACGGATGGGGAAGGGAAGGGGAGCTCTAAGAAGAAATTTGAAACTATATTTAATATATTAGTTATTTCAACTGAAGGCAAACTTTAAGAAATGGTATGATTTCCAGTCTTCAGAGTACATACCACCATCATGTTCTATACCTTTTGAATGTCAGTGGAAATTAATCTACTGAGTGTTGCAACAAACCCAGATTTCAAAGCAAGGCAAGATGTGCACCTCCTCACAGAATCATTTTGGGACAATGTAATGGTAAGTAGGAAGGTTTATGGTAGATAACCACCCGGCATAAGTCTGGGGTTTTACTATATACTCTAAATAGAAGGACATGACTTTGTGTTGCTCAACACCATACTAAAAAATTGGATAATGAAAAGCATACAGCAGCATTTGTAAATTATGAATTCTTTAGGGAAATAAATTAATTTCAGTGAGATAGAAATTAAAATCTATAATTTGGAGATGACTTAGTAGATATTAAATTGATAAACATCCTAGTTGTATTTGCTGCTGTCCAGGTTTTGGCTGAGAAGGAGTTATTTTTCTTCAATAGTAGCTGATATAGTGATATTTCATCACTTATGCCCTTATGATTCTCTCTCTAGTCTCAGTGTGGGGGAATAAGTGAACAACTGTGGGGCTGAGGTGCCTACAAAGGTTAAATCACAGCAACTGCTATTGGCAGCAAAGGAATTAAATAAATCGTCGCAAAAATTTCAACTTCAATTCATTCCATTTTAATTTTAGTGTCACAATTCCAAGAAACACTTAAATACTTAAGATTTACCATTCAATTTACATACCACAGAGTTTAGGGTTTAATTAGTTTTTACGTATTTAGTTATTCTGAAGAAATTTTTCAATGTTACATCAATGGGAAAAGAGATGTTTCAAACAAAAATGTTCACTGAAGGAAGGCAGCTCTATCAGTGGCTTTTTAAATGTACTTAATTTCAAAAAACCCAAGTCTTAGTGTCTATATTACTGGTACCATAAAACAACATCAGAATGCTGTGCTTCAGGAAGCAGATATGTTTCAAAGCTGGATGTCTGTAGGCACTGGAAAATTAGCAATGGAAGTGATATTGTTAAAGAAGTTCTTACCTTAGGTAGCCCAGTTTTTTTTTCACATGGGAAGTGATATATTTTTAAAATCCAAATAAAAATGACTCCTTAATAAAGGAGTCATTGTTATTTTGTAAGATGAGATGGAAATTAAAGAAAGAATGGAATTAATAAACACCTAGTAAAATCAATCACAAACAAATAACAGATGTTGAGGCATGTTGGTTTTGTTTTTTAATATTCATTGGATTTTGGAATTGTTTTCCACTGTTTTGACTGTGATAAACAAAGAATTAGAGGCTTTCAAAAATTCCTTTTCCATTACAGAAAACCTACAACTTTTGCAATTTCAATTTAACAAGTTTATACCTGATAATTTGAAGTTTGCCGTATATTTCATTGAAAAATTAGAATCAGAAAAATCAAAGCACTATTTATTTTGGGCTGTCTTAATCATTACACTGCCAAATTACTGCTGCTCTTTGGTATTTGAGTTTTGCCACCACTGTCTTAACTTCATAAAGAACCCTTTGTTCTCATTGAACAAGTAACAAGCAGTAAAGGGAAACTCCATATTTGATAGCTAATGCAAGTTCTAGAACCAGAGCTATTAAATAAATATTAATACTCCTTAGAGTGCTATTAGCTTCTTATATTTATTTAGTGCAACAAATAATTGCCTAATAAACACTCTTCTAGCATTGTACCCATGGTTCTTCTTTTGGGCTTTTTGTATTGTTGGGTTGTTTTTTTTTTTAATGTATATAAATGTTCTGAGTAGTTGTAGTAGTGTTTCTTTCTTTGCAAGATATCTTTTTGAATCTTGAACTCATGGAACATTTTTTATGTTTCTCTGGCTTCCTTTCTTTACTTTATGCCATTGTACTGCCTAATGCTTTCCTACAGGAATGATGCTTCAGTATAGTTCCATGAAGCAGAGCCTGATAATTGACAGAAGAAAGGGTGGTGTCACTCAAAAAAGCTCAAAGAACACTGCAAATCCCATTGTTAATTCACAATTGGTTGGCCACAATTAACAAATGCCAAGTTTCTTGAAATACTGGAGGGCATCTCTTTAGAAGACAGGCAGTGATCTTTTCCAACCATTTTGTTGATCACTGGTGAATAAAACAAATTAATCTTCTGTGGTCTATCGCTGCATTAAAAGAAGAGCAACAAAGCTGGTGAAGGGTCTAGAGACAAATCTTAGGAGGAACAGCTGAGGGAACTAGGATTGTCTAGTCTGAAGAAAAGGAGACTCAGAGGAGACCTTATTACTCCCTACAACTACCTGGAAGGAGGTTGTAGCAAGGTGGGTATTGGTCTCTTTTCCCAAGTAACAACTGATGGGATAATAGAAAACAGCCCCAGGATGAGCCAAAGGAGGTTTAGACTGGATATTAGCAAAATTTCTTCATTGAAAGGGTTATCAAGCATTGGAACATGCTGCCCAGAGAAGTGTTTGATTCACAATCCCTTTAGGTATTTAAAAGACATGTAGTCATGGTGCTTAGGGACATGATTTAATGGTGGACTTGGTAGTGTTAGGTTAATGGTTGGACTCAATGATCTTAAGGGTCTTTTGCAATCTAAATGATTCTATGATCCTATGATTCTATGATCTCCTGGAACTCTTCAATTTCTGCACCAAAATTTACTTCCTTCTTATTTATTTAACATGAGTTGAGCCTAACATAGGAATATAAAGCATCTCCTGTTTATTTAAAATTGTTTGTGTCTATTCAGGTTTATAATAATACTCTTTAATCTCCAAGACAGTCCATAAGGCAGAACTGAACATAATTTCTCAAAAGTGCATGGTGAGTTTTAACATACTGTTCCCATTTACTAAAAATACAGTACTTCTAATAAGGATAATGGAAGATCTGCAATAATTAGTAGGAACAAACTATTGAAGTCATTATTAGTGTGATTTCTGAAAGGATTTATACCCTTTGTGGGACTAACTGTATGTTATTCAAGTCAAATGAATTTTTGCAGTGATATCTACAGAAGTAGGGCATACTTTCTCTATGAATGTCATACTAAACTGACAGAGAAATTTGGAGAGGTGTGAAGGTCTTGTTGACCTTTCTGCATTTGTGTCTTTTGTTCGGTTTTGATGAGAAAGATTAAGGATTTTTCAGAGAAAATTATGTTAGCAACTCACTGTATGAGAAGAAGGCATTTCAGATTGATAAAGGAATAAGTACATATTACAAAGACTTCAGGGCGATTTTCAGTTGCACTCTGGGCAATTAGACACCCACCTTTAATTAAAAGTCAGCGGAGCTGAGTGAGTAAGTACTACTCATGAGTTTCAAAATACCATTTAACTGATAGAAGAATGAATTAAAAATGGATCGAGGGGAGACTATGCTTCAGTTGAAAGAAGTAGATTTCTGAGACTCTAAAATGTTTGGATAGAAAAAATATTATTAAAGTGTTTCTGTAAGGCAGATCAAGAGAAGAGTATGGTAATGCAGAATAAAACAGAAAAGAAATGAAGCAATTGCAGTGTCTGGTTGATTAGCAATCTGTCACTGGGGTGCAAACTGTGCTAGGATTTATACGAGTAGTAAGAGAATAGAGCTGCTGCTATTCTCCCCACTTCTCCCCACTGCATAAAAAAATGGCTGATGACACTGTATTTTGAGTGTTGGGAGGAAGATGCTGCAACTTCAGAAGATGCCAAGAGCTCCAAGCAATGGGAGGCCCTGCATGGGGGAGAGGGCTACAGAAATGAAGAGAGATGATGGCTAAGGCTGCACAGCATGTCCTGGCAAGAAGGGTGGCCATTGGCTCAATGTGCCACTTGCCACCTCCCTTTGTGATTTATGAGTCCATCTCACCACACTTTACCTTAAGTGTAAGCCTAAACACTGTTACTACCATAGAGTAGAAAAGCTACAGCAGAGTAAGTTACCTTTCTTTTGTGGTGGGTCCTCCCCCTACTTTTAAGACAAAAGGAAGACTAAATATATCGAGAATAACATATTCAGTGCCAACAACTACAGGTAAGAACACATGTATGTATGCATAGATAAACAATCTAGTCTTCAAATTTGTTTGCTGGAGTTCCAAGAAAATAAAATCTTAGTAATTAATAAAGACTTTGTAAAGGAACTTGGAAAAGATTCGCGTAGGTCTTTCCACTCCCTTGAATACACTTACTGTTGTAAGAAACAACATTGCTGAAGGTGCTAGGAATCACTGAAAATAGGACTAAAAGGAACCTCAAGCGATCGTCTCATCGTACCTTCTGCCCTAAGGCAAGATAAATTCTACCTAAACATTTCCTGACAGGTTTGTCAAAGATGTTTTCAAAAACCCCCAGTGATGGAGACTCCACAGCATCCATTGGCACTCTGCTGATTTAAGTGGTGCTTAGCTCTCCTTAATTTTAGATACATTTTGTCAATGGAATATTGGCTATGCAAAATATGAATACATTTATTAATAAATAACTTAGTGGCATGTAGTCTCAATACTGATTTTTTTCCCATTTGAATGAATTAAATGCATAAGATTTTAGAAGAGGTATAATAAATTATAATATTCTTATCAGTTCATAAAGTAAAATAAAATGCTTTTGCTGTATATAGTCTAGTCCATTCATTAACTTTTCTTTTAGATTCTAGAGTATCAATAAACACGTATAAAGGTATTCTGTGGTCATTGATTCAGTTTTAACAGCAAATAAAGTTGATCCGCAATAAAAAACAGTGGCCAATTTACCCATTTAGTAGCACTTCTTTGTTTTGAGGAAAAATATTTCTTAGCAAATAATGATAATTTCATTTTTAAGCATTTATTTTGAACATACAGAATCCTTTAGAAGGGTGTATACAGGTGTTCATACAGGCAATTTCTTAACTGATGTTGCTAAGACTATATACTCCAGGAAAGGCAGATTAAACTAGTGAAAAAATGTGATGTTTATCTTAAAGAATCCAATCCTGCTTATATTTATACCAATGGATGGAGGAAAATTGCTTATCCAATGTGAAGTCCTTTGGTGTTTATCTTCTGAAACACTGAAATGTACTCTAGGCTTTAAATTTACTGCTAAAGAGGGAGTTCACTTATGTAGCTATTCAAAATTGTCTTTCGATTTTCTGTGTGCTATATTGATGTTATACAGAGAGATGTTTGTATCAGTACTAATGCCTTCAGTTTTAGCTGCTGCTGGTATCTATTATTGATAACATTGATGGGGAGGAATAGCATAAACAGGATTTGCAGCCTTGTTTAAGTTGAATTTTTGCTTAGATTTCTTAAAAATGTAAAAAATTTTAACAAACAAACAAAAATTTAAAACAAAAAATAATACTGAACATCATTTGCTCCCATAATGCTGAGATACTTATAAAAGGTCTAGCACAAAACTGAGAAGGTAAGTATATGGTGCAGCTATTTCATAATGTTTTTGCATAGATTTTGTTTGTCTAGGTGGATTTTTTTTTTGCACAGGAGTTGAAAAGAGAAATGTAGATGCATAACAATAAAAAAAAAGTCTTAATAGCTAGGACTAGTTTCATTTAACATTGCCTGAAGTATTCACAATTCTGTCTCAAGTTAAGATATACCAAAGTAAAAGCAAAATATTTGATATGAGCAAGTATTGATCGTAGAATTTCAGAATGCATCCAGTATGAGCAGAAATGTATCTGTGGTTGTCCATTATGACTTTTTTTTTTTGAGATAATTGTCACTTTTAGTCCAGTATAAAACACAGGGAAACAATGGATATATTTTGATACTTTTAAAGTGCCTCAGGATTTTTATGGTGGGAATTTGAATTTGCATAATTGAGCTTTTTCTACCCCAATTTAAATTATTTCCGATTAGATTCTGTCATAAATTTATGGAAGTCTATGTGATTAATTGTGAAAACAAGATTTTATCTCAATTTCCAAGCATTCACGCAAGTGCCAGGAACTCTAACGCTACAATGATACTACAGTAGGCACTAAATATTTATTGGCAAATTTTTCCTTAAAAATAAGTAAAGAGAAAGTATATTTTAAAATGGAAAAGCATAGAGAAGTGAAGCAAAAGAAATTCAATATTATAAAAAGAAACTTAATGCAATCAAATAGTACCTTATTTGAATAAAGTGAAAGATTTACTTAGGTCATAATCAACTTACTTAGGTATTTTTAAGGTCAAAGATTTTACAGAAAATGTGAGATATGTTAATATTAAAGTAGATAGGATGCGAATATGTAAGTTATATTCTTTTCCTTTGGACCTTGAACAAAAAAGTGTCTGCTTGTGGGTAGGAATTATGTTCACTTTATAAAAAGAAAAGAAATAAGGAAAACCCAAACTTTTTCACAAAAGGATGTGTGACTCATACATTTCGCATATAAAAAAACTAAGGATAATGTGATGATAGAAAAGTTTTTGATAAATTGAGAAGACACCTGTTCTGAATATTCATATTCCTTTTAAAAATTTCCCTAATTTATTTTTATTTTTATCCTTTTCACTTAATTTTTGTACAAAACCAATTTACTTTGCCTAAGTATTGTTTCAATTTTTAGCTATACACAGAATACTGGGGTTCATAGACCAAGTTTCTCAGGACATTACATTGCTGCCTCTTGAATTATTATAATTTAGAGAACAAAAGAGAGTGTCTTTGAATTAAAGTCATGTAGGTTTTTGGAGTGTCTAGCAAAAAACTGGTTTTGAGTAGTAAGTTGAGTTCAGTGTTGTATGGAGACAAGACATGCCAAAATTTAACTTTGTGAGATAAAACTTCCAAAGTGAAATTTAAAACAGCTGGAGATAATAAACAGAAAATAACAATGCAAATTAAAATTTGTTACTTAAACATAAGGTAATTTTACTTCTTGTACATAAACTATTTAAAGATGTGTACAGAGAAAATTAAGTTGGAACACAATTCCATACCCTTAAACAAAAATAAGATAGGAAGCAAGGGGAAGGAAAAACAGCTAGAGGTTTTTGATCCAAACTGATATTTTTTAAATAAGTGCAAATATGTTCTAAATGAAACCAATAGATTCTCAAATAAACTGATGACAGGGAAAACAAGAGGTGGGGGAAAAAAAAAAAAAAAGAAACAGAAAAGTAAAGGAGACCTGAAACAGTGGAGGGAGAATCTTAATAACAAATAACTGTCCAGAGACATTCAAATAATAAAGACATCAGTGAATTATATCAGAAGCAGGGAACTTTCTAAGTAAATATGAGGATAATATGGATTTGGGAGAGTGTAAAATAAGCAATTTATTTTCATGGGCATTATGTAGTTTTCCTTGATTCACATTTCCATTGATGAAAGTGTTGAACAGGCACTCAACACCACATTCATGATTCCTTTTAGGTAACACTGAAATCAATAGAGTACTGTTAAATGACAGTATATTCAGTCAAATATATTAATTTGCTTTAAATGATAGTAGTTCTTACAGTAGCTCTTTAAATATTGCTCATTAAATGCAAGAACCATACTCAGATTTAAGGAACCCTTTGCCCCCACACATTTTATTTCAGCTTTGACTTCAAGTATAGTTATGGTATGTGTCAGCTAACACCGATAGATTTTTTTGAGTAAAAATGTTTGGATAAAATTAAAATCCCTTTCTAGCTTTTCTTTTTTTTTTTTTTACAACAACAATAAGTTCTTGTTTCGTGCTTTCATGAAGAGAAATTACAAAATTGGTTTCTAAGCTCTTGTGACTAAGGTGCCATGGCCACTCTTAAAATTTATATGCTTATGCACCACATGCACTGCATATATGTGTGTATATAGCATGCTGAAGGACACACTTGGTACTTCTCGTCGTGTGAATGGAAAGGTAAATAAATATATTGTCACTGGGCTACTGCCAAGGAATACATCCCAGATTTGAATATGTAATATTTGATACAGAGCTGTGGACCAGTAGCCAGCAAGTGAGTTAGCAGTTTTTTTAAGGTTTAGCGGTTTTTTTAAGGTTTACACTTAACCTGGAAACTCGGAATTAGCAATAGTGAGAATAATTCTTCTGGCTTTATTAAGTAGAGCACTCCCTAAGCCCCAAACTTCAGACAGTAATACCTGCTTTAGGAGAAGACTGATATAGGATTCTCTATAATAATTTTTCTAGGATTGGTGTTAAGATGCAATTAATGATCCAGAAAAAAAAACTTGACAAAATGACATATCACAAAATTATACATGAGTCAGAGAAAGCTATAAAGACTTCTGAAGTATTTAATGGTAAGCAAATATGAGTGGGAGTAGTCAAAATTCACTAGAGGCAAAAGCACAGCAGCATACATAATGACAGACAATGTCAAACAATTGTACACATTGATCATGTTAAATCAGCTGAATTAACTAGGGAAAAATATCAAGGCCATACTATCAGTGAAAACCAGTGACCATCAGTGATTAAGACAGAATCTGTGTTAGACTGTGTAAGAAAAAATGAAGTTAACAACCACAGCATTCTAATGATCAGTATAAGTACAAGAATCCATTTGTATTTGTCCTGATTCTGGCAGGGGATAAGGTGAAAAATTTGGTGATAAATATTAGAAATATGGGAGGTATCAGAAGCACCTAAAACTGATTTACACAGTTCGAGATACAAGTATTTATTAGTGAAATGTATTATGTCTCTTTTTCATTCTGCAGTTCTGAAATAAGCAGATATCCAAGGAAATAGAAATAGAAAACTAAAAGTTATGAAAATAAATACAACTTTACATGACTTTTAACTCAGTGTGATATTGAAGCCAGTGGCTTACAAGAAGTTCAAAGAGGACATGAACAGGAGTGATTAAAACATTGATAACTATTTAGATGGGGAAAATATGTAAGAGTCATTAAACCTTATGACCAGAAGAATAAATCAATAATTTTCTCCAGCTAAGAAGAAGCTTCATCTGTAAGCAAGTTTTCCCATTTGTGTTCTCCCTCTTTTTGAAGTATCTTATGCTGACTGCTTTCAGGATGGGATAGGAGGAAGGCTGTACTGCAGTATCTGATTCAGAAGGATAATCACTATAGGAAATGAAGAGGAAATATGATACTGCTTCTTTAGATAACTTCTTGAAATGTCATCTACTTTTAGTATTTCCTTTATCTAATTTCAAAAGAGATATCCAGCCTCCTCTAGCTTTTACAGTAATATATAAATCAGAGTTGTCAACCCTGAATTGCCTAATCATCTTTTCCTGTCTGCTTTTAGGCAGCATTTGCTAATAGTGCAGTCACTGCAGTATCCTGCTTCTTTTCAAATTTAAAAAGCCAAGAATACTAATAAAACAGCAGAAGAGCACTACTGTCTCTTCCTTTTTCTTCCCTGAATGACAGAGATTTGTTTTATAAATAACAGGAAACACCCTCTGCAGGTGTTTTTGCAGGATCTTAGAAGCATATATTCTGTCCTCTAGGAAAAAAAAAAAAACAATTTGTATATGTCAAGAGTTTGATTGTTTGGGGATTGTGGAATATACATTTGCCTTTGCACACTAAATCAGCAGAGACTAAAAATCTGGTTTTGAAAATCTGGAGGAAGGTGAAAGGCTATTTTGTGTGGGACCTATTCAATGAAACATTTGTATCTAGAATCAAAAGTATCAGCATGCATCACCAGTGAAGATGACAATTTAGATTGTTACAGCTTTGAAGAGTAGATAGTAAGAGTACATCAGTAAGAAAGTAACAACCTTCTCATCCGTGTTGACATCTATTGAGGTAGTGGCCATCCATGCTCCTACACATAGATAGCTAAAAAATCACAAAATCATGTTCCTCTTTTCTCACTTGAAATAAAATTGAGTTGCATGGTACTACACACCAGCAGAATTGAGATTAAAGTGATTACGACTGTTGTATTCCAGCTATCTATTCTTGCTCTTTTCTTTTTCTTTCTTTCTTTTTTTTTCTTTTTTCTTTTTTTTTTCCCAGAATACAATTTATTTCAAAACATCCACTTTATATGTATATGACACAACTGCAATGCTTCCCACTAAATAAGACAAAATGAAATTTATTTAAGCCATGCACTATACTGGTCCTATAGAAGGTTTTGCAAGTTGGACATGTTTCTGTGGGTTTTGCATTTATGTGACACATGAGCAAAAGGAATCCCCCACATATTATATGGCATTTGATTACAGAAAAGGCAATTTTTAAAATGATTCTTAGAGTAAATACTATGTCAGCTATGTGATTTACATATTGCTGTGTCTGTTAAAACGGAAAATTATTAATGATAATAGCTTTTTTTTTTTAAGCTAAAATATAGGAGCTATTCTGACAGTAGTGGTGTCTAGCAAACACAACCTTATGTTGATTATCATGACTACACATGAATCTACAAAACATTATTAGTCTTTTGCCTTCTGATGGCTGAGAAGAGTAGGTTGATAAGATTATACTCACACAACTAAAAAGCTAATAGTGCCCTAAAATAATTTCCATGCTATTTTAATAACTCTTCTATGTCCCTTATACAGTAGGATGTATGGCAAGAATAGAATACTATTTCCATTCTATTTCTTTCAGTATTGTTCCTATATAACGTTTTCTCTAAACCCACATAGCTATTTTTATGTAGATATTTGGTGTCATTGTACCTATTAAACACCCTGCTTGTACAGTCATTAGATAACCAAGAGGTAAGCTCCATATTAATTTATTTTACTTGGTACCTTCTAACAACTGGCGATAAAACCAAAATCTTACATAGTAACTGCTTTTAGCATGGAACTGCTTTTATTTGAAAGCAGTCCTCAAAGCATATGTTTTCATGACTTCGCATAGACCCTGTTTAGAAAGAGACTTGATATATCCATAAAAAGATAGTCAATGTATAAACCTCAAAGCCACATGAGCACTAAAGCTGAATAAATTCATGGAGAGGATTCTTTATTTTTAATTAAATCTGTTGAATCCAGAACATTTGATCTGAGTGTGGCTGGGCTAGAGTTAAGTTTCTTCATAGTGTCCTGTATGATGCAATGTTCTGAGTTTGTGGCTAAATCAGCATTAGTAACAGATCAATGTTTTGGTGCTTGCTGAACAACACTTACACAATATCAAAGCTTTCTCTTCTTTTTTTTCCCACTCTGCCCTGTGCCCATCAAGTCAGCTAGGAGTGGGTAAGAGGTTGGGAGAGGGCTTAGCTAGGACAGCTAACCCAAATTGTTCAAAGAGGTATTTCATACCATATGGTCATGCTCACCAACACAAACTGAGTTAGGGGAAGAAGAAGAGTGGATCATTTTGGTTTTCAAGGTGGCCATTGCTTGAAGATCAGCTAGACATTGTTCTGCTTGTAGAGGGTGGTGAGTGATTTCCTTTGTTCCACTCATATTTTTGGTTTGTTGGTTTGGTTTTTTTTTCCCCTCACTTTCCTTCACATGTTAATCTATCTTTATCTCAAACCATAGGTTTCCTCACTTTTGTTCTTCCTATTTTCTCCTCCCATCCCATTGAGCAACAGGGAGTGAGCAAGTGTTTCTGTAGAAGCTTGGCTGCTGGCCAGCATCAGCCCATCACAACACTATTGAATCATATACCATTTGTAATCTACATTATACCATGACCATGGTGACTAAGTAATTTCTGAATGAATCTGATTAAATTCCAGCTACCATGGCTGTATGACCTGAGACATTCAAGACAAATATTTAATAGAAATAAAGATGAGGGAACAGAGATAAACCTCTAACTGAGGAGAACATACAGAGCCTCAGGTTAAAAGTATAAAAATACTGGTAAAGCATATTTGACTAAATTAAAATAAATTGTCAACATGCAATGACTAATATGCCATATCTAAGGAATAGTAATAAATAAAGAAGTTAAATTTATTTCAAAAAAAATTTGAATGTAAGATACTGCAGTCACAGTGTTGTATCTGAAAGTATAGAATGTGTTTTCTTGAAATAAATAGAATGCTTGAACGAAAAATACGGTCATGTGATTGGGATTCTTGTGTACTGATGCTATTCTTGCAACAGTTTAGTCTAGGCTATATTTACCAGGCAAAGAAAATATGTAAATTTATTATAATTTCACTTCGGCTTTCCCCTTTGCATCATAAAAAAGGAATGTTCCATATTTGAATTATTACTGGTTAACTGAAGATAGCATTACACTAACTTAAATCTTTGCTTGCCTGTTAACTTGTTTTTACTACTCATTTATTACTGTTATCTTGTTATGTCATTTTTTTCTTAAATAAATTAACAAGTTTGTCATAAGAATTTTACCTTAATTAGTGTGACATCAAGATCCAAATGTTCTGATAATTTTTTTCTTTAATTTCCTCCCATGTGCCATTACCTTCTTCCTCTCTGTATGTATCTCTAAATGCTTGATCTTGTCTTTCATTTAGCCTAACTTTTTGAGTGAAATCAAATCAAGTAGGTCTACCTAGCAATAGCTTGAATGTCTCCTCAAGGAAGGACCAGTGGAGACTTTTAGCCTAGGCTTATTACATGAATATTCACAGTATATTCTTCCATCATCCTCAAACTAGGACAAGAAAATTCTCCTGGATTTCTGAATGTGGTTGTTCCCCATGCTGGACTTTTTTTTCCATTTCCTTCCTGAGAAGCAGTGAGTTTTCTGTGGTTGAACTTGAATGTTACATTTGGAAGGTACCAATTGTACTATTTGGCTTAGCTGACAAATTGCATGGAGGAAATAACAATAAATAGCAGCATACTCAGCTGACTTGTAGTATACTGGAAGAAAGTAGCCTGAACAGATGCTGATGTTGCAGTAATATCTCCATCTGTTTCTTCCCAGGGGAATACAGTGGAATGAGACTCCTCCAATTAATCTCTCTCTATGGAATATTATAGGACTAAAAACCTTTAGTCCAGCCTCTGAGGGAATATTATAAACCAAACAGAAAGGAATTAAGATTTCTGAGAAATAAATTGAACTGACTAATACAGTTCTCCTTGACTTCTGTAAGGGCAGTGTGCATGTGTGAGAAATACATTGGTGTCATTATCTCTGTGGATTTTACACAATCCTTATAGGTTACAGATAAGCACATGTGGCATAGACATAACCAATTAATTTATTCTGAGCTTCATATCACAGCTTTGGCCTTGGAATCTGCTTATAGATATTAATATAGTAGCAGCAAAAAGACTGGTAGTCATGTCCTCAATCACTACATCTCCCTCTCAATCTCATGTACAGTAGATCACACACAGCCAAACTGGCCTCCTGAGTGAATCTGTGCAAGAAAGTTGTGCTCTTGTCAGGTACAGATCCTTTTGCAGGTCACATAGTGTGAGGAGAGCAAGAACCCCACACGAGGGTATATGCTCCTGAGCTACTAATTTTTCCCATCTGTCTTCAGTGACAAAAATAAGACAAGGTCAGATGCCCATTGTTCCTGCAAACACCAATCACCCCACAAAACTCTACAGAGGTGTCTCTCCACAACTATCCTCTGCATGCTTCACCCTGAAGTTTCCTGGCTCTCCTAAACTTCTTCCTTCCTGTCACATATCAAAACAGGAAACAAATTTAAAACCGGTAGAAAACACCCTTAACTTTTGCTTTCTTTGTGTCTTGTTATGTTTTCTTCTTTTGTTCCTGTCTCTTTCCTTCTGCCTCAGTCATCTATGTGTTTGGTATACATATAAATTGAATAGTGTGCTATCAAGGCAAGCTCTGTCTTAAATAATCCTAAAAGTTTACAATGAGAGTCTATCCAGTGCTCTTGGTTTCATCATGTTCTAAACCAGCCAATATTTGATATAAACAGACAAAATTCTCACACTGGAAATGTCATATAGGTAGACAGCTACATATTATTAATTCTATCTCCCATCTCAGTAGATATGCCTGTATGACTGAACACCTGTTTTAAAAATCAGTGTGGTGTCTAACACTTCCCAAGTGAAGTCTGACTCATGGGTAAGGCCACTTGCACCTTAGCAACTTCTGGACATTGGATACGAGTGCCTCTTCAGAATCCCACACTAGCAGAGGCATGCTCAGAATAAAAAGCCAAAGCTGCAAGGGGTGACAGCACAAGACAAAAATAGCAGCAATGACTCTGACAAGGAATATGCTAGAATGTTAATCAGGAGAATCATGTTAGGGAATAGCTGGAAACAGTCAGAAGATATCAGGCATAAAGGAACATCTTGATGGACTTATATTCTCCTTTAGAAGAAAGAACAGTGGATTAAAAACCAGATGAGACTAAAACTTTTTTCTATGATATCTGCACCATCTACCAGAGCTAAGTAAAAAAAAGGTATTAATAAGTAATTTTCAAGTTTTACTTAAGAGTTAACAAAGTGCCTAGTTTTATTCCAGACTTCCCCAGGAAATGACCATTTTCACCTATCACATTGTTGTGGTTTAACCCCAGTAGGCAACTAAGTACCACACAGCTGCTTGCTTACTCCCCTGCAGTGGGATACTGGAGAGAACCAGACAACTAAAAGTGAGAAAACTCATGGGTCAAGATAAAGACAGTTTAATAAGTAAGGCAGAAGCCAAGCATGCAAGCAAAGCAAAAGAAAGTATTCATTCACTACTTCCCATCAGCAGGCAAGTGTTCAGCCACCTCCAGGAAAGCAAGGCACCATCACGCATAGTGGTGACTGAGCAAGACAAACACCATCACTCCGAATGTCACCTCTTCTTCCTTCTTTTCCCAAATTTTATTGCGAGCAAGATGTCAGATAGTATAGGATATCCCTTTGGTCAGCTGAGGTCAGCTGTCCCAGCTGTGTTGCCTCCCAGCTTCTTGTGCACCCCCAGCCTACTTGCTGGTGGGGTGGGGTGAGAAGCAAAAAAGGCCTTGATGCTGTGTGAGCACTGCCCAGCAGTAACTAAAACATCCTTGTGTTATCAACACTGTTTTCATCATAAATTCAAAACATAGCACCACACCAGCTACTCTGAAGAAAATTAACTTTATCACTGCCAAAAACAGTACACACATATAAAGTATCTTTTCCTATTCTGATTCTGATTTTTCCCCAAAGCATCACATTAGAATTCTACAACCTAAGAAACATCTTAAAACCTCAAGGGTAGTAATGGTGAGATATTTAAAGAAGGAAATGTGGTATTTTTATTTAAATTGTTCCTTATTTGAAGATCATTCAATGTACCTAATGGAAAGACTGGAAGTAAGTCCTGTATTTGCATGGGGTGCTCTGAGTAATCAGAGTATATATTTGCATACGTAGAAACATTATATTTCTAACTATTTCTGCAGTAGTGTGCAGAAATTAAAAATTCAGTTTGCTTGAAAATACAAGAAGAAATATCAGTCTATAAATCTACAAAAAAAATCTGATTTTTTCCCAATCAAATGGGAAAAAATAGGGGTGAGAATATTCTAAAACTGAATTGTTGTTTTAGAATAAGTGTGTCTGTAGGCACATGAAACCAATGGTTCAAGATGTCTTTTGAAGTATATGACCATTCACTCTGCTCACATGAAACTAGAATTAATATTTAAATTTTAGAAAATAAATCAGAATTTTGTGAGATTTTTCCTGCCCTCTAAATACATAGCTAAACTCACTTTTCTTCTGCATTTACACTCAAGAGTCAGTCAGTGAAATATCGGTTACCATTACCGTTTTCATTCTTCAGAGTTCTATTATAGCAAAAAAAAAAAGTAAAACATGCGTTATATGTTGTGTATTAGTTTATTTTGAAAAAAAAATGAAATTAGTATTTTTGCAAGTTTTTTAACTTACAGAGAATAAAACTTTATTCAGGTGCTTTCACTGCTTTTCCAACATGAAGATTAAGCATATTTGACCTCTGATTTTAAAATAAAACAGAGGTAGGAAAAGGCACTTGATCTGGAAAATTATTGAATCACAGTTAGACCAGAAAGTAATTAAATAGTCATATACTCTTGTTTCTTGACTCCAACAGCAATAGACAGTGGTAATGGGAAGTTCCAAAAGATTTAGTGCCCCTGTACTTATGTTCAGGCTTGCTTTTTCCATTTGGCCTTTTTTTTTTTTTTTTGTCATTTTACTTTTCCACTTTTAAATTTCTTTTCCAATCTATTGTAGCAATGTTAATTACTATCCTCTTGTGAAGTCTGAATAACTTTGAATTTGGATATAGAAGTATCTGCAGGGTGAGTAAACAACAACTAAGTAATTATTATCCTATTTGGATTTAATTTAAATTTTGGGGGTTTTTTTTGTTTTCTTTCTGTCTCTCTAGAATGCAGAAGTAACACCTGCCTAGGAAGAAGCATTCAGAGTTAACTTCTATCAATTATTTCTGTAAAAATTAACTACTGTGTTCTGAAAACATTGTTATGGGGCATTGTTAAGCTAGGATGTTTCAGAGCTTTAAAGTGAAATTACCCCTCAAAATTTTACTTAATTTCTTTGAGTCTTCATTCTTTTAACAGAAAATTCCTTCATTATGTATATGCATATAATTGCTAGAGTTAAGAGAGCAAATTGTCCATCTGTGTTGGGTCTGGCTGAAATTGAGTTAATTTTCCCCATAGTAGTCATCACAGTAATGTGCTGGGAAGGCGTTAAAAACACCCTCGTGTTTTGGCTACTGCTGAGCAGCGCTCGCACACCATCAAGGCTGTCTCTCCAACACCTTCCCGTCTCACCCAGAAGACATAGAGGGATATAGCCAGGACAGCTGACCCAAACTGACCAAAGAGATGTTCCATACCTTATGACGTCTACACATAAATAAAAGCTAAGAGGACAGAGGAGAAGGCGGGCAGTGACATTCATTATTGTAATGTTTGTGTTCCAGAGCAAACACTTCGCTTACTGAAGTCCTACTTCCAGTGAAATGGCTGGACATTGCCTGCTGATGGGAAGTAGAGAATAAATCTCTTACTTGCCTTTGCTTCTGCTTGTGGCCTTTGCTTTCACTTTATTAAACTGGCTTTGTCTTGAAACACATGAGGTTTTTTCCTTCTTATTTTCTGCTCACCATTCTGTTGAGGAGGGCAGTGATAGAGCAGTTTCGTAGACACTTAGTTGCCAGTCAAGGTCAACCCACCACACCATCAAACTCTTTTTCTCTCTTTCATCATTTTTCATCTCCCTTGTTTATAATATGCAGCATGTAATTCTAAAAGTTGCTTCTTATCACAAGAAGATATTATTTTATGAAGATATCCTATGATTCTATGAATTTGAGATTGTATAATCATGGTTCCACTCTAGATAACTTCCTATTAATCTAAACTGCCTGTACAGTATCTAACATTTCCTATTTTGAGTATCTAACTTATTTTAGAATAATTTTCCAAGCTGGTGTATTTGTATTTCTAATGTGTTTATGCAATCTGTCGCAGACCACTCACTAACATTTGTGTTTGTTTGATATTAATGATGGATTAATTTGCTTTTTATTAGTTTTTTTTTAAAAAAAAAAACCAATAAAAAATTATCCAAGTCCAGTATTACCATGCATACCTATTCACCACTTGCTCTTACTCACATCCCAAAAGCTGTTTAAAATGCTACACATCCATCAACTCATTGACTAAGGATAACAAAATTTCAGGCTTCAGCAAGCCAATGGGGAAAGCAAATCAAGAGGTGACAATGTTATCTGAGAATGTTTTTTTTCCTAAACCTGAAGACTGTGATTTCTCAGAATTAATGTACATTTGGTCTTGGTTTACAGTTATAAGTAACATTCTATTTTTTGATAAATTACTTGAAATCTTAGAACAGTTGATCCTTATGTAAACACACTGATAATTTCCTCCAATATTAACTCCTTGCTTGATATTCATCTGAGTCAATGTTAGATTTGATGATTTATCAAATGTTGATGATTTATTAACAGTCCTCAAGTGCTTCCAATAGTTCTGTTGCAAAAATATCTAAAAGCAAACTGAGGAGGCTGTGTTCCCTACAGCAATTTCTTAGCAACCTTGTTCGTGAAATAGCTAGGAGATGACTTGCAGTGAGGAACTAGCCAAATCTGTGTGGAGACTATGGAGACTACAAGGAGGTTTGCAAAGCAGTTCAACACCAAAATGAATTTGACCACTGAGATCATCAGGTATTGAAGAATGAAGATGTCCTGCTTTGTGCTAAGCATAGCCATACTTAGCCCTTTAGAAAAAGATGCACGGAAAAGAATAACAAAACTGTCAGGAAACTCTTCAGCACTGAAAGTATCACGAAGTGATTGGTTACATTTGAAGTGCAATGGCTTAAAGAATATGCAAAAGCCTTGGTAGTGCTGTGTTTGTACAATTTCTCAATAAACTGCTAGCCTAATAATACAGAGGATAGTATGAGCTAATATAATTTTCTCATACTTAGCAATAAAAATTCAGCATTTAAATGTTAACTGCATCTAACACTGCATTTAGATTGTACTTTAAAATAATTTTTTACAGCATTGATTTTCCAACTAGTTATTATTTTTTCTCTCTATTATCAGTTTGCCATAATTAGAGACAATAGAAATAAAATAAAAATAAAAAGTAAATATAAAGAGTGCAGTGGTGCTTTGCTGCCAATATCCTTGCACTAAGAAGGGCAATTTACTATCTGTTACCTTGCCAAGTAATTATTTGTGCATAATCAAACGATACCTCAGATTGATGCAGTGGATAACAAATATTCTCAAATATTTACCTGAGCATTTCCCTTCAATGTCTGAAAAACATTAGACAATCTCAAGCATATCTTGCAAGATGGAAAAATAAGCAGTATAGCAGAAGATTCTCCTATCTCAACAGAGCCTTTATAGAGATGATCCCAGAAATTACAGAAAAATACCATGCATGTCTACTGTCCTCTTATCATTAAGGTGTCCCATAATCCATTGCCCTATAAAGGTACTTCAATGACTTTTTTATACAGTAGTCTACTGCAGTGACTTCCCATGGTTTTAATCACAGAAAAGCAACATAACCAATCGATCAGTAAAATTTAACTAAAAAAGTATTGTCAAGTTTTGTGGAAATAGACACTATTTAAATCCATGAAAACAATCCTAGAGAGAAATAATAAAAAAGAAATGTGTATTTTCAGTACAAAGTTTTAGGTTCTTATGTAGAAAAATTTCATCAGAGACATGCAAACTATTACTTCATTTTAACTTTATCATTTTTATGTTGTTCTTTCAAAAATCCACACTCATCTCTTGCAGCGTTTATGCTGCAAAATGGTAAAAGAAATATACACAAGCTAGAAGGCTAAGAACATCATGTGTTAAACTCTTACCATTTGCATCCTTATTACATATGCTTTGGTGCTTTGAAATTTCTGAGCATAAAAGCAGGAAGAAAAGAACAAAGCATACTTTTGGTATGTACAGGGCTAATAACATGCTGCCAAATATTTAACAATTTTAAGGATGTGACGGTGTTATATGCTAGTGTTTAAAAGATCCATTAGAAACTGTTCTGAGCTAGACAGAAACTGAATGTGTTTACCTGTTTTGTGCTAAAGGTGTTGACCTGGTGAAATGCATTTTTATTACCTTTCTTTCTGTTGGATGAGGAGTTTGTAGTATGCTTGCAGCATCGGTAGACAAGCTCCCCATTGGATTTATTTTGTGATTACTAGTGGAGTAAACAGAAGCCTTTTTTTTTTCTGTTCTTCCTAGCAGAAAATTAAACAATGTCACAATTTGGAATTAGCATGAACTAACATTTTCCCAATGGCTCTTACCAGAATGTAGTAATTTAGGCAATAAAAATTGCTAACACTGTTCATAAAATTTACTAAAGTACAGATATACTGAAAGCTTGGAAATGGATTCTACATATCCATAAATCCACATTTAGTGATGAAAATATTAATGAAAAAATATATTTTTTTCTACCTATATCCCCATTCCCTATAAGAACTAATGACAGAAAGCATGATTATATTTAACATACATGTAATTGTGAAATCTTTCTTTAACTAAGCAGATTAATTTGTCCATGACACACAAATGTTTTAGAGGGGGGAAAGAGAGTTAGGATTTATGTAATATCATTCTGATCTTACAATACTTACTTATCTCATTACTGAAATGACTGATTAGTAAAAAAAATACACTAATGCAGAAAAGACTCTAATACAGAAAGCTCTAAGAGGAGGGTGCTGTTTGGTTGTTTTTTTTTTTTTAAGATTCTTGCTACAGTAGCAAGAATCTTGCTGTAGTATCCAATACTACATTCTTTTCAAAGTGCCTCTTTATCAAGAAAAAAGAAGTATTAGGAGGATCTTAAGAAATTTCAAAATATCCTCCCAAAGTTTAAGAAAGAAATATTCTGAAATTAAGAATTTCAAGCACTGTGAAGTTGTACATAGCATTTTGGCAATGTTTCAGCAAAGTAGTTAGGCAAGTAATTCAGAGAGACTCGGATTTATTTAAAATTGCTTATGTGATTTTACCTTGTGCTGTCTAGACATGCAAATGGCATCGTAGCATAGCTATACAATTACAATCCCTTTCAAGTATTCCAGCATTTTAAAAGCTATTACCATGTTATGGAAAATAATGCTCTGTGTAATAAGTAATTGTAATGAATATGCATCATAAAAAAAATTGGGATCTTTGTTTTTCTTGAATTTTTGCTTTAAAATTGTTTGGATCTCCCTTTAATTAGGGATATTTTTTATTTGAATAAAATAGATTAAATAGTTCTATCATATTTTCTGAATCAACTGCTGCTAAAATCAGCATACTCACTTCAGAAACTTGTACTTTCTTGCTTACTTTAATTATTAACTGTTGAGGTCTTCTTAATGGATTTGTGGCTGCTAGCATTAAAGCACCAGTACAACTTCCTGTCCACCAGTTTGTAGTTCTGACCTATAATGAACTACTAGATAGCCTGAAGGGTAACACTTTAATCAGAGTTGAATATGTCAGGCAAAAAAATCAGACAAAAAAAAAAAAGACAGAAGATAAATGTTCAGATGGACAAGCCTGAGTGTAGGAGAACAAGAGGAGTTGTATGTATTGAAAACAAAGCTGATTAGAAGTTGCAATTTGAGACTTTGTTGTGGAAAGTAGGAAGTCTGGAAGCAGAAACTATAAGAGAGAAACAATCTTGTAGGATGGCAAAAAAATCCCAGCTAACCAACCCCAAAAAAATTATAAAAGGACTCCCATCAAAATTGTGGTCGGGAGATTAATAAAATTAAGATTTAATTAATCCTTAATTAAACTTTGCGCACATGGAAGAGATACTAGAAGACGCATTCTGATAACCTAACAGTACCAGGCTAACTCTATACTTGTCCAACAGATTTTACTAAGTTTGATGTTTTGTTCTATGTTGTAACTTCCTAACATATTGTTTAACATACAATTTTAAACTTTTGTTTTAGGTTAGGCGTTTTAAAGTACAAATTCTTACTGAAGCCACTGCTATTGCAGTAGTGTCTTGAAGAATTTCTACTGCTCTTTCTTATTTGTTGAACACTTGTGGGTCTTCGAGCGTTTAAATTCATGAGTAGATCCATTATACACAGTTACTTTTATAGAGGCCAGTTCCTTCAAGTATGTTAGCCACTGATTTTGTTCGTTACTTTCTAAATGCTGTCTCTTTACAAGAATTGGAAACTTTTTCCCCTGTCTCTCCTGAGTAGACAGTGTATAAAGAGGAAGGCATGCCAAGATGTTCTGTATTGTCCTTCTGGCAGTTGTCCTGTGTTGTATGGAGAGCTGTTTATATTTACATTTTTATATTTATTCAGATGAAATTTGGAGAGTAGTACATATGTAGAATCTAGGACTAGAAGAATGGTTATGCAGAAATTGCTGACATTTGCAAATTTCTCTCTTTTGGAGAAAATGTCTGATTTAACTGTGTCGTAGTTCAGCCCCGATCAGGACCAGACTACACAGTCTCTCTCTCTCACTCCCCCCACCCTCCAAGAGAATAGGGAGATATAATGTAAGGAAAAACGGCTCGAGGTTTGAGATAAGGCCAGGGAGAAATCCTTAAAGTTACCGTCACGGGCAAAACAGACTCGACCTGGGGAAAACTATTCATTTATTACTACAAACAGCCGGATAAAGAGACAGAGAACAAGATGACCTCCCTCCACCCCTCCCTCTTCTCAAGCTTAGCACTATCTCTACTACCTTCCCCCCCCGAGCAGCACAGGGGGGAAGAGGGAATGGGGGTCGGGGTTAGTTCATCACATGTTTCATAACGCTGCTTCATGGTCAGGGGAAGAAGTCCTCACATTCCTCCCCTGCTCCAGCGTGGGGTCCCACCCCTACGCCACAGTCCTTCGTGGAACTGCTCTGGCGTGGGTCATCTCTTCCACGGGGTGCAGTCTCTCCAGAATGGCCGTCCCAGGGGGGCCCTCCACGGGCCACAGCCTCCTTCAGGCATCCACCTCCCCCGATGTGGGGTCCTCCATGGGCTGCAGGTGAATCTCTGTCCCTCCGTGGACCTCCATGGGCTGCAGGGGGACAACCTGCTCCACCATTGTCATCACCACAGGCTGCAGGGAAATCTTGGCCAGGAGCCGCATTACCCTTCCCCCTCCTTCTGAACTGACCTTGGCATCTGCAGCCGTTCCTCTCACAAGAAAAGTTCTTCACAACAGGCTGGCAGACGCCTCTCAGAATCTCTTCACATCATCCATCTCATCTCCTCTCCACTTCTTGCAGCCGGGCCGGGCCGAGTCGGGCCCAGTCAGCTGCCTGGCAAGAGGCCAGAGCGTGAGGCCTGCAAGGCCCATGAGGCCGGCACCTCCCCCTCTACGCCTCTTCACATCTTCTCTTTTTTTTTTTTTGCGCTGTTTTCCCCTTCTTAAATACGTTATCGCAGAGGCATTATCACGGAACATTCTGCTACCAATCAGCTTGGCCTTGGCTAGCAGTGGGTCCGCCCTAGGCCCGGCTCAGTCCACTGAACGAAGGGGAGCGACTTCTAGCAGTTTCCCGCAGAAGCTACCACCTTAGGCCCCCCCTCACTAAACAAAACCACAACAAACTGGATCTTTTGCCTTCCAATAGGGTTTTTAACCAACTTCTGTAGAAGAAATGAAAGCCTATTTTGCCTTTGTTATGCAAACTGGGACAGCATATTGGCAAAAAATTTATGTAAAATAATTTCACCACTTTTGAGTGCATGAAGAGATTTGGAGATGAAATCCTCACAGAGGAAGGGAGACAAAAGTGTTTAATATTTGCCAGGAAAGTTAAAAAAACATAGAGCGTATTCAGAGGGACCCACATTGCATCGTATTCTTGGTCGAATGAGAACAAAAGGGAGAGAGAGAAAAAGAGGGAGGGAAAGAGGGAGAGAGGATGGGGAGAGAGAGAGAAGTGACTGCTCCTGAAATCTGCAGCTTATTTCATTCAATAATGGCAAAAGAACACCTGGGTCATTATTTAGTGTCCAAACAGAGTCACATAGTGAATATCCAGCAGAGGGAGACTTACCACGTGTGTGACATTTTTGTCTGTAATTAAACCTAGTTACTAAACTGCTTTTCTTTAAAAAAGTGCTGTGTTTGTCTGTGTGCATGTTAGGATGCCCTTGAATTCAGTTAGCTGTCTGGAGCTTTTCAAGATCCATTTAGCTGTTAATGCCAAAATGGCCAATTTTGACTCCTGATTATAGTGCAGACACTCCTTCAGAGCTATGCCCATCCTCAATTCAGAATACTACCACATAGTATAACATAAGGGTTGGGTTTTTTTTTTTGCTGTAATCCATGCCAAATTTTATTACAGAAAGAGAAAAAATAAACTGTGATTAATATGAATAAATCATTACTGATGGAGAATATGAAACATACACCATACTGTGATTAAAAGTGTTAATATTTTTTGGTTTTGAAAATAAAACCCTCCTCTTTCTATGAATAAGATTGTTTTTAAACTGTTTGCACTCATGAAATATATTTCTGTATGCACAGTAAAATGTGGAAATCAGCACTGCTCTGCAGAAATTTAGGCTACATGCCAAACACCTGCTTTTTGGAGTGGGTGATAAAATGATCTGAAACAGAAAAAACCCTCAACCTTTTTTCTTTCCTGTCATTTCCTTGCTGTATTGTCATTACACAAGTACTCAATGAGAATGGCACAGGATCTTAAAACAATTGATATGCATAGAAATATATTTAAATAAATATACTTACTAATTTAGAGAAATTTTAATATTCTGGTTAAATTGATTTTTTTTTTATGAGAAATAAGCAAATGAAAAAAAAAATTTCTTAGGATGAATGTATAAATCCTTGAAGAAAAACTTATTACTTAAAGGCAAATAAATGTATCTTTTATCATGTAACTCAACCTGGAATATTGATTTTGAGTTAGTTGTTCTGAAGTAGAATTTCTTTACATGAAGCCTTAATAGGATGGAAAGATGTGGTTTCATGCCAGTGACTCACAAGGCTTCCTCTGAAATAGAAGAAGAAGAAAAATTCCAGCTACGTAATAGCATCAAGGGACACCTTTCTTTGCTTTAGAGAATATTTAATTCAAGATGAATAGTAGCAACTGAGTTGAATATAAGCAACTTGTTTTTTTCATATGAATATTTCAACATCCTCTTTTTCTTAGGACAACAGAAACATCTCTTCTTTACTTGGGAAATGATCCAGAGTGAGCCATTGTGTTCTCTATCCTAGAGGCAGCCTTTGTGCCAACTGAAGTATTTTTGTCCATCATTTCCCCTCATCCACTTCCTTCACCCCACTCTCTAACTAGATCTTTCAACAGTCTTTTAAAGAGATTTTTTACTTTCTTCTTTTTTAGTCTTTGTACTTGGCAAATTTAAAAACACAATGACCCATTAAAAATCACAATTAAACAGCTTAAGGCAGTATTTCAGCTCAAAGCTTTTTTATGACCTACTGCACTAAAAAGTTGAAGAGTAAGCATGAAAAGAGACTGAAGGTTAAAGAATGACAATGCTTAACCATCTGCTATGAAAAATATTTTAATCCTCAAGACAGCATTTGTCTGTGGTGTGGAGGCCAATGTGAGGACCTCTGTATCTGTTGAGCTCTATGGTAAAATTATGCAAAGCAGATGACGGTATCATTTAGAGAGGCTTGTGGTGGGGCAAAGAAAGGATCATGGGATGTGGGTCCAGTGGTGCACTGCTGTTACTGATTAAGTTGGTAAATAATGAGCTTAAAAAGTTTTGAGCAGCTGTTGGTGTCAGAGATTAGATTGATCTTCGACAGGAAGGAGTGAAGGTAACAGTTTAAAGAACTCTGGAACAGAGTAGAGCCCTAAGGGAAAGCTCCAAATGTTATTGAACTGCAATCTGGTTTGCTCTGTTTTGTTTTGTTGTTGGTTACCAGACTGTCATGATTTATAAAACATGTTAATTTTTCATAGATGCTCACTGAATAGTTTGGAAAAATACTTTCGAGACAATGCTGTTTTCTTAAGATATTTTCTTCAAATTCATGTCTGTTGTTTGTGCTATGTTGTTGTCCACAAAAATAATAATTAAACACAAGTTCAAGAGCACGTTTGCAGGATGCGAAAATAGACTTCTGACCTCAGGTCGCCTATTGGGAAACCAATCTGTTAAATACAATAAAGGCATTTGCTCAGCAGTCATCAACGTAAATAACATGATAGTCTAGTGAGCTGTGATGGAAAGAAGCATCCTAAAGACAAAATTCCCTTCTGAACAACGTCTCTTATTTTCTTTAGATCACTTCCTAATGTTTCTGTTATTTTATTATGCACTTCTACGCAAATCACTTTATAAAATCATCACTTACATACCTCTTCTGGCCAGTCAGTACCTTTCTGATTTCCCAGTCATGTATTGCAATCCCTGCTCTGGAGTTGTTACTGAAATTAATGTGTAAGATGAGTGGAAGGAAAAGTAGTCATTAGGTGTGAACAGTCTTTCTGAGAAAACACTCCAAGCTTTCATATGTGCTGCTGAAATCCTACTGATCCCTACATAATCTGGATTTCTCTGTAGGACAGCAGGAGGAAGGTGTTGGGATGTCGTGATGGCAGAACTCGTGGTTCCAATTATAGCTGGCTTAGGATGGATTTTAAAAAAGAAATGAGAAAGAAAATGGAGACACTAAAAGTTAGCAGTTATTCAGGGTTTTATTTTCAATAGTATGCTTCTTAAAAAGATGTAATTCTATTAACAATTGCTGGCATTTTAAAGGCCTAAAATATTTATTCTTGCCCTAGAATTTTAAATGGATGTTCAGTCATTTACTGATTAAAGGAAAAACAAAACCATAATTAATATTTATTGGTGTTTACTGGATGTGGTTTATACGAATACAAACAGACTGCCTCAGCTGCTTTGATTCTTCAAGAATCAGATCACATAATTTCAATTGACTGGCCTATGACATATCACAAGGTAAATATTTTCTCATTCTTGGATGGAAAAATATAATAGAAAATTTTTCACAACAGAAGAAAAAAAAATCTAATATTTCATATCTTTTTAAATGCATTTTTAGTCTGCAAACCTTTATTGTGATCTGCAATCTCTTTCAGTATTATATTCAACAATTTGCTATTATTGAATAATTTGCTATTATTTTCCAGAAATTCTATGGGGACTTTGATTGTATGTATTAATTGTTGTCGTAGTTCAGCCCCGATCGGACCAGACTATGCAGTCTCTCTCTCACTCCCCCCCACACTCCGAGAAAAACAGGGAGAGAAAATATAAGGAAAAACGGCTCGAGGTTTGAGATAAGGACAGGGAGAAATCCTTAAAGTTACCGTCACAGGCAAAACAGACTCGACTTGGGGAAAACTATTCATTTATTACTACAAACAGCAGGATAATGAGACAGAGAACAAGATAACCTCCCCCCACCCCTCCCTCTTCCCAAGCTTAACATTATCTCTACTACCTTCCCCCCCGAGCGGCGCAGGGGGGGAAGAGGGAATGGGGGTTGCAGTCAGTTCATCATACGTTGTTTCAGGCCGCTGCTTCATGGTCGGGGGAAGAACTCCTCACATTCCTCCCCTGCTCTGTAGTGGGGTCCCTCCCACAGGCCACAGTCCTTCGTGGAACTGCTCCGGTGTGGGTCATCTCTTCCACGGGTGCAGTCCCTCGAGAACAGCTGTCCCAGCGGGCCCTCCACGGGCCACAGCTGCCTTCAGGCATCCACCTCCCCCGGTACGGGGTCCTTCACGGGCTCCAAGTGGATCTCTGCTCCTCCGTGGACCTCCATGGGCTGCAGGGGGACAACCTGCTCCACCATGGTCGTCACCACAGGCTGCAGGGGAATCTTGGCCAGGAGTCGCATTACTCCTCCCCCTCCTTCTGAACTGACCTTGGCGTCTGCAGCCGTTTCTCACAACAGGCTGGTAGATGTCTCTCAGGATCTTTTTTACATCTTATTCACTTCTCATCTCCTTTCCACTTCTTGCAGCTGGGCTGGACCGAGTCGGGCCCAATCGGCTGCCTGGCGAGAGGCCAGAGGGTGAGGCCTGCAAGGCCCATGAGGCCTGCGCCTCCCCCTCTGCGCCTCTGCCCCCGCTCAGCTGCTTCACATCTTCTCTTCTCTTTTTTTTTTTTTCTGTTTTCCCATTCTTAAATACGTTATCGCAGAGGCGTTATCACGAGACATTCTGCTACCAATCGGCTCGGCCTTGGCCAGCAGTGGGTCCGCCCTAGGCCTGGCCAAGTCCCCTGAACAAAGGGGAGCAACTTCTAGCAGTTTCCTACAGAAGCTACCACCTTAGGCCCCCCCTCACTAACAAAACCACGACAAAAATACTTTACTATTGTTGAATATTTGATAAATGCTGAAATGATACATTTAATTGCTTTGTATTGTTTTAGCTTGATTTTTACATTATAAATAATATTGAAAATCAAGTTTCTAGTAGCAGTGCATTTGTGTATTCAGTTTTTATTTCAATTAGAATTCTTCTATAGTTAAATCTCACATCTTTTTTTCCTGAACATTTCTGGCATAGGAATGAATTCTAGATTGCTCTCAGAGCATAACCTCTCTGCCAACATACATTAGAGTGAAAAGAGTTTTGTTCTTTATTCAAGTGCTTGTAAAGCTTGCTACAAGAGAGACCTTTTGCCACACTAAGGTAGTAGACTATGTTCTGATGTGCATTTTAATAAAAGGAATCTATATGATATAACTACATCAACTGTTTTAAGTAACAGACACAAAGCGCTGAAAAAAACCCTTGCTTTTACTGGTTTAACTGCATTACACAGGCTTTTGTTGTATAGCAGTACGAATGAGCAAGCATGTTTTTTTGTTTGTCTTTTTTTTTTTTCCATGATCTAATTTTCAGTAAAAACACCAATATTAAACTGAAACAGCCTCTTATAGTATCAAAGATGGTTTTGGTTTCTATGTTTTCTATCCTTCCACAGCAAGAATGGGACTGAAAACGCATCAGTGAAGTTAACATTGACAAATAGGTAGTCACCAGAAAACAATACTGATCCAGGTCAGGACTGAAGAGCAATGTAGTGCAGAACGATTCCAGTTAAAGAGCCCTCCCTCAGAGATGTGTTTTTTTCAGCATTTGCAGTCTTAAAATAACAGAAAGAACAGAACAGAACAGAACAGAACAGAACAGAATAGAATAGAATAGAATAGAATACAATACAATACAATACAATACAATTCAATACAATACAATGATGTCTTAAAAGAGGGCCCAGAAGTAAATTGTTGAGGTTACTATGATAATTAGTGAGTCATATTCTATTGGTTTTACTGTTCAGAAGATATTTTTTAATGAACAGCCTTTTTTGATCTCAAAAAAGCATGGATATTCATCAGCTGTAAATCCATATATAATCCACTGCCCTCAGTAGACTTGCTTTGATGTATACTGGACAAAGAGCTGATTCAAAGAAGCTAAACCATCTCTTGCCACTCTCATGCCATTACAAATCTCGTAAACAATTTACTGATTGGTCACAGCATTTTCTTTCTATATTGGACCCATTTCAGAAATGCCTGCACTAATCTGTTATTTTTAATACTAATAAATTTAAAGATTAATTAAAATTAGTGAATTTCGGGGAGAAATCCTTAAAGTCACCGTTACGGGCAAAACAGACTTGACTTGGGGAAAACCATTTATTACTAAAACTAGCAGGAGAACGACATAGAGAACAAGATAACCTCCCCCCACCCCTCCCTCTTCCCAAGCTTAACATGATCTCTACTACCTTCCCCCCCCGAACGGCACAGGGGGGGGAGAGGGAATGGAGGTTGCAGTCAGTTCATCACATGTCATTTCATGCCACTGCTTCATCGTCGGGGGAAGAAGTCCTCGCATTCCTCCACTCATCCTTCATAGAGTCCCTCCCACGAGCCGCAGTCCTTCGTGAAACTGCTCTGGCGTGGGTCATCTCTCCCAGGGGCTGCAGTCCCTCCAGAACAGCTGCCCCAGCGGGCCCTCCACGGGCCACAGCCTCCTTCAGGCATCCACCTGCCCCAAAGTGGGGTCCTCCACGATCTGCAGGTGGATCTCTGCTCCTCTGTGGACCTCCATGGGCTGCAGAGGGACAGCCTGCTCCACCATGGTCATCACCACAGGCTGCAGGAGAATCTTGGCCAGGAGCCGCATTACGCTTCCCCCTCCTTCTGAACTGACCTTGGCATCTGCAGCTGTTCCTCTCACAAGAAAAGTTCTTCACAACAGGCTGGTAGACGCCTCTCAGGATCTCTTTATATCTCATTGACATCTCATCTCCTCTCCACTTCTTGTAGCCAGGCTGGGCCAAGTTGGGCCCAATCGGCTGCCTGGTGGGAGGCCAGAGGGTGAGGCCTGCAGGCCCACAAGGCTCGCGCCTCCCCCACTCAGCTTCTTCACATCTTCTCTTTTTTTTTTTTCTGTTTTCCCCTTCTTAAATACGTTATCGCAGAGGTGTTATCACGGAACATTCTGCTACCAATTGGCTTGGCCTTGGCTAGCAGCGGGTCTGCCCTAGGCCCGGCTGAGTCCACTGAACAAAGGGGAGCGACTTCTAGCAGTTTCCTACCCCCCCCCACTAAACAAAACCAGAACATTTATTCATTTATTGCTAATCCCTTGCAGCTCTCAAATCATATGAAAGACAAAAAAAAAAGGTTTCAAACAAAAATTTCACTTGTATTTTTCTCTTGTTCTCTTCAACCATCACTATTATTTCTCAGCTTCAAGTTATTTTCAGCATATTTTAAGGACTTTTGGTTAATTTTGTGGTGTTTTTCTAAGCGTCGGGCTGTTGCATGTAGAAGGATTTTGACTTCAGTAAAATATAGATATGAGCAGAGGCATTTTTAGTCTGTGACCCATAACTGATGGAAGTTAAAGGCATTGCACAATATTTTATTTCAACTAAGATGTGCCTTCTAAGGTGTAGCATGTCAAATAAAAAAGCCAGCTTGCAATCTGCTTGTCATTTCGCTGAGAGATACACCAGTTCTCACAAAATGCTGACTTTTACTAATACTACAGGTACTATATCTGAACTACAGCTAGAAAAATTCTTATCTGTCAGAAATAACATATAGGTAATGCAAATTATTGTTGTATTTCTTATTCTTCTGCTATATATATGTATGTTTGGAAAACAAATAGTAAAATAAAGTTATATGCATCGCTTCTTGTCAGTAACTATGAAACCACATACTCTAAATTTAAATAACAAGACTGCCAAGATGAAACATACGGTAGACAGAAAATATATAAGCAAAAACCATATCTATACATAGATGTGGGTTAAAAATGGTTTATAGTATTTAGCAAGCTAGATATAGAACTATATGCATGGTCAGACTGCGTAAATTAATTCACCACACATGCACAAAACTTCATGGCAAATAAGGGACTGTGAGCTGGTCTTTCAGCAAAGATCAGAACTGAGCCAATGGTTTGTAGTCTATTTTTTATGAATCCTCTAGAGTGACAAAATTGCAATACAGAGATTTCAAGTGTCTCTTCTCATTTTCCTCAAAATTTCTTCCAAGGGAAAAAAGAAATAATTCCAACAATCTGCACATCACAACTTCAAACTCTAGCATAAAATGTCTCATTCAAACCCATAGTTTAAGGTACTAACCTCACTCATCTTCCATTGGCCTGGTATTTGTAAGAAAGCCAATACCTGGTGCTGCTTCTGTAGCTGGTGTGGCTTTTCTTTGTTTGTTGGACCTCAGACTGGGGGGATATGAGGTGGCAGGACACAATAAAGGAGGATAGAAATCCTTCAGGATATGCAGCCAACTCAAATGCATAAAGGTCATGCTCATTTATTATTTAGCTTGTCACTAGGAAACTCATATGAGAAAAGCTAGAAATACAGGTGTTAATAATACTAAGCACTGATATGGGGGTGGATGGAGCAGTTAAAAACATTACTGACTTCACTGGTCATGAATGTATACAAGATCATTCAATTGAAACATTAAAATAAATCATCAGAGTATAAGAACAGGAATTATTTCCCGGGGGGAGAGGTAGTTAAGTCTGCAGAGAGCTTATTAAAAATGTGGATGCTTTAATAAAATAAAAGAGAGAGAGAGAGAGAGAGGGACATACAGGGAGAAAATACTGGCATAGCTTTATTTATTAGAAATACCAAATATGATTTTGTGAAAAAAAAACCTGCTCCTGTCCATTATATTGGTGTAAATATGGAATCATTGCAATGAAATTTATATTAGGATGGAGAGACTGAAAGCACAGAATATGTTTTTTAGTCATCCATCCCATGAAAACCAAAATAAATTTCAAAAAGGAAAGTGCAGTATATGACTGGATCCAATATATTTGGCTGGGTTACATAGATTTGAAAGAATGAGAAAGGTGAAAAAGCAACAATGTGACAAAAGCTATCAGTGCAGGGAAGTTCATATGGATTTCCTGAAATTAGTTCTGAAACAGTCACAAAATCTGTATTGCTGTTAAGCAGCTGCCCAAGGTCCAACTGTTCTTCTCAGGTACACCTGCATTTCTAAAATAATTCAGAGAGTCTTCTGGACTGTGAAGTTTGGATATTGGAATGGTAAAAATCTCTTTTATGGAACAAGTCCAAGATTCAGTGCACAGCAGCAATAATTTATTGTAAATCACAAAAAGTTAGATCTCCTAACCTTATCATAAGTATTTGGTGTGACATCCCTCCACAGAGCTGTGTGTAGACTAAGCCTACAGTACCCAAAGGCATTTTGTGTTCTTGCTGCTATGAAGTTATTACTTGAGGTAACTAAATCCTGTGTGATACGATCCAGCCTTACATATGGACTGCAATAAAATCACAGGGTATCACCAGTGTCCTTTCCTTTTGCACATATTAAAGAACTAATTTGCAATGTGAATGTGCATTGTTCTTACAGAAATCTCCCAGCTTGTACTGGGACATGCCTTCAAGTGGGAGCTTTCCAACTAAGAGTTTTCTAGATTTCAAGAAATTAGAAAGATGAGCCACAGGAAAATCTCACTGGAGCTGTTCTTGTGTTCATAAATTGATTTCTAGACAGATAAATGCCTTGGCACACTAAGGGAAAAAAATCTGTATAAGACCTACAAAAAGGAAATAACTACCCTACTGTTTTGTTGTTTTGGTTTTCAGGGCATCAGGGGATAACGTGGGTTGGTTTTTTGTTTGTTTGAGTTTTTAATTTTTTGTTGTTGTTGTTTCTGATTTAAGCTTTCAATAACAGTCTTACTTGTCTAAAAGAACTTCTGTAAAGACTTGTAGCCCCTTAAGCCCTAATTCTGTGGATGGTTGTGGCAGAAACTAAAAAAAAAAAAGTATTTTATCTTTTTCAATCATGTTCTGATTCCTATTTTCTAATGATTGCACATGGTTTCTGTCCTCAGGAAACATTATTTCCAAGTTTGAAGATAACAGGACATGATGCCTTGAATATGGGACAGGTTTTTTTTGCTTTTGGAAATATCTCAAATACTTTTTAGAATTGTTTATCTTAAATGCATCTTGGTCCATATTTTTTTTTTTAATTTTGTGATACTTAATGCAAATTGCTATTAATAAGATTATATTTTTATGATTATTTAGGAGTAGAACTTGGAAAGTAATTTAGAATTATTGTCAATGGGTTTCTGAAACATTAAAATTATGTCAGATTCCAAGGATATCTAAATGTGTTTTGATGTCAACTGTTCCTTGAGGAAAATACCACATTGTTTATTACATATTTTGGGGGTATAATGGAACAACTAAATTAATATGGATGCTAAATAATTGCTATTATTTCCTCCTTCTTGCTCATTTCCTGCTACTTGTGTGTCCTCTATTGAGAAAATGCACACACCTTGCAGAATATCTAGGGGAAGGACAGATTCTGAAACTTGAGAACAATTACAGTTTTATCCTAGGTTTAGTGAAGAAATCCTGTCTTCCACTACTAACCTTAAAGGGATTCTTAAAATTTATATATAAAGAAGAAGTTTAAGAATATCTGTTAATTTATTATCCAGTACTTTTATAAAACTTAGCTTTTTGTGATTAAAATAATAGAGCTTACTTTCTCAGGTTGTATTTACTAGTTTTATCAATTTATGGTTTGTAGTCTTTTATCTGAGCCTTTAATTCCCAACTGTTGTTGGGAATGCATCTGCCAAACTGCTTTTTGGATAAAACTTGAATATTAATTACTTGCATTTTCTTTGATAAATATGTTGTTTTGTGATAATTTCATTTGAGTAAAGACCATCTTTGTCTTGCATAGTGCTTTTAGATTTTTTCTAGGTAATTTTTGTTGCACTAGTCTTCATTCTTTAATTTTTCATATTTTAAAACTTAATTAATAATTTCCATAAATTGTATGCATGCTTTTTTATCCTGGAATGTTTTCAGCTAGCACATACTTATATATTTATGCCAATGTACCTGTGGCATCTAATTGATTGAGTTTTGCATTCATTTAACTGGTCTTTCCAAAGCATTTTGATTTAACAATATGCTAAATCATTCCACCACAAAAAGCAAACTGCATTCCTTTTTTTCCCTTTTTTTTTTTTGATTGTTTTGTTTCATTTCGGGCTTGAAGAAGGAATTGAACTATTTCATTATCATTTGATTGAGCTTTCAATGCTGAGTAGTAGTGTCAGTGGTGTTATTCAAAGTATTTTAGAATAATAGCTCAGAGTAATATCTCTTAGACAAGTATTAATAATATGTAAGCACTCTTACCAAATTTTGCTGTTAGTTTCTCTCTCATTAAAATGAATCAACCTCTTTTGGGGCCTGCTTTGTCATGTATTGAGTGAAATAGAATATCTCTTATTTAAATAAACCTTCAAATCAGGTTCTCAGGAAGTTGCTATTAGAAAATACACACAGATTACCTAAGAATATAGAAAAAAAAAAAAGGAAATCAGAAATATAAGTACAGCTTATACTTACTGGAATTATTAAGCTTTTGCTCTATGTTCATCTTGAATGATGTGGATGATACAGTTGAATGGCAATAATACTACTTCCACCTCTAGATTGTCTGTTTAAATCTGGTCCAGATCACTGCTGATCAAAAATCACCATGCTTAGTGCTTAGGATCTTGAAGATTATTTGCTTCTGGTGAATTGTAATAAATAGTTATTAAAAAAATAAAAATTTGTATTTGAATAAGGAGAACCTCAACAAAAAGGTGAAGTCTGGACTTACCAAACTTAGTAAAGCTCATTGAAATATATTCTTCAGCTATTTATCTCTTTTTCTTATTTTACTTCTTTAAGTAACTTAAAATACATGTTACCTTTCTGATACTCATCCTATTTCAATATTGCACTTCTCATCTCTTAATGATGGTCAAAGTTGAAGGACAAAGTGTAGAATTTTGTATTTCTGCTGTCTATGTTGTTCTTTTCCTCACTAAAATATAGCATTTGTTTCTTATCAACAACTTCTCTATATCAATGTTCAATATCAAATTTACCAATGAAAATACAAATATGGCTTTAGACCCAGAGAGGGCTATATTCCATATATACATACCATATATATAAGGAGCTGAATTGCTTAGATGATACAATTTTTTTTTTAATTATGTAATTTAAGTAAGATAATATTTTTATTTTGTACATTTGTAGAAAATACTGCTGAACTCCTATGTAAGTGATAGTTGTATATGAATAGCCCCTCACCTTTTTGAAAATCTCTTTGACACTCCAAATCTCTCTGAAACTTTGTGTAGTGGATCCAGATCTAAAATTCTACCTTTCTTGCATGACTAGAAATCTGTACATCAAAGGTGAGAGGGACTGCTATCCTCATTTTATATTGCTGCTATAAGGGACCAGAAATGACTATCTGATAGTAGAATTGTAAGAAGAAAACTGTCAATGACAATGACACCAAAGGCTACAGGAAAATGCATTCACTGTTTTAGCTTAGCTAGCCCCTTGTCATAATTGTAATGAATTTCTTTAATAACAAATATCAGACAGAAAGTGTTGAAGTTGTACACAAAGAACAGTTAACTGCTCAGAAGTGCAATCTGGAGAATCTCTTAACTCTGTCAAAGTAAAATCAATTTCCAAGGGAGCAAAGGTAGGTCAATAAAGGTCAAACTTCAGCTTTCTGTTTCTAATTATTTTGGCACTGGAGCTATTTAAAAATCCAAATAGAAAGAAAAAAAATCTGTATTATTTCTTCTTTTATAACTGAAAAAGAACAGTAGGCAAGAAGTATAAGGGTTGAATTGATTGTCAGTAAACACTAACTCTAGAAAAAAATATTGGCTTAGATCTCTGAGTCTATCAATGGAGGTCTGTGAATGCAACTCGAATAATATGAAAGACTCTATATTTAAATGATACGGGAATACTCAGTATATTTTACTTATTTTGTTGGAATATGCTAAGTAATTTCCTAACCCAAGAGATGGTAGCCTTCCAAAAGGCTACTGATTTAAGTAATATAATGGAAATTCTAGTAAAAAATTATCAACTCCATCCATGTTTAGTTCCAGGTGTGAAATATCTTTGTTTTACATGCACCTTTACTTTTGTCAGCATAGACAGAAGTCAATATAATCATGTTAAAGAGGCACTAAGCTGAAAGACATTTTCTAATGTATATAGATGCACTATAACATATCGACAAAGCCAAGTGCAAGATCTTGCACCTGGGTGTGGGATATTTGAAAAGCAATGGACATATAGTGAACAATCCAGACAAAATTGGGACTGTTTAATCTGTGAGTCAGAGGCCTCTGCAGGCAGCAGGCCATCGATGTAGTGGATGGGAATATGAGCAAGTGTATCAATGTACGCGAATGTTGCAAAGTGAATTATGCGGATGGGAATATGGGTGAATGTATCGAAGTGAACAGGATCTGAGCACAATGGACAAAGCGAGAATACGTGCTGAAAAGCAACGGTATGATGGACAAAGTAAGAAGTACACAAATGTATCCAGTATATATCTTTAACCAATCAAATTATTGGTTAAAGGAGTATGGACAGCTATCTAGTATATAAGAGTGCTCGTAAAGCGCAATAAATGGAACAATGGCAAATCCATATTGGATCGCGTCTTGATTCTCGAAGTCCGCTCCTCGCAACCTCCTGGCTGGCCATAGACTGAAGGAACACCTGAGTCAGGGCAATCCCCAATAACAATACAAGCCAGGGGGTGAAAGGACTGAGTGCAGCCCTGCCAAGAAGGACTCGTGGATACTGGTGGATGAAAAATGGGACATGAGTTGGCAGTATGCGATTGTAGCTCAGAAAGCCAACCACATCCTGGGCTGTATAGAAAGAAGCATGGCCAGCAGGTCAAGGGAGGCGATTCGGCCCCTCTACTCTGCTCTTGTGAAACCACACCTGGAGTACTGCATCCAACTATGGAGCCCATAACGTAAGACAGACATGGACTTGTTGGAGCGAGTCCAGAGGAGGGCCATAAAAATGATCACAGGGTTTGAAAACCTCTCCTATGAAGACAGGCTGAAAGAGTTGAGATTGTTCAGTCTGGAGAAGAGAAGGCTCCAGGGACAACTTACTGTGGCCTTTAAATACTTAAAAGGTGCCTATAAGAAAGATGGAGAAAGTTTTCACCAAGGCCTGTAGTGATAAGATGAGGAGTAACGGCTTTAAACTAAAAAAGAGTATATTTATATTGGATATAAGGAAGAAATATTATACAATGAGGATGATGAAGCACTGGAACAGGTATTCCAGAGAAGCTGCAGATGTTCCATTATTGGAAAGGTTCAAAGTCAGATTGGACAAAGCTTTGAGCAACCTGATCTAGTGAAAGAAGTCCCTGCTCATAGCAAGGGACTTGGATTAGATAATCTTGAAAGGTCCCTTCCAATCCAAACCATTCTATGATTCTATGACATCACGCTTTTCAATACTTTTTTTTCTGAGCTTTTCAAATTCAGTATCTCGAATGTTCTGTGCTGGAATTGTGTCTGATGGTTTGGAACAAGATATGATGGGACTCAAACATTTATCACCAGCTATTTGCTGCTCAGCATGCTTCTACAAGCATTCTCTCAACTACTTTGGCGAATAGTGTTCTTCTAAAATGGGATACTTTGAATGCCATTTTGCATTAGACTCTTGTTTTTGAAAGATATTTGTGATAATTGCATAGATATTACTCAATTTACTTATCTTATATGAATTGTTTGGCCAATGTACAAACAACTCCTGAACTTGCATTTACTGTTAAGAATCTACTGTTAAGTAGACTGACTTATATCAGTAGATCTCACTTTGACACAACATTTCTGAATATGGACAGATAATATAGAAAGATGGCAGAGCTCTTCACTGAAAAATTGTAAGATAAATCTGTGGCTATTATGGAACCATTTCAGTTGTCTAATTCTCTGAAACTTTAAACATTAACAGAACTTTCAGTTCAGTAAATGTTAATATTTGCTCAACTCACATGCAATATCAAATTAAAATGAAAATGGCATAAATATTACAATAAGGGCTATCCAGACATCAGGGGAGTCTAACTAGGTTTGATAGTGGATATGTTATCAAAGCAGAATAAGCAGAAAATTGTTAAGTGACATACAAGATAAATAGTAAATGTAAACATGTTTCACAAACTAAGAAGCCAATATATAGAAACAATAATATATGTGATAAAAATATTAATGTTAGAAATATTAAAAATATAAAAAATACTATGTTGTTTTCCTTACAGTGCAGCCAGTATCTCTGTTGTCTCTTGAATAACAGGAGTAAAATATATAACAAGAGATTCTCAAATTCTTTAAAATTAGTTTATTTTTTGGGTGGCATCCACAAAAACGTCGTGTGGAAAATTTCCACATCTCCAAGTGTCAGTGAAATGTTCTTGCTGACTCAGTCAGAGGTTTTAGAGTAGCTACTTATCAGTCATTTTGTCCTGAGCTTTTTTGCTGTCATCGACAAGCAATATATGTGAAGATTTTTGTGAGACAGTAAATGAAAAGAACAAATTTTCCTTGGAGACTTTATGACATCTCCGGGTCTGTTTCTTTTTATGGCACTTCCTGAGAAGAGGGAGGAAAAAGAGGGTGCAATTTCTTATTTCTAAGAGTCCATTGTCTGCTGTTTCAGTTCCACAGGTCAGTGCAAGAAGGGAATATGCTTATGACCCCTTCTCATTACTTTATCTGAAACACTGAGTGGAAACAGTAATTTGTAACCCAGGGGTCTGACTCCAGTAGAGGTCTGATTGCCTAAACTGCTTTTCAAATGGACATGAGGGCACTGATCTTTTCACAGGATGTGGTCAGTGTAGCCATCTGTTCTGGGACCAGCTCATCCTTTTCAGCAGTAGAATATAAAGAAGATTCACATATCCTTGGGCCACCATGCCTGCATATGTTTTTCTTCTTTTGAAAAAAACTTAATCTTTGTTTTTTAATTCAGCAGAAGTCCAGAGTTTGAAGTGTAGCTCAGTCTCACTCTTACACCTGAAGCTTTCTAACACACCCTTTTTCAGCCTCTGTGGGATGATTTGTCTGCAGATGTACAAAAATTCACATTAGCTTTTCATACTGTGTTTGCATATTTGGGTCCACTGCATCACACTTTATTCAAAATCACTGTGTGGCTGGGATAGAAGCCTACTGTAATGCCCAGTGTGCTAAGGTTCCTATATGAGGATATTAAAATTTCTTAAATGGCTTTCTTTTTAAAATTATCTGAGATTATTAGTTGGATGGGACATGCAATTCCATGTCTACAGAGTGGATGACAAGTTCAGAGTTCCCTCTTCTTTTTTCTTTTTTTTTTTTTAATATCTACCATTTTTGACCATGCTTTGTCTCACAGTCATATCAAATTTTCACCACAGGAGAAATGCCATTCCTTTTATCTATCATGGCACACCTAAGGTGTGCTAGAGGTCTTCTGGGTGTTCGAGCCAAGTAAAAGCGATTTCAGGAATGTTAGTTAACACTTTCAGTTAGAGTCATAGACCAAAGTTCAATGTAAATCGTAAGGAAACATCATCTCCTTTCCCATTCTTTGGGTAAACAATATAGAAGCTGAGTAAAATATGCTGTGATGTAATGTAATTAAATCTGTATAGTTTTAAACAGGGACATTACTTTACCTACATTCTGGATTAGCTCAATTCACCAGTGTAGATCAACTAGTAGTAGCCAAATAGTATCTGTAGCAACTACGTAATTAGCCTTTCATTCACTTTCTGTTTTCTTGCTTTCTTTCCTTTTCAGTCTTCCAGTAGAAGTCATTACAAGTCATTACAGAGAGAAGTCAAGAATCTGTTTTCCACTGTAAGACAAAACAAATTTGGAACTTCCTACATATGGTTTTGAAATTTTTTAGTCTTCCCCTCTCTGTCACCATTTCAGCTTCTCCACATCTTTTTTTTTTTTTTTTAATTTTTCCTCTTCTTAAATGAGTTATTGCAGAGGCATTATCAGGGAACATTCTGCTACCAATTGGATCAGCCCTGGACAGCAGCAGGTCTGCCTTAGGCCCAGCCGAGTCCACTGGACAAAGGGGACACTTCCAGCAGCTTCTTACAAAAGGGGCTCACAGGAATAGTGGGGAAAAAGTCTTCAGTAGGTCCTCTTCTGATAGGACAAGGCGTAATGGTTTTAAAATAGAGGGAAGTATATTCAGGCTGGACATAGGGAGGAAATTTTTTACAATGAGGATGGTGAAACACTGGAACAGGCTGCCCAGAGAGGTGGTAGACGACCCATCCCTGGAAACATTCAAGGCCAGGTTGGACGGGGCTCTGAGAAACCTGATCTAGTTGGAGTTATCCCTGCTTCTTGCAGGGGGGTTGGACTAGATGACTTTTAAAGGTCCCTTCCAACCCAAACTATTCTATGATTCTATGATTCTAAGTTCAGCCAACTTCAGGTCTGAATGTCAAGCAAGATAGAGCTTCTACAAGAGCATACAGCTTCTTACCAGATGATATAAAAGAAATAAATTGCTCTATCTCGAAAATAGCATTACAAAATCATGTTGCCAAACTATCAGATTAAAATAGATGTTTATGGCAAGCTTGTAGTACGTTACATCCACAATTCTGTATCATGTAAACTTTGAGGTTATAAAATCAGTTACGCAGAATTTAAGGAAGGCCAAATTCTTAGTTGCCTCTGTAGATTTAATATCTTTCTTTTCTGTGTACACCATGAAACATTGTATTTTTTTTCCAAAGAGCAATATCTTATTTGGCAAATAAACAGTTTTTAATTATTTGCTTTCATCAGTGCAATAGCCTCAGGTCTTATTTAAAACCCACAGTTTAGAACATACACTGAGGTTAAAAAATATGTATTAATCTCCTCTTTTACCTTCTTTTCAGCACTATGTCATGTTGAAAACAGAGTTCTACCTGACTTCCACCATAACAGTAAATTATACAAAGAAAAATAAAAGACACCAACTAATGATATGTTGCCTACTTAAGTCAGGTAAAGTTCAGATTGGTAGCTTCATCACATGACAGTCTTTATTATTTCAATTAAAAGACTGACTAGCAGCAGTACATGTGTAATTAAGTTTTAGAGAGAAATTTATTTATTTTGTCCCTCAGACTAATATTTGTGTTGACAGCAGTAGAATGTAGATCTTCAAGATTGTTGACCATAGATACGAGAGTCCTGAAGCCTTGCTTTTATGGTTCAGGTTTCCCTATGACTCTTCCAATTGTTAAGGTCCATTCCTCACCTTTTTTTCCACTGGTTAAACCTTGGTAAATACATAAACAACAGAAAACAGTGTATTATAACAAGAAGTGATAGAAAACTTTAATTATATCTGCCATATCACTCATAATATGCCAGCAGACCATGTGAAAAGCCAGTGCATGTCCATATATGTCTTAATCAAATACTATGCACGGGCTGCTTCTCTGCTTACTATTTTGTCTACAAACTATATTGCACTATATCTGGTGAGAGTTTCAGTTTGTTGTCTTTTAACCTCTTGGACTAGGATCCCAAGGGATCCCAGATGGCTAACAATGCAGAGCAATCAAAATTTATTAGCCTGGAGGATGCCCGATTCAAACAGAAGTGTCCTGTCACAACGAGCCTGGAGCTAAAAATCCCAACAGACCTTTCTTCCACATGAACTTATATCTAGGCAGTGGAACTTCCTAAGGGGCCTGGAGTTACTACAGAAATTCACCTGAAAGTGGGTTGATAGAGGGAACTTCAGGAAGCATAAATTTGCAAAGTAAGCCCTCTCTTACATGGAATTAATGTAGGAAAGTGCATGAGGCACGATTTGCATAGCTGCAGGAGAATCAGAAGAGCTCTGAAAAGCCTGATAAAATCCTGAGAGGTTTTTATCTCCAGGGACATACTGATAAACTTTGTTTTCGGCCTGTTAATAGAGTGACGGTCTTGAAAGTAATCTGTGACTCTTTTAGCTTCACTGTTGTGAGAAAATAAGAGGGAAGGAAAGATGAAAGAAGAGGAAGGATCCACAGTTTCAATATGGAAGTATGAAAAAATAATCAGAAAACATTTGGAAAAATAGGCGCTCATTTCAGGACTAGGATATAGGATGTGGATGTTCTATCTAAGATCCTATCTAAGTGAAAAAGTTTGAAAGTTTGCTTCCTTAATATGTTCCCAGAAGCCCAGAACCAGAGAAAGTGCCCCTATCCAACACCTGCACTAGTTTAGCAAGTTTGTGCAAGCTGGTGACAACTCATGTTCTCTTGTTGATAGCTGTTGTTCTTGCCCTATATCCCATGATTTCTTTTTCTGAGATTAAGTGTTTTATCATGGTTACAGTGGAAAGAAAAAAAAAAAATCCATTCTGAAGATAAAGCCCCAGAACATCAGCTACTTTTTAAGGGAATCATAATAGTACTTTCACACTGTTGATGACTGGAAACCAAAAGGGCTCTTTTCAAATAGACATTCCACCAAACCTGAAAATGTTGTCAACATAAACATCAGAAAGCATTATCAGCACCCAGGAGTGACAAATAAGATTAAATAGCTACTATTATAAAATTGCATTTCTCTGTAGTAATATCACAAGCACATTTGGAACTGATTGAATGATAAGAAAGTAGTCCATCAAACTTTTGCAAATCTCATTGACACATGGGGAGGATCTCACAGGATATTGTATGGCTCCTCTGAGAATAGAACCCAACCCAGCTGATAAAGGAATAAATTTCCACTAAAAATGAACAATGTCTTTTGATTGACAAAGTTACATAACCTAATGCTAATTACTGGGATCAAGGCCAGGAAAATCTCGTACTGGGATTGTTTTCCAGATGGTTGAGAAAACATAGACAGCATTGTCCATAGGGGGCATCCTTGAAACAGAGGTGCAAGACATAAAAAAAAAATCTCCTCATAATGCTTTTCTCAGCTATGTAGATTGTGGATATGCAGGAATATTTTTTGTGACTGTCAAACAAAGGTTGTTTAAATATTCTGAGTTTTCTGGGAATAGCACCAAGGTGGCTTTTACCCAAATGTAAGCTAATCCTGTACTGTGTTTCAGAGGAATTCTTCATTGTAAAACTAATTAATAAGAAGTGTTATAGTCACAGCCTAGTAGAAGAAGGGACATTCATCAAGTCAAGGAGCCTGCATAGATAGCCAAACTCCTAGCCAAATTCCTAGCATATTATAATGTTGTCTTTTTAAGTGATGTGGTCTTTCTACAAATTAAACCAGCCCAACTGAATCTAGTTCTATTAAGATAGGTTTCCGATAAGATTACAGGAAGAAAGAAGCACAGATAGCATGACTGTTGGTAGATCTGGTGTCTTTGCTGAGATTCCCCTGACTGTTAGCATATTTCAAACACTGAAAGCTGCTGAAATGCTAGATGACCTGGTGAATTGAGCAGAGCTGCTAGATAGGTGTTCCTCACCAGAATTCAGTCTAATTATTTATAACCGAGTGTCCTGGCTGATTGACAAAGATAGGGAAGCTGAGTAAAATAGTGTTTCGTCCTTCAAAGCCTGATAAAAGAATTGAAGGAGACCACTTTCAGTTGTAAGAGATAACAGTTCAGTTTGATCCAAGTTAAATCTTATTATGCATTAAGAAATAATTCACTGAAACTGTAATTTCTGCCTAACCCTATTGTGTTTCTTTGCATTACCTTAAATTCCTTCATGCTAGAATGTGAAAGTCTAAATATTGATATGAGAGTAAACCTGAAAAATATTCTGAGGAAGGCACAGAGACATGAGTGTCATATTTCATTAAACCATGATAAAAGATGAAGGAGAAATGTTAGCAGTGATTTCAATATGTCTGATAATGACAGTTCAGTGAAATACAATATTGAGGAACAATATTACACGATTTAGAACTCTTGTATTCTTGTATATGAGTACGCTAACACTTTAGATGTATTTAATATCTGTGATGAGGGGCAGTTTATATCTTTGTTTACACTTAATTTATACAGTGATTCCATAGGAAAGGTGAACCAATTAGTATTCATTAATTTTACTTAATAACTGTCCTAGCTCCTGGGAAGGTAGGGAAAAAAAGTCTGTTTAGTTCCATAGGCCATAAATCTGTCTGTACATTGGTAGTTAGACTTTCACACTTATTTCTGAGCTGATTATCAAAATAAGTGTTAAAGAACAATATATTACAGAAAAGACTGTAACAGCTGTAATAAAACATTATTGCTGTTACTTACTGACAATGCAATATGAAGGTAATATGCAAATATGCAATGTTAATAGTTTTAAAATAGAATATGATTATTACATTGTGGGTTTTTTTGCATTTAAGAAATTTTAACATGGAGCAGGAAATCATTGTGCTACACACTATACACAAAAAAAAAGGTCTTCTAGTTCATTACAAAATAAGAATAAATAAGTCTTAAAGTAACACAAAATCAACTTTGAAAGATCTAATGGAAAGAAATTAAAGGAGGAAAGCTTAAAAAAGACAGAACAAGGGAAAAAGTATATTATGAGACTACTTAATAAATAGAGACTCTATTCAGATTACTGATTTTAAAGATGGAGAAAGAGAGAGGAGTCCTCACTAGACATTTAGGGCCAGATTCTTCAGCCTTTGTTCCTTAAGACGAGAGAAATAGAAAAGGCATAAACTAGCAAAGAAGATAGAATATAACTGATTGTTAAAGGTAACACAAAGTTAAAGGGGCAATAGTCTGCCAGGGAGTCTACGGGTGATGGTGCAGAATCAAAGGTTATCCTAAGGATGGCAGCCTCTGGGTAGGAACTATGGGAATGACAATTCTAAGTACTACTGAATTTCTTAGCAATAATAACCAGGAATAAAGCAAACTGCTAAGATATTCTTAAAAGAAGAATGGAAGTCTCACCAGTTCTATAATTCTGGAAATGTGAAGACAAGTACAGAAGATTTAAGCAGTTCTTCATCCAGTAACTGCAAGTAATGCATAAAAGTAAAGGAGAAGGTAGTAAGAAATAAGCTTTAATCCTGACAACAGCTGGCTCTGAAGCCCTTGATGTTTTTTAAACAGCTTTCAGTTAACTCAAGCAGAGGAGGCTAGCCATGAAACTCCTTTTACAGAAATATGAGATGCGACACCCAATGTAAAAATATGAAGAATACGTTTAAAAAATACTTATTGCAGAAAGCAAAAGAATCAGAAAGGCTTATGATTGATCTAAGTCCTTCAAGGTTTGGACATAAGAGAACTATTGTGAGTGAGATAACAATTAAAATAAACCCACAAATTATCAAGAAATTGAGACAACATTTAAAAAACAATAGAATTTGACAAGCAAAGGCATAGCAATTGGAGTGTGCTTAGTATGGGCAGTGCTTAGATTGTCTTGCCACAGTGAAGAGTACAAAATATATTAAAAGAAATGCCTTGAACAGAAAGATATGTCAGGACCTGTCATGCAGTATGTGAAAACAACACAATGTACTGCATGTGTAACATCAAATAACATGAGTAAAGAGGAAATTTGGTGTTTGGAAAAAAGATGCAAGAATTATACTGCACTTCATCACTTCGTAAACACCAGTAAAAATGAATTGCAATATCACCACTAGCTCTGAAGATTCTTTGTAAAACTTATTGAAACTTATTGTCATTGGATATTAACTGATTCTCAGTCTGAAGGAGAAAAAGCCCTTTTATTTCTGTTTCTACTGCACAGAGTCACAGAATTACAGAATGGTTGATGTTGGAAGGCATCTCTGGAGGTCGTCTGATCTAACCTTATCTGCTCAAGCAGGCTACCTAGAGAGAGTTGTTCAGAACCATGTCCAAACAGCTTTTGAATATGTCCACTGACCGAGACTCTATAACCTCTGTGGGCAACCTGTTCCAATGCTCTTTTTTCTATTTCTATTGTCATTATTTTATATATATATTATTATATTTTCCTTTGCTATCATAGTAAACTGTCTTTATCTCAACCCATGAGTTTTCTTTTCTTCCCATTTCTCTCCCCATCCCCTGGGGAGGGGGAGGTAAACCATGACAGAGGCATTTGAACAACACCCTTAATATTATACTTAAAGTTATCAGTTGGACTTGGTGATTGTTGTAGGTCCCTTCCAACTCAACTATTCTATGCTATTCTGTTCTGTTCTGTTCTGTTCTGAAGACCACAATGAAGAAGGAATTCAGTACCACAGCCATGTCGTTTGTAACCAATCTTGTTAAGCAAGGACTCCACATTTTCTCTAGTCTTCCCTTTGTCACCTATGTACTTACAGAAGCCCTTCTTGTTGTTTTTGACATCTCTGGCCATATTTAATTACATTTGGGTTTTAATTTTTCTAATTTCATTCTGGATGCTTGAACAATGTATCTGAATTCCTTGCAAGTTACCCGTCCTTGCTTCCACCCTCTGTAAGCCTTCTTTTAATATTTTAATTTGGCCACGAGCTCTTTGTCTACCCATGCAGGCCTCCTGGCATTTTTATTTGTCTTCCTGTTAATTGGAATGGAACTATCATAGAATCATAGAATCATAGAATCGCATGGTTGGATGGGACCTATAAGATCATCTAGTCCAACCGTCTTCCCACTACCATTGCTGCCAGAGGTACTAAACCATATCTTGTAGCTCCTCATCAAGCCGCCTCTTGAACACTGCCAGGGACGGAGACTCCACCACCTCCCTGGGCAGGCCATTCTAGTGCCTGACCACTCTTTGGGAGAAAAAGTTTTTCCTCACATCCAATCTAAACCTCTTCTGGTACAATTTGTGGCCATTTCCTCGGGTCCTGCTTGCTGCCTGGGAGAAGAGGCCAAACCCCTGTTCATCACAACCTGCCTTCAGGAAACTATAGAGTGCAATGAGATCTCCCCTGAGCCTCCTCTTCTCCAGACTAAACAATCTCAACTATCTCGGCCGCTCCTCGTAAGACTTGTGCTCCAGACCCCTCACCAGCTTTGTTGCCCTTCTCTGGACATGTTCCAGGGCTTCAATGTCTTTCTTGTAGTGAGGGGCCCAAAACTGAACACAATACTCGAGGTGCGGCCTCACCAGCGCCGAATACAGGGGGTTGATTAACTCCCTGCTCCTGCTGGCCACACTATTTCTAATGCAGGCCAGGATGCCGTTGGCCCTCTTGGCCACCTTGGCACACTGTCGGCTCATGTTCAGCTGAGCATCAACCAACACCCCCAGGTCCCTTTCCTCTTCACAGTCCTCCAGCCACTCAGCTCCGAGCCTATAGCGCTGCATGAAGTTATTGTGGCCAAAGTGCAGGACCTGACACTTGGCCTTGTTGAACCTCATCCCATTCAGCTCAGCCCAGCGATCCAGCCTATCCAGATCCCTCTGAAGGGCCTCCCTACCCTCAGGCAGATCAACACCACCACCCAACTTGGTGTCATCCGCAAACTTACTGAGGGTACACTCAATCCCCTCGTCTAGGTCATCAATAAAGATATTGAACAAGATGGGCCCAAGTACCAACCCCTGGGGGACACCACTTGTAACAGGCTGCCAGCTGGACTTGACTCCATTAACTACTACCCGCTGGGCACGGCTCCCTAGCCAGTTCTTTATCCTAAGAAGGGTATACCTACCCAGTCCACGGGCAGCCAGTTTCCCTAGGAGAATACTGTAAGAGACTGTGTCAAAGGCTTTGCTGAAGTCCAGGTAGACCACATCAACAGCCTTTCCCTCATCCACCAGTCTGGTCACCCAGTCGTAAAAGAAAATGAGGTTGGTCAAGCTCGACCTGCCTTTCGTGAACCCGTGCTGGCTGGGCCTGATCCCCTGGCTGCCACTCATATGCTGAGTGATCTCACCCAAGATGATTTGCTCCATAACTTTCCCAGGTACTGAGGTCAGGCTGACAGGCCTGTAGTTCCCCAGATCCTCCTTACGGCCCTTCTTGTAGATGGGAGTCACATCGGTAAGCCTCCAATCCTCCGGGACCTCCCCAGATAACCAGCAGCGCTGGTAGATGGCCGAGAGCGGCTCGGCAATCACCCCCACCAACTCCCTTAGCACCCTAGGATGGAGCCCGTCCGGTCCCATGGACTTGTGGCAGTCCAGATGGAGGAGGAGCTCTCTAACTGTCTCCACCTGTACCACAGGGGGTGTATTCGGCCTGGCATCCCAGACTTCCAGATTAGGGCATAAAGTGCCCTGAGGATAACTGATCTGCCTATTAAAGGCAGAAGTAAAGAAGGCGTTGAGGACCTCAGCCTTCTCCTTATCCTCAGTGGTCACATTCCCCGCTGCATCAAGTAAAGGGTGTAAATTATCCTTGTTTCTTCTCTTACCACTGACATATTTGTAAAAGGATTTCTTGTTCTCTTTTACTGCAGTGGCCAATCTGACTTCATGCTGAGCTTTTGCCTTCCTAAGTTCCTCCCTGCATACCTTAGAAACTTCTTTGTAATCTCCCCAAGTAGCCTGTCCCTTCTTCCAGAGGACATAGACTCTCTTATTCCTCCGGAGCCTCAACAATAGTTCCCGGTTCATCCACACCGGTCTTCTTCCCCTACGGTTCACCTTACGGCATTCAGGAACAGCTTGTTCTTGTGCCTTTAAGATCTCCATCTTGAGGAGTGTCCAGGCTTCCTGGACCCCTTTACCCTTAAGGAGCGACTCCCAAGGGACCCTCGCAACAAGCATCCTGAACAAGTCAAAGTCCGCCCTCTTGAAGTTCAGGATAGCCGTTCTGCTAGTGATCCTTCTGACATCTCCAAGAATAGAGAATTCTACAATTTCATGGTCGCTCTGCCCAAGACAGTGCCCAACCTTCACATTTCCCACCAGTCCTTCTCTGTTGGTAAAGAGTAGGTCAATCAGGGCACCACCCCTGGTAGGCTCTCATACCAGCTGCATAAGGAAACTATCTTCCACACCCCCTAGGAACCTTTTGGACTGTTTCCTCTGCGCTGTATGATATTCCCAGCATATATCAGGGAAGTTGAAGTCTCCCACGAGAACGAGTGTTGGCGATCGCGCGACTCGCTCAAGCTGCTCATAGAATGCCTCGTCCTTCTCTTCATCCTGATTAGGCAGTCTATAACAGACCCCCACCATGTTGTCACCCCTACAGGCCTTTCCTCTGATCTTTATCCATAGACGCTCAACTGTATCATTCCCAACCCCAAGCTCTTCAACGTCAAAGCTCAACTATCTTGAGCTTGGAGGAGCTGATCATTGAATATTTATTAGCTTTCTTGGGACCTTCTTCCCTTTAGGGCCTTACCCCATAGGACTACTCTGAGCAGATCTTTGAAGAGGCTCAAGTTTTCTCTCCTGAAGTTCAGGGTGGCACTCTTGCTTTTTCCTCTCCCTGCCCTTGAGATCCTGAACTCCACTATCACATGGTCACTGCAACCAAAGCTGCCTTTGATCTTCACATTCCCAAGGAATTTCTTGTTCTTGGCAAATATGAGAACCAGCAGAGCACATCTCCTTGTCAGCTTCTCTATCACTTGGAGGAAGTTGTCATCAATGCACTACAGGAACCTCCTACATTGTTTATGTCCTGCTGTGTTGTTCACACAATTTATAACTTCGTTTTAAGTTAGGCAAAGTTATGCAGATCAATGAAATGCTAGAGACAAAGATACTTATGCTGAAAGGAAAATTAGGAAAAAATATATCCATATAACTGTAAGTTTACTATAGTGATTTAGCTTCACTAAGCATTTGTTTGAAGTGAACAGATGAATCAGTGAACAACTTGGAAGAATAATAAGAGTTTTACTAGTATGGTTTTCAAAGATATGTCATGACCTCCCATGAGGGAGTGAAAAATCTAAGGCAAAGACAAGCGATATCTTACACATATATCTGATGGTCAGCTTCTCTTGCAAAGTTGCTGAGGCCAGTGACTGTGGAGACAAGCAATTGTGAAAGAACTCTCACTGACAGCATTGAAAAATTGGGTTCTTCTGGAGCAAAAGATAGTTATTAACACCAGTTGGAAAATTATATTCTAGTTGGACTTTGACTACCAACAGTTACACAGTTAGTGATGCCTATCAGGTCTATTTTCACTAGGCATATCATACCTGCCACAGCAACTTTAGCAATGGCTTGCAGTTTAATGGGAATTCAGTTGAAAAGTTTGCTATGACAAGTGAGTCATTTCATAATATCCAGTCTAACTTCTTGCTGGAAAAATGGTGTCAAAATAACGGAGAGAGGAATCTGTGCAATGAAATCTACTTGCAGAAGTCAACATTTTAGCTCCCTTGGTAGTCAAGGGAGAGGAAAAAAGTTATAGGACATGATTCATCTTATTCTTAAGTAGTTATCTAAATAGGTCAGATGACTCATGCTCTAAAAGGGCCTTTTCTCTCTAGTGACTATAAAGGGAATCCAAAGTGACTAACTCAGATCTAGACGACTAAACTATAGATCTCTAAAGTTAGCTGCAGTGAATCCCACACAGAATGGTTTGTACCTTCCCAGCGTACAAAAAAAGGCTGGGGAGTGAGTACACTTTCATAGCTAGCACAGTTGCAATGCACAGAGTCACAGACAAAGTTTGATTTGTCCCAAGCTGACACTTCGCCTAACAGGAAGCTGAAAAAATAATTCTTTGAGTAGTAGAAACAGTAAATCTATTTCCAAATTTGCAAATGCATAAAGCTAAACGAAAGTCAAAGTATAATCAGAGATTCCCAAGAAGTGTCTTAGTTTCCCAAAAATTATACTATAATAGTACTACTGCTTGCAGTGAAGTAACAACTGTATCTAAAGTGCAGAAAATGGTAACTAAAATGCCACACGGATGGAGCAGCTGCCGTACAATGTGAGCCAGTAAGGGATGAGAGTGTTCAGCTTGTACAGGAGAAATCCGAGGAGCAATGTGATGGAAGTTTACAAGCTCATGCTGGACTATTCGTTGATCATATCTCACAATACTTGAACTGAAGGCACTCACTGAAACTGGTGGAAATTCAGGTTCTGACATGTAAAAAAAAAGCATTTCTTTTCATAATATGTAGTGAACCTTTGGGTTTTGGCACTGTAGGCTGCTGCAAAGGCAAACATTATCACCAGTTGCAAAAGGGATTAGATAAATTCATTCGAAGACAGTGTAATAAACAGATGGTAATGAGACCTGGCAGGGATCTACCCTCTTTAATGTGTACTCTTCCTGCCCATCTTCTACTTCTGCCATTGCCAGAGGCTTCAAGAATCCAGGATTGGTCACTCACTGGTCCAGCCTGGTGAGGCACTTATCTTCTCACAGACATAAAAACTTAGTCATACAAACTGCTCTGATCATTTTAATCCTGGCGGTAGATACTCAGAAAATTTCCTCTAAGTCCCAGAAAGAAATGTAATTCAAGGTACAGATCAGTCCATTTCCAAGTAGCTCTAAGATGGGCAACAGGAGCAGCTTGAGATGACTGAGACTCAAGACACAAAACACCATGAACTGGTTTTGGCAGGGATGGAGTGAATTTTTCTCTCAGTAGCTGGTGTGTTTTGGATTTTGTATGTGAAGAATGTTGATAAACACACTGATGTTATGAGTTGTCGATAATAATAAATATAATAAATTAATAGTAAATAATAACAAATAATAATTAATAATAATAAATACAATGAGACCAACGACACTGTCCAGCTTTCCAGGTCTCGCTAATGTGCAGGTACAGGAAGCTGAGAAAAGTACAGACAGAATAATTGACCCAACCTGACCAAAGAAATACCATAAGCGTCGTGCTCAGTATATAAGTGGGGGTTGCCTACAAGGGGGGCATCTTCTCTCTCTCTCTCTCTCACTATCACGACTCTCTCTACCCTGCTGGCTTTCTCTTGCTCCTTTGCCTGCTGCTCGGTTTCATTTCCATGACTGCTGCTCAGGATGGGCTGTATCAGTAATCAGGACATCAGGTGGTGAGAAATTGTGCATTGTTCATTTTTTATATTTCAGTATCCTTCTATTTTGTTATTATTGTAATTTTCCTTTGCTATTCTAGTAAACTCTCTTCATCTCAACCCATGAGTTTTAATTTCTTCCCAGTTCTCTCCCCGATCCTGCTGGGGAGGGGGAGGATGATCAAGAAACTGTGTGGTGACTAGGACTAAACCACAACACACCAGGACAGATTAATTTAGTTCTGCCTGACAACAGTGCTGGTATTTCCAGGGGGCCTCTCAGCACCTCAAAGAATCACATTAATCACTTTAGTAACTAGCCTGGGTAAAACAGTCCCCAATTTTTTGTGATGCAAGTACTGACTACTAATTTTTATGCCACTGGGGAAAGGAGGAATGTGAGGATGTGGACTTCCAAAGGCTTGGCTATCAACCCCATGGGACTTTTTGGTGTGTTTTGAAGAGGCTTGTGCTGCACAGCTGGCAAATGAGACTTTCCATCCTCATTGAAGCTCTTCTCTATCAAACTACACAACTTTTAGTGACTGCTCATGAACATGACTTTTTTTCAGTGAACAGCTTTCTAGACTGAGTTATATATTAAATGTTTTCTACATATTTCTACATTTTTCTGTGTATCAAACTACACAGCTCTTAGTGACTGCTCATGAACACAACTTTTTTCAGTGAACAGCTTTCTAGACTGAGTTATATATTAAATATGTTTTCTATTTAAGACAGGTGCTGGCTGATGTCCTCATGTTTACCTAGGGGCTGAGACAGCTACTTTCTGTGCTGTAATGGCACAATTAGTGCCCAGCATAGCATTGACATCACTCATCACATATGTTCTTCTGTGATACTCAGTATGTTTCCAGAGAAATCTGTAAATATGCCTTAGTAATTTGCAAAGTTATTTGAAGGAATGAATTGCAAACAGTATGACTCTGAATTACATGTGCATCTCTCATTAACATCACTGAAATGACAGCTGCAGTCAGACATAAGGAAAAGTGAATGTCAAACTATTTGAATAGTTGGTTTTGGGAGTTGTTTTTTTTTTAATCTATGTGTAAAAATGTTAATCTATAACAGATCTAAGAACATTTTTCATCTTAATCATATTAGATTATGAGATATATTCAGCAAAACTAAAAGATCAATTAATTTTATGGGAAAGTAGAAATTGATTCTGAGAAGTATTTTAGATATATGTCCTTCAAATGTAACATTTTGGAAACAGAGATGCCTGCTACTCTGATAAGTGATGATTAAGATTTCCTGTTGTGCGCATGCATTATTTGCTAGACTGAGTAAAAAGGGATGTTGCATTATGTTAGTCTGCATACCTACTAACCCTTAAGATGCAAGCACCAGCTTCTACTCATCAAATATCTTTGGTTTTCTGTTAAAAAAAATGATGTATATTGTACTAACATTGCTGATGTTAAAAACCCTATAAAATTAGGTACATGTTATTGTGTATGTCTGTTGTAGATTATGCCATTAGATTTTTTTTTTTTTTGATGAAACAAGATAAGAGAGAAAGTGGTACCACTGGAAGCAGAAAAATAGAAAGAGTGTTCACAGTTAAGTGATGAATTCAAGTGGGAAAATCTGTCTTACTTCTATGTTGCTTTGCCCTTCAACTGGTCTGTTGGCTCTATATTAGCATTCAGATAGCAATATTGCCATTCCTGGTGATTCACTGAGGTATTATGAATATGTAAAATACCAGGAGTTTCTGTGTCTATGGTTTTCTATCATCTTAGATGTTTGAAGGAATAATTGAAGACAATCAGTTCCTGATAACTTGCATATAGATTAGTTCTATCATGGAAGAAGAAAAAAAAGTGTTTAATAATTCTTCTCACAACACACCAAAAGGTTGATTTTAATCAAAACAGGCCCTCTTAAAGAGTTTCTCGTCTTCTTTCCTATAAGCCTGCTTTAGGTACTGGAAGGCTGCTATAAGGTCTTCTCAGAGCCTTCTCTTCTCCAGGCTGAAAAGCCCCAACTCTCTCAGCCTGTCCTCATAGGAGAGGTGCTCCAGCCCTCTGATCATCTTCATGGCCTTCCTCTGGACTCGCTCAAACAAGTCTATGAATATCTCACTCTCAAGGCCTAGCCTCCAGGTGATATTAAAGACAAGCATGTGGGCTCTCCGGATAATGGGAAGTATTAGGTGCCTCAGAAAGTTGAAAGTAAAAAAAAATAATTGAAGCTAGCCAGTAGGAAGCCCTTAGCACTCTATCCTCTGTTTATACAAGTTCCTACCTCCTCTGTAGGGTAGATTTCCACAATAGCATTGCTAAGCAGTTGTGTTGGGGACCAGAATAAGAAGTAGCAAGCAACAGTGGCATCCACATCCACCTGCCAAGTAAGGCCTAAATGGGTGGTGAATCTGAAACTCCTCTGAAACAGACTGATATAGACAGTCTACTGTAGAAAAACTATCATCTGCCTATGGTGTAATTTGTCACAGAAAACTCTATCCCTGTCTCTCTAGCCTTTAATGGAGCGTAGAGCTACTAACCTCCTAATTTAGATACTTTGGTTAGAGCACTGGACTTAGGGGTGCAGAAAAGTTTGTAGCCCAATGTTTTCTAGACTATGCTGGAAGAATTTAGATGTCGTTTGTAGTTAGCATTGCTTTTGAACAATAATGTCAGATCTAGACAAGTGAAATCTGCTTAAGTTCTGTTTAAGGCAAGCTGCAAGCCTGCAGCATTACTAGGGAAAATGGACCTGTTTTTATTTCATATTTTATGTGCTTCTATTTTTCTCTGGGATGGAACAGTCACAACAGTTTCTCTGTATGCCTAATGGAAAAGCTGAATTTTACTCCCTTTTACTGTTGTTTTGGCTTTTCTAAACTTTCTTATGCACAAAAATTTTAGTAGTCTTTTTTTTTGACATAAGAAAACATGTATATATAATTGGTTTTACTTAAAAAAAATTATAATCTGATTTTTTAAATTGAAAGAAATTCTCTTTGTCTGACAAATTACCTAAGCTATAACAGAAGAAAAGCTGAAAATAGAGAAAGCAAGCAGCTGACTGACAACCATTTTTCTGCTGATTTTTCTCAAATAGAAAAAGCTACGTGCTTATAGTAGAAACTTGTCTTCAGTAACAGAAATTTTGTCCAGAGCAGATGTCTTCTCCCCCTCCCGCCCACCAAAAATAAAGGTAAGACAATTAAATTTAAAGCAATAATAAAATTTTACAAGGTCAATTCAAGAACTAGTATCTTTCACTGATACAGAAATAGTACCTTTAGATATATTTACCATTATTATGTCCAGTTGCTTAAAACCATGCTGGGTGTATGCACTAGCTGTCATATATTTTGGAAGCTAAATACTCACAGGCCTGTCTAGTGCTTTCCAGGAACGTGGTTGGGTGGCTGAGGTTTGAGAAATGCTAAGGGGTCCTGATAAGATACTCAGCGAATAACGTACTATAAATAACCAATGAACAGCAAGACTCATATGCTGTTGTCTTGTTAACAGAATATATATTTTTGAGGATCTATGTTTTTAGGAATTTTATCTCCACTGTCTCTATCCAGATCAATCTGTTTTATCATTTAGTATTTATAGGTATACTTTCCCTGCATATATAAAGCACAAATTCAAATACGGGAAGCTAAGTAATCTTAAAAGTGTTTGTGTTGGTTTTGTTTAGCTGGGGGGGCTACAGTGTCAGTTCCTGCAAGAAGCTGCTAGAAGTTTCCCCTTTGTCTGGTGGACTTGGTTGGGTCTAGGGTGGACCCGCTGCTGGTCAGGACCAAGCCAATTGGTGACAGAATCATAGAATCATAGAATGGTTAGACTTGGAAGGGAACTTCAAAGGTCATCTAGTCCAACCCCCCTGCACGGAGCAGGGACATCCCCAACTAGATCAGGTTGCTCAGAGCCTCATCTAGCCTGGCCTTGAATGTTTCCAGGGATGGGACCTCCACCACCTCTCTGGGCAACCTGTTCCAACCCTCATTGTAAAAAATTTTCCTAATTTCCAATCTAAATCTACCTCCCTCTATTTTAAAACCATTACCCCTTGTCCTATCACAACAGGCCCTACTGAACAGCCTCTCCCCATCTTTCTTGTAGGCCCACTTAAGGTACTGGAAGACCACTATCAGGTCTCACCGGAGCCTCCTCTTCTCCAAGCTGAACAACCCCAACTCTCTCAGCCTGTCCTCATACGAAAGGTGCTCCAGCCCTCTTATCATCTTCGTGGCCCTCCTCTGGACCTTTTCCAACTGGTCCATGTCCTTCTTATGTTGGGGGCTCCAGAGCTGGACACAGTACTCCAGGTGGGGTCTCACCAGGGCAGAGTAGAGGGGGAGAATCACCTCCCTCGACCTGCTGGCCACGCTCCTCTTGATGCAGCCCAGGATGCGGTTGGCCTTCTGGGCCGCAAGGGCGCATTGCCTGCTCATGTTAAGCTTCTCATCCACCAGCACTCCCAAGTCCTTCTCCTCAGGGCTGGTCTCAATCCATTCTCTGTCCAGCCCGTATTTGTGCCTGGGATTGCCATAACCCAGGTGTAGGACCTTGCACTTGGCCTGGTTGAACTTCATAACGTTGGCATGGCCCCACCTCTCCAGCCTGTCAAGGTCCTTCTGGATGGCATTCCTCCCTTCCAGCGTGTCGACGGCACCACACAACTTGGTGTCATCGGCGAACTTGCTGAGGGTGCAGTCTATCCCACTGTCCATGTCGCCGACAAAGATGTTGAACAGGGCTGGGTGTCCCTGAGGGACACCACTCGTGACCGGTCTCCACATGGACATTGAGCCGTTAACCACCTCTGAGTGTGGCCATCCAGCCAACTCCACCGAGTGGTCCGTTCATCAAACCCATGCCTCTCTAGTTTAAAGAGAAGGATGTCGTGCGGGAGACACATGTTTAGTAATAATGCCTCTATGACAATGTATTTAAGAAGGGGAAAAATTAAAAAAAAAATGAAGAAGCAGAAGCCGGGGGCAGAGAGGGGGAGGCACGAGCCTTGTGGATGTTGAAGCCCTCACCCTCTGGCCTCCCGCTGGGTGGCTGTCTGGGCCTGACTTGGCCTGGCCTGGCCAAGAGAAGTGAAGAGAGGAGATCTGAAGAGAACCTGAGAGGCATGTGCCTGAGCCAATTGTGAAGAATTTCTTGTGAAGAGGAATGGCTGCAGATGCCAAAGTCAATGAAGAAGGAGGGGGAGGAGTAAAGTTGCTCCTGGCAGAGATTCCCCTGCAGCCTGTGGTGCAGCCTGTGGTGAGGCCGGCTGTCCCCCTGCAGCCCATGGAGGGCCCCACTTTGGGGCAGGCAGATGCCGAAGGATTCTGTGGCCCATGGGGGGCCCACGCTGGGACAGTCTGTCCTGAGATACTGCAGCCCGTGGATAAGGACCCACGCTGGAGCAGTTCATGAAGGACTGTAGCCTGTGGGAGGGACCCCACTCTGGAGCAGGGGAGGAATGTGAGGAGTTCTTCCCCTGAGGAGGTAGGAGTGGTGTAAAGCGACTTGTCATGAACTGACCATAACCCCCACTCCCTCTTCCCACGTTGTGCTGCTCCGGGTGGGAAGGAAGTAGGGATAATTGAAATGAAGTTAAGTCCAGGAAGAGAGAAGGGTGGGGGGAAGTTGGTTTTTTTGTTCTCTTCGTAATTTTCCTGCTTTGGTTTTAATAATAAATAAATAAATAGTTTTCCCGAAGTCGAGTCTGTCTTGCCTGTAACAGTAACTTTAAGGATGTCTCCCTATCCTTATCTCAAACCTCGAGCCTTTTTGTTATATTATCTCTCCCCCATTCCCTCAGACGGAGGGTGTGAGTGAGAGACTGAGTCCCAAGCAGGACTAAACTATGACAGTATTTTAAGGAAAATAAAAAGCATAAGGAAGTTGGTCAAATGCAGTCCTTAGAGAAAACTCAGAGGAACAGCTATGCAGTGTGACAGATGTCAGTTCAAAAGACTCTTATTATTACTACTGTGTCACGATTTTATGGTGACACTAAGGAGAAGAAGATAAGGAAAAGCATCATTCCTCTAGGAGGTAAAAGTGACAGGGGAGTATTTTGAGTGGGAAAATAAAACATGCAGTACACTTAATGGTAGTTCCACATACAGCCACCTTCTTTCTGATTGTAGTAATATAATTGAAATTGTCCTAACCAAAAGTAGACAAGAAAGAAGAAAATAACTTCATGTGCTCCTAAGAAGGCCAAGTTTTATCCTGATTAATTATATAATGATAATATTCTCATTTTTCCATGTTTTACATGTAAAAATATCTTTTAATTCTGTGACAGGTGGAGAAATACTTAAGCAGATAACTATTTTGTGGATTTGTTTAGTTTTTTTTTGTTCTACTTTCTTTTTTTCTTGAAGTGTTTTTAATGTGCCTCATAACATCTGCTGTTAGTGCTAAAGCAACATATTTTAGTTCTTTTTTTTTTATTATGAACAGATTTGAAAGAAATGATACTGATTGATGTTTCTGATCTATACAGTCCTTGCAGTGTTGTTCAGTTCTGTGAGTAATGTAAACTGCTTCTTGCATTGTATGCGTCAGTGAAATGATATAACCCTCCAGAAAGGTTGCCTGTATTTTTTTTTTTCACTTGAAGAATGTAAATGCATTAGGATTTTCACATTTGCAAGCATATAATACATAATTCCTACTTTTCCATAAATACTTAGATTGCAAATCGACAAGGAATGCCATATGAAAATCTCTTCTTGTAACTATATTCCTGAAATACTGCAATATCAAAGACAATACTTTCAAACAAAATATTTTTTATTTTATTTTATTGCAGAATGAATTTCTTCAACGCTTATAGAGTAGTGCTCTGGAAGCTGATCTTTACTGACATAATTCAGTGACTGTGTTCCTTGATTTTCCTTGCATAGGTAGCAAAAAGATAGTATAGACATGCTTACATATACAAAGCAATGAAACAATGTCCTAATGACAATAAAATTCTCACTCTAAGTTAGAATCTGTGGAGTTTGTTCCTAAAAAGACACTGTGCCAGCTCATAGAAGCATCAGCCCTTTATGTTTAACTGCAAAGATCCCTCGGTCACCGTACATTATGTCTTGTGAGCTCTGCTGTTGTCAGGGAATACAGTACTTCCAGAAGAGCAAATGAGATTCAGTCTTCAGTCTGCAAAACCCTCTTTGAAGTCAAGATCAATGACTTATTTGGGATTTCACATTTAATGCAGACTAAGAAAGTATTACAGGTTTGATTTCTGAAGTTATTAACATTCCCTATCGCAGTAACTGGGGGGCATCACTGCAGTATGGAGCCATTCACACCTACCTGTGCAGTCTCTGTGTGGATGAGCAAAGTTGTAACAGGCACGTCTGAAGGCAGAATTTGGTACCAGTCATGTCAGAGAATCATCTGTAAAGTTATTTTACAAGAGACAGTGTAATTATTAAAACACAGACAGATCGTGCTTTGATGTACTAAACAAGTTGTCTACACTTTCTGTGAGGCACTAGACTAGGAAGAGAGAAATAAAAATAGATGCCTTGAGGGGGAAGAATAACAGGCTCCAACTCTGCAGCCTTCATTCATGACCTGGTTGCTCCCCCTGACCTCCCTGCCCCATTTGTGCCCCAGATTCCACAGAAAACCAACTCCAGAGTCAGCAGAGAAGAGGTATTTACCACAGCAGCCCTATAAGCCAAACCTTTGTATTTTAAAGAAGTAAGGTTGTGATTTTCTATTATACACCTTGTGTTCTAGCGTGCTTTATTTAGCCTGCAAGCACAAATTACTTGAACTGATTTAAGCTATTTTAGGATTCTAACTTATCCTACATTTTCTGCCATTACTGGTTTCTTGGAGGGTTTTTATTCTTCATACTATGATTTAACTAACACTGGTGCTCAATAGGATTAGAAACAAACAATTGTGGTTCCCTTCAGATTGCAGTTTCTTCTCCTTGCTGGTTTTATTGCTGGAGACTGCAGGAAGTAGCTGATGTTACTGAATATCACCTTATACATCATTAATAAAGGCTATGATCAATTCTTGTCCCTTGCATTTTGTGCCATGTAGCTATGTTGTCTTAATCGTTTTTTTATTTTTTTTATATAGTAGGTTTTCCTTTACTTTTCAATCTATGCATGACTACCTGTAATTTTAAACCCATATTCAAAGCAATATTATGTGAAAAAATTCTGAAGTACAGATACATTTCTTCACCTGGAATAAAATAAAATCATGTTAAAACAGAACCGTGAAGGATCTGGCCTTATCAGGCCTCTTCAAACAGTAAAGCATTGTCCACTTTTCCTGGTCGGGGCTAAACTACGACAGTGAGGAAGTCAGAAATGATCCTATAGTAATTGCTAGGACATCCTAAACAATTTCATAATCCTCCAGGATTTATGAATAAAGTAAATTCATAGAATCATAGAATGGTTTGGGTTGGAAGGGACCTTCAAAGGTCATCTGGTCCAACCCCCCCTGCAAGGAGCAGGGACATCTCCAACCAGATCAGGTTGCTCAGAGCCCCATCAAACCTGGCCTTGAATGTTTCCAGCGATGGGGCATCTACCGCCTCTCTGGGCAACCGGTGCCAGTGTTCCACCACTCTCATTGTAAAAAACAAACAAACAAACAGCCCTCTGGTTATTTGCATGTAGCTGTTGGAAGTCCTAACAGTTTTTCTGTTTCAGATTTTTTTCAGACATTTTTGTCCTCTTTGTTTCCAGTTACTGTTTTTTCCCCCCCAAACACTTACAGCCCCAAATCAAATATTTTGTCTCTGATGTTAATACTACCCTCCCTAATACAAGCAGTCATTTTTATAATTTCTGAAAGTACTATTCAAGTGGTCACAAAGCTGGCAACTGTGCTTATCATTCAAATCAACATCTCTTGTATAGAAATTAGTGTGCTTACTCGGGCTTTCATCCATCAAACATTTCTCCTTTCATGTTTCACTCTACATTTCTTTCTCAAAGGCTGTCCCACCACTGTGGGGATCACCTCCTATTTCTGTCTCAGTACATGTCATGTGCAAACTTGTGAAGCCATTAAACTGTGGCCTTCCCTGAAATGACATGCACTCCTCCTACCCTCCTAGTTCCTCCCTAGCTGTCTAACGTGGTATTTCAGTCTTGGTCCTGGGAGACTGAAGAGCAATGTATGTACTCCACCTTAAGATTTGGTAAGATCCTGTGGGTTTGCCTACCTTTTAATCATTCCCTGTTCCTGATGAGGAGGCTGCCCTTGTTGTGCCAGATATAGCTCTTAAAAGATCTACTTCTATTTCACTTTTCACCCTTTGGTGTGATCTAGAAAAGGCTTACAGAGCTTTCTCCACCATTTTCAAAGATACTGTTTCAAGCATTACTACTCCCTACGTTCCTGCTTAGCCTTCAGAACATCTCTGGGAGAAGTTCAACAGTTTTGGGGTTTTTTTTTGTAGGAGAGGAAATTAATCCATAATCTTTTCTCTGTCTGCAACAGTCTTCCATTTGAGATTCTAATCTCTTTCTCTAACCTATTCATTCAGATGGCGGGAAGCTTCCAAAGGATCAGTCCACAAATAACAGTGGCAGAACGAAGGTCTCTGTTTACTTTTTTAAGCAGTTCATTAGGTTTTCCTCAGTAGGTACATAGGCATTTAGGTATTTTTTACATCAAATTGAGGAATAACTCTGTTTCTATCATCAGCGGTTGAATTCAATAGAGATACGCAAAATCTCTGTAGCTTCAAGAAAATGCCAAATTTGAAAGATGAGTGAAAGCAAAAGTTGTTTTTTTTTTTTGTTTGTTTAAGCAGGAATTAATGTTCCATGTAGCTTACTGTAGTGAATATCGGTAAAAAAGAATGAACAGATTACATAATGCAATCGGGTAATCACTCTAATTTAAACTAGCTGAAAGCAGGGATACTGTGTAGCTTAAATTAATGCTTTTCTTAGACAACAGCCTAAGGAAAAGTCTTTCTGCTTCTGGGAGTCATTTCAGTTCATGACCCCAAGTCTGGAAGAATAGAGCAAGAAAAGAGAACAAATTGTCATCCTGTATCTGGACAGACACCATCAGATTAACAGTGTTCTTTTAAGTCTGCTTGTGTATGTTAGAAAATTTAACAACTGAATAATTAAACTATCTGCCTGACCTGGAGGGAGTAGAGTACACTTAAAATGTAACGGGCCACAAAAATTATTGCAACGTGCATGCAGCTGTATGTTGCAGTTTTAGTTTGAGACACCTCCATAAATGTCATTGTACCTGTTGTAAGTACAAATATGCAACTACCTTGATAAGTTTACCAAAACTGTCCTACTAGAAACACGAGCATGAACTTAAGTCTTCAAAATGTTTAAATCTTGATCAACACAGGACATACTGAAGACATATGTCTGAAGAACCCAGACTCCTGGCTTCTCCTATCAACAGCAGAATAGACATACCAAAGACAGGAAATCCATTTCCTTCTGTAGGTCAGGTGGACACAATTATTGGTAATGTGTTACTATGAATGTGCAACAGTGGTTTGCTTGCTTGCCTGTAAATTTCAGTATTTTAGTGAACTGCTATAGGCTTAAATAGTAGTAGTGGTAGTAGTAGCAGTAGTAGTGATAATAAGTATAATAATGATAATAAAAATAATAATAATAATTTAAAAATTAGTAGCAGAGGCTCAATTATTAACTTTTTATTTCATTACTTAGTAGGAGAGAAAAAAGTATTTTGCAACTCTAGGTGAAATATTTTGTAGTAGTATTCCACAAGTTATCTCCTGTTTTATACTGTGAGTGTAAATTTTGTGCAAAGCATTGCCTTTTCTTTCTGTGCTTGCATTGTGCTTGACACTCTGTGTTAACAGCACCTAGTAGGTGCTACCAGTATGATCATAATAGGGAAAAGACAGTTATGCTTGTTCTTCAGAGGATACATTATAGTGATGCTGCTACATTAAAGAAAAGAAAATACAAGGTAAGATCTTTATGTTGAATACAGACATGCTGCACTGGTAAAACACTTTTCATGTATTATGTTTTCAGTGTGGGTATTGTGGCCAACCTCTCTTCCAGTTGGCAAAATGTGGGATATCTTTACCCTGAAATGTTTCACACACACACACCTACTCTGTACCATAATGATATAACAGACTTGGGGAACAGAGTCCTTCACAGCTCTTTGTTTGGGTATACAGTATGTAGGAGGCAAAAGGATAAAGTATTGATTTTTATATTTTACAGTAACACTTTGGTTTCTAATATTTCCATTATACTCAATTTTGTATAACAGTGATAGTTGTCAGTGATTTGAGGGACTGATACTTCTAAGTCTTCTGGAAGTGTGATAACTGGAAGTGTGAACAATCTAGGAGTAAGGAATATTTTTTTCAGTTTCGAGGCCACTGAAAAGAACAACTTCAGGAATAAAAAGAAGCTAATACTTTAAACATAAACACATAAAATGTTACTTATTACATTGCCATCTGGTTTTATTTTGCTAGTCCAACTTAAGGAACACCACAGCGAACTTCATAACAAATAAGAAGAGAACAATGTTACTATTTCTCGAAATGTTACATAGTCAAAGTGGCTGTTGAGATTTACTACAGAAAACAAAAATTAATTTCCCTGATCTCGTGGATTTAGGTTTTAAGAACCTTCCCAGTCAGTCTAACTTTGGGCCAACAAAAATGCTGAGAAAGCACTGCCCTTGGCTAACATGACTCCTTTCTAGTATAAGACTGTGGGAGGAATCTAGGTCTGATTTTACGAAGAAGCAATTGTCAAAGGCAGGGAAGTTTAAAGACTTTGAGAAGTATTTATGCACATCCTTCTGTAATTTTAAAGGCTGCCTTAAACAGTATCATTCCACCTATATCAGAAAGAATATGAATATTAAAATTTACTTGAACAGTGTTATTTTTCAATGATACTTCATATTTTAAAGGTTGGAAGTTCATATTTTATTCCTGCTGCTCAGTCTGTGCAAGGTGACTTTGATAGATCTGACTTGGCTGAAATGATGCTCATGTTCCATAAGACATTACAAAGTTATGAGAGTTGCTTACTTTGTAATTTAATATTCTCCTCTGATCTCTGTGTCAGTTGCTCTGTTCAGCATTAATTAGCAAAAGACTGGAACGGGGCAATGCATGAAAGTTTTTATTAGAATTATGCTAAAGGGTTAGCAAATACAGTGGAGACCTCTTAGGTTTCACAGCATTAGTGTACAGTAAATCTATTTCTCCATGAGGTTTTCAAATTAAATGGTTTAATTAAATAGAGCATCGATATGTTTAACTGGTAAAGAGGAGGTTTGTTTCAGTCTATTATTTAAATGTGATCTAAAGTGATCTTGTCATAAATTTTTGAGGCTCTTAATCCTTAACATATTGTGTAGTAAAGTTACAAAATTCAAATACAAGAATCTTTCATTTAAATTCAAAATTTCCCAAAGTTTTGTTTTCTTACTATTTATGTACCACAAGCATAAATACTGGAGTTAGCATATTTACTGCAGAAAAGTATGCTTCATAAAGTCTCGTTAAAAGACAAGAAAACCCAACATCTTATTCTCTACAACTTTCTAGATTTTTTACTATCATCTACCTCCTCAGTTCCTAGCCTTAAAAGACAATAGAGAGCATCTAATGATCTAAAGCACAGTACTGCTTTATTGCTCTTCTTCATTTGGAGCCAAATTCTCTGTGCAAACTCTGTTGACTTAAAGGGCATTGTAACTGTCTTGAAGGTCTGGCAAACACAGTAGACACTCCTTAAATTGAACATCCCTAGCGTATTGTATAACTACTTCTCTGACAGGTTTTCCAATTAAGGACTTCATTAAGTGGAGCATTGATTAAATCTATACATTAAATTGAAACAGAACAGATCTATTTAATTGTGTTATTTAAAGTTGGTCTTGCCTATTTAGACCTCAGTTTTCTTTGTAAATTCTGTTGACTTAAGAGGATTTACTTACAGGAATATTAATGACAAAATATGTGACTTTATGCTTACTTTTGTACCAAAAAGAAGACTGAGGTAGAAACTGTGGGAATGGTTAAGTGGGAAAATGAGCCCTGCACTAGAGACCCAAGCTTTTGAAAGAAGTTGGCTGTACACTTTAGTTCTGAGTGCTATATCTCCAAGATCTCTTAGATCTTCATCAGTCAGTATGTGTATTGAGCTGCAGTTTAAAGCTTTGATATTGCTATTGCAAGGTATCAGATAGCAATCTTGTGCCATATAAGCAAGTTGAGTCAGGAAGTATATTAGTCTTATCAAAAACCTCTGTCCAACTGTATTTAAGAATGGAAAGGGCTAAAGAGGAGGATTCTGACCAAAGAGGAAAATCCTACTTGTATATGATTTCCAGGCAATTGGTCCGTAAAATATAGTATTACCAGGAGCAGGGGAAAAGTTATGACACTTTTGCTTAAAAGAAAAAAAAATCTAGAAAAATATCTAACATAGACTCACATAATTCCAGAATTTTATTTTTCTAAAGAAAAGAATAAATGTCCTAAGGAAAAGGAAATTGGATCCTGTGACTGAATGATGGGTTTTTTTTTCTGTGTATGTCAAGGAGTTAGTCTCCTTGACTAGCAATTTATGACTAACACTGATTGATTATATAAGTAGTTCTAAAATGATGATTGATCAACACAGAAACTTTCTGCAATCAGTTTTAGGTAACTGCTTGTGGAAGGTCTTTTCTGTCCACACTGGACAGAAACACAAAATAAAATAAAATCTTTCCTGGTGGAGGAGACTATCCTAGGTAGAGTGTTACTATTCTGAGTGAGACACATTTTCTGAGTGAGTCCTTTCAGCTAAAGTCCCATCCCATAGAGCTAAATAACCATTTATAATGATTGCATTTGATTCTTTTGTCAGACATTAAAGAACTTCTAAAGGTATAATTCTGTTCATCTAAACATACTGCTTATAACTCTTTGACTATTTCTGTATTTGTAAGTTGTCTATCAGATTTGAAACTTCTATAGATCCTTCTCATATAGCTCTATGAATTCTCCTCTATTGCTCTAGAAATTGCAGAGAAGGACTGAAACTTAACATGACTAATTTTTCAGGTTCATTATTCTAGCTAACACTGACCTTCTGCTTCCCTTCTTCTCTTCTTGTGTTCTTCTTCTGTTATCACCTTCCTATTACAGTAAGGCTTTTTTATACATTCTTATAATTTTGCATCCTACAATTTTGTTTTATTGGATTCCTAGGTCACCTACTCTGTATAAATATTGACAATCTAAGAAAAATATTTCTAAATCACTGTGACAAAAAGAGGACAGAGAAAAGATCAAAATATCATCCAGAAGACAGAGCAAGATGAAAAGTTCACAAATTCTAAACTCTATAACATGATTTATTGTCCAGTAATGAGTCCTTGCTCTTTCTCTAAGCTTCGGGTAAGATGGAAGCTCTTAAATCACCACTAATTAGAACTCAGAGAAAAATATGCTACTGGAAGCAATACATAGTTCGCCTCACTTTCACTTTTTTTTTTCTATTTTCCAGTAGCATACAACTGAAATGCACTAGTTTGTGAGAATATCACTCAAAAATGCATATGCAACATCTAGTGTTGCTGTGCAAAGGCTATTTAATTCATTCTGGGCTGTTTGCAAAGCTTAATTTTGCTTCCAGACTTTCATTCAAGAAAACACTCCCTGGTGAATCTGAATAATGATATACTGTTCCCCTTTCTGTATAAGACCAAAAGATCTGAGACTGGGTCAAACTTGATGTTGATCTTGATTTGTACACTGCTCCTGTCAGCGGTTGAACTTACATGCTTAGGGAATAGCATAAGAACAGAGAAAGAACAGATATTCTAACAAAGCAGTACATTTCAGTTGTATTTCTAAATACTTATTTTATCACTTTCTCCCTTTTGCCTTTTTCTCCCTTACTTTCTCTCTAATCCTGGTCTCTCAATTATATTCAGTTTCTGTCACAGTTCTTACTGTAGAAAACCACTGCATAAAATGCTTAGGATTCATGGTTGACAGGAATATATTATAAAGGGCTTATATAACTAATATAATTCTACACATGAAATCATATTCTAACTTGCATGAGATGCAGACTTGGAAATAACATCTATGTTTAAAGTTCTGTAACACTTTCAGTATTAAACTTTGTTTTACATTTGCCATAAAATCACCAAAATTTATCTACATTGCCTGAAACAATCTATATTTAGGAAATAATAGCCATCAAAATCTGTGCAATTTTTCTAACAAAGAGATTGAAGGATTGATACATTGTTTACAAAGTATTGCTGCTTAACTGACAAATTCTATTTTTCCTGCTTTGTGGTAACGGCTTTAAATTTGGCAGAGTTTGGAGACATGTTTGGAAGCAGTCTGAGCCTGAAAGAAGTAGTGCTGCATAAGGTGTCTAGCTACAATTGAACCCTGAGACATGGGACTACACAGAGTATGTGTTTGTACTAATGCTAATTTGGGAACACCTGCCATCACCCAGCAGATTATGTCTTTTAATGTCATCAATTTTTCCTGATTTTCTCACTTCCTAAAATTGCTTTATGCCTGGTTCAAAAAACTCTAAAGGTCTCTTACAGTTTCCCAATGAAATTATTTGAAAATGGTGTCTGCTTTACATTACAGAATACAGCCGAGATCTGCTTCCAAATATGAATCTGACTTTCAGATGCCATGATAGAATATAAGATTTGTAGAGACAACCAGGAGAAGTACTGTGCTGTCATTGATTAGTATGTCTGTGGAATGGGGAAGAAGAGAGCACTAAACAAAGGAGAGCTCTGCAGCCTGGAACTGAAGCAGAAAACAGCTTGTCACTCAGGGAGCAAGGACTGGAGAAGACGTAGCAAGAGAGTGTCCCATGGGTAAGGAGGGAGATGAGGAAGTCAGAGCAGAAGGGAGTAAGTGTGGGAGAGACTCAGAGAAAAAAGGCTGAGAAAAGAGAAAGGGCAGGGCAAAGATGATTGGGGAGGACAAGATGGTAAGGGACAAAATTAGGTGTATGCACCCTGGAAAGTCTATAAAAAGACTGTTGTGAAGACCATTTGATTAATGTTTGATAAGTATCAGCTATTTTGATAAAGAAATCCCCCCCAAAATCAAGAAAGATATCAATAATAATGTTTTCAGTGCAGAGTTCAGATAATGTGGTAATGAAGTCTAGAACCACATATTGACTGATGACAGAAAAGAGAAATATTGAAAAATTGTCTAAAGTATAAGCATACACTTAATGTGCCCTGAGACAGGTGTCCTGTGGAAAAACTAAAGATCGTATCATAAAAATTAAAGATTGCACATAAGACTTAGCAAATCAAGTTTGCATGGGAAATCTTAATTCTGGCATTTCCTAAATTTGAGTGCTTGACTTCTTTGCAATTTTACTGTTCTTACTGGTAGTAAAATTAGAAGAGTTGAGATGGATTAAACATGGAATCAATGAAACCTTAACTGTAAGTGCTTCTGCTTCCCATATGATTTACAGCTATTGGTATACCTAGCTCAAACAAACAAACAAACAAAAAAAGATATTGCTTTATTCCTTAGATGTAAAAGTGATACTATAAAAATAAGCATAACATCAAATGTTCTACTGAAGATCCAATTAGTCTCTGAAGTTTTAAATATGTCTTACAGTGTCTCATATTTACGTGCAGTAACTCAAGAAACAATACCATTGCACTTACTTTGCCTCACTGCCTTCAGAAATCTGTATTTCATGCTGCAGAGTTAAACTGTCATTAATTTGGTTCACATAATATAACTGCACTTCAGGAAGAATAATACAAACTTGATCTAACATTCTTAGTCTTCTGACTTTTCCAGCACCTTCCTTATTTCTAGTTTTTATAGTCCTTCGGGTTCCTGTTGTACAGGATACTCCTGCTTATACTACTTCTCTGTCTCTTACAGCTTTCAACCTGGCTTCCTTAAGTAATTTAAATAAGGGGTTTATAGGGGAAGTTAGCTAAACTTTCATCTCATTCTCAGGCTTTTATTTTACCCTCTGTTTCCCTTCTTTCTTGAGGAAAACAGCCTTATTCTTAAGAATGGCAATGAAAAATTGCATTTCAAAGACAACAATTTAAAATAACCTCCAAGACATTATGTAAGTTTATGTTGTAATTAAACAGGGAACTCTTTTTTTTTTTTTTTTTTAACTGCTACAGCAGTTGGGTATAAAAGACAAAAAAAGGCTCTTTGATTAATGTGATTTTGAAGCTTTGTAACCCTGAACTAAGAGAAGCAACTACATAGAGATTAAGAACTTTTCACATTATTTCTTAAATCTTAGATAAGTTTAAAAAAATTAAATCTAAGATAACTTTCCAAGTTACCCTAAATGAGCCCATAAACAACTTGTAAACAACATATTCATGAAACATATTTTCTTGTCTGTCTTTTACTGTAGTACATTTTCCATTATGCATTATTTAATGTAGTGTGAATATTTTACCGTATTTTCAAACACATAACTAAAAATTGACTGCTATATCTCAATAAGTAATAGAACTCCTTGTCATTTCAATCCTTAAATTCCAAAATGCCCTTTCATCTTAGTTAAGTGAATTATGTATTTGAAAATAAACTCTGCAGTCCAACTGTTCATTTGTATCGCCTCCAAGAAATCTGGTTCTCTAACTCCACCAGTCTACTTGGTTTTAATTCTCAATCTGCAAAAAGAGACATGACTCAGAGAGATAGGAGATGGATGTATCTTTTTTTCATAATGAGCTAGTTATTAAATTTCTATGGCCTAGGAAACTTTCTGATACAAATGTTTAAAAGGAAATCCCCTTAGGCTTTGGAAAGAGAAAGAATCCTTGAGTTTGTTGCAAATGAGACTATTTTTAGTGATAAACTGTTATATATCATTCCAGTAACTAACAAGTGAAATGAAGAGGCTTACTTAAAGATGTTCCAAAGTAAAGTGTATAAGCAATAAGCACAGGAAAATAATACAATAAAACAAACAGTAATAGAAACTTTAAGAAAAGTAAGAATAAGTTCAAAAAGGTAACTGAGGTAGTGAAGTAATTTTCATTGAAATATTGATGTTTGATATGACAAACAACTTTGTAACTACAATAGTTTGGTATTTAACACACTTCTGTAGTATATATTGGTGAATGTCTTATCAGTGGAAATTGCTGTGTTAATAGGGACCGCTAGAATGAAGTTAAGATGGGAAGGAAAAGAAAATTAAAAAGTTAAAACCAGTGCTTGTATAGTGAAAGCCAACAACAATAAATGGACTATAATACACTCATAAAATTAGCACTAGGCAAAACCTAATAGAAGTGGCATCTTGCAGAAATGAAAATTTCTGCTGGAAATATCCATTAAAAGGGCACACAAAAATGTTGAAAAGTAAAAACATACTCAAAAGCAAGTGCTGATTTTCTGTGGGTTTTTATTTAATAGCCAGGAAATATATCCTAAAATCCCAAACGTGTCAGGATTTTTCACTGCATGAAGAAACATAAAAAAAGAACACGTACTACCTCTGGGTTGTCTCTTTTTCTTTTCCTAACAGGAGGCAATGAAGAAACAACCAATGAAAGTGAATATCAACAGACTGAAAATGGCTATATGAGAAAGACAGAACATAAGCTTATGGCAAAAATTATGTGACATGGCTGCCTGGTTATCTGTGCTAAGAGGCTTTGGATTCTAGAGAGGTCTCTTTCAGTTGAGTTTTCTTACACTGTTAAATATACATTTGGAGGACAGGGTTAGTAAAGTTCTTGCGGTAAGAAGATTAGAAAAGCAATAATGACAGTATTGAACCATACAATTTTTTTAAAAAGTTTCCATCTTATTGAAGGTTACTCAATTTAGAATTCAGAAGCAGTATTCAGATTGCCTTACAAAGGAGGCCACCTACATAAACTGTTCATGGATATATGCAGTGGAAGAGATTAAGACTTTTAAATATTATCTACTGAATTATTTAGATACAGCATGTAACTCTACTTCAACAGAATTATTAATTGAATTGTGATGTTCTTGAACAGATTTTACTCTGTGATTTGAATACTGCATATTGTGTCAATCCCTTCAGGCAATCATAGTATTATTTGTTCATGTCACTGAACAAGAACAAAACAAGAACAAGAGAAACAAAGACAGGCATCCTGTTTGAGGTCCTATCATCCCTGGTACAGCAAAGAACTGTGAAAGAAAATAAAGTGCATCTCCAAAGATATAGAATTTATTGGGAAAAAAACTGCACATGATTATTCCATTCAAAAATGTCCAAGCAGATGAGTGTAGAACTATCAGCGAGTAACATCCCAAAGAACACATCATGTGATAAAAAGGAAGTTTTTATTGACAGAATTACTATAAAAAGGATGTCATTGAGTCCTACCAAGGATATAAAAAAGCATCAGTAACCAGTTTAAAAGGTAACTAAAACCACAGCTGATTGTTCTTATAAGCAATATACAGTCAAATGCCTCTGAGAGATGTTTTCAAGGACAAGCGATGAAATATTATGTTTAGGAATGTAACTGTCTGCCTTTTGCCTTAAGTCAACTTCATGACAGAAGGTCATTTCCAGAGCTAGCAAGTTTAGCATAGCAAAAGCTCTGGGACTTATAAGAGAGATTTAAGTAAGAAAATCAAGTTTTGTCTATAGTAGAACTGTGGTGTATCTCAGTGTAAGGGCTGTACCTATATGCACACCCAGTGCATCAAGTCATTAATTCCCTAGATTGTCCAGGAATGTCCCAATGAGTCTGTGCACAGGTGTGACAATGCACTGGTTTGAAATAGCAGACAGATCTGAAAACAGGTGATTGAATGAACTCCAAAGGACATACAAAATTAAGTATTTGACTGATTGTTTCAAGAAGCCCACCAGCTGGGAATTTTGAAGAGTTCTAGGGAATCTCCTGAGACAGTTTTCTGCTGTTCATGGGCCAATTTGTATGCTTAAATGTACTGATTAGCACCCTGGGTAGAGAATCTGGCCATTCCTTCTGGATATTCTCCTGGTAATTTCCTCCTGTAGAATTGATTAAATTGTACACAAATTAGATCCATGTAATTAACTAATAAAAACTCTTCCTGAAGAGGCAGTAAAGGTCACATCTTTTCTAGATAGTTAAGGTGTATTTAAAAGGTGTTTTGTATTTAGTTCAGATATCAGTAGCAATGAATTGTGCATGTGCTGAATTGGTCATGAATTGGTCATGAAGGACCATGGGACAACAGGATTATGAGAACTGAGCAGAAGAGCAGCCTGGGGAGTCTCACCCAAACCAGATGAAAATGCCACTGCAAGAACACTTGTGACACAGCCTCCTATCATGATCTGGACACTAATCATCGATCTTGTTAAAGAAAATTAATTTCACGTAAGACCATTAGCGATGTCAAGATCATAAGAATTTTTGTTTGTTGTTTTAACAACGGTTGTTTGGGAATGTCTGTGCAACATCAGTGTGAAGGACATAAAATTGTGAAAAGTATGATAGTATCACAGCTTACTCAATTATTTTGGTTGCACAAATCCTTGAGGAGTCATCCTTTTCACTCTCATATTGGATTGTCTTCCAATCACAGGCTATGAACATCTCGCTGAGGCTTGTTGTTCTAGGCCTTTACTATCCCAGCAACTCTGATTTATCACTGCTGCACATAAGGATTTAGGACTAATGTACTCTTACTTTCAGACATCCCTACTCAGATGGGGAAGTGCTGCAGCAGTTTCAGGAGGATTACTTCAGCATAGGACAAGAACATACTGTATCTTAACAACTCTTTGTACTAAACCTAGAGTCTAGACCTACACCTAAATATTAGACATGGTACATCTCTGATGATCGGTCCCAGCTTTTTCATTGCTTCAGACTTAGCTTCAATATTTTTGGTGATTACTCCCTTAATGGCTAGGAAATGAGAAAATCTATGTATGCCTTCCTATTTCACCTTATTTAGACAACTTAGGTAAACAAAGGTTTCTATATTGTAATGTTTTATTCTTTTCTCTGCTGGAGAATATTTTTTCCTCTGCATTCCCTGTAAAACAGTTTTAATGACTTGAATATTAAGGATGTTTTCTTGGGAGATAAACAAAGCAGGTTACTATATATAGAATTATTTATAAAGGTATTATCTCTGTTTTCAACAAATGTAATGTTTATTGTGTGATTACAATTTTGTCTGAATGTTCTGAACCAGCTGAACCATTTAATTTCTCTGTCATTTGAGGTTCTTTGAAATGTTATTTTAGCTTCTCAAACCTCTGGTGTAGTTACAACCAGTAGTCCTACGAACTTCCCTACAAAGAATATATTTTATACATAACTTTAATCCATGCCACCAATTGGTAATATTGATATTTAAGTATTAAAGTATTAATATTAAAAATATCTTGCACTTCCTTTTTAAGGCAGGCATTTTCCATGCCATCCTACAGAAAATTGTCTTTTTTTTTTTCTGTACTGAAAGGGGAAGCTCTGAACTAGTCATCTATCCAACCATTACTATCCACTTCAGTGTTCACTGCTTTTCATAGAGTCACAGAAAAATAGAACTGAAGAAGACTGGTCTTCTGGTCTATTATCCTTTCCCAGACAGTATCAACTGCTCAGAAACAGATCCTGACAAAAGTCTATCAGACGAATAACTCAGCTGTGGTGGACATGCACAACCTCTCCAGCAATCTATTCCTGCATAAAATGTCTTTATATCTCTAATATTTTTTCTCTAATGCCAAGTCTACACTTCCCTTATTTGAGTTTAAACTTATTATATGTCTTACCCACAACAGAAGTGGTGAAGGGTTTATTCCCTTCAGTGATTGTTTCATTTATGGTTAGTGAAGTATTTAGGAAGAAAGGTGACATACAATAACAACATCTCATCTTTATGAATATTTCCTGCTAATACAGAAATACTTGACTTTGTGTTCATTTATTTCACTCATCTAATTTAAATAATACGTAGTTGAGTTCAGTGAAGGAATGTAACTAAGAAATCCACACAAAAAAGTTATTTAAGGTGTATAATTTGCATCCAAATTTTCAGCAGCTTTCTCATAATTATTCTCAAGCAGATTTGTAAATTAAATGTTTTTCTGTACAGCCCAATATAAAAGATCAAGGCACATCTGGTCAGGACAAAAACCTCACAGTCAGAAATAGAAAAAAGTCAGAGAACATCCTTTATGTTATTTAGAGCAGGGTTTAATTCCAGGTGACTAAGAGAATATTTTAACCACTAAATTATTGGTCTCCTGAGGTGTGGATCCCTTTCAGTTGCAGTTTCATGACAGAGTTAATGATGAAATTGTACCTCCCATCTTTCCTGTTTGAGCAATTTATATCTAGCACAAAGTAATCATGTATCATCATGGCAAGCACTGTAAACTCTCTCTACTTTATTACAAGTAAATACCCTAAACATCAGAAAGTAGAATTCCTCTCTCCTCTCTAACACACCTTTTTTTATCCTTTCTCTATCTTACTAGGTGTTAGTTACATATCTAAATTAAACAGCTCCCACTGGAGGGTCTGAGAAAAACACAAAGCAAACTTTACAACCTAGTGAGAGCAGGCTATTAAAGGTAGAAAACTGAGTTAAAAATCCTGGTTTTTAAAGCTGACACAAGATGCATGAACCTAGCTATTTCCTTCAAAAAGTTAGTGCTGTAGTTTGAAAGTGTCCTGGTTCTGGATCGGATAGAGTTAATATTCACCTGAGCTGGGAGGAGAACCAAAGCTGGTGGCCCCTATGGCTGGGGCATCCATCTGGGATAGTTTACTAATTAGCTAGTCATAGTTCAGCTCCGATCAGGACCAGACTACGCAGTCTCTCTCTCATTCCCCCCACCCTCTGAGAGAATAGGGAGAGATAATATAAGAAAAACAGCTCGAGGTTTGAGATAAGAACAGGGAGAAACTCCTTAAAGTTACCGTTACGGGCAAAAGACTCGGCTTGGGGAAAACTATTCATTTATTACTAAAAACAACAGGATAATGAGGCAGAGAACAAGATAACTTCCCCCCACCCCTCCCTCTTCCTGAACTTAACATTATCTCTACTACCTTCCCACCCTGAGCGGCACAGGCGGGGAAGAGGGAACAGGGGTTGTGGTCAGTCCATCACATGTTGTTTTACACTGCTGCTTCATAGTCGGGGGAAGAACTCCTTACATTCCTCCCCTGCTTCAGCGTGGGGTCCCTCCCATGGGCCACAGTCCTTCGTGAAACTGCTCTGGTGTAGGTCATCTCTTCCACGGGGTGCAGTCTCTCCAGAATAGCTGCCCCAGCAGGCCCTCCATGGGCCACAGCCTCCTTCAGGCCTCCACCTTCCCCATTGTGGGGTCAGGTGGATCTCTGCTCCTCCATGGACCTCCATGGGCTGCAAGGGGACAACCTGCTCCACCATGGGCTGCACCACAGGCTGCAGGGGAATCTTGGCCAGGAGCCACATTACTCCTCCCCCTCCTTCACTGACCTTGGCGTCTGCAGCCGTTCCTCACAACAGGCTGGCAGATGTCTCACAGGATCCTTTTTACATCTTACTCACTTCTCATCTCTCCACTTCTTGCAGCCAGGCTGGGCCGAGTTGGGCCCAGTCAGCTGCCCGGCGGGAGGCCAGAGGGTGAGGTCTGCAAGGCCCACAAGGCTTGCACCTCCCCCTCTCTGCCCCCACCTCAGCTCCTTCACATCTTCTTCCTCTTTTTTTTTCTGTTTTCCCCTTCTTAAATACGTTATCGCAGAGGCGTTATCACAGGACATTCTGCTACCAACTGGCTCAGGATGGTATGCTGTCTCCCGGGGGCTCGTATCAGGGATGTCACCAAGAGAATACCTAGCCTCATACGGCCCACAGACTATTATCCACTGCTGGTGTTTCATGTGGGGGCCAGCGACACAGCCAGCAGCAGTCTAAAAAACATCAAAAGGGATTTCAGGGCTCTGGGTTCAACAGTCAAAGACTCTGGGGCGCAGGTGGTATTCTCATCAATCCTCCCGGTCGAAGGGCAGGGACCTGAAAGGGCCAGACATATCTGGCAGGTTAACTCGTGGCTCAGGCAGTGGTGCTACAGCCAGGGCTTTGGGTATCTAGATCACGGGGCGTGCTTTGAGAAGCCCGGGCTGCTAGGGGCGGATGGCGTGCACCTAACCAAGAGGGGGAAGAGGGTGCTTGGACAAAGACTTGCCAGGCTCGTCCGGAGGGCTTTAAACTAGTGTTGCTGGGGGAGGGGGAGCACAGTTCAGCCCACTGCTGTCAGCATGGCGCCAGTGCAGGCACCAAGGGTCCAGAAGCTGAGGAAGGATCACAGATAAGTGCAAATAAACCTAAACTGCAGTGCAATAGCACCCCTGTAGCTCCAGCCAGCAAGTCGGCCTTGTCGGGGGCCCAGGTGAAGTGTCTCTATACCAATGCACGCAGCATGGGGAATAAACAGGAAAAGCTGGAGATGCTTGCACACGAGCAGGGCTACGACCTGGTTGGCATCACGGAGATGTGGTGGGATGACACATACGATTGGAGCGTCAACATGGAACGGTATAGGCTTTTTAGAAAAGACAGGAAGGGGAGACGAGGGGGGGGTGTCGCTCTCTACGTCAGCAACCGGCTGGAGTGTGTGGAGCTCCGCCTGGGGATGGAGGAGGAGCTGACAGAGAGTTTATGGGTCAAGATTAGAGGATGGGGATGGACAGGGGACATTACAGTGGGGGTCTGTTACAGGCCGCCTGGCCAGGAGGACAGAGCAGATGAAGCGCTCTATAGCCAGATAGGAGCAGCCTCACGGTCACAGGCCCTGGTCCTCATGGGGGACTTCAACCACCCTGACATCTGTTGGAGAGACAACACAGCAGGGCACAGGCAGTCCAGGAGGTTCCTGGAATGCGTGGATGACAACTTCCTCCTGCAGGCGATAGAGGAGCCGACAAGGAGGGGTGCCATGCTCGACCTTGTGCTCAGCAACAGGGAGGGACTGGTGGGGGATGTGAAACTAAAGGACAGCCTTGGCTGCAGCGACCATGACATGGTGGAGTTCAAGATCCATGGGGCAGCAAGGAAACTACATGGCAAGCTCTCTGCCCTAGTCTTCAGGAAGGTGGACTTCGGCCTCTTCAGGGACCTGATGGGCCAAGTGCCATGGGAGGCGGCCCTGGAGGGAAGAGGGGCCCAGGAAACTTGGTCTATATTCAAGGAGCACCTCCTCCAAGCTCAGCAGAGGTGCATCCCGATGAAAAACAAGTCCCCGGGCAAAAAGGTCAGGAGGCCGGCGTGGATGAGCAAGGAGCTCCTGGACCAACTGAAAGTAAAAAAGGAAGCCTATAGAGGGTGGAAGCGGAGACAGGTAGCCTGGGAGGACTACAAAGAGGCTGCGCGAGTGGCCAGGGATAAGGTAAGGAAGGCCAAAGCCCTGGCAGAACTGAATCTGGCCAGGGATATAAAATGCAACAAGAAGAGCTTTTATAGGTACGTAGGGGACAAAAGAAAGTCCAGGGAAAATGTAGGTCCCCTCCAGAAGGGAACTGGTGTCCTGGTTACCCAGGACATGGAGAAGGCTGAGGTACTCAATGACTTTTTGCCACAGTCTTCACCGACAAGGGTTCCTGTCCCACCAGCCAAGCTGTAGAAGGTGCAAGCAGGGACTGCGAGAATGAAGAACCACCCATTGTACTCGAAGAGCAGGTTCGGGATCATCTGAGGAACCTGAAGGTGCACAAGTCCATGGGACCTGATGAGATCCATCCGCGGGTCCTGAGGGAACTGGCGGATGAAGTTGCCAAGTCACTGGCCATCATATTTGAGAAGTTGTGGCAGTCTGGTGAGGTCCCTGATGACTGGAAGAGAGGGAACATAACCCCCATTTTTAAAAAGGGGAATAAGGAAGACCCAGGTAACTACAGGCCGGTCAGCCTCACCTCTGTGCCTGGCAAGGTCATGGAGCAGATTCTCCTGGAAACCATGCTAAGGCACATGGAGAGCAAGGAGGTGGCTGGTGACAGCCAACATGGCTTCACCAAGGGCAGATCGTGCCTGACCAATTTGGTGGCCTTCTATGACGGGGTGATGGCACCAGTGGACAAGGGACGAGCAACTGACATCATCTCCCTGGACTTGTGCAAAGCTTTTGACACTGTCCCGCATGACATCCTTCTCTCTAAACTAGAGAGAAATGGGTTTGATGGACGGACCACTCGGTGGATAAGGAGTTGGCTGGATGGCTGCACTCAGAGAGTGGTGGTCAACAGCTCAATGTCCATGTGAAGACTGGTCACGAGTGGCGTCCCTCAGGTGTCTGTGCTGGGCCCGGCCCTGTTCAACATCTTTGTCGGTGACATGGACAGTGGGATAGACTGCACCCTCAGCAAGTTCGCCGATGACACCAAGCTGTGTGGTGCCGTCGACACGCTGGAAGGGAGGAATGCCATCCAGAGGGACCTTGACAGGATGGAGAGGTGGGCCCGTGCCAACCTTATGAAGTTCAACCAGGCCAAGTGCAAGGTCCTGCACCTGGGTCATGGCAATCCCAGGCACAAATACAGGCTGGGCAGAGATGGATTGAGAGCAGCCCTGAGGAGAAGGACTTGGGAGTGCTGGTGGATGAGAAGCTTAACATGAGCAGGCAATGTGCCCTTGCGGCCCAGAAGGCCAACCGCATCCTGGGCTGCATCAAGAGGAGCGTGGCCAGCAGGTTGAGGGAGGTGATTCTCCCCCTCCACTCTGCCCTGGTGAGGCCCCACCTGGAGTACTGTGTCCAGCTCTGGAGCCCCCAACATAAGAAGGACATGGACCAGTTGGAGAAGGTCCAGAGGAGGGCCACGAAGATGATAAAAGGGCTGGAGCACCTCTCTTATGAGGACAGGCTGAGAGAGTTGGGGCTGTTCAGCCTGGAGAAGAGGAGGCTCCGGGGAGACCTGATAGCCGTCTTCCAGTACTTCAAGGGGGCCTACAAGAAAGATGGGGAAAGGCTGTTTAGTAGGGCCTGTTGCAATAGGACGAGAGGTAATGGTTTTAAAATAGAGGGGGGTAGATTTAGATTAGGAATTAGGAAAAAACTTTTTACGATGCGAGTTATAGAACACTGGAAAAGGTTGCCCAGAAAGGTGGTGGAGGCCCCATCCCTGGAAACGTTCAAGGCCAGGCTGGATGAGGCTCTGAGCAACCTGATCTAGTCAGGGATGTCCCTGCTCCTTGCAAGGGGGTTGGACTGGATGACCTTTGAAGGTCCCTTCCAACTCTAACCATTCTATGATTCTATGATTCTTCACTGACCTTGGCATGTGCAGCCGTTCCCCTCACAAGAAAAGTTCTTCACAACAGGCTGGCAGACACCTCTCAGAATCTCTTCACATCATCCAGCTCATCTCCTCTCCACTTCTTGCAGACGGGCTGGGCTGAGTCAGGCCCAGTCGGCTGCCTGGCAAGAGGCCAGAGGGTGAGGCCTGCAAGGCCCATGAGGCCTGCACCTCCCCCTCTCCGCCTCTGCCTCCGCTCAACTTCTTCACATCTTCTCTTCCCCTTTTTTCTGTTTTCCCCTTCTTAAATACATTATCGCAGAGGCATTATCATGAAACATTCTGCTACCAATCGGCTCGGCCTTGGCCAGCAGCAGGTCTGCCCTAGGCCTGGCCGAGTCCACTGAACAAAGGGGAGCGACTTCTAGCAGTTTCCTGCAGAAGCTACCACTTTAGGTGCCTTCTCACTAAACAAAACCACAACAGCTAACAGCTGGGGTAAGTTTACCTAAATTAGCGAAAGGGCTGTTCCATCCCATGTGACATCATGCTCAGTATATAAGTGAGGAGGGTGCTGAGAGGAGCCTCCTGCTATATGGGAAGAATCTGGGTGTTGACATTTGTTGTAAGCCATTGTACTGTGTTTGTTTTCCATCACTCTTTTGTTTTCTTCTGTTATTGCTCTGAAATGTATTTTTTTGTTTCATCTCAACCCAGGCATTTTTGCTGCCTTTTGTTTACTAGTTCTCCCTTCTGTCCTGCTGGAGGGTGAGGGAAGTGAGAGAAAGACTGTGTAGCCTGGTCCTGATCAGGGCTAAACTGCGACAGAAGGCAAAGTGAAAGACATAATTGTCCTATTTCTCTGTGTAAAAGACAAAAGGCTCTCATGTTTAGCTCTCAAAAATCTTTGCAAATATTTTCGAAGTTCTTCACAATCTTCTATATAAGAATTATTGTAAAAGTCAACAACATTAAAAATGGACAAATAAGCCACTTCTTCAATGTTGCTTAAGAGCTATCTTAAAAATACATTAAGATTGTGAATGGTAAACATAAAGTGAGACGAGAAATAAGAGGGGCCAAGAAAACTAATGAGAAAATGAGCTATTTCTGCTATCATAGTTGTCTGAATGTTTTTTTTTATATTAATGCTAGGCAACTGGGCATCCTAAAAAGGTAAAGTTATACCCTTTATTTTTGCTCTAAGACCTGTCATCCCTTGAGACTCCAGATTCAATCGTGTTACCACTGATACTTGGCTCATCTTCTTGTTGGAGGAAAATTGATATCAGGTCCTTACCTGAAGCTAAGTCACTGCATAGAACTTCCTTGATCAGGGGTTTAAGAGATGTTAACAGGGCTAACTCAGTGAAAGCTAAAGTTGCCCATTCACCTATAATGCTTTTTTATATACACAGAAGTACGGCGTGCAGAAATACATATAATTTTTCACAAAACTTAAGTAAGACTAAGTGCCTTTCAGTGCCAAGGGCAGAACACTAATAGATACTGATACTTAAAATGGAATCTTTATCTCCATTTAAGGAACTTATACAGGGGAAGTAGAGCATGAATGTCAGTACTTCAGGGAGAGGTGGGTAAATTCAGGCAGATATTATTTTAGTTATGACAAACAGGCATATTAAATAAATGGAGTCAGGATACATCAGCACTGGGAACAGAGAATGTGAAGAATGGAGAGACAAATCAATAAAGAAACATAAAGAACTCTGAGATTTTTTATTATTAATTTTATTTTAGTTCCTGCAGGGCCTAACATGAATTCAGATACCATTTCAGAAAAAACACTAGAGTACTACTGGACCATGCATTGCGTTTGTGAGGAAACAGAATGTTCTTAAACTGCAAACTTTCCAGGCCACTCAAATGAATGCTAGAAGCTTATATCTCTCTCGATTTTATTGATATCAGTCCAGTATAGCCACACTGAGACAGTAACAATTTACATTGCTAAAGATATATTTCCATCTGGAAAAAGCGAAAACTAAAAAAAAACCCTCAAAAACCCCCAAATCAAATATCTTTGTAACAACACAGAAGTACAGACTAGGGTTTTTAGAAGGAATAAGTGATTCAGGTTGCAAAATGCCTGATATTCATGTGGTGAACATAAAACGTTCCAAAAAGTGAGCACACAACACTTCTGCTGCAAATAATTAGTATTTTTTTCTGATTCCTATTCTGTATGCATATATTCTCACAGTTATTTGTTTTTCCAGACAACTGTATACTTACTTTGCAATTAGAATTTAGAGGAATGCTGTTATTAAGGTGTTTTGTGAGAGAACGTGAAATGAACACTTACAGGATTTTCTGAAACATTTAGAAGTCTGACACAGCTGACATGGTTATATTGCTCCAGCTCAACCATGAGTAAGCAACATCTCAAGATCTTCTCAATCATCCTGCATGATTTGGAGCATACAGGCCAAATGGAAACATCTTGCTCCAAAACCACTCTTGTGCTATAACACCAGTTCTTATGCAAGTCCCTCAGGGCAAAGAGAGACAGTCAACTTTGTATGTAACCTCCAGGCCAGGGCTGCATCTATTAAGAAAGAATACAAATAAAATGCCACAGCCCTTCATACATTAGTGTTTCAAATTCACAATATTTTTGTGATGAGACAATTTTTAAAAAGAATATAATACTCACTGAAAAAAAACCAGGTTAAATTCTACTGTGAAAACATTTTGCTGTAAGAGTTGAAAATATGTGAATAGTGAAAAAGAAATTAAGCTTCATTGCTAAATAAATAACACATGAGCTATTGCACTGTCTGTATTCTTGATTTTCCACTGAATGAATTTAAAAGAAACAATTTAAAAATTAATAACTTGATGACACCACCACAAAAATTTGGATGCTGAACTTGATTTTTTATAAACCAATAAGAAAGTGAAGAATTAGGGTCCAAAATAACCGTGAAAAGTGGTAGTAAATTTCATATACGCTGTTGATTTTGTATCTTGCAGAGTATATGCAACATAACCATTACAGAGTCTGAGAATCAGTTAAGACATTAAAGAGTCCTGTAAACTGCACTTCTGGAGTTCAATGACAAATGGACCACCAGGAGAAGAAGTCATGGAAGTGTCTGTGGAGTACTGTTCTGAATATATGGCATGAAAATAGATATGTTGCTGGCTATTTTTTGTCTTTTCTGAATTCTGCTTCATTAAAAACACATTTTACAGCTACAAAAAAAAAAAAAAAGCAGAGCTGTGGCTATTGAACAGTTTAAAAAAAAAAAAGCCCCATTCCAACCCTCCAGTTGCTGGAAGAAGTATATAAGCATCTTCTAAAACACTGGTGAGCCCTGGAGTTTATTGTCTTCATATACTCTTTGTTTATGCACAGTATAGATAAAAAGCAAAAATGTTTCTGTCATCCTATCAGGCACAGAATCTTTCTGAGTCCTTGGACAAGTCACTGATGTACTTTCACTCTATTTCTCTTCTGACAAATATGTTCCATATATAGCAATATATGATAGGATTAACTAGATAATAGTTTCAATATTAAATTTCTGGGAGAAAATCCTCTTTTCAGAATGTACAGGCATATAGCAAAGTGGTTTAGGAAATTAATATGATAGAGATATTTCAAGTAAAGACTCAAGTTTTATTTAAAGAACCTGAACATTATTTTAAATAAGCTAATGTAATGAAATGGTGTTCACAAAATGCTCTGAATACTATGGTCTTTACTATCAGTAATCTATTGCTTGGACTTCTGGTTCCACACATATGAAAATGTTTCTCATATTTACACTTTTTGATAGCTACACTGCCCAAAATCTGGAAAAAAATCATTCCTGAAAAAGCCAAGAGAGGTTGTTTGGTTTAGGACGTGTGTGTGCTTATTTTTTCTAATAGTAGCATTTGACCACAATTCTTGAATTGACAAAAAATAATGATGTCTGGTTTTAGTAGCCAGTGGAAGAGTGACTGCTTATCTGTCAAGCAGAAAGAAGTCCTATGATCTGGCAGGCACATTCTCATGACACCTGGGACCACGCCTTCCCCTCAGAGCAGGCAAGCCCCATCCTCAGGGACTCCGCTCTTCCTTTTTCTGCAAAGTGTTTTTAGTTGACATTGGGTCTGAGAAATTCATTCCTGTACTTTGATTTACTGCAGTTGACTTTGCTGAACTGAAATCTCTAAATGTGCACTTTCATATGAAGCAGATAGCTCCTTGTCCTGGTTTCGGCAGGGATGGAGTTAATTTTCCTCTCAGTAGCTGGTGTGTTTTGGACATGTTAAGACAAAAATGGTAATTAAAAAGCAAAGTTGTCTGTAACGGGCATTTGTCTTCTTAAGTGGTCTTCTAAATATTGTCTACTTTCTCACACTGGCTGAGTGGCAAAGACTACTATCATGTCAAATGAACGTCTTTCTAGCAAAGGTCATGTGATGCTTAAATAAGGTTTCTAAGTCCCTTTGAAAGTTTTGGAGATTTTGAAAACCTAGAAAATCTTTTAAAGAAATGGATCAAGAGACTGTTCTGATTATTCAGAATTCATAAAACGTCACAGTTAAAGTAATATTCCAAGAAATTTTGGCATAAAATCTTATATTAAATCGCATTGTGGAATAATACTCTGATTATCTTTGGTTTACATGTAATTCATGAGATAATTACAGTGTACTGCTTTGGGTTTCATGGGGTTTTGTTTTATTCTGGTTTTTTGCCTGACAGCTATTTCTGTCTTCCTCAGCCTAGATCTTTTAGTGGGTGTGGGTATCTCTGTTGTTACAGAAACTAAGGAATACTATTTATGTCTTCCTAGCTGCAGAATCCCACATATGGATGATAGCTGGGGTGGAATATGAGTAAATTACAACATCTTTTGAGAGCTTGATGAATTTGCTGAAAACTGAAAAATGCATATGTTTAAAAATATGACTTTTACCTCCACTCATTAATATCTTCAGTATATTTTCCACAACACAGCTGAGGTAGACAAAATAATAGAACTTATGAACTTTGTTTATTAAAATTCATTTTTCATTAATCAAATGCTATCTTCCTAGGCTCATAAAAATTAAATCAATGAACATTTACTATATTCTTCAACATAATGCAAAATTATGGAGGTATATTATTAAATGTAAACATTCAAAACTCAAATATCTGCTGATTTTTTTTTAAAATTCTTATTTTAAACATATGAGAAAATGATTCTTCATTCTCAAAAATGGTTGAACTACTTCTTCTCCAATACGATGAGGCAATTTCCTTTCCAACAGAGCAGAATCTTGGTATATTTTAAAAGAAAAGGTAAGAGTTACATAAGATCAGAAGCCACTGAAAAATGATTATTGGAATGAGAACATGTATGCAACCCTAACTGCAGATGTTGCTGTTGATTCTGCATAGGAAATCACACAGAACTGATGAATCTGAGAAAAAAAAAAAAAAAAAAGCTCCTTACAAATGGAAACAGATTGCAAAATATGCATAGAATAATGGAATTATAGACTAGTTTGAGTTGGAAAGGGACCTTTAAAGGTCATCTAGTCCAACCCCCCTGCAGGGAGCAGGGACATCCCCAACTAGATCAGGTTGCTAAAAGCCCTGTTCAGTCTGGCTTTGAATATTTCCAGGGATGGGGCATCCACCACCTCTCTGGGAAACCTGTTCCAATGTTCCACCACCCTCATTGTAATTTTTTTTTCCTAATATCCAATCTAAATCTACCTCCCTCTATTTTTAAACCATTACCCCTAGTCCTGTCACAGCAGGCCCTACTGAAAAGCCTCTCCCCATCTTTCCTGTAGGCCCCCTTGAGGTACTGGAAGACCACTATCAGGTCTCACCGGAGCCTCCTCTTCTCCAGGCTGAACAGCCCCAACTCTCTTAGCCTGTCCTCATAAGAGAGGTGCTCCAGCCCTCTGATCATCTTCGTGGCCCTCCTCTGGACCCTCTCCAACTAGTCCATGTCCTTCTTATGTTGAGGGCTCCAGAACTGGACACAGTACTCCAGGTGGGGTCTCACCAGGGCAGAGTAGAGGGGGAGAATCACTTCCCTCAACCTGTTGGCCATGCTCCTCTTGATGCAGCCCAGGATGCAGTTGGCCTTCTGGGCTGCAAGTGCACATTCCAGCTCATGTTGAGCTTCTCGTCCACTAGTACCCCCAGGTCCTTCTCCTCAGGGCTACTCTCGATCCATTCTCCATTCAGTTTGTATTTGTCCCTGGGATTGCCCCAAGCCATGTGCAGGACCTTGCACCTGGCCTAGTTGAACTTCATGAGGTTTGCATAGGCTTATGTCTCCAGTCTTCAAGGTCCCTCTGGATGGCATCCCTCCCCTCCAGTGTGTACACAGCACCACAGAGCCTGGTGTCATTGGCAAGCTTGCTGAGGGTGCACTCTATCCCACTGTACATGTCTCCAACAAAGATGTAAAACAGGGCCGGGCCCAATACCAACCCCTGAGGAGTGTCTCATCACTGGTCTCCACTTGGCCATTGAGCTGTTCACCACGACTCTTTGAGTGCACCCATTTAGCCAATTCATTATCTGCTGAGTGGTCCGTCCATCAAATCCGTGTCTCTCCAGTTTAGAAACAAGGATGTCGTGCAGGCCAGGGTCAAATGCCTTACACAAGGTAGATGACATCTGTTGCTTGTCCCTTGTCCACCAATGCTGTAACTCTGTCATAGAAGGCCACCAATTTAGTCAGGGATAATTTGCCGTTTGTGAAGCCATATTGGCTCTCCATGTGCCTTAGTATGGTTTCCAGGAGAATCTGCTCCATGACCTTGCCGGGCACAGAGGTGAGACTGACTGGCATCTGCATTTCTCTTTAGCTTTGTTCATATTTTGCAGTAGAAATGTTATTGGGTAGGGAAAATAACAGCACTGAACATTTTTCAATTAACACATGATCATATGTAACTTGCAAAATTCTAAATGTGTACCTGAATCCTACCTGGTATGCACATGCACAAGGTGTGTAAAAATATAAAGAAAGGAATTTTCTAGACACACTGTCCCTTTTCAATATCAGCAAACCATATTAAATGCATTGGGCCATATCTTTTTGTATCTATCTATAAGAATATTATAAGGCTTGCTAATCTCTGTAGTCTTCTTTCTATTCCAAGGCTGAGCCGGTCACCGCTAAAGAGTTGAGCTTGGCAGGCACAAGACACAGATGATATGCTTGAATTTTTTTCTAGCAGTGGCATCTGGGTCTTGTGTTGCCTTCTGACTGATTCTGCTTTCAGATGTTATGACAGATACAGGCGGTTATGGTTTGCTGAGAGTTTATATCATTTGAAGAACACATTTTCAGATCTCACTCTATATATTTTGCTATAACATATTCAAATAAGAGGTTTTCTGTAGATGTTCTAGAATAACCACATCAGATAGTTGGTTTCCATTCTATATCTTACCTATGACTATTACTCTTTTCTGAAAGAGTATTCATTCTGTTTCCTCACAGTCTTTTTCTAGTAAAATTTTTCATTTCCTCTAAATTTCTTCTTGGATTAACAGGTCTGATCACTAATACAATTTGGTTTGTATTTACTTGTAGGTGGAGTTTTTTGTTTTGTTTTGTATTTTGGTTTGGTTTTATTTTTCCTGTGTGTGTATAACCATAGTTTAGAAAATTATTTGAAAATAAATATAAATGAAAATTACTTCATAAAATATCTTTCTTCTGCTGGATCAGAATAATTTTGATAGACAACTGACAATAAATTTCACTAAGACATAAAGGATGTGGTTTCCCTCCGTGTACCTAACACAGTTGTTAACCAGTTCCCACTACTAGTTGTGTTGTTAGTCAGCTCTTACTATTAGTTATGCATGCCTGCAGAATATTTGGGCCATCTGATTCAACAAATGACCATTGGGAAGGCCTCTTTATGTATTTTATTCAGTTTCATACATACTGCTACTAAAATTCATACTTCGGAAGTGTGAGTTTTCATATGCATCTGTCTAGGTGCTGAAAATCATGGTTTTGGAGTCCAAAGTGTACCTAAAACACTGAGTTAAAATTGACAACTGTAACCAAAGTTATTTAAGCCAAAATAGGCTGCTACATCATCAATGGTTACTTAAAGAATCATGGAATCATAGAATCATTAGGGTTGGAAGAGACCTTCAAAGGTCATCTAGTCCAACGCCTCTGCAAGGAGCAGGGACATCTTTGACTAGATCAGGTTGCTCAGAGCCTCGTCCAACCTGGCCTTGAATGTTTCCAGGGATGGGAAGAGACCTAAGTGCTAAGGACTTATCCTTTTTAATGTACAAGGGTGTCTAAGATGAAAGCTTGCCATCACTGACACAGTGCGGAGCGCCAAAAATTATGACAGCTATGAAATCCCTTATCAAGAACTGCAGAAAGCTGTAGTTTTCTCATGCATTTGCAGATATCTCTAGAGTTGCCACAGCTCAGGCTTTGCACCAGCCTGCCTTCTCCTCTGTGGTGGGTTGGCCCTGACTGGAAGCCAAATTCCCACCCAGCCACTCACTTACTGGCTGCCTTCAGAAGTTTAGGGGCGAAAATAGAAAGAGCAGAAGTAAGAAAACTCAGATATGGTCAGTACATAGTGGTTTCTCTCTTCCACTCCTCATACTTTTCCTCTGCTCTGGCAAGGGTTTTCCATGGGTGGCAGTTCCTTCAGGAACATCTATTTGCTTTGGTGCAAATCCTCCACAGGCTGCAAGGAGCACCTGCTCCACCATGGAGCACCTCCTCCTCCTGCTCCTGTGACCTTTGTGTTCCCTCTGCTATTTCTCACTCCTTTTTGTTCCCTTCTCTCTCTGTGGTACTTTCTGTTGTTGAATATGTTTTCACAGAGGTGGCACCAGCTTGGCTTATGGACTCGGCTGTGTCTTGTGGTGGGTCCATTTCAAAGCCAGCTGGAACCATCTGTGTACAGCAAAAGGCAGCCCATGACCTATTCTCACAGAGGCCACCTCTGCAGCCCCCTGTTACCAGTATCGTGACACCTGCACCCAATACATCCTCTAACCCCCCTTTTTTCCCGTGTGCTCACAGCATGAAGAAGACAGGCACAGTGATCTTGCTACTGTTGACTTCTATAGCCATATCAATATTGTTTTTATAATAATTCTGTTTATTCTTCAGTGGAAATGATTATGTATCTATTTTCCTCTCCAAATGGAGAATCCAATTTTTTTTTTAAATTCAAATGCCCTCACAAGAAGCAGTATGATTTGTGATACTGAAGGTTCAGTTCTAGTTGAAGTGGTGGAATATACATACAGCTTTGAAAAACATATCCCTTATTGAGCTGTTTTAATCAGATATTCGTAACCTACTTTTGAAAATCTTGGGAATCTGATAGTATTAAAGGCAACAGCCAAACAGTAAGTCTCAAATGTACTTGTGTGACTATAGAAGTACTTGTGAACATCCTTTGGACAAATACCTTATCAACGTTAGTTGTGCCTTTGTTTAACTAATTAGTAAAAGTTCAAGATTAATTAGATTTGTTTTTAGTAATATATAATTCATTAATATGATTACTTTCTATAATAATTTTAACATTTCAAGGAAATATTAGGTAATTATATATAAGATATTGTTTTATATGTAGATATATATTCTATATAAATTGTTCCTTCCAGACAGCTTATTAAATTATTGCTCCTTTTATTGAGTTTAATTTTTGCAAATAAATACGTAGAAATAGATCATATGTAATGAGAGAATGATCATGCTATATAATGTGCTGTCTCTACTGCCCTAGATAGACCCCCTAGATGTGCTGTCTCTACTGCCCTAGATAGACCCCCATTTCTCTGCTAGCTGTGACAGAGTTTATGGGAAGTAACTCAGGAAACCTATTTCTCTTGCATTTTTAAATGTTGCACCCATGGTCACTTAATAACAGACAATATATGTCAAACTATGTAACATGAGGTAAAGCAGTAAATTATTCTGCTATGCCACCTACAGCCATGTGTATGCATTTCTGTCAGAAAAGTTATTTCCTTAAGTAAAAAGAATTACACAAAAAGCATTCTAATCTAAACATGCAGTGTCTTCTCCTATGCATTCTCCCTGTTTTTGATGCGAACATAGCACTCAAATCATACTGAGCTCTCAATAGTTTATAAAGGAAAATGCATTGATTGTTTTGATTAGCTTTTCAGTCACAAAGACCTGATAGAAAAAACAGCTAAATATACTACAGACTGGTTCTACATTGTTTCTACACATTGAATAATATTTTAAGATTTTCATGTTGCTAGCTTTGGTTATCTTTGCAGTCCTAATTTACTGTTTATATAAGGTTGATTGAGATATTTTTTAAATTACAAACATGTATATCTTTTGTGCTATGCACACTTTAAATGAAACTATGATATCTAACTAAACATTTAGAGTAGCTGATATATCAATGTTTTTTATGTTTACCATCTTTTCCCTGTTGGATATAACCTTGAATGTTGTGTAAATTATTTACTACAGCAATTTTGTAGCTTATTACTTTTAAGACATATTCTTGAAATATAATTGCCTGAAGGAAAACGCAGTCCAGAATAATATAAACTAAAAGCAATGTTCCTTATAATTTCACAAAGATGGTCAATCTTTACCTAGCAACAAGATAGAGCTCTAACCATCCTAGAATTACTGCCTGTTGTGATTCTCATGAGCTGCTGCTAGTGCTGCAATTTCTCTTCCTCAAAAGCCCTGTAAAGCACTTTCAGTCTTCAAAGTACAGTTTCTTAAAAATACATTGGTTTCCCTTTACAGAAAATGTGTCTCTGAATATGAAATGTTTAAAATTTTGCAAGTAGTGGGATTTACAAAAGAACAATTTTTCTGCTGGAATAGATTCAATTTACAGCACTGTGCAGATGCAACCCTGAGCGAAAGTGAGGATTGGTGTTTCTGATTTTCATTTTGTTAAAATTGCCAGGGTGTATTTCCATAGCACACTGTAAAAATACAAAATTCTTTCTTTCCTTCCCTCCCTGTGCCCGCCTTCTCTCTCTTTCTCCTTCTCCCTACCACTTTTTGTTGCTTGTATTATACTTCAGAGTACAGTGAAGGAGATAATAATCATATTGATAAAGTATTGCCTTTTTAACTCAACAGCATGGAGCATGAGAGCATTTTTAAAACTCCCTGCTTACAATACAGAATTAGAATTGCTGTGTAAGGAAGTCTTGAATCTGGACATAAAGAGGGAAGGTTAATAGCTTTAGGGAAATATCAGTGTATCAGTGATGTACTTAAAAGAAGATCAGGTGTCAGACCCGTGTCTAAGGTCTGGCCTGGGTAAAGCAGGCCCAGTAAATGGCTGCAAGGAGTCACTTGAGCTGGGAGCTGCAGCCAGACAAGAGTCAAATGTCAGCACTGTTAGGACTGTGCTGGAGCAGAGCAGACAGGAGCAGTGTTCAAGCATTGCTTAAGGCCATTGTGTACTCAGTGTGGAAACTGTGTGGAGAGTTATTTTCACTCCACCGTGAATCTCCATGTTGAATAAATTTTTTTCTGGGAAATTCTACAAGTTTAAAGACATCCATAGAGTTTGGCTGGAGCTGAAGCAGAAAAGGTTTTGCATTAAATATGGTTCAAGTGTAGGGAAAGAGTGAGGCAGTCATGCTCCTTTAAGACCTAGTTATTTTTTCAGCCACAGATACTTGAAAGCTTGTTGCTGGCTCTGCAGGTTTGCGAAGTTGTTCAAGTGACACAGAAACATGTAGTCTTCCAAGAAAGAAAAAGACATGCTATGGAAATAAAAGGGAAGACAAAATATTGCAAAGAAATAAAATAATCATGTTCGTTGGTACATCTCTAAGGAAAGGGACCTGAAAGCAAAACATGGGTAAAAAAAGAAGTGTCAACAGATGTGATGTAGATTACACAAATGCTCTTGAACCACTGTATGTAAATCAGAAAAAAAAAGGCATAAATGCTTCTTAACAAAGGAAACTGTTTGAAGATCGTAGCAGAGCTACAACCTTGTTGGCATCACGGAGATGTGGTGGGACAACTCATACGACTGGAGCGTCAACATGGAGGGATATAGGCTTTTTAGAAAGGACAGGAAGGGGACGAGGAGGGGGTGTCGCTCTCTACGTCAGCAACCAGCTGGAGTGCGTGGAGCTCTGCCTGGGGATGGAGGAGGAGCTGACAGAGAGCTTATGGGTCAAGATTAGAGGATGGGGATGGAAAGGGGACATTACAGTGGGGGTCTGTTACAGGCCACCTGGCCAGGAGGACAGAGCAGATGAAGCGCTCTATAGCCAGATAGGAGCAGCCTCATGGTCACAAGCCCTGGTCCTCATGGGGGACTTCAAGCACCCTGGCATCTGTTGGAGAGACAACACAGCAGGGCACAGGCAGTCCAGGAGGTTCCTGGAATGCGTGGACGATAACTTCCTCCTGCAGGCAATACAGGAGCCGACAAGGAGGGGTGCCATGCTCGACCTTGTGCTCACCAACAGGGAGGGACTGGTGGGGGATGTGAAACTAAAGGACAGCCTTGGCTGCAGTGACCATGACACGGTGGAGTTCAAGATCCATGGGGCAGTGAGGAAACTACACGGCAAGCTCTCTGCCCTAAATTTCAAGAAGGCAGACGTTGGCGTCTTCAGGGACCTGATGGGCCAAATGCCATGGGAGGCGGCCCTGGAGGGAAGAGGGGCCCAGGAAAGTTGGTCCACATTCAAAGAGCACCTCCTCCAAGCTCAGCAGAGGTGCATCTTAATGAAGAACAAGTCAGGCAAAAAGGCCAGGAGGCCTGAGTGGATGAGCAAGGACCTCCTGGACCAAATGAAAGTGAAGAAGTGTCGTAGTTCAGCCCCAATCGGCACCTACCACCTTAGGCCCCCCCTCACTAAACAAAACCACAACATTAAGAAAGCCTACAGAGGGTGGAAGTGGAGACAGGTAGCCTGGGAGGACTACAAAGAGGCTGTGCGAGTGGCCAGGGATCGGGTGAGGAAGGCTAAAGCCCTGATGGAATTGAATCTGGCCAGGGATATAAAAAGCAACAAGAAAAGCTTCTATAGGTATGTAGGGGACAAAAGAAAGTCCAAGGAGAATGTAGGCCCCCTCCAGAAGGAAACCGGTGTCCTGGTTACCCAGGACATGGAAAAGGCTGAGGTTCTCAATGACTTTTTTGCCTCAGTCTTCACCGATAAGACCTCTTGTCTCACCGCCCAAGCTGTGGAAGGCACAAGCAGGGACTGCGAGGATGAAGAACCGCCCATTGTACTCGAAGAGCAGGTTCGGGAACATCTGAGGAACTTGAAGGTGCACAAGTCCATGGGACCTGATGAGATCCATCCGCGGGTCCTGAGGGAACTGGCGGATGAAGTTGCCAAGTCACTGGCCATCATATTTGAGAAGTCGTGGCAGTCTGGTGACGTCCCTGATGACTGGAAGAGAGGGAACATAACCCCCATTTTTAAAAAGGGGAACAAGGAGGACCCGCGGAACTACAGGCCGGTCAGCCTCACCTCTGTGCCTGGCAAGGTCATGGAGCAGATTCTCCTGGAAACCATGCTAAGGCACATGGAGAGCAAGGAGGTGGCTGGTGACAGCCAACATGGCTTCACCAAGGGCAGATCGTGCCTGACCAATTTGGTGGCCTTCTATGATGGGGTGACAGCATCGGTGGACAAGAGACGAGCAACAGATATCATCTACCTGGACTTGTGCAAAGCTTTTGACACTGTCCCACACGACATCCTTCTCTCTAAACTAGAGAGAAATGGGTTTGATGGATGGACCACTCGGTGGATAAGGAGTTGGCTGGATGGCCGCACTCAGAGAGTGGTGGTCAACGGCTCAATGTCCAAGTGGAGACCTGTCACGAGTGGCGTCCCTCAGGGGTCCGTGTTGAGCCCAGCCCTGTTCAACATCTTTGTCGGCGATGTGGACAGTGGGATGGAGCGCACCCTCAGCAAGTTCGCCGACGACACCAAGCTGTGTGGTGCCGTTGACACGCTGGAAGGGAGGGATGCCATCCAGAGGGACCTTGACAGGATGGAGAGGTGGGCCCGTGCCAACCTCATGAAGTTCAACCAGGCCAAGTGCAAGGTCCTGCACCTGGGTCATGGCAATCCCAGGCACAAATACAGGCTGCGCGGGGGAATGGATTGAGAGCAGCCCTGAGGAGAAGGACTTAGGAGTGTTGGTGGACGAGAAGCTCAACATGAGCAGGCAATGTGCCCTTGCAGCCCAGAAGGTCAATCGCATCCTGAGCTGCATCAAGAGAAGCGTGGCCAGCAGGTTGAGGGAGGTGATTCTCCCCCTCCACTCTGCCCTGGTGAGGCCCCACCTGGAGTACTGTGTCCAGTTCTGGAGCCCCCAACATAAGAAGGACATGGACCAGTTGGAGAAGGTCCAGAGGAGGGCCACGAAGATGATCAGAGGGCTGGAGCACCTCTCTTATGAGGACAGGCTGAGAGAGTTGGGGCTGTTCAGCCTGGAGAAGAGGAGGCTCTGGTGAGACCTGATAGCCGTCTTCCAGTACCTCAAGGGGGCCGACAAGAAAGATGAGGAGGCTTTTCAGTAGGGCCTGTTGTGATAGGACGAGCAGTAGTGGTTTTAAAATAGAGGGGGGTAGATTTAGATTGGATATTAAGAAAAAAATTTTTACAATGCGAGTTGTAGAACACTGGAACAGGTTGCCCAGAGAGGTGGTGGATGCCCCATCCCTGGAAATGTTCAAGGCCAGGCTGGATGAGGCTCTGAGCAACCTGATCTAGTTGGGGATGTCCCTGCTTCTTGCAGGGGGGTTGGACTAGATGACCTTTGAAGGTCCCTTCCAACCCTAACCATTCTATGATTCTGTGATCAGGCTTAGAGGGTAGAGGTTACTGGGCTGTACTCTATCTGGAGATGAGTAGTAAGGGGAGTGTCATCATGCTCTACCCTGGGGCTTGTCCTGATTCAAACATTTTTAACAAGGACATGGAGACAATGAGTCCTTGTTCGTTAGTTTTACAGACAATACCAAATTGGAAGGACCAATCAATGTACTTGGGAAGTAGGGCTACCATTAAGGGAGACCTTGACAGGTCATGGGAATGGGCCAAAAGGAATTTTATGCAATTCAACATGGACAAATATAGAGACTGCCTGACAGCGCTGCAGGTTGGGCACTGAGGGGCTGGGAAGCTGCCTTGTAGAAAAAGCCCTGGATGAGCAGTGCCCTAGAAGCTAAGATGACCAATAGCAATAACAGTAGCACACCCAACAGATGAAACAAAGTGATTGTACCCCACTACTCAGCACTCCTGAGACCTCATCTGAGTACTGCATCTGTTTTTAGGTCCCTGGTACAAGAAAGACGTTGATAAACCAGAGTGAGTTCTGTGAAGACCACAAATGTTGATGCGGCTGGAGCACTTGCAGGTCATCTGCACCTTGACAAATAAATAAAAATAGTCAGGGAATAGAGACATTTTGCTCAAGAACAGAGACAATACATAATCAGGTATTCATCAGTTATATTCACGGTAGCACCAATAAAGCTTCCTGCCACTCAGATTTTAAGATAATGAAAAACCTGGAAGATTGAGTTATCCAGATATACCACTGTTTTACAAACAAAAGCTCACAGCTTCCTCTTTGACGCTGGAGAAAAGCTGAGCTTTCAACAGCGTTTTTGGATACAAAATCTTAGTGTTAGATTTCAGACTCATTGAAATAGTGTCTTTTACTTCAAAATATAAAACTTTTCAGATTCAAAATATATGAACTGGTCTGATCCCTTTATAAAAAGAATCTCCTGCAGAAGATATGAAAATCTTCAGCAAATGATAGAGCATAAAGTGTGTCTGAGGAATGGCATTTATAGCAAGATAAGGTTAGGAACAGGAGGGATAATGGATAGAAATTTTATTCCAATGGAATTAAATTACATGTAATGGTATTATTTTTTTCTCATCATGTTTCCTTCTTTCTTTGACATCCTGACTGCCTGTGGGTAAATTTGAAAACTCTTAAGCTCTGATTTTTTTTTCCTCTCATGTTGGGGAAAAAAAGTCTCATAGACTTATCTATTCTATTACAAAACCTTTGTCTATCTACAGTGTCTTTTATAACTTTCTCTTGAGCAAAGTTCAGAATCTATATTCTAACCTTGCTTTTCTCAGTCTATTAGATGACCTTGAGCCCACAAGCTAGCATTTTATTGTTATTTTTGTCTGTCTTTTAGCTTCCATGCTTCTGTCACATCCTAATTCTGCTACAACTTCAAATGTCTCTTCAAATTTTACTCAAGATACCCCAAAAATGTCTGCAGTAGATCACCAAGATTCCTCTCTGGAATCCTGGATTCATTTCCACCTTCATTTTCACTTGTACTAATTCATACAATTCTGGTCTTTCTCTGGGTCTGACTCCCTGTGTCTGAGCTAAAATTTCTATGCAGGCTCAAGTCAAAATTCCTAAACTTCATTCTAAGACACCTCTTCTCCCTGATTTCACAGATACTGTGAACACCATCAGCATATTGTCATTCCAGGCTTACTGCTTAGATGTTACACATGATTTCCTAAATCTAGAGACTGCTATTTTTCTGCATATCATTAATAAAATATGTCTTTTCATTGCCATCTATTCTGCCTTTTCAGGCCTCTATTATCTCACATTTCAGTTTCTACTCTCTCTGCCGTGTCTTGAAAAAATGTAATTGTACCTGGAGAAATAGACCAATTACTAGTCAGTCAGTCAATGTCCAGCCTCTGTTTCTTGCCTTTCAGATGTTCAAACAACTATATTTGTGTCTTCTCTGTGTTTTCTTGCAAGTGAGATTTTCCTTTTAAATACTCAGGCAACCATTTCTCTGACTTCTCTTATATTGTCTTTCAATTCTCTCTCTTGCTATGGTATCTGCATGGACTGTTCAATGTTTACAGTCACGCATAGAGTACATGGTAAGACTCTTCTCTGACAATTTCATTTACTATACTTTGCCATCATTTTATTTGTTTGCTATAGCCAACTGTTGTCTTTCCCTTCATAACTGGAATTGTAATTTATCCCTCCCACTCCTGAGGTTTTGGCAAATAGCTGCATTACGCCTAACACAGTCAACATTTTTGTAGGAGAAATAAGTAACAGTACTTTTGCTATTAGTATTAGTGATGCTATTAGGGTCTATGGTAAAGCTTTACAGAACTGGAGAAAAATAATTTTCAGAACAGCTTACTACATCATTAATTTGTTTTAGATGAGATTAGAGTTCTTCTCTTGCCCTGTCATAAAGTAGAAAATAATTAGCTACATTTATTATAAGCTCCTATCTATAAACAATAGAAGGTGGAGAAAAATAAAATAAAGATGTGGATAGGGAAAAGAAAAAAGGAAGAGTGGGGAGAGAAAAGGAGAGACAGGATCAGAGATAATCTGTTTTGACAAGTTTTTCTAAAGTATTATAGTAATTTAAAACTGCAGAAGGCATTTGATCCCTTTCCTTCCGTTACATTATTAATTCTGAGAAGGTATATTTGAACTCCAAAGCAGAAAAACAGAAGTACCATTCTGAATATATATTTTCCTGAAGTTCAATTTCATTTGAGTAAACATTACATTTTTTAAAAATTATGTTCTGCTTCTCCAATTCTTAACAAAAACAAAATAGCAATCTTCATTAAGAATGAATAACTCATTATCTTGAACTAAAAAGACAAATTTCTACCCTCTGAATGCAGCACAAATTTCAACACTTTTTTTCTAGATAAGTCAGAATATGGATTCATAGATCATCAACAGCAGGCTTTCCAATGATAACTACTGAAAAGGATTTATTTAATGGCTTTGGGGATGATCCTCACTTTCTTGTCCATCTTCTGTCATTCCAATATGAACGTTGTATGTCAGGATGGCAATTCTGAAAACATTTGTTGATTGACTTAGCCCAAAGTGTATTTTAATAAAGGTAGAATCATGCATTGTAACATTCTTCATTGTGTTCACTGTAATTTAATGTGTAGATTCTCTGATGTTCATGCTTTTTTTTTTCCTGTGGTGAAGTATTTTGATACAGATTAAAGCTTTGTAGTTTAGCCGTGGCATGTAAGCAATGCCAAGGGAATTAAATCGAAAAAAAAATATTCAGTTACAAAGAGAGCTCTGAAAAATAAAATGCCCTTTTGTCAGGGGACATATTAGTAAATATGTATATCTACTGGATGTCCTTCAGGGACAGAATAAGACATTTATGCTCTCCTAGGGATTATATTAATTCACTAAATAGTCTACTGCTGTGTATTTAAACATGGCTAAAATGAGGGGACAAAACCACAGAAATCTCACTGCAACCATAGCAATGTTATGAGATTTGCCTTAACAGATCATATTACAAATATTCTATCTGCTAGCTCTAAGATGCTGATCTGCTGGGTTTGGTCTGCAAATAATGCTTTTCCTGTCTGTTGAAACACGAGGCTTAGCTCCAGCGAGGAAATGCATGACGACTCTTCTCCTCAGTCTGCCACTGGCAGTTGCAGAGTGATAATATCAAACCGTGGAGAAAATTAAATGCCACCTTATTTCCAAAGGAAGCACAACAGCTGCACAGAGACAGCCTCAGATGTTCTCAGGTGAAGCAGGTAAAGCAAGGACATGGCTAGGATTACATAAAAAGCCTCAGAGGGGTAACAGTAATTCTAGCTGAGAAGAAAGGTAGGGGTTTCTCTTGGGAAGTCTTGGTGTGCAATTGAGCCCTTTGTATAGGGGTCTCTGAGTGACAAATGTGGATGCATGCACATTGCTTGTCTGGTTGCACAGTGGAAGTTTTGAAACAGTATAGCGAGAGAAAGAGGACAAGCAGGACTTTATCTGTTGACACACTTTCTGGCCGGATGGCAGAAAGCTTACAGTAAGGTGCAAATCAGGGCTGATGGCTTTTACTGGGCACCTACAGTACGTTAAACTTTTTTGTGGAGTTATTGGGTCATGCTGTCATTAGGGTGAAAGCAGGCCCCTTATGTAAGAGCATGAAAAAGCTATTCCAGTGTCTATCCTTCTTGAATTCAGGGGTAATTTTTTGTTTTTAAAGTCAGGATGTTTGCATGTGCTTCCATGCAGTTATACCATATTTCCAGGAGCAGTTACTTGTTTGTATTTTGGAGGAATTTCAGGTTTTTGTTTTTTTTTTTTTTTTCCAAAAAAAAAAAGGCTTCAACATATGTGCAGGACTTGCTGTGTCACAAGGGTGGTTTAGGCTTTTGTGAAAATGAGGAAATTAAATCCACTTACCTTTTGAAAAGGGAAGCTACCATGGGAGATATTTAAGGTGGCTTAAATCACCTGGCTTTTTCAGTAGCTGTCAACAACAAAGGCATTAAGACTTTATTTGCAAGCTTTATCTTTAATGTAAAATGGCAGCAATTGACATTTATAATTGTCTGGTGCAATATCCTGTATGATACAGGCAGAAGCCACAAGAACCTTATGTTCAATGAAAACTTATTTCTTTCAGCTACCCAAAAGGGAAAAGGGTCTGGTATAAGAAATGCACACATTCTCTTGGCTTGAATTTCAAGAGAGGAGTTTCTCAGAGGTTAGATATTTTATATTTTTAATGTGTTTTGTGAGATAAAACGGAGTTGAACACAGGGTGAGATTAATTTTCTCTCTGTAGATTAGCATTTCTGGGTGCTCTCTGTCTCAGTTTATTATTCAATATAGGATTTTCTTACAGTGTAGAAAGCTTGTAGCAAAAAGTTTCTAAATTGCTCACAGATTAATGATTGTATTTTCTTTTATATCCTTAGATTTGAATCAGTACTGTTTCCAGTGTGAGCTGTCAGCTCAGCCAAAGAAAATCTAAGCAAATGAGATTTTTGGGGTTTTTTTTTTTGTTTTTTTTTAAGCTTAAGCTCATAATGTTTTTTTTTTTTCAGTTAATACTTAACAAGTACAGGTAAGAAAATATTTATCAGCAATCACACTTCTCTTTGACTGAGGCAGAGATAGTAAAGCTGTCTTAGTGCATTTTTTTCTCCCCATAATAATGACAGAAATGCAGCTGTAAATACTAATTTTTCCTTTTCTATTTGACTTGTGAATTCTCCTCCTGAAATCACTGCTTCATCTTGATGTTCCAGGAGTGTGTGTACAAGCACATGTGTGGCTGTATGAACGACATTTATTTACCTATTTGGAACATATAAATGATAACAGCAGCTCCTCAAAGAGAGCATTCCACTGCATCAATTAATGTTTCATGCTAAATAAGAAATTTACATCCTCCACACCAGTCTTGTTACAAAATAATTAATTTGATTCAAATGCTAAATTAAGTATGGCAAGGAGGTTTCTGAGTTGAAGTTAAGGAGAAAATAGGCCGCAGCCTTGGAAAGCCTAGAGCATGTTTTGCACTGCACCTTGAAACAAACAGCTTTGACTAAAGAGTGAGTTAGTCTATCTCTTTGATGGCTGCATTACCAAGTCAAAGTCTTCAGGGCCTCATGAGGGTTCAATGACAGAGAATATTGTAGTAGCTAGATGTAGGACACATAGAATTCAGACTTTTTGATCAAGTTGTAATAAACAGCTTTAATTAACTGGGCTTCCCAGAGGGGATTAAAGAGAAGTGAAGAACTCCTGTTTTATTATTTAAGATTCAAACTATTGCCTCCATTAGGCATATTCAGAGTTTGTAGTTAGGATCCATTATGGATTCATTTCAGTGGAGATCGCACAGGCAGTATACTTGATATATTTTCTTTCTTTGGCTTGGTAAAAATACAAACCTTCAGGTCGCATCTGTGTTTCAGAACAGTTATTAAGCAGTCATGCTCTTATTTCCCTTCAGACACACATCTGTTGACTCACAAGTAAAAGGAAGAGAAAAAAAAGAGAAAATAAGGAATTTATATAGATGATGTACTATATTCCCATTTTGAAATGTATTTTCATTTGAATCTCTGTTTTACTAAGTAACCAACAATAAATGGCTGCCTTTTTTTTTGTATATGAGAGATCACTATTGGAAGAGTTCTGATAATAATTTAAAGTCTTAGAGGTGTTGTATTCCTCCACATAATTATTTACCAGGACTGGTTTGTATCACACACTCCAGTTCAACATCTTATGTTACTAGGCTGCCTCGCACTGGATAAAGGCACCACAGGAGTCTGATTAGAAATCGCCCCATGAGTTATTAGAGCAAACCAAATCCATCACTCTCCCAATGAACTTGTAAAAACAAATGCAGTGCTGTCTCCTTAGTCAATCAGGATTTCAAAACAACATTACTTAGATCACTCCTAGGGGCTTAGCTCCTTGACTTATTACTTCACTTTTCAAGTACACAGGTACTTAATTTTACATGCATACCAAAAATTAAATAACTTGAACTATCGTCTTGATAACAGCAATAGCTCTTAAGAACTAACAGCTGACGTGTACTGAAAAGCAAAAACAAAAAACCCTTTTGAGTTCTTTTCATCAAGAAATAATTAATAGTGCAGCTGTTTAAAAAATGTTCTCTTCTCATTGTATGCTGAAAATTGAAATTTACTAGTGAGTGCAACAAAATACAGCCTGGCACAAAGGAGTTCAAGGTAGTTTTTTAGCTGTCCATTGGCCAGTGTTGCTAGACACCCTTAAAGCCTCCTTCAACTTATTTTTAATAATATGAAATACATTGTGGTAACTACTAGCTCCCGTCTTAAAGAGAAATTTTTGAAGCTTTAGCAGAGAGCTAAAGTCCTCAGAGGTAAAAGAAATAAATAAAACAAAAGGAGCAGACTTACAATCCTATATCAGGTCACCTTTCTTTCAAGACATAAATTCAGTGTGAAACATTAAAATAATGGAACTCTATTAATCCTACAGGAAAGTTTCAAAATGCTAATGAGGAATATTCTCCCAGTAGACTTAGATTCTTCAAACACAGCAATCAAATTATGAAGTAGGGAAGTGAGGAAAAAAAAATAAGTTAAGGAGAAAAAAAAATAGAATTTTTTTTTTTTACAATGAATCAGAGTATTTGACAAAAAAAAAAAAACAATAGTCATCCCTTGATATACCATAGCACCGATTACTTTATGAACAAGTTTCTTGCAGTAAAAGATTTGATTTTTCAACCTGTATAGCTTTGTTTCCCTTGTAGTTATGAAATAATAAACTTCATGAGACTAAACCCAGTTAATATATAAATGAAAAAAAACCAAACCAATCAAAATCAGGTCGCAGGAAAGTACTTTGTCGTAGTTCAGCCCCGATCGGGACCAGACTACGCAGTCTCTCTCTCACTCCCACCACCCTCCAAGGGAATAGGGAGAGATAATATAAGGAAAAATGGCTCGAAGTTTGAGACAAGGACAGGGAGAAATCCTTAAAGTTACCGTTACAGGCAAAACAGACTTGACTTGGGGAAAACTATTCATTTATTACTACAAACAGCAGGATAATGAGACAGAGAACAAGATAACTTCCCCCCACCCCTCCCTCTTCCCGAGCTTAACATTATCTCTACCACCTTCCCCTCCTGAGCGGCACAGGGGGGAAGAGGGAATGGGGGTTGCAGTCAGTTCATCATACGTTGTTTTACTCTGCTGCTTCATGGTTGGGGGAAGAACTCCTCACATTCCTCCCCTTCTCCGTTGTGGGGTCCCACCCCTACGCCACAGTCCTTCGTGAAACTGCTCCAGCGTGGTCATCTCTTCCACGGGTGCAGTCTCTCCAGAACGGCTGTCACAGCAGGCCCTCCACGGGCCACAGCCTCCTTCAGGCATCCACCTCCCCCGGTACGGGGTCCTTCACGGGCTCCAAGTGGATCTCTGCTCCTCCATGGACCTCCATAGGCTGCAGGTGGACAACTTGCTCGACCATGGTCGTCACCACAGGCTGCAGGGGAATCTTGGCCAGGAGCCGCATTACTGTTCCCCCTCCTTCTGAACTGACCTTGGTGTCTGCAGCTGTTCCTCACAACAGGCTGGCAGATGTCTCTCAGGATCCTTTTTACATCTTATTCACTTCTCATCTCCTCTCCACTTCTTGCAGCCAGGCCGGACCGAGTCGGGCCCAGTCGGCTGCCTGGCAAGAGGCCAGAGGGTGAGGCCTGCAAGGCCCATGAGGCCTGCGCTTCCCCCTCTCCACCTCTGCCCCCGCTCAGCTTCTTCACATCTTCTCTTCTCTCTATTTTTTTTCTGTTTTTCCCTTTTTAAATGCGTTATCACAGAGGCGTTATCACGGAACATTCTGCTACCAATTGGTTCGGCCTTGGCCAGCAGTGGGTCCGCCCTAGGCCTGGCCGAGTCCACTGAACAAAGGGGAGCAACTTCTAGCAGTTTCCTACAGAAGCTGCCACCTTAGGCCCCCCCTCACTAAACAAAACCACGACATACGTCTATCAAAAAAAAGCAAAATTAAGGTAACATTTTCCTTCTTAACGTTATATTTTTACTTTTGAACTGTAATTAACAAGGATTGGTACTTGCTTAAACCCTGGTCCTGCTCTCACTGAAGTAAATGGTGAGTCTCTTCCTGGCTTCAGGATGTAAAGCAAGGTGATAAGCACCCAAGGACTCTCTCACTAAAGGAATAGGATACTCTGGCATATCATTCTGAATAATGATGTTGGGGTTTTTTTTTGGTACTGCAATTACATCAGATAACCCACTTGCGATCAGTACCTTTACATCACAGACTGTAAGAGAAAAATAACTTTTCCAGAGCAAATATAGATGAGAAATCAGAGCAAAGTGGGACTGGGAAACAGAGGTAAAGTGACTTGCTCAAGGCCTTGGAGCAAGGCAGTGGCAGAGCTAAGAAAGATCCTCCTGAGCAAGAATGCCTGCTGGACAGCAGAGCCAGTCACAGAGACTACACTTGCCCATGTGTTGGAGAATGGTGGTACCAAAAACTCAGAGTGAGATAAGTAGTGATCCTGAAAAAGGAAGTTGGTATGACAAAACATCAGTGATCAAAGAAACAGTGCTTAAACTACATAGATAATTTTTTTGTAGCAGTAATGTTAGACAAGCTCACAAAAGAGAAGCAATGAAAAGTTTATTGTGCCTAAATTATTTAATTTTAAGCAAAGTATTCAGAAATCTTTTTGAGTAAAACTATCCTGAATTTATTGAGTATGAACAAGATCACTTTACAGAATTTATGTATTTTTAAACTATTATTATTTTTAAGGTTACAAAAGATATATATACTTCTTGACAGAGTTCTTCTAGAAAACTATGAGTGTAGGAAAAAAGCGGTATACAATACATTAAGAACTGCAATATCTTTTAAAGGTATTCTCCTGTTACAATTTGAATTCAGAGAAGAAATTTATTAAATGGATTGTATTATATAACAGGAAAGGTAGATACAGAATAAAAGTTGTATAATACTTCAAAATAAATAGAGCAATTACTATCTTAAAAGCAGTCATTTTGTCACAATAATAATAAATATCTTTAAAAACTAATACTAAAGGGAAAAGAGTGGGCATATTGATCAAGAGGAAGGAGTACATTATTGGAATAGTAGAAAAGGGGAAAAGCATCTAATTGTTTTATGGGTGAGAACAAATGGAAAATTAAAAACTTAAAAGACAATGTAGTGAATTAAAAAACCACTTAAAAATCCCCTGAATCTTTTCTCCAAAATGACTTCCTTCCTTTGAGACTATTTGCATCAGAAAGGAGGTATGACTTTGTGTTTTGAAAATGTGAATGAATTATCAATAATAAATATTGACTTTGCCAAAGATCTTCTTTGCCATCTTACCAAAGTTATTTAGCTTCTTTTTTGTTTAGCTGCCTGGACTATGAAATAAGGATGCTAGACATGTGAGACATAATATAACATAAAGTTGTGGAAGATGCTCTCAGAAAAAAAGTGGAGTCAATATATATTCAACAATAATATCATATAATAGATTGCTGCTAAAGAGCTAAAATGCAGCCAGCCAGAATAAGACAGAATTAAAGATCTTAAGCCATTTTTATACTCTGTTTAGCAGAAATAGTTTTGATGTGGTTATAACAGGTTAAAGGATACAAACAAAACAAGGTCTGTAGTTGAAAGTAATATATATTCTATGACAAATTGATCTTTCTGGAGAGATAAACAACAAGTGATCTTGTGGAAGAGAATTTGTGTGACTTTTTTTCTCCAATCACTTCAGATGGTCTCAGAAAAATGATTATTTCTTCCTAAAAAATGTTTTCTTGCTTATAAACCATGGTCAAATGTAATTCCTGAAAAGCTGTTTTCAGGAACAATTTGTCTGTGTAACCTAGAAACTCATAAACAGTTAAGCTTGTGGATTAACTTATTCAGAAACAAGCAGAAAATAGCAATGAACTCACAAGGCTGTTATTCAGGAACTTGCATTACTGAGGGCTGATATAAATCAAACATCACAAAAGGAGCCGCAGAAACTTCAGTTCTGTGTTTATTTATGTTATTTTGATTCTACTGAATAGCCTCTAAGCCCTCTGAGTGTTTGATTAGACCTAATGTCCCTTCACTTGTACAAAATCTGAGGAAGTAAGTCTTCCCTAGTTGCAAATCTGATTGCTACAATGTCTGGTTTTAAAATTAGTATTCTTGATTTTTTTATAAAAGCTTTCCTGCATGTATATTTTTTGAAAATTCAGGTAAAAGACTACAAGATTTTGCAGAACAAATAAAGGAAGAGAATAATCTTCAGTCTAAAAGAAGTTAGAAGGACAGTGTCCTTTTTCTCTGCTACTGAGGACACCCTGCTTCCAATGCTCCTGCCTGTGTCCACTCAATATGTGGAGAACACTCCTTAAGAAAAGCGTAACTTGTTGAACTTGCATATTTTATGATGTTCCTCTTGAAAAAGAAAAAAAAAACAAACCAAACAACCAAACTAACAATTTGTAGTTCCTGGTTTCGCTTTGAAAAAGGCCCAAGGTTTACCTGACTCTGCAGTCCCATAATGTATCTATGATTAATTCTGTCAGTTTCTTTGTCCAAGACAACTTTCTGTTGGACACTTTTTATTATCCAATCTGCCTGGCAAAGTACTCGTTTACCATCTTGTTCTCTGGTGTGAGAAAAAGAGGAGGGGAAGGAAGATGAGGAGTGTGCTGTAATGGGTTTAGGAAGCTATGTTAAGTGTTTCGCCTAGTAGCTCATTCTTCCTTAACATCTAATGCATGTATCAACCAACAAACTATTACTTCATACTTTGAAGCTGTGTGTTTCCTGCTTGCAAAATATCAGTAAAAGCTGCCTGAATGAACTGCCCCAAACAGAAAGGTTTATGCCTTCTTCTCATCTCTTCTACAGACCCGGGAGGAGACCTTACTGCTATTGCTATCATTTATTGTCCCTTGCTGCTTCCCTGGTAACAAATTGTTCCTATGGCAGAGAAGCTGTAGTGCTGCACTGAGAATGGAAATCATATCCACACTTGAGCAAGAGGCCAACAGGAACGGTTAAATTTCCCTTTCTCCCTCACACTCCTCCCTGTGGATCCATGCATAAGGTGGCTTTCAGCACAAAACTGGAAAGAGATTTTATATCATAGAATCATAGAATGCTTTGTGTTGGAAAAGACCTTAAAGATCATCTTGTTCCAACTTCTCCTGCCCTGGCCAGGGACACCTTCCACTAAAGCAGGTTGCTCAAAGCCCCATCCAACCTGGCCTTGAATTTTGAATTTTTGTTTGCATTCAAGCTTCTGGTTATACAGCCCAATGCCTTAATTACTCTGCCTCCAAGATCCGTGTGTCCCAAATACATTGGTGTAAATCCAGAAGAATACCATTAATTGTCATAATGTAGTTACACCAAAATAAATGTAGCAAGGAAACATTCAGCCTGTTTTATTTAATTATAGGAATAAGAAGTTTCTTCTCATTTCAGTCCAGGCATGGGTTTTTTTTTTTGCACCAGGAGGTGCTGAACTGTGATGATCTCAGTAAGAAATGCACTCAGACTTGGTAATATATCATTTAGAGTGCTCTTTATTAGAGCTAACAGTATAAATAATAAAATAGTATAGATAATCTCCCATCCCAGAGTGGGAACCCTGAATGGTGCTGCATTGAATATCCCTACAATCCATGCACAGCACACCTTGCAGACTACATCCATAGAAGAGATGATTAACCCATTTGGGTCATATTACAGGGTTTTCTCACAAGGAAACAACTCTATTAATCATTTATACTCTCAAACAGAAAGGATATTCACATGAGAACTTTTTCTTACACTTTCAGACTCAGGCAAGGCCATGCAGAATGTGTAATCACAGGCATCAAGTGGGAGCTGCGTGCAGGCTACTCCGTTACAATGAGTTGACTGAGTTTGTCTCTCAGTCATGGAATCTGTGCAGCACAGCAGAGCCTGAGAACCAAGCTGTACACTCAGTGCAGCACAGTATAGGTGGGGGCATACTCTGGTTCACTGTCAGGTGGAGCACTGACTCAGTGCCCAAGGCTCTTCTGGTCAGGATCACTACAGAGTGCAACACCTGTGGAGTCCTATTGATGAAATGGCACGGATGATCAGTGAAACATCTGGTTGTTTGTTAGAAAAACATCAGGAAATCATTTGTCCTATGCACAGGGATGTTTAATGTTCTCTTAGACGAGGACTGCCATTTATTGTGAGTTTAGTCAGTAACCAGACACAAGGCCAACGACATGGCTGAGGTTTCTATGTTCCAGTACTGCCCAAATGATAGACTTGTCATTTGATGTTTGTCTCTCCCTGGTAAGATTTTTTGTGAACACAGTGGATACAGACCTTAGTTAGGTCACCAGGACTCACTAAATTATTTGACACTGGGACTCCACTGATTTATATAAGTACTGCAAAAATGATTCAGTGGCAGAGTGTATCCTAATATATTGAAACTAACAGATTTAAATAGGTTTTTGCTTTGAAGGCAAAGAAGTTGAGGTAGGCTGATCTCAGAGGCAACTATACACCCCTTAATATGGCTTGAGAATTAAGAAGTAAAAAAATATTAATCCATAGATTAAATTAGTATACTTTGACAGTTTCTTTTAAATGTTTTAGGTACATGTTTTTGAGGTTCTGCTAAAGCTTGATGGCTAGAAATGTTGTCTGAGATGTATAACTGTAATTACTCTTACTTATTTAAAAAAAAAATATTGTCTTCTCAGAAGTCTTGGCCAATACCAATGAGATAATTTTCATGGCACTCATGCTAGTATTGTGAACCTACATAGAAAGTAAAGACTTTTGTTGCACTTCTGTGAAAAAAATTGCATTTACTTATTTTATTTAAGGACACCATGTAGAGAACAAGCTTCTCTGATTTCGTCTCTACTATCACCCAAATCCAACTAACAAAAGAACTTTTATGGTCTCTATGAATTGTATTATTATTATAAAATAAAATAAGAAATCACCAATGTTTTCAGAGGAAAAAAAAGAAGTCTATGTAGTCGTATGAGAGTAAAGTCAATACCAGGGTGTCGTGGTTTTGTTAGTGAGGGGGGCCTAAGGTGGTAGCTTCTGTAGGAAACTGCTAGAAGTCGTTCCCCTTTGTTCAGGGGACTTGGCCAGGCCTAGGGCGGACCCACTGCTGGCCAAGGCCAAGCCGATTGGTAGCAGAATGTCTCGTGATAACGCCTCTGCGATAACGTATTTAAGAATGGGAAAACAGAAAAAAAAAAGAGAGAAGAGAAGATGTGAAGCAGCTGAGCGGGGGCAGAGGTGGAGAGGGGGAGGTGCAGGCCTCATGGGCCTGCAGGCCTCACCCTCTGGCCTCTTGCCAGGCAGTCGACTGGGCCCAACTCGGTCCAGCCCGGCTGCAAGAAGTGGAAAGGAGATGAGAAGTGAATAAAATGTAAAAAAAAGATCCTGAGAGACATCTACTAGCCTGTTGTGAGGAACGGCTGCAGACACCAAGGTCAGTTCAGAAGGAGGGGGAGGAGTAATGCGGCTCCTGGCCAAGATTCCCCTGAAGCCTGTGGTGATGACCATGGTGGAGCAGGTTGTCCCCCTGCAGCCCACGGAGGTCCACGGAGGAGCAGAGATCCACTTGGAGCCCGTGAAGGACCCCGTACTGGGGGAGGTGGGTGCCTGAAGGCAGCTGTGGCCCGTGGAGGGCCCGCTGGGACAGCTGTTCTGGAAGGACTGCACCCGCGGAAGAGATGACCCACGCCGGAGCAGTTCCACGAAGGACTGTGGCCCGTGGGAGGGACCCCACAACGGAGCAGGGGAGGAATGCGAGGAGTTCTTCCCCCAACCATGAAGCAGCGGCGTAAAACAACGTATGATGAACTGACTGCAACCCCCATTCCCTCTTCCCCCCTATGCCGCTCGGGAGGGGAAGGTAGTAGAGATAATGTTAAGCTCGTGAAGAGGGAGGGGTGGGGGGAGGTTATCTTGTTCTCTGTCTCATTATCCTGCTGTTTGTAGTAATAAATGAATAGTTTTCCCCAAGTCAAGTCTGTTTTGCCCGTGACGGTAACTTTAAGGATTTCTCCCTGTCCTTATCTCAAACCTTGAGTTGTTTTTCCTTATATTTTCTCTCCCTATTCTCTCGGAGTGTGGGGGGAGTGAGAGAGAGACTGCGTAGTCTGGTCCGATCAGGGCTGAACTACGACACAGGGTTAAACAAACATAGTAATATCAACAATATATAAGCGTATCATAATGTGAAATAAAAAATTACTTCCCACACATCTCTTTCTATCTATATGCTTTCCTTCTGTAACATAAACACATAATTTCTGTAGTACATTACACAGAATGTGCATAGCTAGATATCAGAATGAATATCTATTAATGATAGGAAAGTGAAAATTGATTTGAAAATAAAATTAAAAGCTATTTAAAATATTTACCACTTCATCATCCCACTTATAATGTGACTGAGATGTTAGGATTTTTCAGCATATATTAAACAGCAATTTCAGACAAAATAATACCTAGCATTTAAGCAATTTCTTAACAAATCTTTTCAGAACAATGCTTTTCCATAAGTATTAATGGCTGTTTCAAAAACATTTGGTGAATGTGTATGTAAAGTAAAAATTTTAAATGTTTTGAAATTAATACTACATTGATATCTCCAAAGAAATTAGCTTACTTCGATCATGCAATTGATTTGTGTCCAAAGTGATGAAATTACTAATTATTTCACATTAATTTCAGTAAATTTCTTAGTCATTATAAAATACGACTGACAGTTTGACACAGAATTTTAATGATCTTTACTTTTTAGTCAAATGTTCTGAGCCACTGCTAGAAAAAAAAAAACATACTGGAATAATACTATTGTTTTTAATATCATAACAAAAAAAAAATCCCAGGTACAATATCCAGCAGAAGTTTTTGCATGTGTAAGACAAAAGTTGAGACTCTGGACGTAACGTGAGACATAGAAACGTGAAACAAAAGAGCACTGAGGACTGTACAACATTCTGTGTGAAATTCTGATCCCAATGAAGTCTAGCAGTATAACAGTGTATGAAAGCAAGAGCGCACAGAATTGTGTTTTTTCCTCCTTGATGTGTAATACAAGAGGCAAGTGCTTGTTTTTTTTTTCTTTTTGTAGTAGATAGCGCACTATAACTTTATGGGAAGAGAAAGGATTTATCACAAAAGATTAGACTTTTCTTATAATTTAGAAGTTATTTATTTTAAAATGCATTCTTTACAGATTAGCACCTCTGAATACAATTTTTTTTTGCTTTGATTGATTTCATAGGCTAAATACTTTACGAAACAGATTTTTTTTTCCTGGTTTTCTATTAATACTTCTGTATTAACCTAATGCCAGTACTATGGCTTCTAAATTGGGTGGAAACACAGATTATCCTTATATCTAGTGATGCACCTCTATAGCAGAGTAAATTCCAGCATTAGTGAAGTAGTGATAAACTGTTGATACACAAACATGTGAGGGTAACACTGGGAGGGAAAAATAAATTAAAAAAAAAGGTAAGATTATAGCTTCATAAATAATCCCAGAGTCCTAAGACTACCTGTCTCTTTCTCGCCTTGCTGTGAAAACATAATTCAAATCCTTGTGAGCCTGGAATAATATATAGTTTTCTTTAACTGAAAAATTTCTAGAAAAAAATACAGTTGTTTATGGAGAATAGCCATTTTTATTAAAGTAGTCCAACCTAGTAAAGACAGAAGCCGATCAATCTATATTTGCAAATTGTTTACGTCTAATAATACTACCTAATATGACATCACAATTTAAACTATGTGATATTTCATAATTAAGTGCTTTTCTAAATTTGCAAATTATGTGAAGGCTAAACTAAAACTTGTTTGCCAACAGGGAGTTGTACATGTTCATGGAGAAGAAAACTAAATTCATATTTATTTTAGTTAAGCTACAGCCTGAAAAAAAAAGAACCACAGTAAATTAACCTTAACATTGTCAGCTACTTCCTTTTCATTATTGTTTGTGTTTTCAGTGGTTCACATCTTCAGTTTTCACCCACAAGGAACAATGGAGACCATGGAGCAAACTAATTCCTGAAGTGTATTGTACTTATGTATATGTTTTTCATTTTAAAAAAACACAGTTTGGATGGTCTTGGTTAACAAAATTCTGTGAGGAGAGCAGTAGGAGCTGGACGCTGAGGACAAGGCTCGGAATGGTGATGACTTTGTTAGTGGGTGAGAGAGAAAAGAGAGCAAGCTAATAATGTGAAGTAGTAAAAGTTGATATAAGTGGGATAGGACAAGTTGGACTAGGACAATTAGGGTAGGACAACCTGGCAAAGACAACTAAGCAATGAAGCTACCTGAGCCTTCTCAATTTTCTGTCCTCTTCAACATTTACTTCTCTCCCTTCCAGCACCAACTCAGTGGCCAATATGGTTCTTACAGTTTCATCACCAGTTTGGCACAGTGAGATAAATATACCAGATTCAATAAAGCCCTCAGGCTTTACAGATGCTTGACTTCTCCACAGAACCCCCAGATGCACCTCTTCTCCTCAAGAAGATAAATCCAAAAGCTGACATATTGAGTGAAGAGTTACAATCACCTACCTTAATGAAAAGTAGCTGTTTCTGAGCTTCTCTCTCTACACACCTGGTAGATGCTCAGATGGCACTTTCCATCCTTTGCTCCAGACCTGGAGTCCAGCAGTCATCTTAAGAAGATTAGTCAAGAGTGAGAATGAACCCTACCATATAGGAGAGTTTTTTTGTCAGTAAGAGGACGATTAGGGATATTCACCTTTATGACTTGTCAGAGCACCTACTTGCTGAATCAAAATGTAGTCTAGGCAGGAGTTAGCTCAGACAATAATGAGCAGAGAGTTAGATGTCTAGGAAACCTTCAGGTAACAAAAGATGATACCTTGTTTTGTTTCCAATATAAGGAATTAGTAAGCATGAAAGTTTTGGACTTTGTTACTGAAGCTCCCTGAAATGCTGTTCAATAAGATTTCTCTTTATTATTTTAATCTTCTTTGAGAGCTTTTTACACCCTTTTATGAAGTTATTCCTGCTTTGAAATAATTTTAAAGGCTTGTAATTCAACAGTTGACTTTTGCACACAAACATTTGTTAAGTTTGGTCTGGGAAAAGAATAAGGAACAGAAGTATCAGCCCCAAGGATAATCTGCTGCAATAGTTCCAACGTTACAGAAAAGTGAAAGCAGGGCACTGCCTTTCAGATGACTACTGCTGACCCATGACAGTGAACACTTGATTATAACCTTACACAAAAAGGAGTTGTTCTAATTGGGAACACCAAATTAATAGATACTCATCTACAGCAATGGGAGTTTTGCTGATGCTTTCTCAATCTGTATTTCTGTGTTGAATAGTCTAACTCTACTAAATTGCCTCCTAATAAAGCTCGTAGGTTAGCAAATGAACTCAAGGGATCACTATGCCTTAATTACGCCATAACCCTAACAGATTCCTTCCCCTTCATAGTTCAGTAACACTTTGACAAGCTCTTCAAACCAACAATGTTTAATAAAATTGAATTTCAATAAAATATTTTGAAACGATTGAGTAGAACTTTACATTTTGGTATTTTTTTTTTATAATAAGGCAAACAGTACAGAAGTTGTGCTTTACAATTTTAAAATATTTATTGTGTATACTAGAACATGCGTTTGTTTAGATAATCTATAACTCCACAGGTTCATCTGTTAACTGAAAATTAACCTCATGGTTAATTTGTATTGTTTTGATCTGATGTCCTGTGGAGAATAGTTGCAGATTTTTTCATCTACAATATTCAGAAATGAAATGTTAAAGACTTTATTTTGTCTTTGATGAAAAAAGCACTGCAATTTGGAAGCAAATATTCTCATTAAGTCCAATATTAATTTATGCTTTATTATATAACCCATTTCTTTAAATCAGCTTGCTTATTTAATCCATCTGTTCTCTCTTTCTCAGGAACTATGTTAGTTGAATAATTATAGAGAAAAGCAGATCAGAAAAAGAATCTTGGAGAAAATCTTACATTTATAAGCGATGAACATAGTGCTCTGTCATCAGAATGTATATCAGGTTTCTAAAGGGGAATGAAAATACCCTTATAAGGAAAAAAAAAAGAAAAAGACATATTTTTTTTTTAGTCTGTTCTTACCATTACTCTGTTTTGTGCTTTTAGATTGTGAAAGGCAAGACTATTTCTTCAGAAGTGTCTTGAACGATTTTGAGATACTTTGCAGAACACATAAATGAATGACTTTTTGCTTTTTTAAAAAAAAAAAATATAAAACACTGCAAACCTTATTCTTTACAGAATAATAAGCCTTCACCCACATGCAGTGCCTGAGGTGTGCAGGACCTATATCTTTAGAAAGAGGAACAGCTCTAGATCATGTTGTTCTTGAATCTTTAAAGACTCTGTCCAGGTAAGTGTGTTGGCTAAGAGGGAGCTGGAATTTTCCAGAATAGGAACAAGCAGAGTAAGTTTATATTTTTCAAAAAAGACAGGACTTCAAGACTTTGAGGGGAAAGAAAATTTAGGGATATCTGAGCAGGGAAGAAAAATAGTGCTTCAGACTTTCACTGTTATATTAGGAGTCTGGTGAACCACAGAAAACGATAACTATTTAGAAAGAGGAGAGAACCCTTTTGATATGGCAGGAGTATCTTGAGTCAAATACCACTCAAAAGAGGGAGATAAATCGGGACATTGAAACAAATGGAAATACTTATTTTATTCTGTTCTATTTCTTTTGTCATCTTCAAAAACACTCAAGTTAGCATCTTTGTGAAGTAAATGTATCCATTTATTTCAACTGCCATATATCCTGAAAATACAAAGTCTAAATTTAGATTTGTCAGTAGGAAGGTGCTATAAAAAATTTCACTGGTGTTCACTGTGTGTGTATGTCTGTGTGTCTGCCTGTGTGTGTGATCTGTGCCAGTTATGAAGATTTAAGATGGGGTAATAAAGCCCATTTCCATGATGAGATTACAAGTCCTGATTATATGCTCAGGAAAAAAAAAAAAGACAGATCAAAAATGAGAAAGTACTATAACTTTATTCAGTCCTAGAAGAACTTTCAGAGACATGGATATGGGGACAGCTAGTACAGCAGTGTACTGAGGTCATATTAAGGAGCTCTATCCAGACTGTGACCCAGGACTCTCCAACTGTGTCTACAAATAATGCCGACGAAATAACACTTGCAACCACGTTATGTTGTACAAGCATTATCAAGAAAATAAGTGCTGTTTCAAATACAGGAAGAATTCTCCAACACAACTGTTTCCAGTTGCAGATACTTAAAAAATGAAATTTGCAATATCAAAAAATGAAGATGTTTCAAATAAAGAAAACCAGAATTAGAATGGAATTGAGTTGCAGTTGCAAGCAACTGTCTCTAAGAAGAAAATTTTACTCTAATATTAAGATTTGCCGTAATATTATTGTTTACAATGAGGGTGGTGGAACACTGGAACAGGCTGCCCAGAGAGGTGGTGGATGCCCCATCCCTGGAAACATTCAAGGCCAGGTTGGATGGGGCTCTGAGCAACCTGACCTAGTTGGAGATGTCCTTGCTTCTTGCAGGGGAGTTGGACTAGATGACTTTTAAAGGTTCCTTCCAGCCCAAACTATTCTATGATTCTATGATAAAAAAAAAAAAAAAAAAAAATTAAACATTTGAAGATATTTTCACAGAAAGCACTAGGGAAGTGAAAATATAACTATTTATTACATAGATAGTAAAAATAGTTCTCTCCTCACATCATTGCTGCATTCAGACATTCCATTCCATTCCATTCTATTCCATTCCATTCCATTCCATTCCATTCTTTCTTATTCCTGAAGACAAATAATGGTGCAGTAAAATATGAAATTCCAGTTTGGATCTACGGCACAAATCACTCTGTGCTCTCTGGGAATCCTTATTCAAGCTGTATAACATTACTCTGTTTGCAGGCAACAATTAGTAAGAAGATTAAAACCTTGACTTGAAGAGCACTGAAAACTACAAGTGAGGCAATTAGTAAAATGATAGTGAATTACAATCTTTTTCTAATTAAGACATCTTTTCATGATAAAGATCCACATATCACTCACCTAACTGTAAACTGAGGAAACCAGAGCAATCAGCATGAAGTTTCAGCTCTAAACTATGTCTTTGATAAATGGCAGCTCTGATAATCACCTATGGTTTCTCTTCTGCCTGCAACTACTGGATATTTTTCCCTCTTTTTTTTTCTTGGTTTAAAGCATTGCTGTAGCATAGCATGCAGCATTTTGGCAATCCCAGGCACAAATACAGGCTGGGCGGGGAATGGATTGAGAGCAAAATTATGTTTAACGAATGTGACAGCAGTACATTCCCCTCACATTTGTGGATTGTAAGTATTTTTTTTGTACAACTGTTCTTAATATACCTCATGAGCCTCGTGGGAAGCAATGTAAGACTAGCTGCTGTTACCATCATTGCAATTATTAAGAGTTTAATTTGCATGGGTTTTTTTTTTTAAAAAAAAAAAAAAAAAAACAACAACCAAACTAACAAACCTACAATGGAAAATAAAACTGTGTGCACAAAACAAAGTTGGAAATAGTTTAAATTAAGAATGTGTCGTGGTTTTGTTTAGCGAGGGGGGGCCTAAGGTGGTAGCTTCTGTAGGAAACTACTAGAAGTCGCTCCCTTCTGTTCAGTGGACTCAGCCGAGCCTAGGGCGGACCCGCTGCTGGCCAAGGCTGAGCCAATTGGTAGCAGAATGTCCCGTGATAACGCCTCTGCGATAACGTATTTAAGAAGGGGAAAACAGAAAAAAAAGAGGAAGAAGATGTGAAGGAGCTGAGGTGGGGGCAGAGAGGGGGAGGTGAGAGCCTTGTGGGCCTTGCAGACCTCACCCTCTGGCCTCCCGCCGGGCAGCCGACTGGGCCTGACTCGGCCCAGCCCAGATGCAAGAAGTGGAGAGGAGATGAGATGTGAATGAGATGTAGAAAGGATCCTGAGAGGCATCTGCCAGCCTGTTGTGAGGAACGGCTGAAGACACGAAGGTCAGTGAAGAAGGAGGGGGAGGAGTAACATGGATCCTGGCCAATATTCCCCTGCAGCCCGTGGTGACGACCGTGGTGGAGCAGGTTGTCCGCCTGCAGCCCATGGAGGTCCACGGAGGCACAGAGATCCACCTGCAGCCTGTGGAGGACCCCACTTTGGAGCAGGTGGAGGCCTGAAGGCAGCTGTGGCCTGTGGAGGGCCCACTGGGGCAGCTGTTCTGGAGGGACTGCACCCCATGGAAGAGATGACCCATGCCGGAGCAGTTTCACAAAGGACTGTGGCCCGTGGGAGGTACCCCTCAAAGGGGCAGGAGAGGAATGTGAGGAGTTCTTCCCCAGACAATGAAGTAGTGGCATGAAACAACGTGTGATGAACTGACCGTGACCCCCATTCCCTCTTCCCCCCTGTGCCGCTTGGGGTGGGGGGAAGGTAGTAGAGGTAATGTTAAGCCTGGGAAGAGGGAAGGGTGGCGGGAAGTTACCTTGTTTTGTGTCTCATTCTCCTGCTAGTTTTAGAAATAAATGAATAGTTTTTTCCCAAATGAAGTCTGTTTTGCCCATGATGGTATCTTTAAGGATTTCTCCCTATCCTTATCTCAAACCTTGAGCCGTTTTTCCTCATATCATCTCCCCCTATTCTCTCGGAGGGTGAGGGGAGGGAGAGAGACACTGCGTAGTCTGGTCCCGATTGGGGCTGAACTACAACAGAATGTTTCTGATGTTTCATAAGCTGAAGTATGCTGTGTATCTTGAGGTGGTAAAAATATATATATGCAGCCTAATTGCTGCACAATGTATGAAAACTATTTCTGCCACAATTCATCCTAACAAAATCACAGGAATTCAGTTTAATGTATTTGTTGTTCTACTCTGCGTATCTGTTTTAGAAACGTAACTGAGCTGAAATGCAGGAAGAGGAGAAGACAAAGCTTTTTACATCTAGGACTCTGGACCAAGGGAGATTTCACTTCCTGTGAACAGCAAGGTATACCCTGGGTTTGCACAATCACACTCCTGTCCTAAAATAATCTCCAAAGGGCAGTGAGTTATCTACTCCTTTTCCATACTGTTTCTCCCTTTCCCCTCCTCTCCTTCTTATGCATGCTCTTGAAAGTTTCACGTAAGTAGGGTAGCATGAGATTTTTACATTATAATGATGGCCAGAAATCTCTTACGAGATGAATCCCTTAGCAGAAAATCCAATTAATTCACAGGAGACTTGACCCATCTGACATCAGCAATTCTTTTTGATTTGTGAGCAGATTGGAGGACAAAAATAAATGCCAGAAACAGGTTAGTTTCTTCTTTTTTCTTTCTTCTTAGAACCACTTTCTGAGAATTTTTATGTCAACAGAAGAAAAAAAAATCCTATTTCAAACTAAATTTAAAATATCTATTATCGATGCTATTCTAGACTAACTTACTTTTTCAGCGCATAATGCATAATATTTCAGTGATTAAAAGGAATAATGAGCAATAACAAAGAACTGAAAATCATATCTTTAGCTGAAAAGGTCTTTACTGAAATTATTATCTGAAAGTATAAATTATCATATTTGTTAAAAGATTTGCTGATTCACAATGGCTAAGGGAACAACATTGTTGAAATACTGCATATTACAATTTCAGTTCTGTCAAGGTAAAGGAAAAGCTTATGATTTGGTTTGGCTTAGATCATGGGTGTTTTAAAAAGACTAGCTTATTTTTCAGTGGTGTCCATCTGTAAAAGAGGGATAAATCCTTAGTTTGATAGGCTATTTAGGTTCAATGAAGGTCATAAAGGAAAGCTGAGAAACCATGGGAGAAATTTACCTCATGTTTAACAGGCGGTCAGGTAACAGTGAACTTTGTCTAAATGCAGTATTGTTGTACTCAGTGCACAGGGACTAGTACACCGACCAGTGTAACGTGTAGTACTGGCTTCACTTGTAAATGCCAAATCATAATCTGATAAAGGAAATGTATCCCACATAAGGACCTGTGCAAAATGAACAGATGCCAATGGTAAAAGTTTAATAGGACTTTCAAATTACCTGGCATTTGTACAAAGGGCCAGGAGGAGTTAAGAAAAATTCTGTTGTTAAATATTGTTTAATGAATGATTCAACATATTGTTAGATCAAAACCAACACATGCAAATAAAAATACTCCCCTATTCAAAAACAAATCTAGTAAGAGTAGGTCTGTGAAAAGCATAAGAATGTGAAGCCCTATTGGAAAAGTATTACCTCCTAGGCAACAGAGTCCAGAAAGTTTAAGATTTATTAAAAGTACTACTCCCTTCAAAACTCATTTGGAAAGCCAATCTCCAAAGAGTATTTTGTGGGAGGGATGAGGAAGCAACAGATACGTGTCGAAAATTGTTTATTTAAAGTCTTGGATGGTGTGCCATTCCCAAGAAAATGGATTTCAGTTGACCACACTAGACCACACTATGTGATTGTCGCTGTCTCTGGATCCTTTGCTGCACAGCTCCAGGTAAAACACAATGACAAACCTGAAAAGTCATCGGAAGAGCCGTGTTATATATCTGTTCTCAGGGGTACTTGAATTCTTTACTAGACCAACACATGGAATGTTTTATTCTTTTTAAAGATTTTATTCTTTTTAAAGATTTTCCTCTTCTCATTTTTTATGTTTACCTAATAATGAGTCCAATATGAATTGCATTTATAACTTGTAGTATAAAATGGTATCAATGTACTTTGATAACTCATTTCTGTGTATCTTAGTATGTAATTACATACATTATCAAAGCATTTATCAAAAAAGGATCCCCACTCCGCTCTACACCCCTGGATTTTGCATCTGTGTGCTATTTATAGATTTTTCCTTACTCTTTGACCCTACTTCTCCACTCAAATTACTTATGTTGGCAATTATTTGCATCTAAATATTTACTTCCGTTATGACAATGGCAGAGTAAAATATCTGTAATACCTCTTTTTTTCTTTATTGTCTATTTGTTAACAGTGTGATTATTGTTATTGAAAAAATGTAATTATGGAAAAATGGCATAATAAAAAGGAGGACTGAAGAAGTGTTAAGTTTTTTAAAGTCATTTTTCAGTACATCAGATTTTCTGAAATAGTGATTTATTGCTAATACATTAAAGACAAAATAAATTACTTCTAATTCAAGTCCTTTGTGCTCTCACAGTATGAAATATGCTATCACAGATTAGTTTTTCTTGCTTTCTTTTTGTTCTTCTTTTCCTGTTTGAGGACAATGCATGTGGATTTACCTTGTGAAAGAGAAAGAACAACCAGTATCTGCGTAAAATTCAACACCAAACATAACACGCCATTACTAAGCCCTTCAAAAAATATTTCAAAATATTTGTGATCAATACAAAAAGGAGAGGCATGATTCCCACCCCCTCTCTCTGATAGCTAGACTTTTGCCTAACGCTGTGCCAAATAGACTATACTCACTCTTGTCTGATGGTGAAAGCTAACATTTTGTAAATACTTACATGTCTGACCAGCTGAGAATACCACAGATGCTAAAAGCATAGTCAGATGTATTATGCTGTCTGTACCTAATCTGGATTAAGTGTTTCTCCTTCCAGTTTTATGCCTTCCTTATGCCAGCACTAAGAAAAGCAACACAGCATTTAATGATGATAGGAAAAGGAATGAGTAAAAGCAAAAAGGAAAATAAATCATATTTTGCTAGAGGTTAATGGAGTTAAATATAATCCAGAAACATTTATATAAAACTGCACACTGTGTTACAAAAAAAAAAAAAAATCATTAAAAGTGTTTTCTTAGACTTATTTGGAATCATAACTGTAATTGTTCTCTTTAACTTAACACTAAATGGAATATGAAATTGTTCCATTTCAAATTCAACTAGTTGATGCCTAAAGCTAAAGTAGAGCTAATTTCAAGTGCTAACATTCATATATTGAAGAAAAAATAAGGGACAAAGATAATATCCAAGTTATAATCAGTCTTCTGTATATATTTCCTCTATCCTTGTACAAAACAATTTATCAGTCATAGAGGACAAAAGAAGTAAGAAAGCATGCTGTACAATTTTTATTTCTTATCAGGAATTATTCATCATTTTTGGCACTGCAGAAGTCCACAGAAAGCAATGGACCCACCTTCTTCACTCAACCAATTTATGCCACAAGAAAAATACTGAGATGCAAAAGCTTTTAAACCAAGGCTTCTGAACTCGTCTGTCCCATATAATTTCCATGAAGCAAGCATCAATAGCAGCATTTCTGACCTCCTTAATGGGATATGACTCATGCTTCATCAAGCCCCAAATTCATCCTGAGACTCCTGAAGCTACTTATTACATTTGAGATTAGTCTACCTCTGATTTCAAGTACAATGGGTGGAGAAAGATATCCTCTTCCAGCTGCAGCTGTGCTGACTGAAGCAGAGAGGAGCGATGCCACCTCACTCCCAGCTGATCTTTCCCACCTCCCTGGTGGAAGTAACCACTCCTTCTTTTCCCATCTGCCAGATGAGCTGTTCCCGTGAACAGCCCCTTCTCCATTTCCACTAAAATTAGCTGGGGGATGTCTGAACACTTCTAATAGTACATCTTCTTTAAGAACCTTCCTCAGGGCTGAGGCAAGGTAGGAAGTGCAGAAAGGGCATTGACCCCAGAGGAGGGTGCCAGTCTTGGAGGGTGCCAGACAGCATCCCTTCAGCCCTCATGCTGCAGATAGAGGGGCATATCTATCTGCTGCAGGACTGTGACTGCAGTAGGATGTCCTCCTAGAGTATATGCGAAGTGGAACAAGTAAGAGGCGGTGCCGTGTACTCTTCCTCCATGATGTACTTGACTTAGGAATTCTCCCATCCTAAACACAGACTCCTCACCTCACAGTGCCCTACATCATCTCCTTTCCATGTAGGGGCAATTTCTCCTGCACTGAGCAGGAAATTTTAGGATGGTCTGAGTACCACTTTCTTTGGCTTACATTGCTCTTTAATTTGCTGCAAGCCCTGACCAAAAGCAGTGTACCTTCCCCCTTTCGCTACTGATTCTGCAGCACCAATATGAAAACTCAGCCATAAACCCATTAATCTGATGAACTGCAAAGTTGAAAACAAATATTTTTCTTCATTTTTTTTTTCCCCCAGGAATTTCATGGAGCTGATCCTACATCTTGAATCCTACTTTAGAGAACACTCAGAGGCTAAAAACATGTGGCAGGGATGAAAGGATGGAAGGGCCCCCTTCAATCACAGGCTGGTCTTAGATCTGTTTGTACTAACTGTGTTATTGCACTCCAGTTTAGCATTTGATGGGTTATGATTAGAGCACTTCATTTAACGTGGGAATAAATTTCTGAAAGCCCTGCTCTCTGAGTCACTCCTGCAAAAGCAGTAACCATTAAGATCTAAAAAAGGCTGGCTGGAAGCCTTCTTGCCTGTAACAATTAAAAAGGTTTGAGTAGCATCAAGCACAGAAACACAATTTCAGTAGAGACCTACTGTGTGAATGAATCAGAAGTGTGAAGTGAAACATCCTTAGACCTTTAACAGACACGTGATATGTCATTAAGGCAGAGAAATTTAATGTTACAGGCAGAGGAAGTTTCCATGACAAAGGATGGGCTCCAAACAGTAAGCAACAGCATCTCTTGGCTTATAATGGCAGTGATTATCCATACTCCAAGTGTCTGACTACATGTAAGATAAGTGACATTAAAAATAATTCTCATTTGTATCAAAACCTATGGTAATCTTTGTTCGGAAGCATCTTACTCAACCGACTGCAAATATAAGTGTGCTGTCATAGCACACTGGTAGTACTGATTAGCAGTACCACAGGTTCTTAAGTAATCCAACCAGCAGGTCTTACTATTAATCAGCTTCTGATAATTCAATTATGAGTGTCTTTAAATTATGCTGGTAAATCTGTGGTGAAAAACTAGATTACTCGTCAATGACTTATTTCCAGAACACCTATTTATATACTGCAGTGTATAAAGGCATCAGGGACAGTGAAAGGTTGAGAGCAGAAGGAAAGATGTTTCTCTCAGGGATTTTTGTGTCCTGAATCTGGATTAGAATTTATTCATGTATCTAAAAATGAAAGTTTGCAGAACATCTGTGGTCAAAAGAACAGTAAACTTTTAGATGAATGGGACTTTTAGTTTCCAGTACTTTACCTCAATGATTCAAATAACTATGCAAGTCTGAAATTAATTATGGTGTATTACTAAGAGGTGACTGGTTTAAAAACATTTAAATCATGGAAATATTTTGAGGAAAAATACACTAAGACACTTTCAGTCTACCTTAGCCCTCACATTGTGTGTAATCTAATTATTTTAGCTGCAAATGTAATTTTCATATTCAAGCTTTAAAGAAGGCAATCTATGACCTATCCTGTACATGTGTTTTTCAGAAGTCCTGCAAAAATGATAGGCAATAATTTTCTGTATTTACTGGACTCATATAATCTATACAAATTAGTTTTATACATATTAATGCAACTTAAATGTGTATACATTTGTACTATAGTTTATTACTAACAAAATTCAAAACCCAGTATAATGTTATATTTTACAGGGAAAAGAAATAGAAGATATGGATTTCTAATACTATTGTAGGAGACAATTATTTTTAAATTGTATCCATAGTAGTCACGTTGTACAAAGTAATTATAATGGAGTTTCAACTTTTGTGTTTCTATCTGTCTCTGTTCATTCCTCTACTTGCTGCCAGAACTGAGCAGGAAGACAGAGTACTATCAGTCCAAGAACAACCTACAAATCAGGTCACACGGGTTACAGAGTAAACCAAGAGTGAGAACTTCAAATTAATCACAGGGGGATCTTTTAGTTAATTTGTCACAGTCTGTCTAAATTATCTTCCTTCACCTTGCTTCCCTCCCACTCAGTCCTGTTTTCAAGATGACTGTTTAAGATCCTGGATCTTAAGCTTCAGTACTTCCACAACCACTCCACAGCTTGTTACAAGTCACTCCACAAAATAGATTTACTTGCTCAGAATAAGTCAGTATCTTGCTTTTTTGTAGAACTTGACGTGAATGACAAAGCATGATGCTTGTTGAAAGTAAGAGAGCTCACTGCAGCTTGATGGAATAAGAAAAGTTATTAATGATGAACAAGGTACTAAATGAGCTTCTGGATAAGACTAAGTTGTGGCTAAAAGCAGCAACATTTATTTATTATCAGTCTGATCAGATTTCAGCTTTGCTTTCATTTATTTTACCTTCTGCAAAATGAAAAATACGTTAGAGGATGGGGACTCCATTCGAAGGCAAAGCAATAGGTCTGCTTCAGTGACATCCTTCAGGAGCAAGGATATGAAGCAGAACCTGGAACACAGAAATCTCCCTCTTAGGTAGTCATAGGTGAAGGACATCTTTTAGGCTACAAGTCAACTTTCTAAGTTACCCTAGTTTAGTCACCTGATCACAGAGATAAACAGAGTGGTTTTATAAAACTAAAGTAAATGAAAACAGCCTAATAATAAATTCTGCATTGATCAGCAACAACAGTTAACTTTTAAAATTCATGTATCATGAATTTAAGAACCGAATTATCTTTAAGTCAACCCATGTAATATATCTGAGTCCAAGATGCGTAAGATATTTTGAGCATATACAGCAAAAAACTTGAATATTTTACAGGAGTTCCCTGATCAAAATAATAGATGAGAAAATTGATACTCAAAGTATTAGCATCTCCTCTCTGCACTTCTTTCTAAATATCATCCCTTGCAAGTATTTAAGCTGTGCATTTTATTATAAATTTGGATATTTACCTGATTTTGTATGATTTCAAATGGTCAACATTAATTTATGTAAGTTGAACATCAAACTTACTTAAAAATAAATCAATAAAGCAGTAAAGGCTTGCACACACTTCAGAATAATTTCAACAGTTTCAAAAATTATACCTTATGGTTTCATGAAATCCACAGTAGTTTTCGATATCTAGTACTTTTTCCTTTCAGCACTGTATCTGCATACCCTTAGCTGCACAGCTGAACATACCTGTAGCACACAAAAAGAAATTGACAGAATGGCAGCTCCACCTGCACCACTTTCTGTTCTATCTATGCAAGTGATCTGGAAAAATCCACATCTTTTTTTTTTTTATTTTGAAAGCCTGAAATTCTACTTTCATTTAAATCAATGTATATTTTGCTACTGATTTCAGTGAATCAGAATTTAATCAATAACAACATCTATTCAAATATGTTAAAAAGATATATTTATGTTAAGTCCTTAATTCAAAGTAGGACAACACAGAAGAACTGAGATTCCTTGTGCAAATCTGTGCCACTAGTTAGAAAGATGTATGACAAAGACTTATAATAGCACTGCTAGGCAAATTCACTGGTACTGAACTCTGCCTATTATAATGATTTATGGATAAATAAATAATTCTTTCATTGCACTAAATCTTTTAGTCTTTAAATGTGCGGGAAAGTCTTGTCTTTCTGTTGTTGATTACACTGGGGAAATTAAGTATATATTAAATGAGATTATCATAATTATTAATCTACCGATGAAGTAATATTCAGTGCATTGTCTTAATCAATAAGCATTTGGAAATGCTGTGAACACCGTGTGATTCAAATTAGATTTCTAAAAGAAAGAATTACTGTTTTTTTTTCAATTTACTTGTAAACAAGGAATTTAAAACTGAAGTAATTTTCTCTTCTCAGATCATAAGGTAAGTGTTAGCATGAGATCGATAACAAATATGGAATTTGACCTCCTTGTTTAAAATAAAATAACTGTATTAGAGTAACATGAAATATATATTATAGAAAAAAACTTACTGGTGTAAATGGGTGAATTTTCATTGATTTCAGACGGGAATCTTATCAAAGCATCTTCTGTGCCCCTCCTGTACTTTCAAAATTGCTATAAATCATAGAAGCATAGAACCAATGAATGGTTTGGGTTGGAAGGGACATTAAAGTACATTTAGTTCCAACCTCCCTTTCCTGGGTAGGGACATCTTACACTAGACCAAGTCACTCTAAGCCCCATCCAATCTGGCCTTGAACACTTTCAGGGATGGAGCATCCACAGCTGCTCTGGGCAACCTCTTCCAGTGCTTCACCACTCTCATTGTAGAAAAATTCTTCCTTATATGTAATCTAAACCTATCCTCTTTCAGTTTAAAGCCATTACCCTTTGCTCTGTCTCTACATGCTCTTGTCAAAAGTTCCTCTTCAGTTTTCTTGTAGGCCCACTTTATGTACTGGAAGGCCACTATAAGGTCTCCCCAGAGCCTCCTCTTCTCCAGGATGAACAGCCCCAACTCTCTCAGCCTGTCCTCATAGGAAAGGTGCTCTAGCCCTCTTATCTTCATGGCCCTCCTCTGGACCTTCTCCAACAGGTCCATGTCCTTCTTATGTTGGGGGCTCCAGAACTGGACACAGTACTGCAGGTGGGGTCTCACCAGGGCAGAGTAGAGGGGGAGAATCACCTCCCTCAACCTGCTGGCCACATTTCTTTTGATGCAGCCCAGGATGTAATTGGTTTTCTGGGTTGCAAGGGCACATTACCAGCTCATGTTGAGCTTTTCAATGAAACCCATTGCAAACGTCATTTTCTATGTATACATATTCCCAAATATTTGTACAATAAATTTGCTTTTATACTACCACATTATACTTTAATGAAAGTTTACTTTTAAAATTATTTCATAATCTGAGTTGCAAAGCTTACACTGAAAGATGCTGCATCAGCTCTTTGATGCTTGATACACTTTGTAAATGCAACTGTAAGCTTTCAGGTGATAGCTTCTTGAAGTGTAAAGTCACCATCGAATTAAAAAAAAAAAAATTGAATGCAAATAAGCTTAGATAATTTCAAACTATTGTGTGCTCAGCAAGTTTGCATCAAACACAGAAGAAAGGTTATCATAAAATGAAAGCTGTTATCTTCTTGGTAATGAGACCCTGCATTTGACCTGAGTTCCACATGTCACAAAGAGCTGTGCATAGAGTATTAATAAAGGGAGTAAGATACTAATTTTTGTACTAAGTTAAAACCTCAATGAGATGGAGTTTTGCCTAGGGTCATTGTAAATAACTGATCTATACTCACAACTGTTGAATCTTCTAGAAATTAAGCAAGCAAACAAAACTTAATGCCACTTTAATTTCCGTGTCACTGCTCCTACCTTTAGTACAGATGAAGGCTGATCAAATGAATCCACCGAAGGCAAAGTGAATGCTTTGGTCTTATACTTTACTCCATTTTTTATTGAGTCACCCGATATTTAAGTTTGCTACCCTCAGCTGTTGCTATCATAATTGTCTCTGTTTACATTAAAACTCAAGTCCCTCAAGTTTTGGCCTTTATATTTAGAGTAGACTTGAGGGTAAGACATGTAAAGACTGGAAAACAAAGAGGTAAATTAGAAGAACATAACAGCATCTTTCTTTTTGAAAAGTCCCACTCAAAAGAGTGGGACAGGGAGATGCGTGAGTACTTAACTCTCTGGCCTCCTGCTGGGTGGCCACCTGGGCGTGACTCAGCCCAGCCCAGCTGTAAGAAGTGAAGAGAGGAGATGTGAAGAGAACCTAAGAAGTGTCTGCCTGAGCCTAATTGTGAAGAATTTCTTGAGAGAGGAACTGCTGCAGACACCAAGGTCAGTGAAGAATGAGGGGGAGGAGTAAAGTTGCTCCCGGCAGAGATTCCACTGCAGCCTGTGGTGAAGACCATGGTGAGGAAGGTTGTCCCCTTGCAGCCCATGGAGGAGCAGAGATCCACCTGCAGCCCATGGAGGACCCCACTTTGGAGCAGGTGGAGGCCTGAAGGAGGCTGCGGCTGGTGGAGGGCCCGCACTTTTGTAGCCTGTTCCTGAGGGACTGCACCCCGTGGAAAAATGACCCATGCTGGAGCAGTTCATGAAGGACTGTGGCCCTTCAGAGGGACCCCACACTGGAGCAGGGGAGGAATGTGAGGAATTCTTCCCCAGAGGAGGAAGGAGCAGCGAAAAGTGACATGTCATGAGCTGACCATAACCCCCATTCCCTCTTCCCTCCTGTGTCACTCTGGGAGGAGAAGAGGCAGAGATAATTGAACATAAAGTTAATCCCTGGAAGAGGGAATGGTGGGGGAAAGTTGTTATGTTCTCTTTTTCATCATCCTGCTTTGGTTTTATTAATAATAATAAATAAACAGTTTTCCCCAAGTCCAGTCTGTTTTGCCTATAATGGTAACTTTCATAGAATCTTTAAGACCTCTAACATCATGAAGTCCAACCATCAAGCTAATGCCACCATGCCTACTAAAACATGTCCTGAAGTGCCATGTCTACACATTTTTTGAACACCTCCAGGGATGGTCACTCCACCACTTCCCTGGGCAGCCTGTTCCAGTGCCTGACTACTCTTTCAGTAACAAAATATTTCCTAATATCCAATCTAAATCTTCCCTGACACAACTTGAGGCCATTTCCTCCTGTCCTATCGCTAGTTACCTGGGAGAAGAGACCAACAGCCACCTCCCTACAACCTTCTTTCAGGTAGTTGTAGAGAGTGATAAGGTGTCCCCTCAGCCTCCTCTTCTCTAGACTAAACAATCCCAGTTCTCTCAGCCACTTCTCATAAGACTTGTGCTCTAGACCCTTCCCCAGCTTTGTTGCCCTTCTCTGGACACACTCCAGCAACTCAACATCCTTCTTGTAAGGGGCCCAAAATTGAACATAGTATTCGAGATGTGGCCTCACCAGTGCTGAGTACAGAGGCATGATCACTCCTATTGGCCACAGTATTCCTAATACAAGCCAGGATGCTGTTAGCCTTCTTGGCCACCTGGGCATTCTGCTGGCTCATGTTCAGCTGGCTGTCAACCAGTACTCCCAGATCCCTTTCCACCAGGCACCTTTCCAGCCACTCTTCCCCAAGCCCTGCATAGGGTTGTTGTGACCAAAGTACAGGACCCAGCACTTACCTTTAGAATCATAGAATGGTTAGGGTTGGAAGGGACCTTCAAAGGTCATCTAGTCCAACCCCCCTGCAAGGAGCAGGGACATCCCTGACTAGGTCAGGTTGCTCAGAGCCTCATCCAGCCTGGCCTTGAATGTTTCCAGGGATGGGGCCTCCACCACCTTTCTGGGCAACCTGTTCCAGTGTTCTACAACTCGCATCGTAAAAAATTTTTTCCTAATTTCTAATCTAAATCTACCCCCCTCTATTTTAAAACCATTACTCCTTGTCCTATTGCAACAGGCCCTACTAAACAGCCTTTCCCCATCTTTCTTGTAGGCCCCCTTGAGGTACTGGAAGACCGCTATCAGGTCTCCCCGGAGCCTTCTCTTCTCCAGGCTGAACAGCCCCAACTCTCTCAGCCTGTCCTCATAGGAGAGGTGCTCCAGCCCTTTTATCATCTTCGTGGCCCTCCTCTGGACCTTCTCCAACTGGTCCATGTCCTTCTTTGTTAAACCTCATGCAATTGACCTCAGCCCATCGATCTAGTCTGTCCACATCCCTCTGCAGAGCCTTCCTACCATCAGCAGATCAACACTCCCACCCAATTTGGTGTCATCTGCAAACTTACTGAGGGAGCACTCAATCCCCTCATCCAGATCATTGATAAAGATATTAAACAAGACTGGTCCCAAGACTGAGCCCAGGGGGAACACCACTTGTGACAGGCTGTCAACTGGATTTAACTCCATTCACCACTTTAATGATCTCTCCCTGTCCTTATCTCAAACCTTGAGCCTTTTCATTATATCACCTCTCCCTATTCCCTCAGAGGGTATGGGTGTGAGGGAGAGACTGTGTAGCTTGGTCCTGAGTGGGGCTAAACTATGACACTGATCAATATCTTAGTCTGAATGTAGATCGTAACCACGTGGTGATGGATTTGAAAGTTACAGCAATTGCACAAGAACTTCATCCAGGAGACCCCTCTCATGTGAGGGGGAGATAGCCATGCAGAAATTGATCTCTTTACCCCTGGAACTGGCATAATTCAGTACAGCCCAAAGGAGAATATAAACTCCTATTTGGTTGTAATGTTGCTTGCACAAAAAGGGTAAGAGTTGAGCCTTACAAACACATTACAAGTTCTGCCAATCAAATTAATTCTGGAAGAAACAGAAATAGCACTGCTCAACTGCTTCTCCCGAAGCTAAGCATTTGTAAGGTTATTTTTCTGCATTCATCCATCAAAATTTAGATTAATGTTATCAACAAAACTATTAGTTGGAATGGCATAACTTAGTGGAATCTTATTTTTTTAACAAAAAGATATTCAAAGATATTTAAATTCATACATCTATCCAAATTCAAAATTATTTTTCATAAGCAATATCCATGCTGTTTTTCAGACTGTCACAGAAAAACACCATGTCTCCCTTCCTCCCTTGCTTGCCCCCTTTATTCCTTCTTTCCCTCCTTCTGCCCTCCTTTCCTCCTTCCCTGCCTCCCTCTCTCCCTCTCTTCCCTTTCTCTCTTCTTCCCTTCCTCTCTCCCTCTGCTTCTCTCCTTACATGTGCCATACAAAACAGGAGAAACACCATAAAACATTCTTCTGCATTCCTTTGTTCTCCTTTCCAGGAACATAAATACAACCAGGCTACTGACCAGTTGCGTTGGAGATAGCAATTGGATAACAGTCTAAGTGTGCCACACATAAAATGTGCTGAAAGTGTCCTAAATAAATATGCAGAACCAGAATGAAAGTTACCCACCTACTCTCTTCAGAGGATTAGGAAAGTAGGGGACAGTGGAGAGGATAAAAGATAGCAATAGAAAGGCTGTTACGGTATAGATATGTATCTCGGAAAATTGAAGGGTTGGAGATTGGTGTTTACCTAGCAGGTAACAGTGGCTAGTGCAACCAATTAATCAATCTAAAATTACCTTTTAAATATAAAAAAAAAACCCAAAATATAAGAATATCTTACCTGTCTTGGAGAAAATAGTGTCAAATCAGTTACAATTCATCAATATTATTGTTTTAATCTATATGTAATTCTACAAATTTTCCTGGAAAACGCATTTAAATCTTGCCAGGTAAGGTTTTATAAAGAAGAAACCTTGATAGTTCAATCTAGGTAATTACTTTGTGTGCAATTCTTTTCTCACTAAAGCCAGTATATTCACTAAGTTTGTATGGAAAAACACAATTTTAAGGCTTTTTTAGTGTGATTGTATCATCAGATAAAAGATCACTTGTTTTTACAGAAGCAGACTACAGGGACCGAAACACTATTAGCATATTTTCATTATGAATTTATAATTACTGGGAATTCTATCTGGGTTTTTTTTTTCTGTAGTTGTAGCCACAAACATAACTTTTATTTATGTAATAAAATTCAATTTAACTAATATAAGACTGGTCTTGGTGGTTTGATTTTTTTTCCTGGTTGGGTGTTTGGAGCAAAGAGAATGCAAAATACAGGGGACTCTGTGCAGGACACAGGAATATACTATTTGCAGCATCTTTGGTGAGAAAACATAATGTTTCTGTTTGAATCTCTGGCAACACAAAATAAATAAATAATTCATAAGGTTAAAGAAAAAAAATACTAGGACGTAAAGTTATTGTAATGTAACACTCTGGTAAAAATAAAACTTTATAGTTATGGATATCCAAGCAAATATCTTTCTTTGATGATAAGGAAATGGTGGTTCATATTAATGGAATACCAATCTGGTGCTGAATACTCATCTAGTCATTCTCACCTCCTACCTTCTGTCATCCTCCTTTAATGGCACATTCAAGGAAAGGATTATATAAAAGAAGTTTTTTATAAAATAGGATAGAATGAGTCACCAAAGGATAAAATCACCCTGTCCGAGAGGGTGGTGATGTTGTCCTACTTAATTTGCTTGACTATGAATTATATGTCTACTATGGTAAAAGGACAAGCATAATACAATTCCAGCTTTATGTTGGTAAGCCAATCTCTATTTACTCCACACTCAAATGTGCAGGTAACATTGGATGCTGATTGTGTCTTAAAGGATTACGATCTTAAAAATAATGGCTCTGAATCAACATTACACTTCAGCAAATCTGAAATTTGGCAGTGGAAATGACTCACATATTTCAAGTTAGAAACAGATCAAGTGTTATCCTTAGATCAAGGTTTCTGTCAAGGAGTAGCTCTCTGCTTCAACTAGAATTTGGTTAAATTCATTTTCCTTTTCTGTGTGTGGATTATTTTCTCTTTTATAAGTGAAAACTGTGTGCAATAAAAATAAAAATGAAATATGACAGTTACATCGGTGTGCAAAATTAACTTCATATAAGTGAGGTGTAAGAAAGTAATGTCAGCTGGGGACCAATGATGACATCGGTTTAAGAGACCAGATTTTATGAAATAAAAGATATAATGTACTGCCTAAAATCAAGGCAAATATTCTGCATCTGAAAGGTGAATTCAAACACAGTTGACATACAATTAAAATTTTATAAGCACTAAAATATTATTGCAATAAGTCAGAGAAACAGTGGATTTGGCTTTCAGTTACTCCACTAGTTCTCTAAGTTGTGACACTCCATTCTTGCTAAATATGATTTTGTTAGAAAAAATTCACCCTGGCACTATAATAGCTTAGATGCTAATTTTAGAAGAGTTAAATTGTTATTGCATTATGATTGATAGTTATAAATAGACAAAATTTATATATGCATACCTTATTAAAGGTATAGCTTATTATTCTTTATAGGCCTGAATATTCTTTAGAGGCCTTGCTTTTGCTATTCACTCCTGCATATAGTGAAGTAAGAAAAGATTGTAAAGCAAGTTATACATATCATATCTTCGTAACACATGCCTTTATTGCAATGAATGGCTTATATGTAGGTATTCAGAGCGGGTGGAGAACATTTAAGCATAGATGCATGTGGTTAGCTGAAGGGATTGTGCTACTTTGGAAGGGTCCCTACCTCAAATATGGCACATACAAAAACTTGTACATAAAAGAGTCAGCCATAGAAAATTCATATAATGTAATGCCATTTATATAGGCTGGCATTTGTGAAAAACAATATGCATCTGCATGAATGCTAGTCATGCATATTTTAAACTGTGTTTCAATGCCTATTATCATTCTAAGCTATTTCCTTTCTCTACAGCAGCTGTTAAAAATATCTTCTGCTGTTATATCCCATGAAAGAAAACAGGCTCCAAGATATCAAAGACCAAGTCTGAACAGGTTTGGGGAGTGTAACCAGTTTGTAGGATTCCTATGCACAAAGGCCACCCAGCATATGATATTTAAAAGCACAACAGTATTCATTGCTCTATTAAAGCCTTGCATAAGCAGTTCCTAGCACAAGCAGTTACAGTTCCTTGTTTTCCCTTTGTGAGAGTCTTACCAACTCAACTAAGCCAGAGACACCGCTGAGCAGGCGGGTGATGATCAGCAGGGTCAGAGCAGAGAAGGGAGGTAGGCGCAGCACCTTCAGGGCGTGCCCTGTTGTTTGTAGAGTGTGCTCTGGGTCCTTTCTCTCCCTCTTCTCTGAGCCTCTCTTTATACCCTCAGCAGATTCAGTGGAAGAGTACTGACCAAGTGTTGATGCATGCATGGCCAGCGCATGCAGCAAGGCCTGCCAAGTACGTGCCCTGCTGGCTAACAGCGGTTCCCGGATAGCAGCAACATACTGCTCAATAACAACCCTCCCAGTTCCTCACTCCAAGATAACAACCCTCTTAGCTCCCCTCTCCAAGGTCGTGTTCTCACAGCTGTGTGCAGCTTGTAATTTCCCCACAGTGGCCCTACACAGACCATCACTGAAATCCCTCACACAGGGAGCTGTTTATTTTTCCTCTGGAGAACTTGCAGATACAAGAATAAAGCTACTCCAGACTGACAATCTTCAATATGAATTTCAGTCCGAAAAATCTAACAAGAACAGAAACACTTCTACATTTTCTTTTCTTCTTTGTTTTGTTTTGGTCAAACACAATACCAGAATCCAAATGTGCACATTCTATGAAGGAAGACCACTGCTAAACTCGTAAAAGGATTTATACTCCCTCATTTTGTCTAGCTTCTCGAATATTTAGAAGATCAAAAACCACAATCAAGTGCTATCTGGTGTTCCAAGAAACTACAGCATGTAGGCAATTGACTTTTTCACTCATAAACATTTCTTAGGCACCTGAAGTTTTGTACTTTGGCATGATTACAGTTGCCTATAGCCTGAACATGTAGCACATTATTTCCTTAAGACCTACAAGCTAGGCATCTCCCAGTGATCTCCAATCATAGTCTGGCAGGCATTTTTACCATATGAATTGCTAAATTAGGCTTAGGAGTTAAAAACATGAAGGACAAAAAAAACCACAAAAAGGAAAAACCAAACCCCACAACCATACTGCCAAATGAAGCAATCCTTCTAAGGATTTTAGTGGTCCACTTGGGATGTGGAGAAAGGGTTACATTCTCTCCTGTGATAGAGGGAGTTTGAACTCCTATTGCCTAGCAGGCCTATGCTCTGCATTATATTTTCTGTGAAGGGACTCAGTTTTTCCCACTATAGTTGTCCCACTGTATGTAACTGTCATAGTTCAGCCCCAACCGGGATCAGACTACGCAGTCTCTCTCTTGCTCCCCTCACCCTCCAAGAGAATAGGGGGAGATGATATGAGGAAAAACAGCTCGAGGTTTCAGATAAGGATGGGGAGAAATCCTTAAAGTTACCATCATGGGCAAAACAGACTCAACTTCAGGAAAAATACTCATTTATTTCTAAAACTAGCAGGAGAATGAGACAGGGAACAAGATAACTTCCCCCCCACCCCTCCCTCTTCCCAGGCTTAACATTATCTCTACTACCTTTCCCCCACCCCAAGTGGCACAGTGGGGAATAGAGAATGGGGGTCACGGTCAGTTTATCACACGTTGTTTCACGCCACTACTTCATCGTCGGGGGAAGAACTCCTCACATTCCTCCTCTGCTCCAGCATGGGGTCCCTCCCACGGGCCACAGTCCTTCATGAAACTGCTCTGGTGTGGGCCATCTCTTCCATGGGGTGCAGTCCCTCCAGAACAACTGCCCCAGCAGGCCCTCCACAGGCCACAGACTCCTTCAGGCCTCCACCTGCTCCAAAGTGGGGTCCTCCATGGGCTGCAGGTGGATCTCTGCCCCTCCATGGACTTCAGGGGGACAACCTGCTCCACCATGGTCATCACCACAGGCTGCAGGGGAATCTTGGCCAGAAGCCACATTACTCCTCCCCCTGCTTCTTCACTGACCTTGGCGTCTGCAGCCGTTCCTCACAACAGGCTGGCAGACACCTCTCAGGATCCTTTTTACATCTTATTAACTTCTTATCTCCTCTCCACTTCTTGCAGCTGGGCAGGGTCAAGTCAGGCCCAGTCGGCTGCCCAGCAGGAGGCCAGAGGGTGAGGCCTGCAAGGCTCACACTCCCCCTCTCTGCCCCTGCTCAGCTGCTTCACATCTTCTCCTTCATTTATTTTTCCTGTTTTCCCCTTCTTAAATATGTTATCACGCAGGTGTTATCATGGGACATTCTGCTACCAGTTGGCTCAGTAACGAAATGGACATTGTTTGGAAGAGACATATCAAGAAATCCCACTTAAAAATTATTAGGTTTCATTCATTTCTGGTTTAATGGGTGAAAAATGCTGATGGAAGTACTTTGATACAGGAAGAAGTATAAAACAATTAATACTTCTTAATAGCACTCCTATATTGGCCAGAATAGCACTGTTTAACTTAAAAGAAAGAAAGGCCTTGGAGATTGGAAGGAGTGAAAAAGAGTTTGTAAAATACTGTTCAAAGATGGTTTCAGTGCAAGGCATCTAAATGAAGCAAACTATAGTATTTCAGGGGAACTCAATATGTCAATAATGAAACATGTAATCATAGTAAACTCAGGCATTTCAGTGAATGTTGTTTAAGGCAGACGTCTAAGTATCAAAAATCCTTATTGACCAGAATAACACTATTAAATTCTAGAGGGAAAAAATCAACTTTCTACTGGTGTCTTCATGCAGTCTAGGCTATTTCAGCAGCACAGTATGTCTTTGGGAGAATCCAAGATATAACATCTACTCATTCATGTGTTGCATATCTTGCTTTATGGCTAAAATTGTGAGTTGGGAATTTATTAGATGGAAAAATATCTACAAGTTGATATTACAATGTTGAATATTTGCTGAAGTGCTTACATCAGTCTACTGTTTACTCAAAAAGACTAGATAAAAGAGGATGAAAACTTATATTTTAAACAAAGGGATAAAAACTATTATATGTTAAAGAAAAATACCAAAACCATTCTAAGTATAAACCCTCAGAGAAGTAAAATAATTTTATTCAGATTTTTTCATTTTCTTTCTTTTTCTTTTTCTTTTTCTTTTTCTTTTTCTTTTTCTTTTTCGTTTTCTTTTTCGTTTTTTTTTTCTTCATCTTTCTTCTTTTCCTCCTTTTCATTTTTCCTTTTTGTTTTCTATTGTCCTTTTTATCCATCTTCATGCTTTTAATATTTTTCTTCATAATTCTTTTTATTTTTCATCTTTTTCTATTTCTTTTTATTCTTTTTTTTAAATTTTCTTTTTAATTTTCTTTCTTTTTCCCTTTCTGTCTTCCTCCTCCCATCCCTCTTCACCATCTGCATCTTCTCTTTCTTCTTCTTCTTGAACACCAAACTTTGCTACTATAAGTAAGTGCTTATATAATTTATAAGATTAATATAATGACCATATGTATGATAACTGTAATATACTCATCGCATATATAACAATATGTGATGAATATTCTACACACTGGGAAATTTTGTAACTATTGCATAGCTCACAAGCCAAAACTTTCCAAATTTAAAGTAGGCAGATCAGTACTGATATGAGACACTATGGTAACAGTTTTTGTCAAATTCTAAACATGGGTCACTCACATTAATGAATCAGCTCATGTAGGCTGCAATGAGATAGAATCTTACTGGAACACTAACTGAAAAAAGAGAGTGTAAAATATACATAGAAAAAATTTAAATTGACTTTATGTCACAAATCAAAGTTCAAATCAATGCTACTAGAATACTTAAGCAAAATGTGTATGAGGAATATTTATACACAGAAATATCAAAGAGGTTCTGGAAATTGTGCATTACTTTGGATAATTCTAGAAACAATTGTGGCATGTGTAAGGATCCTAAGACTGTGATGAAAGATAAATTATAGAAAAATACTGAGAGAAAAAAAAATAGGGAGGAAAGAAGATAGTAGAATTAGCCTGAACTCTTCCCCAAAATTACGTAGATTCTTTTACAGCGGACATATCTGAAAAAAGAGCATGTATAACACAAAAGTAATTTGAAACAAGGAATTAGAGAGATATCAGGTTTAAATTCATCTCAGTCATTAAATTCATGAGGACTAGAATGCAGAAATGCAACAGATTTTTGCACATGTTCAAGACAAAGAGATTAAAGACTTGATCTACTTGATCTGTCCACTCTGTTTTGGATACCTGAAATGACAAGTATATCTAAGAATATGAGATCTTAAAAGGCAAAAATGAGGAATACACTAATCATCTACAGTGTTAGACAATTTACTGAAGTCATAGGTAAAAATATTGATTTATTTAGGGTATTTTTATAATTCAGTATGAAACAACAAAAAAAAAAAGCCCACTGTTTTCACTTCAGAATAACTTAAATGATTTTGTCCTGAATATCTTTCTCAGAAACAAACAAACAAACAAATCCTACCACACTAAAAATAAACATAAATTGCCAAGATAAATTTTACAATGATGGTTTTTTTAAAAAAAAAAGTAAAAAAATCAAACAAACGCACAAGGTTTCCATAGCTTATCTCAGTGAATGTATCACAAAGACGCAAAAACATTTTTATAAGAGAGCCTTTGAAGTTTATGTTTTCATTATCTCTCTTCTGGAGAATTATACATGTGTCATCAGTTTAGCAGCTGCTTTCAGAATGATAATGTAGATGTAGTAGGCCGAATAGCTGTTCTGTTCTTCTGTATCACCTTCACTAGAAGAAATGCTACCTTCATTTTGATGGTCTTGAAAGTCACTAATAAACTATCCTGTAACGTAATGTCATGAAGTAGGATATGTTCTTTGGGAACTGCATTGAGGCAGAGATAACATGGAGAATTATAGTCTATTTTCAATTATTAACATATGAAACAGCAGTCTTTCTGTTTTAATCAAATTTTGTGTTTGTGTTTTTGTCCATGTGTGGCTATAGTAATATTAGGTTTATTACTGGGGTTATTAGAGCATCCCATGAAGGAGCAACATCCTAGACATCAGGCACAAAGAAATGTCCTGCAACCTAATGCTCACTGATTAGAGCAATGATGAAATCACTGCAACTCACTTTATTGTCATAAGAAAAACAAGATGCTGAAGGAATAATATGGTGGAAAGGCATATAGTATTAAAAAATGAAGAAAATATGAAAGAAAGACTAAGAGTATCTAATTAATTTATTATTGTTAGACAAAAAATGAAAAAAAGAAATTGCCACATCAGAATAAAATACTCCTTGAGCCAAGAAGCAGGTATTTCTAGATATGATCAGCTTCATGTTCCAGGCTCTGATCAATACTTCATCCAAAGCTTTATTATTATTTGTTGTTTTCAAGTAATATAAGTAATATATATTATATTATATATATTGTGTATATATATAATATATATTATTACTTATATTATATATGTTATATATATATGTAAGTAATATAAGTATGAACTGTATCTGCAAACTCCTGGTATGACAGTACTTTTATAGTGAAACAGAATCCTTCCTGTCACACCTAGAATACAATATATTGTGTGTTGAATCACTTCCCCCTGTGTTTAACACATCAGTCATCCCATGGGGTGGAAGTTCCAAAGAACTCTGTGTTAGTCTGGGTCATTTTGCCATCAGTTAGATACGCATCATAACAACTGGAGAGAGTACTTATTAAAATGAAATGCTAACACAACCACATTTCTTTCAGCAACATCACTATAATCGTTGATGAACTACATACCATTCGCTGCTTAAAAAAAATACCTGCTTTTATTTTTTTCTCATGACACAATGAGATAATTTTCTCCTTCTTCCTACTGCAAGATTAACATGATTCTAGAAATAATTTCCTGAGTTTAACCATATATATGGCAACATAAACATTCTACATTTCATGAATCATGTATGTGCCTTATTAAACACTTTAGTGGCATAATTTAATTTAATTTAATTTTTCTTGACAATGTCCTTCCAGAGGATTCTCTTTTGGCTTTCCAGAAGTGAAGTTATGATTACTACCTTGGTTTGGAAAAGACTGAATACTTGCAGTATATATTCCAATTTTTTTTCATTAGCCCTTGCCCACTTAGCATGATGATCAGTTGCAATTATGTCTTTACTAAGGTAATAGACAAATCTATTTTGTTGAGATTTTTATTTAAATTATTATATGTTATCTCAAAGTTGGAGTTCAGCACTGGAATACTATGATAATGCCACTGACTATGCCAAAGTCCCTGAAAAGGAAGAAATCTTTATGGTTGTCATCCCTTCTTTCTTTTTCTAATAACTGCAAAGTTGTAACTGTTGTTTTAAACTCCAAGACTCTTCTAAGTATGCAGAGAGTTGCCTAATACCACAGAAAAACAAAACAAAGCAAAACAGAACAAAACTGAACTTGGACCGCAGAAAAGGAAACATGGTTGCTAGATCTTTTTTTCCTTATGATCCTTACATCAATGAAGCATCATAGAAAAATCTAACAGACTGTAGCTGGCAAAAGAAGGGCCTGCTCTAGAATCTTCTCGTGCACTTATGAGTAAGAGAAAAATAACAACATACATTTACTTAGATATGACCTATCCATATTTTTGTGTGTACTAGAATTTAATCATGTTGAAGAAAGGACTAAAGCAAGAGGTATGGTGTGGGTAAGCTCTGAAAATCTGATCTTACAGATTTCAGTCAAAGAGGCCAAAGAGAACAAAAGGATAAATCTAAGCCTAAGTCAATGTTTGCAAGAGCAGGGTTTGAAGAGAGTCACATACTCATTAGGAATTTGGGGAGATCTACAGATTAAATTATTCAAGTGAGGGCTGCTATCACAGGGAGAAAAGCCAGTCAACAGAATGGGAGAGTGTGAAGACAAGTTCTGGAGCATCTCCAGATCTCCACAGGTTTGGGGTTTTTAAGTCCTGTCTTCAAAGGTGGTGGTGCTGGGGAGACAACTAGAAAGATATAAAACACACTATATTTGAATAGAGAATAAATTATACATTTAGAAAGAACATGCAGAGCTTTACGTACCTGCTTTTTTTCAGGAAGTTTTTTCTGCCTTAGCATGCACCACAAGCATATACGTGCAGAGGGTGTACAAAGCGCATTGTGCATTGTAAGTTAATATCCTGTCTATGCTCTTAAACTCTCTTGTAGACAAACCCTAATGCAGAGAACATTCATTTTTTCCCCATGCTCCTTTGACTTGATTCATTTAGCCTCTGTAATAAGACTCCTTGCAATTTTCCCCTATTTCAACAATTTGCATTTAAAACTATAGAGATATAATAAGAACAGCCAATGGAAAACTTATTTTATTGATGATTTCAGTAACTGTAAGGCCAACACAATCAAGGGTTCCTGTTATTAGATATGTCAAGTTCAATAAATTTCACCTGTTTGCATAGGCCCTGAAGCTGCTATCTATATTCTGTTGCTGCCATAGACTTTTTTTGTCACTACAGGCTGAATCTCTCTGACTAGATATGTTCAATACATCCTTCACTTAGAGTTCTGAGGAAGTCAGATAATACACTACCAACAGAACTGAACACATGTTTTGTGGGATATCATTTACAATAATCAATGAAATTATTGTTTTGCTTTCTGTGTTCAGGAATATATTATATTGCACTATCCTCCTGGATAATGGATGTTCTTTCCACTCTCGCGTAAGCACACAGAAGAATACTTAACCTCTGATTTTCTTATTATTAGGTTTACAGTGGAACAGCAAAGGGAGTTTTAGTAGTGATGGATGATGGATGGCTGGTGAAATTTGTAAGTGGATGGGGATCTACTTAATGGACTGATACAAGCCTAAGAAATTTACTATTGAATCTTATTTTTGCTATGAAAAAAAAAAAAATGTGACAACCAAATTTCTTTGGAGAGAAGCAGTGAAGAAATTGCATTACAAAACTTCAGCAAAATGAAGCAGATGTATTCATCGCCCAATAGTACCTTGCAGGAGGTGAGGACAGACTTTCATGTGACTTTAGAAGTCTATTGACGGAGGTGGAGAACTAGCACTTATTTGCATTTTTTTAGAATTCCTCAGAGAATTACAGAGGCCAGAAGGTAATCTGTATGTATTTTTCTTATAGGAATTGCTCATTTTCCATCTTAAAATAATGCTTGGGTGCATCACAGTAAAGGGACAATGTGATTGCCTAGTCTTGCATCCAATTACTGTACAGAGTTTGTTACACAAACATAAATGTATAGCTATGAAAGTAGCTCTTTACTTGTATACATACTATTCAGGCTATATACATTCTCCCTATCATCAGAAAAGATTTGAAAACAGCATATACTTTTAAGCTTACAGAATATGGCTACTTAGGTGATTTCTAGATGAAACAAGAACAATATAACTAGATTCAGTTTTCACATAAATCACCTCTGAATAAGAAATGTAGCTCTCTTTTTGATAATATATATGAGGCTCATTATTGAACAATTGATTAAAGAAAACTATTCCCAAATATGTGTAAGGAGACATATAGTAAGGCATAAATTTAAGAATAATTCAATTTGCCTCCAAAGGTCCTTGCTCAGTGTTAGAAGCAAGTGACTATGACAATTCATAAGTATCTTCACTATAATTATTGTATTAAAAGGCATACTGTATCAAAAACATTGTGCTGAAGATATTTTGTATGTTCCCGGTTATTATGTAAATTTATAGACACACACATATATATGTATGTATATACAAAAATGCATACATTGTTCATAATTAATTATATTAGCCTGAAAAATAAATTTAAAAACCTTTTTTTTTTTCTGAACAGCATATTATATTTTTTTACCTAAATGGAACAGAAGAGAAGTTTGATCACAAAGGTAACATGCATCTCATAACAACCATCTTGATGGCCATGAAGTTGCTTCACTATGTTTCTGTCTCATCCTGAGGAGCCAGCACTGGAACCATATGTGGTTCACCAGGCTTGAGTTGAGAGGAAGGATCATCTCCCTCAGCCTGCCACTAATGCTCTGCCTAATGCAGCACAGCATGCCGTTGGCCTTTGCTGCTGCAAGGGCACAGTGCGGACTCATGGTCAACATGGTGTCCATCAGGTCCCCTGGTCCTTCTCTGCAAAGCTGCTCTTCAGCCAGCATGTAGTGGTGCATGGGTTTATTCCTTTCCAGGTGCAGGACTTGGTATTTGCCTTTGCTAAACTTCATGAGGTTCTTCCTGGCCAATTTTTCCAGCCTGCCAAGGTTCTGCTGAATGGCAACACAACCATCTGGTGCACCAATGTCATAGTTTAGTTTAGCCCTGCTCAGGGCCGAGCTATGCATGCTCACTCCCTCCACCCTCTGAGGGAACCGGAAGAGATACTATAACAAAAAGGCTTGAGATCCGAGATAAGGACAGGGAGACATCCTTAAAGTTACCATTAAAGGCAAAAAAAAAAAACTGGACTTGGGGAAAACTGTATATTTATTATTAAAACCAAAGCAGGATAATGAGAAAGAGAACAAAACAACTTTCCCCAACCCCTCCCTCTTCCTGGGCTTAGCTTAATTTAAATTATTTCCACCTCCTTTCCTGCCCCAAGTGGCACAGGAGGGAAGAGGGAATGGGGGTTATGGTCACTTCATCACATGTCACTTTTCATCACTCCTTCCTCCTCAGCGGAAGAACTCCTCACATTCCTCCCCTGCTCCACCATGGGGTCCCTCCCACAGGCTACAGTCCTTCATGACTGCTCCAGCACAGGTCATTTTTCCATGGGGTGCAGTCCCTCAGGAACAAGCTGCTCCAACGTGGGTCCCCTACAGACCACAGCCTCCTTCAGGCATCCACCTGCCCCAAAGTGGGGTCCTCCATGGGCTGCAGGAGGATCTCTGCCCCTCCGTGGGCCTCCATGGGCTGCAGGGGGACAGCCTGCCTCACCATGGGCTGCACCACAGGCTGCCAGGGAATCTCTGCTGGGAGTAACTTTACTCCTCCCCCTCCTTCTTCACTGACCTCAGCACCCACAGGCACTTTTTTTACAAGAAATTCTTCACAATCAGTAGGCAGATGCCTCTCAGATTCACTTCACTTCTTGCAGCTGGGCTGGACTGGCCTGCCCTGAGTCGAGCCCAGACGGCCGCCCAGCAGGAGGCCAAAGGGTGAGGCCTGCAAGGCCCACAATGCTCACGCCTCCCCCTCTCTGCCCCCCGCTTCAGCTTCTTCACAGGATCTTCTTCCTTTTTTTTTCTAAATTATTTTTCCCGTTCCTAACTTTGTTATCACTGAGGCGTTGCCAGGGAATATTCCGTTGCTCATTCTTGTCATGTGAGCTGTTAATCTCTCGTCTCCTTACAAAACAAAAAATCCAATACTTGTGATAGAAATTATCTGATAGGAATTAAAATTTCAGCTCAGGGCCTCCTACTCTAGTTTTGAATTGTGGCAAAATCAAGGACTCCCTAGACCTCCCTTCCTTTTATTCTTCTGTTTTTCTTCTTTTTTTTTTCCTTTGGGTTTGAGCCCTATGGATTTATCCACAACTACACAAGCTAGAAGTCCTTCTCAGAAATATAAATTTATGCATAAATGTTCCTTTATGCATAGATGGACACATAACACACACACAGTATTGTGGAGAGGAATTAGAGAAATAGTAGTTCTCCTTCCATTAGAAAGCATTTCAGTCATTGTACAAGATGATAAAAAGAGACGTTGCATTCTATAAAACCCTTGAAAGACTGGGCAGATTATTAATAAAGAAAACATGTGCTTGATTTTTCCACGAACAGTTTAAGAGAATTATAGTAATACAAGTATGAAAAAAACATGAGGTGATGCATGCACTTCACCTTTAACTATGCGAACAGTTCTAAGATAATATATTTAGGATGAGTAATTCTAATATTTCACTCAGTATAATTACCTTCCAGGGCTCTGATTCAGCTAGAGTTCTGAATTAAAATCTAATGGCTGACAATGTTTTTGCTTTTACCAATGTACGCTGCTCCATTGGCGGCTGTTACTTTTAAAAGGGGACATTCCTCAAAAGTACTTGCAGAAGATCCTAACCATCAGTTTTTCACCTGCTGTATTAAACTAAGCTGAAAACCAGACTTGTTTTGCCTTCATGTGCTGAATTGAATACTACAGTAATTCTGGAATTATTTACTGACTTCTCAATCCTTTGTTTCTCAGGGGCGTCAACTTCTGTTGGAGGAACAGGGTGTATGGATAAAGGCAGAAGCTTGCTTCGGCTGTCTGATTTCAATCTTTCATCATACATGAGGCAGAATCCAAATAAATATCTGTTTTATTTGCCTGTGACACATATTTTATAGCTGTTGGAAAGCCTCTGTGGTAGTCATCAGTTGTACTAAAAAGTATTTTAATCTCCCTTTGTAACTGTCATATTGAGGCAAATGGAAAAAAAAAAAGTAAATTAAAGTATTATTGTTAAATACAGTTGGTCACAACCTTTGATCCACAAAGATGATCAGAGGGCCTATGAGGACAGGCTGAGAGAGTTGGGGCTGTTCAGCCTGGAGAAGAGAAGGCTCCGGGGAGACCTTATAGCGGCCTTCCAGTACCTAAAGGGGGCCTATGGGAAAGATGGGGAGAAACTCTTTATCAGGGCCTGTTGTGACAGGACAAGGAGTAATGGTTTTAAAATAGAGGGAAGTAGATTCAGACTGGACATAAGGAAGACATTTTTGACAATAAGGGTGGTGAAACACTGGCACAGGTTGCCCAGAGAGGTGGTGGATGCCCCATCCCTGGAAACGTTCAAGGCCAGGTTGGATGAGGCTCTGAGCAACCTGATCTGGTTGGAGATGTCCCTGCTCCTTGCAGGGGGGTTGGACTAGATGACCTTTAAAGGCCCCTTCCAATCCAAACTATTCTGTGAATCTATGATTTATTGAATGTTTGACTAAAGAAATCTTTATGAAGCTTTCTTTGTGGGAAAATAAAAAGGAAAGGAAGGGAAGTGAAGTCACAGCAAACATTGTCAGGGAGTGGCAAGAGCTGTGGAGACTGGTTCCTGAGGGCCAAGGAGCAGGTGCCATGAGTGGCTCCAGTGTCAAGTGGGCAGTACCTGCACCCAGGGGGCTATTGATGAGCATTAAGCAGCAGGTGGCTCCATGCTCAGTCCAGAGGATCCAATCAACAACTCAAGGACAGGACTGGAGACTCTCCCTGCTGTGATGTTGCTGGCCCAGGGGCTGATGTCCCCCAAGGGGATATATGGGGTCCTGGACTGTGGGCTGGGTTAGTGGAGCCCCAACGGATGCCACAGCAGGGGTCTTAAGGGCTTAAAACTCTGCTGTTTTTCTTTTGTAGGTGAGGAACAGCTAAACATCCTTCATAGTTTGTGACTAGCGCATTTTTTACAATATGTTGGTAATGTGTTGAGATTTTTTTTCCTTTGAAAGAAAACGGAGGTGAGCAGGGGAGGGAACTAGTTTAGGGTGGATGTTTGTATCATCTCTCTTCTTGTACCATTGCAAATGTTTTCATCCAAAGTCTATCTATCATTTTGAGGGCAACCAAGGATTTAAAAATTGTGTTTCTCTTTTCTAGGCAAGTGCTCTCAAACGTGTTTTCTGCATGCCTCATCAAAACACAGAAAGAATGGACAACTCCTCCCACTTTCTTTTTTCCACACACAGGGGCTTCTGCCAGTACAGTGGTTTCTTTCTGAGAAGGGAAAAGGAAATGTGGAAACTTCAGGTGGAAAGCCGCAAAACAGACGTGTTATGATTTGTATGTCAATAATTAGAAACGAGCAGAGTAAATAATCAAATGGTCATTTCTTAAATGCTCAGGCAGAGGAGTGAGTGTTGCTTTTGTGCATGCAAACAAAAGCACCTTTATTCTGCTACAGAAAAGAGGATAAAAATAAATGCTGTATGAATGAGTATTACTCAGGAAAATTGTTAGCTAAGGAGGGGATTTGAGGATGCAAAATTTAGCAGACAATAGAGGACCAGAATATTCACAGTTTGAGGCTTCTTAAATTTTACTAAGTAGCAAAGCTTCTGTCGGAAGCTCATTTTCAGAGTGTGCCCGAGGTTACACTGAATTAGCAGAAAACCTGCACATCATGCATGAAACAGGAAAGCCCAAGGATGCCAGATGAAACAGGTATTCACAAACTAGGCTGTCTTGTGAGAAGGTTTTTCCCCTGTATTGCAGCAGCTAGTTCAAATGCTTTCATTAGAGCACAGAAAGCAAACAAGATGACAGCAAGAAATGAAATGTGGCAAGGAACTCCTCACTTATCCTTTGCTTTCTTTGCTCACAAATACTTTGTTTCACTTGCAAAATGATGCAATGAGCAGCTCCAGAAGATAAGTATGAGTTTTCCAAAATTGCTTAGAAAAAGGAGTTATAAAGAAGGTAGGAAACTTATATTGAATCAGAGAAAGATAAAAGAACAGAAAAGAAAACATAGTGAATGCAAACTGAGACTTATAGGGAATAACAATGTGGGGAAAAGGGCAAGAGAGAATTCAGGGTCAAATGTTGATTTCCCAAATTTCTGTTAGCCCATTCCTAGCCCCGACACCTAATGTGGGATGAGGAAAGAGGCAGAATACTACAAAGGCAGTTTGCACACCACTATTAAATAAACTTCTGAAAAGGCAGCTCAAACCACTTACAGTATACAAGCTGGATGTTAAATTGTCTAAAACTGTGTTTGTTGCAAGAAGAATTTATCAAAGAATAGATGATGAAATATATTCACCTTAGAAGAAACTAATTTTTCTCAGATCTAAACTTTTGACTTAAATATTTCGTATTCAACTACATTTTCTGTGGGAACATGCCTTAACAACTTCTTTCAGTTACACATACTTATCCTGGTTTTCAAGCTTATGTTTCAATGTAAAGTTCAAAGTATTCAATATCAATGGATATCAATGGATAAATTTTTAAGGTATTTGTGAAACTTCAGTGCAGGTGAGTAGGGTTAAGAATAATGCTTATTAGAGTAAGAAAGTGCCATAAAGAAAGTAAGAACTGTCTTGCATGGTTTTAGACAAACTAAATTCAAACATTTTTCAGACCTCCACCCAAGAAGCCTTCCTATTAGCAGTAAACAGTTACATAAAATTGAAGTCAATCATTGTGTCTTAACATGAGCAGAAGTATGAATTTTGCACATAAAATGTACAAACACTTTTTTGGGAAGACAAAGTATCAGTGCTGGTGGAAAAACAGTGTAATGCTGTATAGGGAAAACCAAACAGATTCGAGAATGTGTAAGATAAGCTTTTCTGTGTGTAAAATTTGAAAGACAGTTAATATTTCAGTATTAGCAGAAAGTATATTTATGGATTTATTTATTATTATTTTATTTATAGTCATTTAGGCTTCAGTGCACTTTAATCAGCAGTAACTTAAATAGCTCAGTCACAACACTTTCAGAGACTAGAAAAAAATATTATTCTTTAATTTTCAGAGAGTTTAATTCACTCTAATTATTTATCCAAAACCACCTGTGGATTCACTGTCAAAAATGGGTTTAGACATTTAGGAATTAGTCATACTCAGTGCATTTTGATGAAGCTTTTCATTCCCTTCTTTATAAGTTTTCATTTAGAGTCTTAGCCTTCCTCAATGAAGAACATGAATTTTGACTACTAATTTTAAAATCAGTTTTTATGATCACTTGAGGTCTAGCCTTGTATTCCTTCCTTGCTGCGGGCAAGTTCAACCACTTAGGTAAATGAACACTGAAAAATAATTGTATTTGGTGAAAGCATACTGGGCCCAATGGGTGTAGTAAGCTAATTTCAGCTCTGTAGCTCCTCTCTGAACTCCATTTTGGATATTAACATCAAGGAAAAATTAATGAAAATCTTAAAAGATCTGGCTTTTTTAGGGAGTCCTCTGTGAGAAAATGTTACCAGTATTTTCACTTTGTGTACAATGTTTTCAGAGAGACATAACTGTTAATAGGTTTAAGCCTATGATGCTTTTTATTCAATATTTTGTTCAACTACACTGTCCTTAAATAATTAGTATTCCTTTGGGCTGAGATATTTGCAATTTATCAAAAAGAAAATGTATTTATTTATTGAATATCCATTAGATTGACTGATACATAAATTCCTTTAATTTACTCTGCTTGTCTATGAGGCATGGTTTCTGTGATAGGTTAATCACCCTTGTGACCATATTACCACTATATTCTCCATCCAGAATGATGTCTTTCTTTACACTTTATTGCATATCAGAGTACCATCCTATGAATGAAAAACTAGTCAGTCAAGAGTTGATGAATTAAGAGTGAATAATTTTGAATACTCAGTAAGGTTAAGTCTTCAAGGTTAAAAGAATAATTAAGGCTGGAATTAATTGCAAGCAGTCTATGTGGTTTATTTTTTTGTTATGCAGTGAATGACTATGTAAGTGTAGCCATGACTATCTAAAGTAGATGGTGAGGTCTTTCCATCTTATTAGGAGTTTATCAAGGCAAATATTTCAGAATAAGTTTAGGATAAGAAGGACTGACACTTTTCTGTAGTTACAGAATTACAATCAAGCAGGTGCTGTCTCTGCCAACCTTCAGTGTGATAAATCAAAGACAGTAACTGACTCAGTTCAGTCACTTTCTAGTTACTCTCTGAAAAATTCGGCACAAGTATGTTCAACTTCCTACTGATGCAAGGTCAGGATGGCTTACTTCCTGTGTGATGCTGCACTCAGGGTGGGTTTTTAGCAACTTTCAAGATGAAAAAGATAATAATCTCAAACAATTCTGATCTAAGAACCCTTCTGGAAGTGGTAATAGAATATGTGGGGTTAATTTACATATGTGGGACACTAATTAAAGACTTATTTTGAGCAAAATAAAACCTATGTTATTTGTAACACTTCTGTTTGCTTTACCATCTCTAGATATTGCTTAGTGCCAGCACCTGACTTATTTAGGTCAGTCACTGTACACTGGCTAATAATTTTCACAATTGCATATGCATATTATTATATGTAATTCCTACATATGCAATGCATATTATGATAACTTTATATTAATATAAAATACTTTATTTTTATATATATGTTTTGTATTTCAGATGCACACTGTAAGTATTTGTGTTTGTGTACACATGTGAAGTACATACTGTAAGAAACGTGAACTGAAAAATCATTTGAAAATATTCATTCCTTTAAGTAGAAGTCTTATTCCAAAGCAGAATATTAGATGGTGAATCACCTGCTCTACCACTCATGGAATTTTTATAGTCTTATTTTTTCCCCTGATACATGACATAATCTTAGGCTCAAAACAAAATGCATGCTTTATCTTTGTGTTTAAGAAAATGAGCTACTGATTTCTGACAATTTATTTTGTCTAAAAGGGCACAAGCTGAAAGCTCATTAACATCTTTGCTACCTGTTACCTTTGCTACACTTTGGGAAAGCTTGTTATCTCTTACAGATCCACGCAATAAATTACTAAAGAAGGAATGTTACAGCTCTTCATATCATATTAAAGTTATCACCTGTCATGTTTCTGGAAATGTAAGAAAATGTAAGAAAATTCTGTAACAAACCTGGGTGCAGTAACGTAATTCTATGTGTGAATATGACTGCAGCAGTCCTTTTATATTTCAGAACCAGTTTAAGATTGAAAAAATGAATGAGTCTCAAAAATATAAGAATATAATCAGATGGTTATATTATTTTTATTAATAATAATAATTTCAAAATCTTGATTTATTTCATGAAGAGTGAAATGGTAATTGAAATCACACTGACACTGGAAAGAGTAGAAGGAATCAACTTAGAAAACCATTTCTAAATAAAATGTCTACTGCGTGAATAAGTTTAAACATCTGCTTTGCTCTTCTGAAACAGTTGAACTTAAGAATGAATAGAATTTTAAGCATATGTTTAAGTGAATAAGAATATGTGGACAATTAAGTATTTTCTGTAACTGGGATTGCATTATAGTAATTTAGTTAGATTTTGATTTATAGAAATTCTGGAAGGAGACTGGTCATTTGCCTTTGTGTCTTACTAATATAAAACAATGCCCCTATCTCAGAAGATATTACTTTTGCATGAGCAGCTGGTGAAGTGTTTTGCGGCTCTAATTACTCATCTTACACTCGTATTGCTAGAAATAAAGAATTAAAACAAGAAAATGGATATTCTGACTGAATTCTAAACTGAAAACTTCAACAATAAATAATCAAACCTACACTACACAATAGTGAAAAATAAAGTGGAAGCTCCACCCTTTCATAGGTTCAGAATGTGTATCTTTCATTATGTATTTACAAAGCAATTTACCCTCATTTTATTTCTACCTTTTATTTTGCTATTAAAATGTCCATTCTTTGTCCTCTCAGCTTAAATTTAGGTGTTTTACTTAGAGACACTATAAAGCCCTCCTGGTTTTAAATTACAAGGACATCAGTTCTCATATAATTCCCACTTAACTTCAGTTGGAAATGGGTATTGTATCTTTAAAAATACTCTTATATGCTGAAATATAGATACCTATTTCCTCATTAAATAGATGGGAACGTAAGAAAATTAGTCTATACATTTGTTAGAAGGAATTATATTAAATGTTTAATTAAAACATACTTGCAAATATACTCTCAGATTTATTAATTGTGAAGTGGCAGCCACTTGTCAGACATTTATACCAACAAATATACCAGAAATGCAAAACTAACTTCCTGTAGTTTCTGAAAATATCCAATACATTTCCTAGAAAGTTATGTCCTGTTATAGAATTATAAATAATTTGTTAAAAAAAAATATTGCTGGCAATTTATATTATTAAAATATGACATAATAACCTATATTTCCTATATTTCATATTTGCTAACACTCTTCCATGCCAACAAAACTGTTAATTAAAAGACCACATCTATAACTTCATGATCTCCAACTAAACCATTAAACTTTTTAGTCCCCATACACAAATGTAGCCTAATCAATTCCACCGGGAGTGCATCTAGTCCAGTGCTTGCTATCCTGTGCAGGAACTGTTATGCTTCCTTATCCACTGGTTTTGACTGAGATAGAGTTAATTTTCTTTGTATCAGCCCATATGGTGCCAAGTTTTGGATCTGTTACCAAAATAGTGTTGATAACACAGGAATACTTTAGCTATAGCTGAACAGTGCTTGCACAGCATCAAGGCCTTTTCTGTTTCTTGCATCCCCCCACCAGTGAGTAGGTGTGCAAGAAGTTGGGTGGGGACAAAGCTGTGACAGCTGATTCCAGCTGACCAAAGAGATATCCCATACCATATGATGTTCTGTTCAGTAATAAAAGCCAGGGGAAGAAGGAGGAATTGGGGACATTCAAAGTGATAGTATTTTTCTTCCCAAGTAACTCTTACATGTGCTGAAGCCCGGCTTTCCTGGAGATGGCCGAACACCTGCCTGCCGATGAGTAGTAGCGAATGAATTCCTCCCTTTGTTTTGCTTGCACGTGTAGCTTTTGTTTTATCTATTAAACTGTCTTTATCTCAACTCACAAGTTTTCTTACTTTTACCCTTCTGCCCACTGGGGTTAAATCACGACACCTCAGATCTAATTTCAACAGGATTTCTTAAGTAAGGAGAAGTGGGAAGGAGACAGTCTTTGTTCGAGCAATTAGTTCTCATGGGATGAGTATGCAATCAGTTTACAAATATCAAATCTAATTTTAGAAATGTCACTCCAGTTTTAGATCTGTTTGGACTGAGTATCTGACTCAGCTACTTTGAATTGTCTTCTACAGGAAACTAACTTTCCTCCTTCTTTGTAAAGTAGAGTAGCCTTTTTTAGCCTTTTTAGATATCTCTGTTCTTTCCTGTGCTCTTATTTATCAGAAGACAGAGCCAATAGATTCATGTTAGCATTATTAAATATCTGCTTTCTGCTTACACAGACTAAGAATCAAGCCAGTTTTTAGTTATTCTCTTTTAAATTATGTTTTAAGAATGGCATGTAAATGAAGATTATAACTAGGATATTAAATAAAGATTATAACTAGGATATGAGTAAACAATAGAATTACTCTTTCAAAGTATAAAGCAATACTAGATTCTCTGATACAATTGCAAAATTACTTCTGTTTCCCAATCATATGAGACAATTTTTGAAGTTAATGTTGGGAGATTTCAAAGGTATCTGACATTGAGTATGCCTAGAAACATGACACATGAATATTTCCAGTAGTGTTTTATTGTTTAAAACTATACAGGCATGCTTACTATTTGAGTATGCTAATATAACATAGAAGTTTATCAAGAAATACTCTGATTTCATAGGTGTGATAAAGAAGTCAAATGAAAACATGGATTTTGTTTTTGCAATAAGAAATGTTTTCTCATACTAGCTATGTTGAGATTACAAAGAAACTTTTTTACATTTCTTCTAGAAGTTGCAAGTCTATTTGATAACTGCCTTATTTGATAACAAGGTCTTGATTTTTTCCTGCAGAAAAGCTAATCTGTTTTACTTGAATACGTGTTGCTTTCACCCAGAATCTTTAAGACATAAAAGCAACAGTGATGAAGAACAGACCAGGAATACAACTCTGTCTTGGCTTGCTAATATTTGACTGACTGAAGGCTAAGCTTTAATTCACTCAAATGCAGGGCCTTAGAGATACAGACAAGGAACGCAGTACATATCCATAATTTTTAATAATTTGGAAAATTAAACTGAAAGGTCGTTGCAAATCTCTGTATGCAACTAATTATGGGGTCCCACTGTCATGGATGAAATATTTCACACGGTTATGATTTAGCAGTAATTCAAGATTTGCTAATGGTGTGTGGTAAATCAAAGGTTAAATTTAGTAGCACTTAACTCGTTTGGAGATTAATAAAGTGATTCAGTAGAATATGCTGAGCTTAAAACAGTGACTTAATTACAGATTTGAAAATCACATGATTCACACTAACTTACTACAGGATGTTTTGAATCAATATACATGTATAAGAACAAAACACGCAAACGCAGAAGGAAGGGAGGAATAGCACCAAGCACTGAGTGACTCAGATGAGGCAAGAGTGTTGCATGACTACACCCACCCATACTGCATTTTGCAGATTCTTCAGACACCAAAAGCTTGCCAGGTGGAGAAAAGCTAGGAGTCAACATGAAACAACAGCTTCACTAAAAACATCTGGTATTAGCTTAAGCTTTTCTAATGTGAACTTATTCATTGCTTGGTAATGCTGCAGTTTTCTAACTATAGTCCTAGATTTAAGGCATTGCACCTGGCTGAAAAGTCCTTGAGACAAATCAGTGTCTCTGCTTTGGGAGTGTTTAAGATCCTTTTCATATTTCCATTTCTGTAGAAGATATAAAGCTGTTGATAAGAGATAGTGCTCTTAACTAGGAAAGTAAAAAAAAAAATCCTCAAACACATCACAATGCCTACCATGTTTGCTTTTTACTAAACTCCTAATTTCCACATCACACTCCAGCAATTTTTAATTTCTCTTTAGAGCAGCATTGCAACTGTCAGTACCAAGTCAGTAGCTGGACTTGCTTATTTCCCAGGCAGGACCTATTGCCTCAGACATCCTGAACAGGGATTTCAGTTAAAATCCACCATCTGTATCTTTTTTTTTTTTTTCCTGTGGAATGTATTACTAGAGCTCTTATAGGGATGTTACATCATCCTAGGGAGTTGTGGAAGATATGTTCACTCTGAGATGAAAATAAGTGATACAATAAAAATAAACTGTGCTTACTTTTCTGTAGGCATCTTACAGAGTAGTTCAACATTAATCTCATTAATACACTTAGAACAGTGTATCCTATAACAGTGCAATACACCTTGTGATAATTCCTACTGTTCAGATACCAGAGAGAGGCATAAAGATTTATCTAATTCATTCCTATTAGGTGAGTGTATGCCAGCCAAATAATGACAAACTGTGACTCCAGCACTGTCTTTTATATAAAAGTGATGATAATGGTTTCCTCATGGCATTATTTTTTCCAATTACTATAGTAAGGTAAACATCTATTATGTGTTTATAAAAAACTGATCATAGACATAAAATTGGAAAGAGCTCCTATGGATACTATTCAGACATTTGTTTTTAACTAACAAATAAATGGAATAGGTTTTCCACAAAATGCTTGTGGTTTTGCAGGTCGTCTTGAATAATTTATTATTAAAGTTAAACAAATAGTGAAGATTTATGATTTTTTTTTTTCTGTAATTGAAGTGTTTTATTCATAAATAGAGCACCATGTGCTTTCTGACATAAAGGGAGGTTCATCTATATAAAATTGACACAATATGGAAGTTTTAATGTAAATGTATTGTCTTGACTCCCAACTTCTCATTCCTTCTCTGGTGATTTAGACAAGGATTTCCAATAAACTCATGAATTTATAAGAAGTCCAATTAGACATTATATTTTGTTGTTGAGGGAGCAGGGTTATTTTCACAAAAAGTAGTCTGAATTTTTAGTTTAATAGCTTTATCCACAAAAATCGTTGCATTTGTAAAATTAATGAAAGTCCTTATAACATTTATATATACTAAATCAACCATTTGAGACTGAATTCAGTGATCCATGAAACCAAAGTGGTATAAATTTATACTCATTCAGATTTCTGTTTAAGTCATGGCCATTTTGCTAGTAGTACCATAGTATTTCCTGACAAGAGAAAAATCTGCAATGTCCCAACATTTTCTTTAATGCTTTGAGCTGCCAGTATCTCCTGAATTGACAGTAGTGTCTATGTAATATCAATAGTCTGAATCAGCATTGACTTGCAGTCGTATTTGATTTTGTTTTCTTTTTTTTTCCCCAGAACTCTCAAAACCCAAAGAAAATGCTGCTTAATTCTGACCATTCTTCAATGAATTCTGTGATTTGAAAGATTACGAGATAATGGAAGTATTTGTTTGTCAATGAGCGTGTTTGATACAGAAGAATTTTGGAAAAAAAAAAAGAGATAAACCTTATCTTTCCAAGTCAAAGATAGGATGAGAGGACTCATACAAAACCAGGCTATGGAGTAGAGAGGTGAGTGAGGCCATGGCTGGAATATGTATCTTAACTCTGGCACTCTGTAATGCCAAGTCAGATATTTCTTAAAATTTATCATACATGTAGAAGTTGTGGTATTTTTAATCTCCTCATACCCCTTTAAGTGTGAGCCCTTCTTTTTTTTTTTTTTTTTTTTTTTTTAATTCCAGTCCACCAACTCAAACTCAGCAGCAAAGGAGGCCAAAATACATCTATTGTTCCTATTTTGGTGGTATGGTAGCTACTATTTCTTTGGCTGTGATTCCTTGGTTTTTGTGTATAGTACCCAAAACTTCCTTGATAGTCTCCCGTTATCTATTGGTCACACCTGTAGCTTTCTAACTCCACGTGATCAGTTGGATATAACATAGTTTGGCAGTACAGCAAGTAGGTCTTCCCTTGTGTTACAGTCACTGGAAACAAGGATTATGTATTTGGTAAGGAAATGGAGCAGTGCTTGGAGCAATGACAGCAATGACAGCAGTGAACTTAAGTGAGAGTAAAGGTAAATGTCCTTCTATCTTCCTGGCGTGCGATATGGGCTAATAACTCTTCAAGCTGTTTTTCATTTATCTCATTAGATTCTCACAATTTTAATTTTTTGCTCTCCTGCAATTATCCCTATGTTCTGAGCAGATTAACAAATTATTTTTGAATTAAAAAAAAAACCCCAAACCAAAAATCCATATGCTTCTCAGAGGAACAAAAGCACATTTATTCAGAGTTATAGACTGGTATTGTGGTGCATCTTTCAAATTGTTAAATATTGTTATCTTTCAATCTTCTATTTATATGTATACAGTTTGTTGTAAACCAGAAGCGTTTTCAGTGTGTTGTTGGAGAAGGAGAGGGGGATTGCTGAGGAGGAGGAGAGCTATTTATTTATTTATTTATTTATCATTTGAAATAAAGATTTGACTATTTATAAAATATGAGCTATGGCAATTGAAAATGCTTCGTAGAAAATCATCACCTTGAGGAAAGCAAACTCTCCAACTACTACTTCAATTAAATTAAATGCCATGACTAATGCCAGCAATTATCCTCCTTTATTAATAACTATAAATGGCCTCTTTGTTTCCACATTAGTGTTTATCAAATTAATCTCTGTTTTATTGGGTGGTGAAGTGCAGATTTATTAGTATTTCTCTCAGTGTTGAAGCAGGAGAGAGCAGCAGAGCTAGATGTGCTCAGAGAAAAGTTAAATGGAGTTTTTTTTTTGTAACTACAAATTCATGACATAGAACAGACATCCAGGAGGGGCTTCAATGAGAACTGCTGAGAGCCTGGCCACTGCAATAACAAGATTGGAGCACAACATCATTGGTACAAGGCTATCTTTTTAATGCCTAATTCAGCTTAAGCTGCTTGAAGATTACACTGGAGGACACCACACATGAAGCCTCACAATGTAGCTGTAGACAGTGCAGATACAACCATGTCTCTCTAATGTCACACATCAGGCAATGAAGGGTAAATTCTGCCTTTCATTTAAAATGCAAATTTCAGCAGAGGCATTAGGAAGTCATTGTGTTAATACCAAACTAATGACGAAGATGTTAGTAAGCTCCCTTTTTATTTTTTTGGATTGTGCTAGAGCTAAGTACTGCTACTGTCACCTTTTACTTTGAGAATATTTAATTACCATAATTATCTTTAATTTTGCATTGATTAATGTGCCTCAAAGGAATATGTTAAGGTAGCATGCTTAAGGTCTGGACTCTATATGCAAATAAAACAGATATAATTAAATGCTTTGTGATTTGTACTTCTTATCATAATAGTTAGAATGATATCTTGAAAGGCAAATCTAACTAGTCATAGATTTCAATCTGACCTGACAGAACACTCAGAAATGTTCCTTGGATAATTTCTATTTTTAAAATAAAGTAATTCAGTTAGCTAAAAGTAAAAGTATGAAGTGCAGCAAAGTCTTTTTTTTATACTTCAAACATGTAAGCATTTTTTCAATATGAGTATTTATTTTGTTATGAATATTAATCATATTTTATATTACAGTACTACTTAAAGGCCTAACTGGAACCACTGTACTACTGCATAAGGTACAGCCCTGACCATGGCAAAGCACTTAAAGAATGTGAGAAATGCCAATTTATATTGGGCATACAAAGGTACAGAGGTTTCCCCTATGTCTTATGGGGGACTCTGAAAACTCCATGACTTCAGGGTCTTGTAAGGTCGTACTAGTACTCAGATTCTTGCATAAGGCAGGGTTGCTGTCCAAAATATCCATACTCTTCAAACACAGGTCTATCTCTAGTATTCACAGTGCATAATGCACAACATTTGACTACTTTCTGCCACAAGTTTATGTATTCTTTTGGGAAGTGGAGCAAGGACATCTCACAGTTGAGTAATCTGTTGCTACCAGTATATGAGAATAAATCAAACAATCATTTCAAGCATTAACATACCTAACGCCACTAGAACTTCAGGTTTGCGAGGGTATTTGGACTTCTAAGGAAGGAGAAAAAGACCTGCTGAGGTTAACAAGAGTGTTTACTACTTCTATTTTCATGAGATAAAGGGTATACCTTTATAAAAGGTATAAATACCCTTAAGAGTCTTTCCTCGCGTGCTACTTTTAAATGTTCAGCCAATGATCTTGATTCTACTCTCTCTAAAATCATCAATAAAAGTCCCATTGGTTGCACCAGTGAAAAATCAAGCTCTTACTGTGTCTATGTCATGAAAGAGGGTAACTGGTATCTCATATGAGCAGAACAACAGCTTCAGCTTGAAGTAACAATAATCTGCAAAGTATGCAACCTGTCTAGAAAGCACACTCTAAGTGCATTCTGTTTTTTAGAATCAAAGAAAAAAGCTGAATGTGCTCAGTGAGACATTAAGAAGTCTGTAAGTCAGTTCTAAATGGGCACAAATATTTGTCACTTTTCAGCTTAAAAAATAAATTTATTGTTTAAAGTAAAGAAGGTTTTCTCTGTGGCTTCCCCAAGGTAGGGATCTACTATTAAAACATGGAAGGCTAGGTTCTGATTATTTTGTTGCTGTTTTTTTTTTTTTTAAATATGGTAACATAGGAATATATTTCTTCATTTAAATTTTACTGTACTTTAATTTATTTCTATCTGCTTTTCAGAAAAGGAAAATAAAAATGGAGCTGAAGTTTTGCCAATGCGTATAAACTTTAAGGTATTTTGAAATAATTCTGAAAATACTTGTAAAACCTCACATAAATGTCATTCTGAGCTTCTGCACACCTCAATCTATTCAGTCACGTTAGGGAAATGGTTGATGGATCTGAGTTTGCACAAACAACTTTGAAGCTAGTTACACCTTAAAAAGAAAATAAATATAGATGTTGCTACCTCAAATGCTGATAAGAGTAGTCAGTACTTGAAGTGCCTGTTATTATTAATCCTCTAGGTTTGAGCTATGAAGTTGTTATCAAGATGAACAGACATTGTTAATAAAATTGAAACTTAGACTACCATCATCTAGGGAACCACTCATATAATAGAAAGATTGACTTTAATCTAATCAGTGAACACATGGAAAAAATACAAATTGTTTCATAACACTGAGTTATTTGAATGCTTTACTCCCAGATGGTATTCATATATTCAGGTTCTGCATTCCTTCCAAGGTGAAAAATAAAAGTAAAAGTAGAAAAAAAATCAGGTGTTTGCTCTTATTGAGACCATGTTGAATATTTCAAGTATAATATCTTCAATCCATGAACCCTTCCTCTTACTAAAAGTCATTCTGTAATTGCAAGAAATCTCTTTTTTTTTTTTTCAGGCAAACTAAGCTATTTTCCTCAGCTTATTCAAGAGAGTAAATTAAGTCAGTGATGTTGCGGTTTTAGTTGCATATTAACTATAGAAAGTTAATATGAAAGTATTCAATAAGAAATATTTCTTAGCTTATACATGAGGAAACTTGGAACTGAATGACCTAAAGGCATTTTACTACTAGTTCAGATGTTTGAATTGGTCCCAAACAAAGAACGTTTTTACTGCATGTGCGTGCTCAGTAATTAATATAAAACCAAAGTCTGTGCTGAATCTAAATCTATTTTCTGCTGAAGAAAAGTGTAGGCCAGGGCAGGGGAGGGGAGGATGACTGCCACACTTTTGCCTGATTGGCTACCAGAAGTCTGGTCCATTAGTAATATTGTTAAAAATCCCATAGTCAAAGCAGAGAAACTGCCATAACTTTGTTATACTCGTATTATTAATGTCTTCTTTCTCTGCACACACTGTTATATCTATTTTGGGAGAAAGTAGTTATCCCCAAAGTAGTATTACACTTTTCAAGAGTATTAAGGAAAGTTCAAACACCAAGCAAATCCCAGAAATTCTGAAATTGAGTAGTCACAGGGAAAGACAGCCTCTTGGTAATATTACAATGATAGGACTTGCAGACCCTCACTAATTTTATAAGATCCATCAGCAGTAGTGAGTCTGATGTGCACTTGACTCCTGTTTTTACAGATAGACATGTCACAACTCAATCTCTCACCATCCTACAATGGTATCAGACCAGTCTCCTAAAGGCCTCACATGTGCCACTCTCATGCAGTGTCCTCAAGACCTCTCATCCTCAGCATTTTGTTGTGTAAAGCATGAGTAGACAGGCTGCAACATCTGCCTCAGCCTCACTGCTCTGTGAAACATGTGAAGCATTCAGAGTAGATTGCTAAAGAAATCCATCAACTGGGAAACATGTGTGAACTTTTACAGTTCTTGGGGAAAGGAAAAAGAAAAGCAGTTTCAGGATGTCACTATGTGCATGCTCTGGATAACATTAGGCAATGGGTTCTTTTAAACAGTATTTTTGGCAGAAATTCTGCAGGTTCACTGCTCTGTATGGCATGACCATGGCAAAGTATAAATTGCAACTATTCAAAGCCAAACTGAAATGCAAAACCAAAATGCATAGGCAATGAAGGCAGGGTTACACATGCTGAGAAGATTATAGAAATATGGCCTGGGAGTGCAGGAAGGGAATCGGGGAAAACCAAGGCACAACTGGAGCTGAACGTGGCTAGAGATGTCAAAAATAACAAGGGTCTCTTCAGGTACGTAGGCCAACAAAGGAAGATGAAAGAAACTGTAGCCCTCTTGATGAGTGAAACAGGAGAACTGGCTACAACTGACATGGAGAAGGCTCAGGTACTCAATGACTTTTTTGCCTTGGTCTTCACCGACAAGTCCTGTAGTCATGCAGCCCAATCCACAGAATCCAAAGGAAGGGAGAATGAAGTACCTCCTACAATAGAAGATCAGGTTCAAGACCCTCTAAGGAATCTGAATGTGAACAAGTCCATGGGATCTGATGAGATCCATCTGAGGGTCCTGAGGGAACTGGCAAATGAAGTTGCCAAGCCACTATCCATCGTATTTGAAAAGTCGAGGCAAACTGCTGAAGTTCCCAGTGACTGGAAAAGGGGAAACATAAGCCCTATTTTTAAAAAGTAAAAAAAGGAAGACTCAGGGGACTACACGTTGGTCAGCCTCATCTCTGTGCCTGGCAAGATCATGGGGCCAATCCTCCTAGAAAATGTGCTAAGGCACATGGAAAATAGAGAAGTGATTTATGACAGCTAACAAGGCTTCACTAAGGGCAAATTGTGCCTAACAATTTTGGTATCCTTCTACAACAGGGTGCAGCATTTGTGGATAAGGGAAGGGCGACTGATGCCATCTACCTGGATTTGTGTAAAGTATTTTGTACTATCCAGCACAACATCCTTGTCTCTAAAATGAAGAGACATGGATTTGAGGGTGAAACACTCACTGGATAAGGAATTGGTTGGATGCTCACACTCAAAGAGTTGTGGTCAAAAGCTCGATGTCTGAGTGTACACCAAATTCAAACACCAGTAGACCAGTGACGAGTAGTGTCCCTCAGGAGTCCATATTTGGACCAGTATTATACATCACCTTTGTTGGGGAAATGGACAGTGAGAGTGAGTGCACCCTCAGCAAGTTTGCAGATACACCAACCACCAACCAAGCTGAGTGGTGTGGTTGATACTCTAGAGGGACGGGATGTCATCCAGAAGGACCTTGACAGGCTGGAGGAGTGGGCATGTGTGAACCTCGTGAAGTTCAACAAGGCCAAGTGCAAAGTCCTGCACATGGGTCAGGGTGATCCGAAGCAAAAATAAGGCACAGGCTGGACAATGTGTAGATTGAAACCAGCCCAGTGGAGAAGAACTTGGGGGTATTGGTGGATGAAAAACTGAATATGAGCCAGCAATGTGTGCTCACAGCCCAGAAAGCCAATTGCATCCTGGGCTGCATCAAAAGAAATGCAGCCAGTAGACTGAGGGATGTGATTCTGCTTCACTCTCGTGAGAGCCCACCTGTAGTACTGTGTTCAGTTCTGGAGCCCCCAACACAAGAAAGACATGGAACTGTTGGAGCGAGTCCAGAGGAGGGCCACGAAGATCATCAGAGGGCTGGAACACCTCTCCTTTGAAGACAGGCCAAGAGAGTTGGCGTTATTTAGCCTAGAGAAGAGAAGACTCCAGGGAGACCTCATAGCAGCTTTCTAGTACTTCAAGGGGACGTACAGAAAAGATAGGGAGGGACTCTTTATCAGGGAGTGTAGTGACAGGACAAGCGGTAATGGTTTTAAACTGAAAAAAGGGTAGATTCAGATTAGATATAACGAAGAAATACTTCACTGTGAGGGTGGTGAGACACTGCAACAAGTTGCCCAGACAAGTTGCGGATGCCCCCTCCCTGAGAGTCTTCAAGGACAAGTTGAATAAGGCTTTGAGCAAGCTGATACTTGAAGATATCCCTGCGCATGGCAGGGGGACTAGAACTATATGTTCTTTAAGATGTCTTCCAACCTGAACCATTTTATGATTCTATGATTCTTTTATGTGAATTTCCTTATCTGTCCTCCTTCTCATCTTCAGTATAATCAGTATAATAAGTTCTTTGCACTTAGGTAATAACAACTTGCATTTCTCTCCCTCTGACCAGAGCCTATTTGGAAGAAAAAGGCGAGGAAACTCTCTTTTATCCTTCTGCTGGAATCACACCTATTCAAAGACATTGGATAGACGATTGTCTTGGTAAGCTGTTAAATGAGAGGTGTATTGCTGTTTTTTCACTTCTGCTTCGAACCTCTGTTCAGCCAAATGGTCTTTCATATGCCTAGATGACTATTACCTCTTGCCCATTTTACTTTTTTGATTAATAAATTATTAGTACTTCACAGATAGTTAGGGCATTCAGCATTAACCAGAGAAAGAAGAGAAAGAAGAGAAATTTAGAAGCAAAACGTAAGGACTTTATGTTCCTCGTTAATGAGGAACAAGGGATAAGGATTTATTTTGTGTATGACACAAATACCATTCTGCTTTTTGAGTTTACAAAGAGAAGGGAGGATAGCCTTGTTTTGAATCAGTCTATGTGGTCCATAGGGGTATGGTGCTCTGTAAAGGGGAAAAGAATGGCATTATAAAAACATATGTTAAATGAAGGAGAATTATTTTATGTATTTTCAGCAGAGTCCACAATAGGTGCTAAAGACTTTTTCCCGTACAAAAATCCTACGGTGTGTCATAATACTTCTTGAGTCAAAACCTAAGAATATATAATTTCTCACATTTTCCTTAAATATATCTTCTTCTTTTGTAAAGAGTTAGAACATTTCTTATAGTTTTCTCATGATATCTTAAGGATTAAAAAGAAAGGGATATTTTATGATGTACCATATTTCATTTGGACTTCGAAAACAACATATTCACTGAGCTACACAGAAAAGTGCTTTTTTTCCTAGTGTTTGGCACATAATGTATTTTCAGAATGCTTGTGCGGAGGGAAGCCAGATGGAATAATGGAATCATAGAATCGTTTAGGCTGGTAAAGACCTTTAAGATCCTCAAGTCCAACTGTTAACCCAGCACTGCAAAGTCCACCACTAAACCATGTCACTAAGCACCACATCTAAACATTTTTTATTATCTCCAGGGATGATGACTCTACCACCTCCCTGGGTAGCCTGCTCCAATGTTTGACTACCCTTTCAATTAAGAAATTTTTCCTAACATCCAATCTAAACCTCCCCTTAAATGGCACAACTTGAGGCCATTTCCTCTCATCCTTTCACTTGTTACTTGAAAGAAGAGACTGACACCCATCTCGATATTATTATGGAGTTTATTTATCTGTGGGAAACATTGACTGTATTTCTTGTTTTCTAATAATGTAGTATGAATAAAATGTTTTGAATTCTCAAATTCTCCTTCAGACTTTACTAATACCTCCACTTGGAAAGACTTGCAAAGTCATACAAAAAAAGGTATGTACTTGCATAATATTTGCATATTAAATTTAAAAAATATATAAATATATAATACATTGAAATTTAATTTAAACCCTCAAAAATGCAAGAAGATTTGGACTTGGATTGTGTATTTTCTTTTTGTATCAGCTTCTTGTATAGAAAAAACCTATCATTGAACAGACAAATCATGAAACAGATTGTGATTGTCTTTTCTCCACACAATTTCTAATTGCATCTTTTACTTTAAGTATGGCATGTGTCTGGATTTTTTCTTCAGCCTTTTGTCTTTGGGAATCTTCAAGAGTACTTTAAAACATACATACTAAATACCCCACTGAGATAATAAGATTGATTATGGTGGTAAATAGAAAATTCACTTTCTTAGTCAAAGACTTGAATTGTAACAATTATATGTTATGTTGTCTGGCACACTACATTGCTTTCATAAGAAATTTTATGACTTTATGAAGAAAAATTACACATTTGGATAATCAACATGCACTGCACTTCTCATGAAAACAACCTTGTTGTCCAATGTATATTCTTTTGATTTCATATTAAAAATAACAGCCTAGTTTTTTATGCACATTTAGTAAGTTGTTACTTGTTTGGAAAGATCTACTCTTGGTTGAATTTACACAAACAAAACTAGTGATTAAGTAGGCAAGAATGTGGCAAGTCAGGAATGATGAGCAGTAAGTTATGGTTTTTGTTGACAAGTTATGCTCAGTGTAGCTATATGTATGAGATTTCCTGAGCTCAGATCTTACTGTCTGCCTCAGAAAGTCTGGCAGCTGTTATGAATGGATTTGCAATTTTGGCCCAAAATTTCCCTAACAGAACAATTTTCTTCTGATTCACATGAGCAACATTTCAAATATTTTCAAATGGAAATCTCAAAACATTAAATTCAAGCAAATGTCAAAATGTTTTATTTCAACATTTTCACTCTCAAAATCGAAATATTGCAGTAGGATTTGGAGATTTTTTTTCTGCCTTTTTTTTTTTTTTGAATGTCATGAAAGAATCTTCAGTTGCCATCCAGAAATTAAAGGCTGAAATGTTAGCTAGAGTTCTGTAATTTATCATAGAATCATAGAGTGTTTTGGTTTGGAAGGGACCTTAAAGATTACCTAGTTCCAGCTCCCCTGCCATGCACAGGGACACCTGCCACTAGACCAGGTAGCTCAAATTTCAACTACATCTAGCTGCAAAAGAGATTTTGGGTGTTGTTTTACACTGATAATAATGATGATAATGATAATGAGTCAAATAATGGAAGTTAACAGAGAGAGCTAATTAAAGAGGTAGAAGTCTGCGTGTTTGAGTACATCTTTTAGTTTTTTAGAGGACTGAGATCAGAACTGTTGCATATCAGCAAGTAGGACATGTTATTGGAAGACAAACATTAATTCAGAATCTAAGTTTTTATCCTTAAAATATATTCTTTGTGGCTCAACTAGGCAACAAAAAAGCTCTTCAAAACTGATAACGTACTTCCACAGCACAAACCAAATAAAAAGTGTAGAGGGTTTTGGTTTCGGTGGGTTTTTTTAATCTCAAGATTTTAAAAACCAGACTCATGACTTTAAGGGAGTGACTCATGATTTCTGAATGCTTTGAGTCAGATATTATCAGAATTTCTAGACAGAGAGTTGACTCAATTACATTATTGAATAAAAGGTCGAGTGAAACCCTCGACTTTTCATTTTCTTATATTATTGTAGAATGTCTGGGTAAAGAAAGGTCGATTTACTATCTTGTTTGCTTGCTGACATACAAACTATAGAGAAATGGACTGGGAAACAAGGATAAAAGCAATTTATGCATGGATAATTTATGTATGGTTTTGGTTTACCTATTTCTTTAGTAAAAAAAAAGCATAATTGCCATGGAAACTGCTACAACATAGGATTTGGATTACCATGAAGAGATAGGCCATTTTTATAAACAAATAAATACAGAAGACACATAAATCAAATGCTAATCAGCATAATGTATGTTCTTAAGATAATAGAGCTTGAGTTTACCACTCTTGCTGAAGGTTGCAAAGGGTTCAAATCACAGGCTCGATCTCTGCACTGGCATCCTCAAATATAATATTCAAAGGTACATTGAAGTTATGTTATTTCCCAGTCCCAGTGACTGCAATTCTGAATAACTATGTTCAACAGTTTATTTTTAAGCACAGATATATCCTCAAACAAGACTTTTTATTCTCTAGACACCTACTAAACTTACGGTCTTTTTATGAACCTGCAATATGAAAGGTATAACTATCAAAGAAGAAGATACTGAAACCATTAATACTTCATTAAATCTACATGAAAGAAGAAATCTCTGTTAGCTGTATGCATAGGATAGAAGGGACAAATGAGTTTTATTTCATGTATTACTCTCATTTTCAGTTCTTTTTATATCTTGTCTATTTTTTCCTCTTTTTAAAAGTTCTTGGCTCTTGATTCCAAATTAAAAATAATTGTAGTTCTCCCCCAACAAGTACACACCCCCCCATCTACTTCATAATCATATCTATTAAAATCCATCTCTGTTGCTATCTGGATTCTGTACACTTCCACTTTTCTCTGCTTCTTTATGCTGATTAACTTGTACATCACAAAATGGAAGTTTAAGAAAGAAACATTTGACATTTAATAAGAATTCTGAGACCAATTTAAATCTAATCAGTCCTGAACAATCTTGTAAGAGATGTTTTCCTTTTGATGTTTCAAAAGGGAAAAAAAAAAGTGCATTTCAGAGAGATTCTCAGTCATAAATGATTTAAATTTGGGTGCTTAGTTTGACTTTTCCATAAAAAGGGAAAAAAAAAAAGGGGACCTTAAAAATCATCTAGTTCCAATTCCTTTACCATGGGCAGAGATACCTTCCAGTATCAGCTTGCTCAAAGCCTTATTCAACTTGTCCTTGAAGACTCTCAGGGAGGGGGCATCCGCAACTGGAAAAGCTGCTATGAGGTCTCCCTGGAGTCTTCTCTTCTCTAGGCTAAATAACACCAACTGTCTTGGCCTGTCTTCAAAGGAGAGGTGCTCCAGCCCTCTGATCATCTTTGTGGCCCTTCTCTGGACTCGCTCCAACGGTTCCATGTCTTTCTTGTGTTGGGGGCTCCAGAGCTGGACACAGTACTCCAAGTGAAGTCTCACAAGAGCAGAGTAAAGGAGGAGAATCACCTCCCTTGACCTGCTGGCTATGCGTCTTCTGATGCAGCCCAGGATGTAATTGGCTTTCTGGGCTGCAAGCACACATTGCCATGTCATGTTGAGCTTCTCATCAACCAATACCCCCAAGTTCTTCTCCTCAAGGCTACTCTCAGTCCATTTTCAGCCCAGCCTGTATTTGTGCCTGGAATTGCCCTGACCCATGTGCAGGACCTTGCACTTGGCCTGGTTGAAATTCATGAGGTTTGCATTTTATTATGACAATTTCATTTTGTAATGAAAAATATTTGCGGATTTCCAAATTTAAATATTTATTTTGTCATAGTGATAACTTTCTGTTTTAATTAAATATTTTACTTCACACATTAAAAAAAGTTGTTTGCTTCCTGAAAAATGTTTCAGCAGCAGTCATTTTAATTTTCCAACAAAAGGAGCATTTAATGGAAAATTTCTGCTTTGCTCCAAAAATTAGCACGTCTTTGGCAAGATAACTCATAGAAAAGTTGTGTGAGTTCTCCAGAATGTCCTATCTACATTTGTTCTGTTATTCATCTAAGTGATTCAGTGTTAGCAGGGAACAGCAGAAACAGTGCTGCTGCGGTAAACAGAAGATATCTAATATTATGAATTTGCTGCACTGAGATAATTTTGGAGTATGGTTAACCAGAGTGCTAGTTCAGATGCTGATGACATCCTGCAGTTCTCCATCCTCTTACCACTCTGCACACAGGGCTTTAGCTCTGCACAACATTATTGCTTGTCATTTCCTCTCCTGCTGCTGAAGGTTGCTACTTAGGCACAGCTGTCCCTAGGTTGTTTCTGAAATGGTAGCTTAAATGTTTTCCTTGCCTGCATCATTATGACAGACTAGATTATGAGAATCACATGCACTGGTATGCTGATGGAGGTAGAAATAGAGACTTGATGACGTGAGGCAACAGGAGTAACCTCATAGCCTTCAGCTACCGCCACTTAAAGAGTAAAATAGCACTTTATATGCTACTTTTGTGGCATGAGGCACATCCACTCAGGAATGAAAGAATGCGTTAAGCCCTAAAGGAAGAACGGAAAGACCATCTGTGGGGTTTTTTTTTTTTGTCTTCAGGAAGTCATAGTGTTTTGACCGCTTGGCAAAAGCTCTGTTCTCTCTTACACAAAAAAAAAAACTTTGTTCCTCTTCTTTGCCTAATAAAATACATACTGCACTTTAAATTTTTAGGTATTCAAACACATAGATTAATGAAGCAGCAAGTATATGTAAATTAATTACCATTTTGTAGAATTTATACCCCTAAACATGGTTATCCACTAACTACACTGCAGTTAAATGTCCAAATCTAATAAATTATATGAGCTCCTGTAAAGCTCTCATTAGTCTCAAATGTTTAATATAATTAAATTTTATACATTAAATGGAAAAAAAAAGATTAAGCAAATCTGCTTTGCAACTAAATTAAATATTTTTCGTGGAAACAAACACCAAAAACCCACTGTAACTGGAAACTTACCACAGCACTTTCAGTGGATAGGAAAGCCTCAGCGAACTTTACAATTACTTACAATTACATGAGGTATCACTTCAGAAAGGCCAAGCTATGGATCAGAGACCCTTCCCCTATTATTATTTATTTTCTCAACTGATATAAAGTGATACAGCCCTACTGACTGTGACAAAACTTCAGTTCTACAAGGTGAAAGTTTGTAACAGCAACTGTTTCCTTAAACTAGATATACTAAATAATTTCTCTAATTTTTGTTAGGCAGGAGAAGAGAGTTTTGGAATAGATTTGACATAAGAGTTTTCCCTAAAATGTCATTTTGGTCAGAAAAATTGCAGCTTGTCAAAACTTGCAGGTCAGTGCTTCAGGTGTTTTGGTGACTGCAGTATAGCATACAGCTCATGTTAAGCTAGCTAGATCTACTGCTAACGGCAGTCTCATAACAACTTAAAACTCAGTATAACCTACTGTGGCTGCAGTGTGGATATACCATAGCATCCTAGCACTCATGCAAGACATGGGATATATGTAGAACTGACTATTTAAATACAACAATGCAGGCAGATCTCTCCAATCACATCTACCTCAAATTCTCTGTTTGCGGCTATTTTACAGCTTCTTCTAATTCCTTTTTATTTTTTTTAAGCTGTGTGCTGTAACATGTACAACCAAAAGGAAGAAGCTCTTATTTGTATTTAACTGAAATTCTTATTCTCAAAGGAAGCCCTATACAGCACTACATTATGTTTCTCCTACTCATTTGTGCTACTTGAAGTTAGTGACAGATTAAAGACACAAGTCTTTCAGTCAGTTTGGGGTAGAACTTTTGTGATAGCCACACCAATGCAGATTGTAGCTATATTGTCTAAAATGTGAAACGACTTGGTGCTAAGAACAGCCTGAAGATGACCATGCACTTCAGAACAAGCTTTCGTCATGTCTCCGTTTGCCAGGTGGAGTATCTCATTCTCACGATGTCCTCACCAATACTCAAGCAACTTGAATGTTGTTGAAAAACAGGACTCCCTCCAATTCCCTGGAAACAATGAAAGGAGGAACATCTCCAAGGCAGACTTATCCTTGACTACTTACTTATAAACCTATGCGTAGGGTTACGGCAATATGTTAGTGCATGTCTGAAACTCAGTTTGTGGTTCTGATGGAAAAGATGTATGCAGACATAGATAATAAAATTCACATTACAAGAATCAAAATTTACCTGTCATTTTGCTTTATTCATATGTACATGTGTTTGTGTTTTCTTATACTTGCATGCCAGGGTGTGGTAACAGGGCAAATTATGATGGGGGAAAAAGAAGAGAAAAAAAGAATAAACACCTTACTTAGGTCAGTAATACCATCAGGGCAATGTGTAAAGCAGTAATGCTTATCATAAGGCTATCATTTACAATGTCATAAATACAAAATTCCTTTCCTGGAAATTTTTTTAGTGTTCATCTTTCTAGTAGTAGAAATTGCACAAGGCCAGAAAGCTAGTGCAAGCATACTGAAAATTGTAATAGATTTATAGTCAAATCATGTTAAATAAAAGCATTTTTTTGCAGAATGATTTGCAAGTGAAAGAAGGCTAGAAGCTTTATGTCAGTGCAAAGGATAGTATTAAATAAAAAATCCTGAGAAAAACCCCAGCCCTGCATTGGGATCACTATTACAGTTGTTCCTATGGTAACAGGTTTTTTGTGCTGAATTTATCATCATATATATTTCAGGAACCGGAATGCTGGAAAAGGGGGAGGGAAAAAGAGCACATGTTACACTAAATTAGTTCCAAAGACAAGCCCATATTAAAATACTTGACCCTTTGAGTAAAAAGCAGAACACCTTTATGTGATTTCACCCACTTGACACTTGCAAGTGTGGTTCTTAGAAAAGGGGCTATGAAAAATTGGCATACGCTTACTCATCTTCTTCTAGTTTTGTTCTGAATCGTATCTCTAATTCATTGCCAAATAGAAGGTTCAGTCTTGTCTGAACTGCACAACTGAAGTGCTGAAAGGAGAAAGCATTCACTTGCTTTCAAGACCACATACCTCTGCAACACTGCAGGCAGTGGCAAAACACTGATAGTAGTTTGAAGTAGCTGGTTATTACAAAAAAAAAAGGCAGAGGTATGCCCAGAAAGGAGACTGAGTTACATCACAGAAAGTCGTTTTGCAGACAAGATCTGCCAGCTTCAACAGTGTACAGTCTTTTGGGCTAGGTGAAATATGTTCCTCCCCAAGCTTTCTTTTGTTAATGCGCTGTCAAACTTTGGTGAGAGGTCTTCAAATGTTGAACTTCCTACTAATGTGCAGAAAGATTCAGCTGCTTCTCAGAGCCAGGACTGAATAAACAAAGCTGGCAGCTATTAAAATATCCTTTCCACTGTAATCTGAAAACGTTGGATTCTATATCAGTGAGGGAACTTAAACTTGAAACTTTTCAAAGTTGAAACACTGATATTTACATTTTAAAAATTATGCTACAAAGGACAAAAGGACAAATTCCACAGAGATTTTTGCATGCGCTATCCCTACTTATATATATATACTACAATTCCAATTTTAATCAAGGGGAAATCAGACTCCCAAAGAGATGTTAGATTCCTAAATACCCTTGCACATCTGTTTTTCACTTATGTAAACCGGGAATTAAATGGAATTCAGTAGACCCCGTTCAAACTTATGTAAGGTGAAACTTTAAATTTCTCTTAATGCCTTGAGTTCTGCCTCTGCGCCTGTGCATAAGTACTGAAAAAGTCAATCTATATTTCCTATATAGGCCTGGTGTGAGTTTGCAAATTTGACATTCGTCTGCTTCTGAGAAGCCCAGCCTGGTGAGCTGTGAGACTATCAAATATATTCAGAGCTTCTATCAAATGCAGCTGTGGTTGCTATTTTTTTTCTAAAAGGGTGTCATAGTGCTACCATCTATCTTTTATGTATACCTTAGAGAATTTGTCTAGGAGTAGGAGTCCAGCTCAATCAAAAACCTAACAGGAATCCAGCCCACATATCTCTCAGAAGAACCCTATCATCAATGTATAGACTGTGCTGAAGTTCTCCACGCTATGCTGCTGTGCAAGGACAAATCTGATGTTACAGAGTATACAGAGACAGAGGTAAAGTGTGACTTTTTCACTGCCTTATCTGTGAGAAGGATGCTCTGTTCCTTGTTTCTAAAGCTCTATTTATATTTAAATTATTCAGTCTCTGAGTAAAATGCAACTCTGTGAGCAGAAACTGCAGTTACAGTTGCGCCCTCACAAATGAATGCCTTGAGTGCAAGACTAAGAAATCATCCTCTCTTCTGTCTTTACTTTCTCATTAAAACTTGAATGATTTTCAACGCAATGTTATGAGATCAGATCGACAGGGAACATATGACTCTCTGCATTCCACCAGGTTAATGTGTAGCTGAAGTTTTTTTGACATTTGTTAAGAAGCAAAGCACGACCTTGAACAAGGAAAGAAAATAGGTGTCTCACTTCTAGAAGAAGTTCTCTGAAGTGTGGGGAATTGAATTCTCTATTCCTTACCTTGCCCGTCCATCCCATCAAAACCAGTACAGCTGGAGACGTGAAACTTGAAGCTGAGGAACTGTGAGAGGGCTTGCAGTGAGAAGGGCATGCTGAGGTGCTGGTACAGTAGAAAGGTGAGGACAAGGAAAAGCACATGTTTAGGACCCAAGTCTGGGGGACTGAGATATGTAGTTTGAGGAAGATACAAAGCAGAGTCTCTTCTGTGCCTGCATGTGACTTGACATGGAGTTGAAACTCCTGCTATGTTACCAGTTGTCTCATTAATTGCCACTGCTGCTGGACATACCTGTAATTCCTACCACATTGCAGCTGTTACTAAGGGTTACATCTGACTATCTTGAATTTTAAAACCTGAGTCCTTTTTTTATGCCTGATGGGCAGAAGCACCATCACTACTACTATTCTTGATGCAGTTTAAAAGAAAAGAACTGTTGAAGATCTTTTACAAGAAGATCTTTCAGCTTTTTCATTCTTGTTCTTCTGCTGTGAAAACTGTCACATCTCTGAGCTGGATTTACACAAATTATCACCAGAAAAACTTCAGACTTATCCAGGTCCTTGCACTCAGGAAAAAAAATCACAAGAAAAAAAAATATTTTTCCTGATTTCTGACTTTTTCTTGTCTACTATATGCTATATTTATTTTTTATATATTGACATTGAATTGCCTAAATAAAGTTTAAAATCAGTGTTCTGGCAATAGTTTCTGCTGTTCCCATTTTGAACATGTGTGATATCTTCTTGGGAGTAAGCACATTCCTCAAGTTCTGGACAAAAAAGTAAAAAAGAAAAAATATGTAGTAGTTTACAGATGAGAAGAGTTTTCAAAGAAGAATCCGAATATTTTTACAAAGTTGCTTCTAATATTTTTGGAGCTGGAACATATTAGAAAAATTATGGCCCACTTACAACAGACAAATGCCTAGGCTTTGGCTGGAAAAAGAGGAATAATACGACTCCGAAACAGGTAGCTGTACAAAAGTCACTCCATTTGAACAAAAATAGCCCATTTTTCATGTCTAAATGAGATTGTCCATTAAACTACAGGATTTTGTATCTATATGAACCTTTTCAAATGTCATAATACTGAATTGTTTGTTAGTCTGTTGATATACTGCTTCAAAAAGGTGACAGTTCCATAGTTCCTACTCTTCACAGAAATTCCTGGTACTCCTTTCCAGAAGAGAGTTCCCTCTTCCTGTACAAATGCATGCTATTTTTTTTTTTGCAGATTTTCAGGCTAAACATACAAAAAACCCTAAACCAACCACATTTAAAAGACATCCTTGATCATGCAGAGTTACTTTTCTCTCCACTGGGAAAAGGTTTATCATTCTAATGTCAGCATGGGTTGAATCTGTAACTCATTTCAAAACCAATCACCTTTGAATCAAGACTTGGAAATACTACCTCACTTCTCCAGCCATGCAAGTTACACATAGGAGTACCAATAAATATAAGCATGTTTGTATGCTGTATTTTTTTTATAATTATGAAGATAATAGCATATATGATGTCAGCCATCTTGTAATAAAGATAAAAGGAAGTAAGTTACAGGATACTGTGCTTTTCTAGACTTTCTGGATTTACTTAGAAAAAAAATTATAAAGAAGTAAAAAATACATTTAATCTTTAAAAGTGCTTACACTTTTCTGTGTAAGTCTAGCCCAACTCCAATTTTGTTTTACTTTGGCAGATCTAACCAATAGCACACCTACGTATACCAAGGCAAATCATCTACTGAAGCAATTACAATTGATGTTCCATCAAAAAATAACAAAATTTACAACATACTAAAAGCACATTAAGCAATTTTTTTCCCAATCATGTTTTAATAACTCAAAATCTAGATGAGGTCACATAAAATATACAAGCTCCATTTTTGCACCTTTCAAAAAAAAAAGTACTGTAGAATTTCTGGCACAATGCTGAAGTTAACCCTGAAACAGTGTGAAGGCAATGTGAGGAAGCAACTGTACTGTGCTTTAAGTTTGAAGCACTTTTGTTTGTTGTCTTCACTTAAATGGCATTTTATCTTATTGCTTAAATAACCTTTAAAAAATGTACTGTTGTTTGCTTTAATGCTTAGCAGTTTTTAAGCTGTTTTTGCAAATTGTTCTTTTTCTCACTACCATGTTACAATTTACAGTTCACCCTCCAGCTCAAGCTGCTACTTTGATTACACCTCATCAAATTTTCTTTAATTCTCTTCATCTCCTTCTCTGCTGATAAAGTTATCTGTCTTTTTCCCCACCGACTTGAAAATGACTCAATGGGAAGCAGTATATCTCTTGCAAGAGTTAATGAGAGCAAAACGGTTTCATAGTTTACTGTTTAGCATCATGGCAAATAAAAGGACTTCCAACAGAGCTCCATCTAACCTTGTTTCCTCTTTACAGAGAGATTTGCCTCAAACACTGATGTTGTTAGAAATCTTATAATTACTGCTCTCCTAATAGTGATACAACAGAGCAGAATTCTCATTACAGTTATTATATGAAAAGAAAATTTTCATTTATTTCAGCTCACAGAGAAAAACCTTTATCATTCAGTAAAATTTGTTAGGCAAAGGTACGATAAAAATATCTTTCTGGATAAGCTGATTTGTGAAAGAGAAAACAGTAGGTCTGTCAACTGAAAGGCTAATCTAACTGTTGTAGGTAATGGAAATAATCCAGCTGAGATCAAAGTGAAGTGAATCAGTCTATGAACGTGTTTTTGAAGTCTGAACAGCAATATTGCAAACCTTCTGCAATGCTCAGTGGATTTTACTTTGGTTTGAAGACATTTCTTCTTTTCAGACAAGGAATCCCTGTTTATACCACATGAAGTCCCTGACTTTGTTTAACCGGAATACCACTAATACCTAAAGGGGGAAGCAATGCAAACTCTGATGGCTGACATATGTTCTCATTTTCTCATGATATGCTCTTTTGAGAGTATGTGGCTGGACAGCAATGGATGAGCCTTCCTCAAATGGAAGCTGAGTATATACTGGACCTGAGAGCTTTGAGAGGGCAAAGATGGAACAGACAGAGAGAGGAACAGGGGTCTGAGCATGCAAGCAGCCACTAGCGGTGACCCTGGAGCCAAATGAGAAGGGAAGACTTTGGAGAGCAGTGAGATCTTCCAACAACCTCGACCAGGCCTCTGGACAACTTCTTCTCCGCAAGAACTCAGAGTAGACTGTATGGAGTTAGCATTTGTCTTGTATCTTGTCTACTAATTTGTCTTTTTATTTCTCATCATTGTCTTAAAAAAATCCTTTTAAAAGCCACTCTTGTATCTATCAAAATAAAAACATTTTTGACCTTAAAGCCTTGATGTTAGTTTTGCTATGCTCAATACAAGAAGTCATCTACAAACATTGACCTCAAAGCCCACAGCAGCTTCAAGGTCCCATTACACAATGAATAAAATTAATATAAATGCACTAGAATGAAATTAATTTTTACCAATGTTGAGAGGACAGTTTCATTTGTTGCTGCTGATCTTTAATTCAACTGTACTGGTCACAGAGAAAAAAATTGTTATATTTTTGTTCTCTAAGGTAGGTCATTCAACAAATTATCAACTAAGTCATATAAGTCATCAGCAAAACTTAGGATATTTCAGGTAACAATTAGCTACCTTTAAGAATCTTTATTGCTATTTTGTGCCTCTAACTCTAGGAAAAAAAAACCTACATAATAAAATAAGTAACGGTGAGCACTAGTTCTGTTTTCTGAAAGGAACTACACCAAGGTCTACAATGTTTCTTTCCTTATCTGTAAGCCAATCTAATAGTGACATACTATATGAAATTACAAGTGTATACTATGAAGTTGAATCCTAGCATCAAACACGTAACAAGTCATCACAAGCTCAAACATACAATTTCAACAGTTCATATTTGGATCTATGCTTTACTTCTAATGACTTTACCAGAAACAAGAAGGTCCAAAGATAAAAATAACCAGAGACATGGAATAAACAAAAAGATTTAGTAATATTGAGAATAAGATTAGACATTTACATGGGTATTAAGTGCATCTATACTTATATTAGGTAGGATTTAATATTTATAAAGCACTTAAAATCCCATTCTTTGGGGCATGAGCCAGCTACTAGCTGCTAATGCTTGAAGAAGGTATTTTGCCATTAACTAGACATTCTATGACTATTGTGGGTAAATGGAAGATAAAGGGTTCTTTGTGGGGGAAGGAGTTTTTTTGTACTCTCCTGCATCCATTGTCCTGACAAACTGCCATCCTGGTGTGTTAGATGCAGTTAAATTTGTATTTACACCACTGCCTTTTACACTTTAGTGTTTCTCCAGTAGTATTGTGCATCATTTGGTCGTATATGAATTATAAGATCAACTAGTCAGAGGAGTTGTTTTACTGTTTGGAAAAGTCACTCATCCCTTGATCCTTCTCTAATTTCCTCAGTTTTAAGAGCTCGTTACTTAAGATCCTCACTCATGTGATCAGACTAAACAGAAATAAATCTACAGCTTCAGCCCTTCTTAGAGCTAGTCCATCTGAAACACTTCCAATTTGCTAGAGAACAAATTTACCCCTTGTACAACTATATATATGAATGCATGCTCAGACAGCCTTAAAGGACATTCCTAAACTCCGTTCAGAAATAAACACTGAATTTGTCTTATTTCTGATGCACTTACAGAACTTATTTCTAGGTGCTTTTTATGTCTCTTGCTAGTTTTGAGTAATTTTGCTCCCTACTCTTTCTAAATTTATCTCTATAAATTTGTTCTATTCTTTTGCAGAACTATTCTTAGACATGTACCAATTTTCAGTATTCCTGCAATTCCTTTCTGATGTAGGAGTCTCTCTCAGTATTTCTGCCTTTATTTGACACCAGGCTAGTTTAGTGTTGCACTTTGAACAGTCTGGTTTAGATAATAACTGATATTAATTACACTGCAATATGTTCCTTAGATTATGTTCCATACATGAGTTTGCTGAAGCCTGTTTTTCAGGAACCCAGTTACCTCACAATTCTTCTCTCACGCTTTCCCTTTCTTAGACGAGTGTCCTCAGATATTTTGGGATGACTTTCATCCAAACTACCTTCCACACTCAAGTCTCAGCCAGCTTTTTCCTATTAGTTGGACTCAGATCAAAAAATAGCTGCTTCACTAGTTTCCTTTCTCTGAAACAAAGCATTGTCCCTCTACTTAATTTAATTTTTATAAGGGTCCATTATGGAAAAACAGTCAAAACCATGGAAATCATGAAAAGAACATGGGCAATTCTAAATTCAAAAGCTGTTTTTCTGTAAGTTAGAAGGAAAAACTGTAGCTCCTGTACTCTCAGATGTGACAGTCTGCAATACACACAAATTCAACTAAAAAAAAAAAAAAACACCTCCTTATATTTTCTAAAGTTATTACAGCTAACATTCATAGATTGTTTTTTTCTTGTGGAATATACATACTTATTGCATTCCATATTATTTTATTATTCTGTTGGGTTTACACGAGCATTTTTAATGTTACAGTATAAATATTCTACGGCATGGTGATGTGTCTTGGATGGTATTACTTGTCTTAATTTATCACTTAATTTTATACCTGAGTGATACATTCAAAATACATGAAAATGTTGTGTAAGTTGGAACAGAGGGCAGTGTATTTCCAGTAAAAAAAAAACCCAAAATCTTGTTATTAGAATGTACATCTTTGATCTCCCGAAAGATATGGTGAGCAATATGGTGAAAGCCGCTGTAAAATAAAATAAATAAATAAAACTTGTCAGTAATCAGAACAGTAGAGCTGTCTTGCACATTTCTGGTACAGTATAATAGTCAGAGTGAGAAAAGATGATATGTACCTGACATATCACACCTTGAACTAAAAATAATTGTGCTTCTCTAAAAATTATAATACATCTTTTATTACTACTATATTAAACATCCTGGCTTTTTCTTGAGAGTAAAATATTTTCCCTTTTGTTTTATTCCTGAATTTGCTACAGATCTTGTCCAAACAGCTAATCTAAGTGAGACTGATATTCCCCAAGGACTGCAAAAGATGAGAGGAGCTTGCCCTTTGCTTTACAGTTATTCCTTCACAGTTATTGAGATACTCATCCTCACTGCTGTGAAAAACGGTTCTGTTTTGTTAGATCAAAACCATCCATTTCTCTTATTCAGAACACTGATTTTCCTCAAGACATACTGGGGAAAAAAACCTGGTTCTTCTATACCAGAGTAACTTTGCTTAGAAAGAAACAAAAGTGCAAAGTTTACTCTAAGTAAATCATTATCAAGACCTGAATATTTTTTAAGTTCTTTTTTTTTTGTCACCACCTATGAAGTCATAATGACAATCTAGAGAAAAAAGAAAAAAGCAGAAATTAAGAGAGGAAGGTACTAAAACATATTTGCTAGCACTTTGTAGGCAGTAATTTCACCATTTTCCACTAAGAAAACAAAGATGCTAACCATAAACTTTTAGATGAAATCATGTGGTTCTATTTTCTACTAGTTACATATTAAAATAACAATCCCAAATAAGGATCAAAATTCAAGCATATTTAATTTATTTAATCCTTTTTTTGTGTGTGTGAAAGGTGTTACAGAAAACACATTTCAGAAACAGTGTTTTTCAACTTCCTGGTTGCTTTCTGCTAGATTGATTATCTGATAAAATTATTTTCCTGAAAGAAAATCTAAAATTTAAAAGATATCTTCTTCTGATAGATCATGGCAGAAGAAAATTCTGAGTTCTCTCTACTTGTGGTCCAATTATGTGTTTTCACATAATCGCGTATGGCCTTTCAATTAGTCCTTGCATTATTGTCAGGACTCTGAGCACCATTGCTAGTTTTGAGCATCCTAAATTATCTGTGAGTGTAAATTTGTAATGATAATTCAGAATTTATTGCAGCCACTTAGACTGTGTGCTAAGTAATTTCTTTATTTTGTACAGATGGCTCTTTATGAAGAGATTTTACTCATGGAGCCATTTATTTTTTGTTTTCATTTATAGATTTTAAGACAAAGTAGAATAGAAAAAATCCTAGAATTTCTATTTCTCTCTGCAGGATAAAAAAGTATGGGTCTTTATTTCCAGCACATCAATATCAATATTCAAATAAGTGCATATGCATATTAAGATACTCAAGTTCTTTATCTTCTCAGAGGAAATTGGGCCCTTGCAACAAATCGTAAGCATTAGCACAAGTTATGGTGGCTCTACTCATTAATTTCAAAGAACAAGACTTGGAAATTCCACAAAAAACACACAAAATCAGCCATGATATGATATGATATGATATGATATGATGTGATATGATATGAGGGGACGGGAGGAAAGGAGAGGTTTGGAGAGGTTTGGAGAGGTTCAGAGAGGAGAGGTTCGAAGAGGTTCGGAGAGGTTTGGTTCGGAGAGCTTCGGAGAGGTTCAGAGAGGAGAGGTTCGGAGAGGTTCGGAGAGGAGAGGTTCGGAGAGGAGAGGTTCGGAGAGGAGAGGAGAGGAGAGGTTCGGAGAGGAGAGGAGAGGAGAGGAGAGGTTCGGAGAGGAGAGGAGAGGTTCGGAGAGGTTCGGAGAGGAGAGGAGAGGAGAGGAGAGGAGAGGAGAGGAGAGGAGAGGAGAGGAGAGGAGAGGAGAGGAGAGGAGAGGAGAGGAGAGGAGAGGAGAGGAGAGACCTATTGCTTTGCACAGACCCTGAATCAGTGTGAAGAATTTAGTGATGGAAACAGAAGCTAAGATAGGCACAAAGAGTATCCAGCTAAGTGTCCAGAGTATCTGGTTCATGTATGTGTCTGTGTGTAGATTTATACAGATATTTTAAAAAATATATATCCACAACTACTCAAAAGGAAGGTTTAGAGAGGCTGGAACCACACTGTTCAGAAACACATAATGAAATAATTAGAAGCAGCAAACACAAGTTGAAATTACACTCTGATATAGGGAAGAATGTTTTCCATCCTGTAGATTGTCCAACACTGGAAAAGATAGAATCATAGAATGGCTAGGGTTGGAAGGGACTTTCAAAGGACATCTAGTCCAACCCCCCTGCAAGGAGCAGGGACATCTCCCACTGGAACAGGTTGCTCAGAGCCTCATCCAAACTAGCCTTGAATGTTTCCAGGGATGGGGCATCCACCACCTATCTGAGCAACCTGTTCCAATGTTCTACCACCCTTATTGTTCAGAGATGCTCAGAGAGGCTGGGTATGTTCCACCCTAGAGATACTGAAAACTTGACTGGGCATTATCCTGAGCACCCTACTCTAAAGACCTGCTTTGAACAGGAGGTTGGACCTGTCACATGTTCCTGTGACTCTATATATGTTTTGAGTGATTTGAAAGAAACATTTCTGGGACTGAGAATTCATTTACTAAATCTAGCTTCTATGAGTTTCTTCTTTTTTTTGTCTTTGATGGTTTATGGAGTGCTTGTGTTTTTCCAAATATAGAGTGTAAAATCAGTGATGGCTTAGCACAAGTGCCTCACATCCTACTTTAATGCTAAATACTTTCACATTATACGTTTGTGGTTTTGGACCTCTCTGATATACAAGCAGTGACATGCCAGAGGTTAAGTCTACTAAAAAAGTGATGGCACTGTCTCCCCACTCACCTTTTTCAAATACTAATTTCCAGTATATTTAAGACCATCATACTTCTAGAGGTCAGATTTCTATCTCAAACTGGAATATCTTAATAATTCTCATGACTACTCACTTCAAATAAAAAGTCATACAACTACACCAGGCAGTCCTTGACAACATCACCTTATGGGCTAGCCACAATGGCTTTTTAGTATGGTTTACACAATCTCCTACATTTCTACTAGGATTGACATGTTATTTTGAGCATAGTCAGTTAGGTTTCATACAATTTGCTCATACTTTGTTATCTCTGTTTAATATCCAGAAAGCTTGATACTGTATTAACTTGAAAGTGATGAGTGGATCTTTTTCTTCTCATCTATACAGTATTCATAGAATGTCACTTTTCCTTCCACCTCCCTTCTTGTATTAATATCAAGAGTTTTATTTCCTTTTGAATAAGCAAGCTTCATTACTTAGGCCTTCCCTTAATATAAAGTTGAAAGTAGTCATACATGGTATGGACACAAGAATGTAGCACTCCAACTGATATGATTTTGGCAATTTCTTTCATAGCTAAGTATAAAAAAAAGACTGTATTAATATCTTCTATTACCAATAGAGAGATTAATATCACATCAAACTTTTTTTTTTTAAATTTGGATAGGATATAAAACACAAGACTGTTAAACAACTTTTTTTTTTCAAGTGTTTGCAAGCTTTAATAGCACAACTCTCTCACCTTTGTTTATTATTTTCAATAATCAACCATTCATGAGTGAACAGAAGAGAAAGGCAATTAACTGCCAATTAAGTTCAAAGTATAGACTTTGTCTCGTCTGCAGAACTGTGACATAATACATATTAGCAAGTGAATTTAAACCCATTAAATCTTTTCTGAGACCTTAAAGCTGTGCTAGGTTCAAAAGAGTGTCAAAATATTTTGATTTGTGTAAGATCGGGTACACTTTCAGAACAGGCTGGTACAAATGTTGCTGAGTCATTATGCTGGGATCCCAACAGCACATGGAGGTTCATAGAATCATAGAATCATAGAATGGTTAGGGTTGGAAGGGACCTTCAAAGGTCATCTAGTCCAACCCCCCTGCAAGGAGCAGGGACATCCCCAACTAGATCAGGTTGCTCAGAGCCTCATCCAACCTGGCCTTTGGGATGTTTCCAGAGATGGGGCGTCCACCACCTTTCTGGGCAACCTGTTCCAGTGTTCTACGACTCGCATCGTAAAAATTTTTTTCCTGATATCCAATCTAAATCTACCCCCCTCTATTTTAAAACTATTACCCCTCATCCTATCACAACAGGCCCTACTGAACAGCCTCTCCCCATCTTTCTTGTAGGCCCCCTTGAGGTACTGGAAGACCACTGTAAGCTCTCACCGGAGCCTCCTCTTCTCCAGGCTGAACAGCCCCAACTCTCTCAGCCTGTCCTCGAAGGAAAGGTGCTCCAGCCCTTTTATCATCTTTGTGGCCCTCCTCTGGACCTTCTCCAACATGTCCATGTCCTTCTTATGTTGGGGGCTCCAGAGCTGGACACAGTACTCCATGTGGGGTCTCACCAGGGCAGAGTAAAGCGGGGGAGAATCACCTCCATTGACCTGCTGGCCATACTCCTCTTGATGCAGCCCAGGATGCGGCTGGCCTTCTGGGCCGCAAGGGCGCATTGCCTGCTCATGTTGAGTTTCTCATCCACCAGCACTCCCAAGTCCTTCTCCTCAGGGCTGCTCTCAATCCATTCTCTGCCCAGCCTGTATTTATGCCTGGGATTGCCACGACCCATGTGCAGGACCTTACACTTGGCCTGGTTGAACTTCATGAGGTTGGCACGGGCCCACCTCTCCAGCATGTCAAGGTCCCTCTGGATGGCATCCCTCCCCTCCAGCATGTCGACAGCACCACACAGCTTGGTGTCATCGGCAAACTTGCTGAGGGTGCACTCTATCCCACTGTCCACGTCGCCGACAAAGATGTTGAACAGGGCCGGGCCCAACACGTACCCCTGAGGGACGCCACTCATGATCGGTCTCCACATGGACATTGAGCTGTTAACCACCACTCTCTGAGTGCAGCCATCCAGCCAACTCCTTATCCACCGAGTGGTCTGTTCATCAAACCCATGCCTCTCTAGTTTAGAGAGAAGTATGTCGTGTGGGATAGTGTCAAAAGCTTTGCACAAGTCCAGGTAGATGATATCCGTTGCTCGTCCCTTGTCCACCGATGCTGTCACCCCATCATAGAAGGCCACCAAATCGGTCAGGCATGATCTGCCCTTGGTGAAGCCATGTTGGCTGTCACCAACCACCTCCTTGCTCTCCATGTGCCTTAGCATGGTTTCCAGGAGAAACTGCTCCATGACCTTGCCAGGCACAGAGGTGAGGCTGACCGGCCTGTAGTTGCTGGGGTCCTCCTTGTTCCCCTTTTTAAAAATGGGGGTTATGTTCCCTCTCTTCCAGTCATCGGGGACCTCACCAGACCGCCACGATTTCTCAAATACAATGGCCAGTGGCTTAGCAAATTCATCCGCCAGTTCCCTCAGGACCTGCGGATGGATCTCATCAGGTCCCATGGACTTGTGCACCTTCAGGTTCCTTAGATGTTCCCGAACCTGCTCTTTGAGGTTGTCTGCAGCCTCCTGACTGTCTCCTGCAGCTCAGCCACCTGCCACAGGAGCTTCTCCACCTGAGAGTTGTCACCCCCAGGCTCAAAAGTGCCTCTAACAGTGCATGCTGCACACAGTATTTCCCCTACATTTCAGCTTCTCAGCCTCTATAGTGGATACCAAATACATTTCTGTTTATCAGCCATCTATCCATCAGCTGGCCTTGTGTATTGTCTCTGAACATGTAACACTCTGCATCATCATTAACAGATGGTTTTCTGTGCTGATTTTGAGTTTGAGTGTTTTTAGCACAAATGTGTATTTTATGTGAATTATGGTTACAGCAAGATCAGTGTGTTATAAATTCTGCCTTTTCTGCTCTGAAGCAAGATGTGGAGGAAAAGCATTATTGCATCTCTGATATTTTTTGTCTTCGGGAAGCTATTAGACTCCTGACATGTCTAACACTCAGTTCCCCAGTTGATGTCTTGGGTTCTAAGGTAATTAAAAAAGCTAGTGACCAAAAGCTATGCAATATTTTTTGAGACAATATACACTAGTTTGAGTCTTTTTCTTCTCTACAGTTTTGAGTTTTCTTGAATTTAGACTTATAATTGTCACTGTTTATTATTAGTAGTAGTAGTATAATTTTTATAATAACATGTCTTAAAAAATCTGATTTAATGAAAAACTAAAAACAACAAAAAAGTAAGGCACATAATTGGGAATTTAATTTAATTTCTGTTCTTTCTCGTTGTACCTTGAAAGTAAAACTGACAACAATCTACTCTTCGCATTTGTTAGAACTAGGTATTCCACAAAAATAAATCAATACTTTTAGATAACAGTGAAAATAAGTGAGGGTAACTGCTTCTCACCCATGAGGACTGCCTCACTGAACTGTCAAAAGAATGGCAAGATTTTTTACAAAACTAAACTCCTCTGAGCAGATAAACACTTTCACAAGTGTGAACTTCGACTTAGGAATAAAATCGTACTTAGTAAAGTGCAAGTAAACCTGACTTTGATTTCAATAAACTAGAATTTCTTTCTCACATAATTCATTATGATAGTTCATTATATCCTATGAAACAGGGTAAACTGGAAAAGTTTCTATGACAAGTTTCTGTGGTTTTATTATTTTTTAAATAATAAAGTAAAAGTTTCTTTCTACTTTTCATCCTACTTAAGTTAAAGTTCAATAATCATAATGAATTTACCAGATCTTTCTGATTCTAACAGATACAGCATCACAGAGTTTGTTCTGGTATCCTTCAGGTGCTGCATAATTTCCTGTATTTGGATTAAGTGTTTAATTGTCAAACAGTTTTTTAAATCTTGACAATTGAATATTATTGGGTTAGTAATATTTCAAGAAGCCATTCACATTCAGCTCAACCTGTTTATTGATAAAGACACTAGTCAACCAATAGATATATGGGATACTTGGTCCCTGTGCTCTCTGGTCCCCTACAGTATGACAGCAAAAATACAGTAAGACCATAATGCACAATTAGCTGTTCAAGTTTATACCCTCTCTGAAGCCTACAGTTCACTCATTTCCACAGAATTACATAATTCCCATCTGCTTATCTTTGAAAATAGAAATACCAATGACTGGAAATATCAGTCACATGGGTCTTTGCTGATAACTGCTTTGCCAGTAACTTCTGGTACTTTAAAAGAAGAATATGAAAAATGACAGGATGTACAAATCGGTCACATAAAAGGCATTTCTAGATACACAGACTAATGAGTTCCCAAAAGAATCAGCTAGGCTAGAGGTCATAAGTTTAGCCAGACCTAAACCTGAATAGCAAAGTGTCTTGTGAATTTGGTTCATTGATTAACATAACTGTATAAAAACTTACTGTAAAAAGTATGCAAGCTAAAATAAACATCTAAATAACAGTATATTCCTAGCTCCTGATGGGAATCGGTGAGATGCTATTTATAGGCCAAACATTTTAACTTCCAAAATTTCTAAGACATTAACTTATTGAAATCAAACAAAACTAACTGAGTAGAAAAACCCTGGAATGTATTCCCAGTTTGATAACCCCACGGTTTGATGGTCATCTGAGATAAGTTTCCTTCACTGAAACTATGCTTACATACACAGTCACACATTAAACTGTCTAACAATGAAAAGGTAAAGCCTGTACACAATCAAATTAAAATACTTTTACTAGTGTAGACAAGAAAGTTCTAAGATATAAGAAACAACCAAATCAAGTAAAAGCCTAACAAATATCTTAACTACAGTAAAATAATCTGTGACTGTCTTTTTTTTCTATCCCAGCGTGTTCACCTTTATTTACATACTCTATTGTGTTTTCCCATCTGGACTATATTAAATTTAAAACTTGGTATCAGTTCCTATTCTTTAAATAGTATTTCTCAACATGTTTAACTTGAAATGCTGATGGCATGGTTAATTTTTTTTAACAACTCAGTTGCATCTTTAATATTCTCTTTTGAAATTGTGTATGTTTTCTGAATGGAAAATAAAATTTTTATTTTGCCTTTTCTCCATTAATTGCAGCATGTTCTGATTTTAATATATAAGTTATAATCTTCTGCTTCCATCCTTCACTACAGAAGTTGAGTCAGCATACCCAAGGTGCATCCATTGGATTACAATGCTGGTTGAATGCTTTAAGCACTCTTTCATTACTCTGATGAGGTGATGAAGTATAAAGCTGGTACTGTGTAATTTCCCCAAATGCTTCTAGAATCAATAGCTTAAAGAAATCCAAAAGTTCTGGGTTGTTTTTTGTTTTTTTTTTTTTTTGTAAGGTATCATAAGGAAGGTAATTTATTATGTTTTCTAAAATATTTTTTTTTTAAATACCTAAAACTGTTCCAAATAAATCCAGGCATACTGATTCCAGTGGCAAGCTAGTATTAAGAATTAGAAGTACTATTACATAAGGCATTAATTGAATTAGAACAAAAGAACAAAAAAAATTTAAAAAATGTTTTTATTCTGGGACACTTTTTAAGAATATAAGCCCATTACATAACACTTATATGCTGTAGCAAAACCAGAATCATAACTGAGTACAGCTTTTGATGACAACAATACATCTGTGAGGAATTACAGTTGAAAGTATCGGGAATATCAGTGTTATAATGACATGAAAGTGGAATGGTTTAATTTTAAAATAACTATTTCCATCAAATAAACCAGTTCACCCACTAGTTATTGCAGTCATACTAAACTATGGCCCTAAAGGCCTTTAAACAAACAGAGCCCATGCTTGATCAAAACTGACCTTTAAAACATTTGTATTTCAGATGATTGTATAATTGAAAAGGGACTCTCTTTCCCTTTTTTTTTTTGATGGACTGAAGTCTTTACAGGCTGTCGTGGTTTTGTTAGTGAGGCGGGGGCCTAAGGTGGTAGCTTCTGTAGGAAACTGCTAGAAGTCGCTCCCCTTTGTTCAGTGGACTCGGCCAGGCCTAGGGCGGACCTGCTGCTGGCCAAGGCCGAGTCGATTGGTAGCAGAATGTCCCGTGATAATGCCTCTGTGATAACGTATTTAAGAAGGGGAAAACATTAAAAAAAAAGAGAGGAGAGAAGATGTGAAGAAGCTGAGTTGGGGCAGAGGCGCAGAGGGGGAGGCGCAGGCCTCATGGGCCTTGCAGGCCTCACCCTCTGGCCTCTTGCCAGGCAGCCGACTGGGCCCAACTCAGTCCAGCCCGGCTGCAAGAAGTGGAAAGGAGATGAGAAGTGAATAAGATGTAAAAAAGATCCTGAGAGACATCTACCAGCCTGTTGTGAGGAACGGCTGCAGACACCAAGGTCAGTTCAGGAGGGGGAGGAGTAATGTGGCTCCTGGCCAAGATTCCCCTGCAGCCTGTGGTGACGACCATGGTGGAGCAGGTTGTCCCCCTGCAGCCCATGGAGGTCCACGGAGGAGCAGAGATCCACTTGGAGCCCGTGAAGGACCCAGTACTGGGGGAGGTGGATGCCTGAAGGCAGCTGTGGCCCGTGGAGGGCCCGCTGGGACAGCTGTTCTAGAGGGACTGCACCCGTGGAAGAGATGACCCACGCCGGAGCAGTTCCACGAAGGACTGTGGCGTAGGGGTGGGACCCCACAACGGAGCAGGGGAGGAATGCGAGGAGTTCTTCCCCCAACCATGAAGCAGCGGCGTGAAACAACATGTGATGAACTGACCGCAACCCCCATTCCCTCTTCCCCTCTGTGCCGCTCGGGAGGGGAAGGTAGTAGAGATAATGTTAAGCTTGGGAAGAGGGAGGGGTGGGAGGAGGTTATCTTGTTCTCTGTCTCATTATCCTGCTGTTTGTAGTAATAAATGAATAGTTTTCCCCAAGTCGAGTCTGTTTTGCCCGTGACGGTAACTTTAAGGATTTCTCCCTGTCCTTATCTCAAACCTCGAGCCGTTTTTCCTTATATTTTCTCTCCCTGTTCTCTCGAAAGGTGGTGGGAGTGAGAGAGAGACTGCGTAGTCTGGTCCGATCGGGGCTGAACTACAACACAGGCTTGCTTAAAAAAAAAAGAATAGTAGAGTAATTCAAACATTACCCCATGACATATGAGAAAGATAGTTACATGAGGATCTTTACACAAGTAAAGACACTCCTTCCTGACAGTTTATGTATAAAATGGTGATGGGGGTATTTCCTCATTCATGATTAATTTTAATCTAATATTAAGTACAAAAAATAGAAGTAAATATTCGAGCTTTGAAGGTCCAGAACCAAATTTCTTTTAAGTTGGTTCAGAATCAGACCCAAACTAAATGAATCAAAAAAGAATTTGGAATGTAAGAGGAACTGGAAATTTACCTGGATGGCGATGATAGTGGAAATCTAATGTTCATAGTTTCAAGCTACGAACAGGTTTTCATTTCCATTCAATCACTGTCTAATGAAAACACAAAAACACTTCCTGAAGTACTGGAGAAACTTAGAATCATAGAATCGTTGGGGTTAGAAGGGACCTTTAAATATTTCCAGGGACGAGGCATCCACCACCTCTCTGGGCAACATGTTCCAGTGTTCCACTACCCTCAGTGTAAACTTTTTTTCCTCATATCTAGCCTGAATCTACCTCCTTCTAATTTAAAACCATTACCCCTTGTCCTATCACAACAAGCCCTGCTAAAAAGTTTTTCCCTGTCTTTCTTATAAGCCTCCTCTGCGAAACAGAAGGCTGCTGGTAAAAGTCTCCCTGGAGCCTTCTCTTCTCCAGGCTGAACAGCCCCAACTCTCTCAGCCTGTCCTCATAGGAGAGGTGCTCCAGCCCTCTGATCATCTTTGTGGCCCTCCTCTGGACTCACTCCAACAGGTCCATCTTTTTCTTATGTTGGGGGCTCCAGGACTGGACACAGTACTCCACGTGGGGTCTCACCAGAGCAGCATAGAGGGGCAGAATCACCTCCCTCAACCTGCTGTCCACACTCCTTTTGATGCAGCCCAGGATGCGGTTGGCCTTCTGGGCTGCAAGTGCACATTGGTGGCTCATGTTGAGCTTCTCATCCACCAATATCCCCAAGTCCATCTCCTCACAGCTGCTCTCGATCCATTTTCAGCCTAGCCTGTATTTGTGCTTTGGCTTGCCCCAACTCGTGTGCAGGACCTGGCACCTGGCCTTGTGGAACATAACGAGGTTTGCATGGCCCCACCTCTCAAGCCTGTCAAGTTCCCTCTGGATGGCTGCTGAACATGAAGTTCAACCAGGCCAAGTGCAAGGTCCTGCACCTGGGTCATGGCAATCCAGGCACAAATACAGGCTGGGCGGGGAATGGATTGAGAGCAGCCCTGAGGAGAAGGACTTGGGAGTGCTGGTGGATGAGAAGCTTAACATGAAGCATGTTAAGAAGAAGCTTAACATGAAGCTTAACATGAAGCTTAACATGAGCAGGCAATGCGCCCTTGAGGCCCAGAAGGTCAACCGCATCCTGGGCTGCATCAAGAGGAGTATGGCCAGCAGGTTGAGGGAGGTGATTCTCCCCCTCTACTCTGCCCTGGTGAGACCCCACCTGGAGTACTGTGTTCAGTTCTGGAGCCCCCAACACAAGAAGGACATGGACCAGTTGGAGAAGGTCCAGAGGAGGGCCACAAAGATGATGAAAGGGCTGGAGCACCTCTCTTATGAGGACAGGCTGAGAGAGTTGGGGCTGTTCAGCCTGGAGAAGAGGAGGCTCTGGGGAGACCTGATAGCGGTCTTCCAGTACCTCAAGGGGGCCTACAAGAAAGATGGGGAGAGGCTGTTTAGTAGGGCCTGTTGCAATAGGAGGAGAGGTAATGGTTTTAAAATAGAGGTGGGTAGATTTAGATTAGAAATTAGGAAAAAATTTTTTACGATGTGAGTTATAGAACACTGGCACAGGTTGCCCAGAGAGGTGGTGGAGGCCCCATCTCTGGAAACATTCAAGGCCAGGCTGGATGAGGCTCTGAGCAACCTGATCTAGTGGGGGATGTCCCTGCTCCTTGCAGGGGGGTTGGACTAGATGACCTTTGAAGGTCCCTTCCAACCCTAACCATTCTATGATTCTATGATTCTAACTGTGTAATACAGTAGCCAAACAGTTGTCAGTATACATTAATTACTGCAAATAATTTGTAGCTTAGTAGCTTAGGTCAGTGATCAGTTCTTGATGCTAAAAACAACTTTTCAGAACAATGGGAAACTATTTTTTCAAGAACGTTTGTTTTTGTTAGTAAAATCCCAAGTTTTGGCAAATCTTGATTTTGTTGTGTTTATATTGACAATAAGAATCTCCGGTTACAAGATAAAATCCTGGAAAGCATATGGATCACAGGCTGGTATGGTTGTGATAGCATCAGCAACTGGACTTTCTTTGTCAGAATCCCAATTAAAGGATATAACCCTCCCCCTCACAATGTAGTAGATGATCTGAAAAAGATTTTAGATATGAAAAATATTGATCCCATTGCATTTAAAAATGTAAACTAAAGACAAATAGTCCAATTAATTCCTTTCCAAGGTACATAACCATTGTAAGTAAAGTGACATAGCTGCTTCTGGGCTAGAGGTAATTCTTCTCCCAAATTACTCCAGAAGGAATCTAGAGGCCTAGGTTAAATTATGTTAAAATAGTTTTTAAATTGTTAAAATTAGCATATATGAAATCCTATCCTTTTTCTGTGGAACTTTGTTTTTTTTCCCATGAAAGTGATGTAAAGTTTGAACTACAAATCTATGCTAAAGAAATAAAGTCTGTCTAGCCCAAACCTCTGTATAGTCTAAAATCTTATCGCTTCATGGTTGTTGGCATATCATTAAGAGGATCCCTCTTCTGCTATACATTCCTATCTTCTGTCAAATAACAGATTAGGAACTTCCTCTTTTGAAAGTTGCTGCTAGACAATCGTTGAGGGCCTGTTTATACTTTGACCAAGAGCAAACATTAACAGAGCTGCAAGATACAGTAAGCATAGTGTGAATGAAACTGATTTTTTTTGTTGTTCTAAATCTACTGTTATATTATTTCAATAGGTGCTAACTTTTTATTTTTACAGAGTGAGCAGTTTCTTCCTTTTACCTTTTTAGTAAAATTTAGCATTATATTGTCCTTTTCATGCTACCATTCAACTACATCTTTTCTAGGCTGAAGAGTTCTTTTCATGTAAAGATGATGTTGCAAACAACCTACTTCCTTAGTCTGAATCTTAAAATATAGTCTTCTGATGGTATAATTATAACTGCATATCATATTCAAAATACAAGAATATTATGTCATACTGATGTTCTTTATTCTTTATTTCTTCCATAATCACTCTCTGAATTCTATTTTCCATTTTGGTCTCCTAATCAGGGTGAAGATGTCTTCAGAAAAAGTACCTGCAATTGCATTTTTATAACTTTCCCGAGTACATAGAACTTCTTTAGAGGCTGTTGTTCTTTCTGAATACTTAACATTGTTCTTACCTGGCAGACAAAAGGCAAATAGATTGTATTACTTCTGCATGTATCAACTTTGAGTTCTGCCTACCACTTTACGTCTCAGATACACTGCATTATCAAGTCTTGTTCTTCAGATTTAACTTTTCCAGAATAACTTCCTATCATCAGAAAACTTTTTATTTCATTTTCCAAACTTCTCCAAATCAATGTGTTGAAAAGCTCTCCTGCTATCATAGATTCCTGAAAAACCCTTTATTTGTGCAAATTGCTTGTTGATTCTTACTTCCTCTCTCTTACTGTTTAGTAGGATATTAATCTACAAAGGACTTTAAGAATATAAGAGCTTTCTTTCAAGAACTCAAATCAATTGTGAGGTAATTTTTTGGTTTTGTAAACACTGTGCTGTTTCTTCCTAAATAGGTTAAGATTTCTATTTGATGCTCTTTCAGGAAATAATTTCTTCTACTTCTTTCAGCACAAACATCTGACTTATTAGTTTGTAGTTCCTTGTACCTTCCCTGAACTCCTTCTAAAAAATAAAATCAAACCAAAAAACAACAGCAGCAAAAAAAAATACCAAACCAACAGTCACCAGACACTTTCTACTCCCCACTAAGTGGGAGCTATTAAGAGAGAGATTACACACCGTAATTAATAGTTCAGCATATTGCACAATAAACATAATTTTTGCCATTACTGGTTGTAGTGGGTGATTGCAGAAGATACTGTAATGACAAGACAGTGATTTCCAGAAGAATCTAGGCAGAGTTTAACCAGATGCCTTGGCTATAGAAAGCTGTATGTTAGCATGACTGACTGCTATATAACCTGAGCACATCCTGTTATTTTTTATTTTTCATTTTATTTTTTCAACTGGAGTTTATGATTTTTTTTTTCTATTTGGGTGGAAAGAAGGTTTTCTGAAAACTTTCTTGCTTCTAATGACCTCCCTTACCCTTGTCATATTCCTTCTGGGCTTTCTCAAGTCTGTGTTTGGTAGGTAGTATCTATCCTTCAGAACATCCAGGACAGTGTCTTTAAGTAGTCTCCATTGTGCATGCAGAGATTTTACTCTTTTAGCTGCCTTTCTTTCAGATTTTGAAAAACAAAATTCCCAGGTAGCTTTTCTTTTCATAGTTCCCTTTTATACCATGACAGTTAAATTTCTTTTAGAGCCTTCAGAAAAAAGACTTTGTTGAAAGCCTTTTGAAAAAGAACTTTGTATCATCTGAATCCACAACATATCATATTTATTCACATATTTATTAGTTAGAATCTTTGTTATATTTCCTGTCAATTTGTCTGGTACAAAGGTCAAATTTACTTAGCTTCAGTTCTTAGTATTGTCTTATAAACCTGGTAAAGAGCAATTCTGCTCCCTCCAGAACTACATTTTTATGGATTATTTCTATTTGGGTCAGTATTCAATTTAGCCTTCAAAAAGCAATAAATCTATCTCGGCTATTCCTGTTGGTTCATACTCTAAACTGAACTCTAAATCTATGTTTATCCTGATCATAGAGCTTTTCAGTAGTTTAATTCAAACCAGAAGTACACCCTTAAACTACTCTTATGGTCCTTATTTGCATCAACCCTCAATTAAGCCAGACTGAGGGACTCAAAGAAGACTCAGAATTACTACAGTCCCTATGACCTCTGTCTCAAACATATGCTTAGACTGTGAGCTCATAACTCTTTATCTTTCCTTGATGATCTCTGCTGAGTCAAAAACTAAACATAACTCATTGGCCTCTACTTGTCTGAACCAAATCCCAGACAAAGTTGTCAGCTGCAGAATTAATTCTTGTTATTGGTCTATGCCTGTTCCAGTCTACACTCTTGCTTCATACTTTCTTTTTAATGGTATCTAGTCACTTAAACCTGATTAACCTCTAGTGTTGCGGTGAATAATATGTATACATTATTATATTTGCATTCTTTTAATTTAGACTGAAGTGTTTGCACATTTTTCACTGCTTGCTTTTTGAAACATCAAACTGGTATATTTACGTAACTTTATTAAAATATCACTGTCATTTATAACACTAAACCTTGTTTCAGCCCAAGCATAACAGACCCCAAGACCTAAAGCGGTATTGGTCACCATAGAGCCTGAAGACAGCATGGGACGTATTAATACTATTTGCCTCTCTGGAATAACACTTTAATTCCTATGCAGGAACTATCTTTTAATTCCAGATGCAGGAAGAACAAAGGAATAATCACTTCCCTCAATCTACTGGCTGCACTCCTGTTGCTACAACTATATGCCATTTGCCTCCATCACTACAAAAGAAAGTGACTAATGACTTATTTGTAGCCTACAGTCGATGAAGATTGCAAGTTCTTTTCATCAGAATTGCTGTCTACCCAGCCAGTCCCTAGCCCATACTGTTGCAAGTGATTAGTCTGTTCAAGTGAAGCACCTTACAGTTTTCTTTTCTGTGTTTCATGAGGTTCCTGTTGGTCCTTTCTTCTGGTCTTTTTGAGTCCCTCTGAATGGCAGCCCTGCCCTTGGCTATAACGCATTTTGCCTAATTCTCATTTTCAGAAAGGAATACTTTTGACTTAGAAAAGTAACATGAACCTCACCATCCACATTATCACAGTAACTGGAATTATTTTTGTAGTGAAAGTTTTGCATAGTTTCCATGATCTAGAATGGGAGCAGATATTAATACTGCTGTTCCTTATGATGTTATTGTGGGCATTTTTAAAAGTACTTTAAAAGCTGGTCTTAAGAACAGATATAATTACATCTCAGATTTTCTTAACAGTGGACGGACACCTACACTAAATCATATGACAGGTTTATAAATCATGTATTTCTAGAAGTCATTTCACTGATTTATAAGCTATGAATATGAATTATAGCTATGTTACTGACTTATACATTGTTTGATGGTTTCCATAAATCATACAACCGATTTGTGAGAAGTATTAGGTGTGATTAGTAATGGTGCTACATTTCTTTCAGATATGATGCAACTGTCTCTTGGTTTATGTAATAGGTATTATATGATGATACATTTTATTATTACTTAATATGTTTACTTTCCCCTAAGTCATTATGCTGTTCTGCTTTAACCCAAAGTTTTATGCTACAAAGTCTGATTTGTTGCTCCATTTGTCAAGCCAGTTATTCTCATAACTCTAATCTGATTTGTAACTAACATATTTTGCTCATTCCAGGCCCTAGTAATAGTAATAAGCAGAGAAAAAGAATCACAGAAAGAAATTAAGCAAAGGTTACTTAAGATGAGTTAAGGAATCTTAATATTTTATTAAGCTTTTTTTTTCTGTCTGAGATTAGGGTCAAGTTGTATTATATTGTACTACAGCAAATATTTTGTCTCTATGTCAACCTTCTATTACTGTCCTGGTTTCGGCAGGGATGGAGTTAATCTTCCTCTCAGTAGCCGTTGTGTTTTGGATTTTGTATGTGAAGAATGTTGATAAACACATTGATATTATGAGTTGTTGCTGATGAGACCAAGGACGCTGCCCAGCTTTCCAGGTCTCACTAATGTGCATATGCAGGAAGGTGGGAAGGATACAGCCAGAATAGTTGACCAAAACTCCACAGAGACATTATTCCGTGCCATAAACATCAAGCTCAGCATATAAGTGGGAGTTGCCTATGGAGGGCGTATCCATATTCTTATCTCCCCTTTCTCTCACTGGCATCGTTCCCTCTACCTTGCTGGCCCCCTTTTGCTCCTTTGCTTGCTGCTCGGTTTGATTTCCATGATCGCTGCTCGGGACAGGCTGTATTGGTCATTGGGACATCAGGTGGTGAGAAATTGTGTATTGTTCATTTTGTATATTTTAATATCCTTATATTCTGTTATTATTGCAGTTTTCCTTTGCTATTCTAGTAAACTGTCTTCATCTCAACCCGCAAGTTTTCCTTTCTTCACTTTTCTCTCTTCCATCCCACTGGGAAGGGGGAGTAAGCTAGAAACTGTGTGGTAATTAGGGCTAAACCACAAAAATTGCACATTTTATTTTTTCATGCTTTTAATAGCTTCATTCCTTTCTCTATCTCTTTCCAGTTTTTATTATTTACTTTTTACCTCCAGGTATTTTGAAGGTAACTTTACCTTGTTGCTTGCCTGGATATCACTTAATTACTGGCCAGTCAGTTGAAGCTGGTCTAGATTCCTTCTTCTGTTAAGCATTTTATTAAATAGTAGGTTACTGTCTTGGTGATCACAATGTATTCTGTTATTTCAGAACTCCATTTTAATGTTTCTAACAGTAAAAAAAAAGTGCTTGAAGTAATGCATTTCCATTCCTTAACAATATTTCTGTTTAATTTATCCATAGAGTTTTGTGCATGTCTGTAGGTGCATATATGTACTTGAAAAGTTTTCTAGTTTGTTTTCAAAAGAAAATAGGAAATTTTGAACATTCAAACACCATGAAATATGATCTTTTTAAAAAATATACAATCTTGGAACTGTTTACATGCTATGAAATTTGAAGGTTTAATTAATTAGAGTTGTTTCATTGAGCAAATGAACCTCTAAATACTTACATGTTTCAGGATTCAATGTAATATTTATGTTTTGGTGAAACTGAAACAATTTTAGCCTTTCTAAAAATGGTATTCAAGTGCGTTTTTGTAAAGCCAGTAATGTATTCTCTGACACTGCGCTTGGCTTTTCTTGAACTTAATGCCAACAAATGTGACATCTAAGTAAATGTTTAAAAGGCAAACATAATTTGTAATTAAATGAACCTGCCTACACAGAACTGTAGTATTTTTCAAAATATTACAGGGTTCTTTTGTAATAGAAAGTTAATGAAGTATACCTTAGTTTAATCCTTAATTTCACTGTATTTATACAAGTCTTTGAGGTGTATAAGAAGCACAGAAATAGTTGTAATAATAAAAAGCTAAAACATTTTAGAAATATACATAGTCTATAAATCTCAACCAAAATATTCTGTGCAAATATAAAATAAAGTTTTATGCCAATCACATTTTCACATCTTAAAAAAAAATTCTGCTTTATATAGAACTCTTAACTCCTTGCATCTGTGTAAAAATTTTCGAGTGCTGAAGTCTACAATAACTGTTCTCCACTTATTTTAACAATGAAGAAACATAAATATCAGATTTCCCAACTTACCTTACTTTCTTACATAAGCATTGAGTGGTTTAGATTAAGCAAACACCATTAGTGTGTATTTTTCAACTTATTTAAACATTCACCCACAATGTTTTATAACTGAAAATACAGAGTTATATAAAAATAAACATTTGCTAAAATAATCAGTAGTACTTGCAGCCCAATAAACACAACTTTGCTGTTACTAGTGAAAGGCTACAGGCTTTGCAGCCTGAGACTGGCCTGAAAGTGCAGTCTCAGGACCTGTCTGAGTTTGCTTACACCTGAGCTGATATTAGCTTGTTTTAGCAACTGTCTAGTTGATGACTGCTGCCCAGCCTAGGTTAGTTTAAGCTCTGTGACAAGCTACAAGAAAGGTCTCAGGAACTCTCATCATCACTGCACAAGTTATGTTAGCAGAGGCAGGGGGACACCCTGCAACTTTTCAACTTTATCTAGTAACCGCTGAGAAGGAGGTAGATTGTGAGAAGAAAACATTTCAAAATAAAACCAAAAAGACTCCAGATTAGGGGGAGGGAGGAACACCTCCAGCATGAATATCATATGCCACCTGTCAGAGACCTAGGTATGGATGTTGATGACTCCTCAAGAACATATGTGCCCTTGTCTTGTTGAAGAAATACTTTTTTTTTGAAAGTCTGTCTTTGGACCCCAAGGAGCCCATGAAGAATGAACATAGCACCAGAGAGGAGGGGCAGATACTAGGCATTTTTCATGTGTATCTATTTCAGATGTATGATCATCAGGTTATTTTTATATTAATGGGGTGATCTGGACTATCAGACTGCTAAAACATCAATTTAACTAACAATAAATTCTTATGTTTGTGATGTGTTTTCTTTTGCCCATAACATGGTTTGGAGTACAATATATATGCAGTCACACTGTAATAACTCACAATCTTCATACCGTACATGCATGCACCTCTTCCACCAGATGGGAGACATGATGTTCTCAACTACAAGGCTTCAACACACTGAGCTCTGCTGGGATCATCTGCTATGTGTGATGGTGTTCCTGGTATTTTGGTGAGATTCTACAGAAATAAAGGCGCCAGTGACGCTCTTTATCTGCATTCTTCTAAATGCAGAAGATGCTACATATTACATATCCAGTGATTTAAAATATTAGCTAACCAAATAATATTTTTAAAAACATTATTTATGTTTACATATATAATTAATTCAAAGCAAAGTATACTTATTCACTCTAAAAATGTTGATTATACATTCATTCAATGCCATTAAACACAGAACTCTAATATTCATAACTGAAATAGAAACATTTTCCATCTGTGAGATATTTCTTGTACTGTGGAGAATTACCTCCCTCAACCTATCGGCTGTGTTTCTTTTTAAACACTGACTTGAGATTTCAGTGGCTTCACTCAACTGGCTTTGATGACAATCATCTCTCCTTCCTACAACACATCCGTATGAGAGTATTCCTGAGAAAATCAGAAGAAGGTTCAGTTTGTCCCTCTGTTTTATGGATTGCAGACTCACATTTTCCAACTTCCAAAAGCAAGTTTCTTGTGTATTGCTGCCAAGCAGTTCATCAAAGACAGAAGTTAATAATTTTGGGGGATAAAGACAGGAAAAAGAAAATCAGAATATGTCCCTTACCCAGAGGGACATTGAGATGTGGGAGTTGGAATCTCACTTTTCTGTTTTAGTTTTAAGGAATGTTAACAGATGCTATCCAATTATTTGTTTATGTAAAACTTATAAACAGACCAGATATTAGGATTTCTAATGCAATAAACTCTATTTTTAGCACTATATGTCAACATTTTGCAGTTATTTGGACTGTCAACCCTAGACTAAGTCTACAAAATTCTAGGTATGACTGTCATTGAATACACACAAACATTTTTTTGATGTTTGGCCAAGAAACATAGATTAGAGGAGATTCCCCAAGATACTTCTTGAGGCAATTTCATTCCATTGATGAATGGCATTCTGCCCAGCAATTTTTAACAAAAATTGATCAACAGGTAAGTTATTAAGTGACACAGAAGAAAAAATATCTTGGAACTCACACCTATTATCATAACAGATGTGAAAGTCTTCGATACACAAGCATTTTCTTGATTCTATTTTGAAAATCTGGCACTAACACCATTCACAATAGCTTGATCTGATCAGTGATCAAGAGACACTTTGATCTTGACTGAAAAGTATAATCACTAAACAAACATAACTCAGGAATATCTTAGAGCGTAAGGTGTCTCTTAAGTTTTCTTCTCTAGGGAAAAAAAACTAAGGGAAAGGTCCAATGACCTTATACATATATTGCATTGTAAAACCAGAAGATAATCCCCAAAGCAACAGAGGTCAAATAGAAATATCAACTAGATTTATATTACATATTGGATGTCTATGGTGATTTGTAGAAGACTGTATTACAAACAAAATGTTTCTTTCTCTGGTAATGGACCTGACCTTGCAGTCACTATACTGAGGAAATTTATTGATGATCTGAACTGCTATTTTCTTTATCTACGTACTCTGAGGTAATATACCAGACTTTCATGAAGAATAAAATTATAGTTATATTAGTAATCATCTGTTATCTCAAACAGTTTTTTTTTTCATTTCTATCAAATAACACACTAGTTTGTTTTCTATTTACACAAGCTGTCCCCAAATACACACTGCTATCAGAATCTTAAATAATTCCATTACTTAGCTTGCATGCTGATCCTTTCGTTTTCAAAACATGCACCTACTTTTCATTTTTTTTCAAAATGACATGTTAAATATTACTATCTTTATCTGAATGCCAAAGAAAATGAAGAGAAAAGGGACTTGACTTAATTAAGGTCATTATGAATCCAAGAATTATTAATTTTAAAAATGTCTTATTGTTTAAGCCTGCCATTCCAGAATTTTTAGACTATATCCTGAAGGCATATTTATAGCACAGTAGGGAATGATGTACATCTATCCAAACAGGCAGCAACCTGGCCGTACTGGTGCTCGGGGACAAGGCAGAAATGCATTGTCCACAAGCAGTAAAGCTGCATCAGTACAATGAGGCAACCAAGGTGAAGTATATTTTGCTTCCAGCATTACCTTAAGACAACTCAGTGTTTTTGCTGCATCTTACTCAGCAGAGCTGTGACCTGAAATGCCAGTGTTGAAAATATCAAGGTAGAATCAAGCTTTTTATTTATTTATTTTTTTTTTAAGGGAAAATTCCATATTAGGTATTTCCAGTAGGTTTTGTTTTTTTTTTTTTTTTCTTAGATCAAACAGCTCCAGTTCCGTTTAGGACACCCTTACTTATAGTGCCATGAAGATAGGAAAAAAAAATCGCCACTGAACTATGTTCTGAACTAAAATATATATAGGTAAGGTTAGGACATAGGGCAATGATCTGCTGGAAAACTGACCTCAGGTGGCTACATACTTTATTGCCTTCTTGCATTTGTTTGGAAGGATTATGGTAAACACAGTTGTAGTAACAAAAAGGACAAATACTATTTTCTTTTATATCCCATGGTATGACCAGAAATATCTTGTTTTTCAAGCTTCTGTTTTTGAGGGTTTATTTGTTTGTTTTGTTTTTTTTTTTAAGGATAAAAAAAATCTCATTCAATTAAAATCAATAACTATATCTGAAATATTTCTGAGTTGTGCAAAATTTGTGAACAATCATTCTTAGCTTTATAAATGCTGTTGCTTTCAGCTGATATGTAGAACAGAATCAAAGCACCCCTTCTGCTGGATTACAGCCAAAGTTCCCAGCCTCTTTTCTTCATGGTGAATGCAAGTCACTGTGGATTCCAGGATATTTGAAGTCTGGAATTTTTTAAGAAAGCTGCTTTGGCATCTTTTGCAGCTTTTTAAAATACTGCTACAGGAATCTTAACCCCATTGGGGTATGTTTTTTTGGTGTGTGTTTTGTTTTCTTTTTTTTTTTTTTCCTAGACATATATCCTTTTTGCTAGGCTTGTAAACAATTACAGTGTTCAGGTTATATGAAAACTAGAAGTGGAGAAGAGGTTCCAATGGGATAAAATGAGACTCCCATTCCTACCAACCTGAGAAGCAATTCTATGAAAGACAAGGTGGGTCCATCATATCTAGGCCACAGCCGCTTATGACAAAGTACAATTATAATACAATTGTTGTGAAAACCTCAAGGTGAAGTTGATACTTTGAACTTCTGACCTGATTTTCAGCATAATGAATTTCATCAGTCTTTAAGGCAGAGAAGAAGGTACCAGGACATTGATATGTATTCATTTAAGTCTTTCATTACATTAGAATTTCAGATCAGTGAAGATTCATTCTGAAAGGGCAAATATATGTGTATTACATATGTATAAATGTGTTTTATTCTCCTTTCACTGAAGTGAATGGCAAAACTTACACTGACCTCAGTAACAGAGCATTCATATTTGTAAGTTTATTAGGAGTAGAACGTGTCTCAAAATAATGTCTCCTTCAGGTGTTTCATCTAACAAAATTAACAAAGCATAACAACAAAAAAAATGTCATTTTCAGGACATATGAGTGATTTTCATTGCCTGGATAGAACATTTTTAAAAATATCTTATTTTCAAAGATTCTTTCATTTGAAACCGAGTCTGACGCATCTTCAGGTGGGCACCTCACATTTAGGTTAACTAAGGGCAGTGGGCCCATTTGATAGTAGTCAGAACATTCAGTTGCCAATGTAACTACAAGGCACCTCACTAAGGACACGAAGTTATCTGGAACTGAACCACATGTATTTTCATTGGCATGACTGACATCAAATGAGACATAAGCTTTGATACTGAAAGCATTTTTGCACATGTTTACCTTTGAGCTTCTAGGGTATACCAGTGAACTATATTGCCCAGTTCATGTGCATAAAAGTTACATGTATAATAAGCTTAAACTGAGGAAATCTATCATCAGGCATCTCTTTGAATAAGAAGTTAAAATCAAGCCAAAAACCCTTGAAATCAAGCATTTAAACTAGAAGCAGTGGCGTGCAGGTGGCTATATAATGTTTTGCACAAGCTGAATGCACATGAAGACAAAAGGAATTGAAGTAATAAAATAACAGAGGGAAAATAATCCAGACAGAAGAATATTTAATGAGAATCTCAGATTTTTAGCCAGGCTAGAATATATGCGTGTCTTAATTCTAACAAAAAGGAAAGGAATTACGAACATGTCTATGGCAATAAAAGTAGTACAGAAAATCTGATAAGTCTGGGAGAGGTCAACTCCCATCCTGATTCTCCTAAAGAAAGACTGTCTCAAGAATCACTCTGGTGTATGACCTTAAAAGCTTGCAGGAGAAGGATAGGGGAGAACGATGAATCTGAATTATTCTCCTGTTCAATGGATCTCTAAATACTGGATTGTATTAGGACATAAGTCAATGATCTGCTGGAAAACTGATTATATTACTGGATTATATTTCACAATATAGAATTTTTGAGGATTGAACTTTCATTTAGTTAACTGTCCCAAAAAATATGGATGTATAGGTAATTATATTTGCCAGAAAATCAAAACATTTTGCTTTAATTGTTGCCTCTCAGAGGGTAATACATCACAAAGATGAATGAGGAAATAACTTATTTAAATCAATGGCATTGCAGTCATGCTTGCTAAAACTGGTTTTTTTTGTTCTCCAGTAATCAATCTTTTGGATAATACATTCTGAAAAGAGTAGAATAAGTATTCTAGATCAGTACTATTTTAAGGTGCGTAACAAGAAGATATTCTCAGGGATTTATATCGTGACTGCAATGATGGTGATTTGGAAATCACCTTTATTCTTGGACACATCAATGAAACCACAGTCTTACTCATGTTGTACTGTCCTGGTTTCGGCAGAGATGGAGTTAATTTTCCTCTCAGTAGCCAGTGTGTGTTGGACTTACTTCTTATGTTACTCTCTTGCCAAAGAGAGTATTCCATGTCATAAACGTCATGCTCAGTATACAAGTGGGGGTTGCCTGCGGGGGGGAGCACCTCTGGATCCTTTGCTCTCTCTCCCTTTTGCTCCTTTGCTTGCTGCTCAATTTCGTTTCTGTGATCGCTGCTCAGGACGGGCTGTATCATTCATTGGGACATTGGGTGATAAGAAATCATGCGTTGTTCATTTTGTATATTTTAGTATCCTTATATTCTGTTATTATTGTAGTTTTCCTTTGCTATTCTAGTAAACCGTCTTCATCTCAACCCACAAGTTTTCTTTTCTTCCCATTTCTCTCCCCCATCCCACTGGGGAGGGGGAGGGTGAGCAAGAAACTATGTGGTGACTGGGACTAACCCATGACATGTACCTACGTGATAAAATCCATTTGAGCAGAAAAATAATTAATGTGAAACAAAATAAGAAATTGTAAGGACAGAGGAACAATCCAACACCTAGTTCTGAGATAAGAAGCTCATTCAAACCATTTGGCTTCAAAGAGAATTGATACGAAGTCACAAGGAGAGATTAGTGAGATTTGTTGATAGAAACTGTTGATCCAGAGGCACACAAACTTTTCAAGAAATCAATGTCAATTTGTCTGAAAAAGAGAACAAAAGCAAGTTTAAATAATTAGTACATTGTTCTGATCAGATGTATTAATTTTCACAAATTAATGAGCTCTTTCAGTTAGGTAAACAGTTAGTTCTTTAGTCCTACGATGAGGAGAAAAGATGTCTCCTTGTGATTACTCCTCTCTGCCAGTGGCTGGGGCTGATAGCTTTAGGCTCAATCCCTTGATATTGTTGTACAGCCAAGCTATTGTGAGAGTGAAAACAAGCTTTTGGCTGTGATAAATGAACATTGTTAAATATTTTTGTAGCAGTTTAAGATGTTATGAACTCTTAGTTTCTGTCTTGCCTTTCTGACAGAAGTCACTGCCCTTGCAGTGCAGTCAGCAGAAAGGAACAAGAGTCACCTGGTCCTCATGTCCAGTGTGTTAGATCACATACACTCTCCATCCACAACTGAAAGTAGGAAGTCAGGACCTGCACTGCTGAGACCAGGTTTATTTTTATTGACTGCTACAGGGAAAGTGTAACAAAGCAGCACCTGAAATGTTTGTAACAGAAATTTTAGAAGTTTATCTGTGAAAATATTCACCATGGATTAACTGAGAAGTGGAACCACATCATTAAGTTTCACTGAATTTAAGTCTTTGAGAGTTATAACATATGTTTTGTTCAGACGTGCACAATGAGTTAACTTACATTTTGGAGTGCTTTCTGAGATTTCACATAACATGAAAGCTTTGTCTCTTCCAGAAATGGTTATTTTACTTCATGTGTATTCTATTGAAATTTTATTGAGGTTAAAAAGCACTGCCTCATCAGTCTACTACTAGCTTCAAAATGTTTCTAAATATTTTCTTGCCATGTACACAAGTAGAGTGATTCTCATTTTGTTAGTTGTGCAATACATCTGCAGAAACTTCCAAGACTGTATATTTTCTTTTGTCACAATACAATTATTTTACTTTGAATGGTAGAGGGATAAAAATCAAATTTCTAATAACAAAGTGTTCTTGCAGAGAGATTGATTTCAGGCAGTCTACACTTCTTCTCTATTATTAAATGAAAGCATTTTCTAGTGTGTGTAAACCAATATAGGTAATTAGCAATGAAAGTGATAGATACAAAGGTACGTATTTAAAAACAACAACAACAACAACAACAAACTCTACCTGCAACTGTAAATCACACCTAGTGTGATTGTATAGTAATTTCAGCTTGAAAGAGTACTGAACAGCAACCTGCAGTCCATTGAAATTTTTCCAGCAGAAATGAAGTTTCATTGGAAAACACAAAATTCTGAAGACTTAAATATTTTGCTTAAAGTAAAATATCTCAGATTCATCAACTTTTATTGAACAGCAGGGAGTAGATAAAGACCAGGAGTCCTGGTGGGCTGTCACCTGCCAGTGATTATCTGGTCAGTTGGCAAGGCAGCCCTTGGAGGGCCTTGGAAACACAGGCTAATCAGTCAGGAATACCCACTGATGGATGTGCTGGTGCTGTTCCACACACTTGGCCCATTGATTTGTAGCAAGTGACAGCTTAGAGCTGTCTCTTATTCCTTGTTTTTTAGGCTCTCTTTTATTGTTCTGCTGGAGTTATGTTAGTTTAGTTTCTGGTAAGTACATATCAGGCGATTCTCAAGCTCTTCCAGGGTACAACAAGGAGGGAGTTTTTGTTGTTTTTTTTTTTAATTTCTATCTAGGTATATGTAGAAAAGGTACATTTATAAACATGTAATACTATGCAGAAATCTGCAAGAAGATAGTGAGCTCTGCCTCGTATCTCCCCTCCCCTCTCTTCCCCTCCTTTCCTCTCCTCTCCTTTTTTTTTTTTTTTTTTTTTTTTTTGTATTTTATAGGGTAAAAGATACACAGCTATGGTGCGTATTAAAATAATTACTTATGACCACTAGGAAGAGGATATACCATATTGCTTTTCAGTGCAAACATATTCAGTTTAGAATTTCAATTTGCTGTTTTGTGGTACTCAGATGGAGTGTTGCATGTCTAGGGCAGATATTTCAGTGCAAAACCTTTTATTTATCCCTTTCCGAAGACACACTCTTAAGCCAATTTTCCTTCTGTCTACTTTCATTAAATTACCTTATATGAAAACAGCACCAACAAAGCACCTGCCTTCTTTTAGAGAATTAGCATTTTTCCTTTGATGCGGCTCAAAGTGGGAAACTACTTTAATGTGGGACTCAGCCAATTTCTGCTATTACATTGACATCAGCTGCACAAAACTGCTTTGTACTGGCCTCTCCAGCCAAATGTTAGTGTGGCACGTTTCACTAAAAATAAGAAGGTGCAGGTACAGCTTCAGGAAGACTGTGTCCTATGGTCTGATACCGTAAAACAGTTTTTCAGGTCATAATTAATTGAGTTTTGTTTGATGTGGTCAAAAACAGAACAAGAATAAAACCTTGACCTATGTATTTTATATCTATTAACAGAATAATTATTAAAGATAGAGGTGGAATTCTAAGGGCTTAACAGACCCGTTGCTCCTTCCAAAGGGTCTTTATACCACCTGGTCTATCCTATGGACAGCCAGGATGATATCGCAGGGAGTAAAACTCAGCTTCAGAAGCAGAAAGCTTTCTCCATGTATTCCTGCATACAACCACCCTGTTACAAGCCTATTATAAGTGGAAAAGAATCTCTGATGCAAAAGCTGGTTTTTTAAACCTAATAATATTTGATAAAACATGTCTAATGCTCTAGAATACAGTCACAGATCACAAGAAAACCACTTTTTATTGCAATATATTTCACCTATTTTGTAACTTGTCATACTTACAGGCAGTTCTGATCTACAACATGAAGGCAGGCTTAGATACAGACAATTGAAGACTTATGTATACCACTTATAGCACTTTCTATTGTGATCATTCTCTTCCAGAAGTCAATTAAACTCTTCATTAACAGAAAAACTCAATGTCTGAGTAGGTGTATTGGAAAGGAATAGTAAGTGAGCTGCACCACTATATTAGAAAGCAATTAGAAACAAAAGGGTTTACCTTGAGTGGCAACACTCTCAATTCCTTTCTCATTCTCTGGCTTACAGAGGAGAAATTGACTTTTATGTAAGTCAGTTTTGAACAACTCCTTGTTTCTCATTCAATGTCTAGGGAAAATGTAAGGTTCCAGGACTTCTTATCATGTGTCCTTTTCCAAAAGCGTGCCTGGAAGATGGCACATGAAGCGTACTCTCCTGCTCTCTGATTTGGAACCATGTTTGTCTGAGCAAATGGTATGGTGATGAAGGCCCTATTGTGACTCCTGGCATGGCTTGGAAACACAAGGACAAAGTCCAGCAGTTCATACCAAAATTCGTCTCTGATTAGGTAGCTTGATTCTATTTGCTGGCGTTTCTATGCGCATATTCTCTGCTAATATTTGGCTGTTTTTACTTTTTCAAAAGGAAAAAAGAAGAGAAAGAGTATTGTTAGCTGTAGGGTGCTTGTTGCTATAAAACAAATAACCTTTCTTCAAAGTCTGTAACAGTTCCCATAATAAACAGTAACTAAATATTTCACTGTCCTTGAAGTCCTATTGTTCCCTTTATAAGAAGCCTTGGGTGCTATGTTTCTCAAGAAGAGAGGTAAGAACTACATTTTTGTAACTCCTAGCAATCAGACAAACCAGTATAAAAAATATAAAATACATTTCAGCCAGTCCTTCTCTAATGTGCAATCAGGACTAACAGAATAGTACTTTGCATTTAACCTAGTATTATCCTTGGCATACAATTCAAAGGTTCAAATTTTATACCTAGTCATCAAATAATTAGGAGGATAGTATTCCAATTAAAATATTTACTTATTATGTAACCAACTCTATTTGGAAACAGAAGGTAGATGTATATGGGAGTCTCTTCATAAACATATACGCCATTATTCATAATAAAATACAAGATTGCTTTTAGAGATATTTGGTTAAGAACACCTGAATGTGAACAAGGATGAGCAGACATGCAGAAAAACATGCTTTTACCTAGCTGAAAATCAGGCCACAGAGGTCTGAATGCTAAAGATGATAAACTATTTTTGTGATCATATTTAAATATGTACCTTGTTTAAATACATATCTGGTCTAAACAAAATGAAACAAATTATGAAAACAAAATTTAGTACAAGTTTTAGAGCAGAGTAAGCGTAGGCACAGCTCAAAGCCTTCTCTATGTTTTTTCCCCCCTAATTAAAGAGGTTTACTATTGTTAGCTTTCCCCAAATTCTCATATTCGTATCAATCACCAAACTGGAGTTTCTTCTGAAAGCAACTGAAAAGATTTCTTGTTTCAGTAACTATGCTGTGAATAATTCCCTAGGGGAAGACTAAAGCCAAATAATAGGAGTAGCTTCTATGAAAACATGTCCAGTGACTTCTCCTGCTGAAAGCTACATTGAAAGGCCTTGCCAAGCCAGGAGATAGATTGGATTCCCAGTGTTGTTGCAAAAACAATCAGTTCCTAGGCTTCAATGTACCAGTACAGTTGAAATACAAAAGACACATGTGCAAATCCTAATCAATTAAGTACAATGCTCCTGTCAAATGATAAGATTCTCTATAAAGTGAAGAATTTTTAATAAATAAACAAAAATAAAATTTCATTCTGAAAGAGAAAGCATCACTATAGCATCTTCTGACATTTTCCCTACATTTTGTTTACTGAAGAGTAATTACAGTCCATTTGTGAGCATATCTACCTGAACAGCATTTGCTTCCCAGAAATCATGGAATTATAAAATGAATTATAAAGTGTTTGCTGGCAGATACTCAGTTGGCCTCTTTCATCCATATTTTCACTGTCATTTCATATTACTCCACTTTTGCTATCTGTTCTCTACCTCAAGTTATTTTCATCATGGTAAGATCCCTACTTTTCAATTATGCGTGCAAATCCTTTTGTAAAGGATACCTGCCACAAAGCACTTCCATACACGTCTCCATATTAAACAGTTCTGCCCTTCTTTTCATAAATTAATCAACATCTTTCTTGGAATTAGCATAACTTGAAGCAGATCTGCTGACTGTAAATGACTAAAACCAAGGACAAGCAAATGCTGGAGCAGCCTGGTTTCTCAGCTGGGGTGAACTGGTATAGTTCCATTCAAGTGAAAGAATGCAGATTAGCCCAGCTTCATTGATTTTGCTGAAATTATGCCATTTAACATCAGCTGAGACATCAAGCCGGATGAGAACATGATATTACTTAGAGTCTTTCTGGTTCTTTCTTATTGAAGCTATTGCATTTGCCACTTTGCATCAAAACATTCTTTAAACCCCTCTTATTTCTGTAAGTTTTATTTTATATATATATATATATATATATATATAATGTTTAGGGTCTTTGTAATTTCCAAATGGCTTATTTTTGTCATCATATATTCAAATATGCTAGATATCACATCTGACAATATATCTTTACTGAAAACTTTCAAAAAACTTAAATTAAAACTATATATTTTTTTAAGGATAGTGTAAGGAAAAAACAATAAAAGAAAAACAAACTCCATACGACACTAAAAAACCCTACAAGTAAACTAAGACAGAGTGCCTTGCAAGGACAACATGGACGTGCAGATTCAGATTATTGGAGCAACCTCAGCTTCAACCCATTCTGACAGAGTCAGACATATTATAGACACCTATTAGGTATCTTTCTAGCTCTGGCCTACCTCTAAGATGGGTCTGTGAAAAGCACATAAACTAGACACAGATAAGCCATGAGGAGACATAACTGGAAGAGAAACTGACTTTTCTCAAAAGTAAGGAGTGTTAATGTCCACTGATTGCTTAACTACAGCTATGGTCCATCCTGTGCTAGAGGGTGAAATTACACACATCATAATAGAGGACATTATGATAAATTAGGAAATGCCTTTCCACTCATTTTTTTTTTCATCTACGAACCTTGTGATGTAATGGTAGATAGAAATATATGAGAAATTTTTATTTCCATAACACCATAAAAAGTCTTTTGGTCAGAGTTGCCTGGGAAGATTCTTGAGGTATTTCTGATGGTGAAACACAGATAGCCTAAGAAACTAACCTTGCAACTTCAGTTTTGGTACTGTAGTGTGTCCTTAGATGCATTTGTTGTTTATGTAACTGACCTAAAAAAAAAAAAACATTAAAAACCATAGCTGAATCTTCAGTTGAGATAAATTCCCACAGGATTCTTCAGCTTACACCTATTTTGTATTCTATTTAATTGTCCACTTAATTATTTGCTGCTTCCTGCACCTTTCACCTTTACTTACAGAAAGCATGTATTAGAGATTAACAAGAAAACGATAAAATAAGAAGAAGTTTAGATTAGAAATTAGGAAAAAATTTTTTACGATGCGAGTTATAGAACACTGGAACAGGTTGCCCAGAAAGGTGGTGGAGGCCCCATCTCTGGAAACGTTCAAGGCCAGGCTGGATGAGGTTCTGAGCAACCTGACCTAGTCAGGAATGTCCCTGCTCCTTGCAGGGGGGTTGGACTAGATGACCTTTGAAGGTCCCTTCCAACCCTAACCATTCTATGATTCTATGATTCTATAAGTTACAATTAGAGTGAGACACTCAGAGGACATATAACTAATAGTGAGTGCAAAGGGGGAACACTGGTAATAATGTGTGAGCTACAGTTGACCTTGGATGATGTATACTCTGTCATTGCTTTGAAACTTATAGAATACACATAAAAATGTTTAGATAATAGCAAGGCAATCAGTACTAAGCAGGAAATATAACAACAATAAATGTAGATAACCTACTTGTATGTAACACATTCCTGTTAAATAAGTTGGGATGTGAAGGAAGAATATTCAAGTTAGTACTTTTCTAGCTAATGTTTGCAGGCTCTGATCAGTCCATATTTTTCTGTCTAAAATTAATTTATAAGGATTGAAGTGGATAAAAAAAGGTCAAAAGCAACTAGACTTTGCAATATGCAGCCAAAAAAAAAAAAAAAAAAAGATCAGGCACCTTGACTGTGCTGTGGTATTAGGCTTTCAGTTTGGTTTAACACACACAAAAAAAAAAGCATTAACATACAAAGCAGAAAAGAAAAAGTTTCTCTAATCAGTGCATTGCAGCTCCCCAAGAGAGGACTACAGGACTGCAAGACTGTATCTTGCTTTAGTAAGCTTCCTGAGTGAGGCTGCTGAGTGAATAAATTCCTCTTGCCTGAGATACGACATAGAGGTAGAAATTAATGAGATCAGTTCCAGAATAGCTAAAGGGTAAAGGTCTGTTACTTGAGGAGTATACACCTAAAAGGTCAGCAAGTGTAATGAGGTCCATAGGTGAACCTGGATGAAATTCAGAGTGGCTGAAACTGGATGCGTACACTTGCTGCATGCTGAGCCTACATGCAAAGAAGACTTCGCCACATAATAGCTACCAGAGGGTAACTCTGTTCCATCTGTTTCTAGTTTGCATGAAAGGAAACACAGGTTTGTGAACTGTTAGAAGCTGAATTAAATAAAAATGTAGCCAAGAGACTCAAAGGTAAAGTGAACCCCAACCATAAGAGTAACAGCAAAGGAAAAGACAGAAGACTCCTACAAATACACCAGTATGCAACATACAGAATCATAGAACAGAATCATAGAATAGTTTGGGTTGTAAGGGACCTTTAAAGGTCATCTAGTCCAACACCCCTGCAAGGAACAGGGACATCCCCAACTAGATCAGATTGCTCAGAGCCCTATCCAACCTGGCCTTGAATGTTTCGAGGTACGGGGTATCCACCACCTCTCTGAGCAACCTACTCCAGTGTTTCATCATTCTCATTGTAAAAGTCTAGTCTGAATCTACCTCCTTCTATTTTAAAACCATTATCCCTAGTCTTGTCACAGCAGGCCCTGCTAAAAAGTTTCTCCCCATCTTTCTTATAAGCCCCCTTTAGGAACTAGAAGCTGCTATAAGGTCTCCCCGGAGCCTTCTCTTCTCCAGGCTGAACAGCCCTAACTCTCTTAGCCTGTTCTCACAGGAGAGGTGCTCCAGCTCTCTGATCATCTTTGTGGCCCTCCTCTGGACTCAGTCGAACAGGTCCATGCCCTCCTTATGTTGGGGGCTCCAGAGCTGGAGACAGTACTGCAGGTGGGGATCTCACGAGAGCAGTGTAGAGGGGGAGAATCAACTCCCTCGACCTGCTGGCCATGCTTCTTTCAATGCAGTTCAGCTCATAGCTGCTCGCAATCCATTCTCTGCCCAGCCTGTATTTGTGCTTGGGATTGCCCCAACCCATGTGCAGGACCTTGTTGACCAATACCATCCTCCGAGGAACACCACTTGTCACTGGTCTCCACTTGGATGTTGAGCCATTGACCACAATTCTTTGAGTGCAGCCATCCAGCCAATTTCTTATCCATCGAGTGGTCCATTCGTCAAATCCATGTCTCACGAGTTTAGAGACAACAAGGTCATGTGGGACAGTGTCAAATGCTTTGCACAAGTCCAGGTAGATAATGTCAGTTGCTCTTCCCTTATCCACTAATACTGTATTCTCATTGTAGAAGGTCGTCAAATTGACAGGCACCATTTGCCTTTAGTGAAGCCATATTGGCTGTCACCAATCACCTTATTTTCTGTGTGCCTTAGCATGATTTCCAGGAGGATCTGCTCCATGATCTTGCCAGGCACAGACGTGAGGCTGACTGGTCTGTAGTTCCCTGGGTCTTCCTTGTTCCCCTTTTTAAAAATGGGGGTTATGTTTCCCCTTTTCCAGTCACTGGGAACCTCACTGGACTGCCATGACTTCTCAAATATGATGGACAGTAGCTTGGCAACTTCATCCACCAGTTTCCTCAGAACCCATAGATGCATCTCATCAGGTTTTTTTTTTTTTTGATTTGTGCACCTTCGTGTTCCTTAGATGGTCTCAAACTTACTCTTCTACAATGTGTGGTTCTTTATTCTCCCAGTTCTTTCTTTTGCCTTCTGTGACTTGGGCAATGTGGCTAGAGCCCTTGCCACTGAAGACTGAGGCAAAGAAGTCATTTAGTATCTCAGTCTTCTCCACGTCCCGGGTTACTAGGTCTTCTATTTCCTTCCAGAGAGGGCTGACATTCTCTCTGGTCTTCCTTTAATCCCCGATGTACCTAAAGAAACTTTTCTTGTTGCCCTTGACATCCCTGGCCAGATTTAATTCTGTCGGGGCTTTAGACTTCCTTACCTGATCCCTGGCTGCTTGGACAATCTCCTTCTATTACTCCCAGGCTGCCTGTCCTTGCTTCCACCTTCTGTAGGCTGTATTTACAACACACTTGTAGAATACCTATACTTTGTTAGCACCGATCACCAGGTGCAACCCAATAGGAAGAAATATTTACAACTGATTTCCTGAACTCATAGGTATAGTGAAATGGGTGAAGGCTTGCAGTCAGGGAAGGTGCATTGTGCTCTTCATTCAGTGTCAGTTTGTGACACTAAAGTAAGCTGGTTAACCCGATCTGTCTCAGCCATACTTCTGTTACTTATAAATTAGAAAAAAAATACTTTATATTCAGCTATTAGAAGCAGACTTACCTGCATGATGTAAGTGCTGAACATCAACACTGTGATCTATACCAAGCACATGTGCAAAGTTTACTGCTTGCAAGTTATAAATTAAATACAATTCAATTATGGCATATTGTTCTCAGATTAAATTTTAAAAGCCTCAAAGATTAAGAAAGTTATGAATGTCTACAGAAGGGATAAAAACAAGCCTGGTATCTTTCTGGGGATAACTTTAGGATGATGGGTAACAGAATCCACCCCCTCCTCTCTCAGCAAAATATGAAACATTTGACATCTATGACAGTTGCCTCAAGAACTTTGAAAGGGGTTGTGCTATTGTCAGTGTTAGCCAGATATTATGTTGTAAATCTGCCAGTCTCCAACTGGATTGCTAACAATATTAAACCCAAGGTAGCATATTACTCACTTTCCATAATAGCCAATGCTGATCTCTACTTAAGTATTCCTTTAGGACACACAGTAAAAAATAATGTAAATTTCAGCTGCTGCATGCTGTTCTTGTCACAAATGTATATGAATAAGACTGTATGATACAGAAGATTAAGCAAGGCATTGCAATAACGAGTACATATTTTGTCTGTTAACATATTTACATTTTCTTCATTTTTATTTAAGTTCTTGGTGAATCTTTAGTCAGTTTGTAAAATAAGATACTCTCTGTGTTGTAATTTGTGTTTGAACAAGTAGCTTGTATTTTTATTTTTCCCCAAAATAATATGTAGTTCTGTATTTAAGTAGATCCAAATTTGCATCTTCTATCTGCTCTGATGGGATGCACTTCCTTAGTCTATCCTAAGAACAGCTGATAGAGGTAGAATCTAATCTAGATAGAATTTTAGAGATAGAATCTAATCTTTTTTTTTTCTCAGTTTCTGAGAACACAAATTTATCTTTCCTTAGCTAAAAATTACTATATGTGTGTTATTTGTGGTTCCAGCTTATCTGTTTCTAAATGACACTATATTTGTACTTGTAATTCATTCTGTGAGGCAGGTGAGAAACTATTTGTATATAGGGTCTTCTACAGACTGGGAAGGAACATCTTTCTGAGTGTTCTTGGCTGTCCTTGCAGATGTGAATTGGTTCACTGTAACATTACATTATTTATTTTCCTTTGACAACGGCACAACATTTCACTGTTTCTAATTCACAAAGATTACTTGTTATGAACTCCACGAGGAAAGGTGAGAAAGGAAGGGAATACAGAAGGAAATAGTGGCAGTTATAAAGACATCCGTCCACACAGATGTGGGTTTTTTCAATGTTGACTTATCAAAATACGATCTAGAGGTATGTATTTTAATAGCATCAAGAAACTACAACTACAGCAACAGTAATTATTATTCTTTTCATTCTTCACAATTACGCTTCTGGCAATTATAATTAAAACAGATGTTATCATTTATAAATAGAAAGTACTTTTATTATTCTCTTGATAACAAAAATAAGTAATACTGCTTGTGCTTTGAAATTTTCCTGTTATTTTTAAAAATTATTTTAAAAAACCATCTGGAAATTAGCCAGCAAAGGCCAAAAAATTCTTAGGCTATGGTTCTACATTTCAATTTTTATTATAAAGAATGGACAGAATAGAGAAATGAGGAAAAAAATGTCTGCTTTCTACACGCAGGATTCTTTACAGAGAACTGTGCTTTTACCACAGGCAACAAGCCTCTAACATTCAAAATACATTTGTCCGCCTTTCAAAACCATCTTTCATTCACATGATTTTCTGTCAGAGATGAAGGGAAAGAGTATTGATTAACCTAAGCCAAGATATACTCTTCTTACTTTCTTTTCCATCCTCTCAGAAACAGCTTCTCTTGTGTGCTACATCACAACACAAAGGGCTTTGGCAGACTAGTGCCTGCAGAACAAAGTTTCTCTGAAGATCAATTGACACCTGCAGTCTGAGTTTATGCACCTGAGGCGTATGTGTAAAATGAACTCTCCAGCATGGTTTGCTTACGTCTTGCATCACAGAAAGGCAGTGATTTAAAATGAATGGGATAACCAAATTCCATTTTTAATATAGGACTCCAAACCAAATCATCTTGAAAAAACTCTGCTGGATTAAAAAAAATCTTTTCAAAGGAAGTGAGGTCTAAGTGTTAAAAGATTCAAAACCAAAATCATTTGTAAGCAGCAAAATAAGAATTTTAAGCTACAGCAAGATAAACAAGCACACAAAACCAAGGGAGAATAAATAACCAATAAATTGTCAACTTGATACAAGACTGTTTTATTGTCCACGAGTGATGTAGAAGGGTTAGTTTTTTACTTAATTGTAAAGTAGCACAGCTGATTAGTTATTTTAAGTGCAGTGGGCTAGCTCTAGAAATAATGACTATAATAACAGAACAAAAAAATGGGCAAATTAGATTGTGTGATCTCAGCAAAGCAAGTTCTGGCAGAGTCGTTGACACTAGTTAACAATGAAGACAATGGAGAGCAATACAGTACAAAAGGAGCAGCATTCACATAGCCTGCCTGCCTCCTGAATGTATCAACTGGCAATTAATGCATATGGGTCTGAGAGAAAGCAAAAGAGGCTGAAAAAAAAAGTACTGTGAAATGCTAGCTAATCAAAGAAATATTAAGAAAATTCATAGGTCCTTCACTAAGGGAATAATCTTCCTGTGCAAAACTAAAGTTTCTGAGACTGCCTACACTGTCCTGGTCTTGTTCAGAGTATACACATGAAACAGTTACTGAGTACTACAGTGCATCTAAACAGCACCCTAACCCGCACTTGCCCTATGAGGAAAAGAAAAAGATCCTCCATTAGTTCCCCTGATCTGGACAAGTAAGGGTGCTCCTCGAAGCAGACCTATTCCATAGTGCAGGTACAACATTGCTATTAAAATCAGTTTCTTCCTATTTCCTAGGTAGTTTCTACTTTGGAATCTCTTTCAATAGGCTGTTTTGTATCTACCAGTAATATTTGTTCTCTGATATGCAGGGTCTTGCAGCTCTAATTTCCCAATGAGAATTATCATCTGAATATTTTATATAATATATTAATGTAAAAAAGGATTATTGTGAATCCATTAATGAAAGGAAAGCCAACTCATTCCAAGGCTACCTAAATCCTTAATGGGACAGTGATACAGTTTCTGTCGTACCTGACAGGACTTGAAGTCTCTTCTAGATGGGATGTTCAGGCTTAAAATGCTTAAATATCCCAGAACCGGTTCTTGATTCCAGAAGTACGTAAAGCTTCTTCTATAAGCCACTAAGTCTGTTTTCTTTGTAGGTTTGACAAATTTGTCAAACTTTTTATAGGTAGTGCCTGAATGGATAATTTGTCTCTTCACTTTGTTAGATGGCAAATTTGGGAGCATATTGCTGTCCCAGCTGAAGAGTTTAGAAGGTCTCCATTACTTTCAGAGTGAGGATAGAGTTGTCTATTAAAATAGTTTGTTGTGGAAATTGGATGGGCAGCAGGCATACTTATTTCTGAAATTCTGCTGGGAAATGAAAAACCTATGTATGTCATAGTTCCCAAATTGCACTCACACTTTTTATAAAGTATTTCTTAGATGTCCTCTGCTAAGGAGATACACAAGTATAGCCTAATTTATTTCAGTGGATATAGGCTAAATACTGAGGGTTTGAAACTGTTTGCAGATAAATATTTCTTAATGAATACACTTGCTTTTATTTTCAGCAGATCTAAAACGTCCTGTTTTCTCTTTTCCTCATTTTTTTTTCTTTCACTAGTTCTCAGAAGTTAACATCTTAGGACTAAATTCTGTGGGGTACTTGCATGGCCCACCCTTGGCAAAAGATTGCCCTGGATAACTTGGTAAAATGAGAATTTGAGTAGAAATAGTGTGTAAGTCAGGACTGAATACTCAAAACCATCTGAACCCATTTGCCTAAAAATGATAATTTTAAAGAGATAGATGACCATCAGCAGGATTAGAAAGCAATCAGAGAATTATGAGGCTTTTGATGAAAAGAAGGGATTAGCCTGATGAGAAGTATAAAAACACAAAAATTCATAACAGTAGGAAGAGACTTCACAGTGGAAAGGACAGGAGTGAAACCTGATTTAGCACTGCCAGAAGTAGCCCTCCAGCATCACAGCCCCTGCCCAGGCTTGAGGGAGCAGTCTCCCTGCCCAATGCCATGAGGGTCCTGTCCTGGTGAGTGGCTGCTCCCCGCTGGGTAGGGACAGCAAGTGGACTCACGGAGCTGCAGCTCCCACATTTCCCACAAGAGGGGTGTGTGAGTAGGGCAGTCCCACTCCCAGAAGAGCAGAGGTTTACTGGCAACCCACATGTTCTGCTAGAGAGGAGGTATGCTTGTGTCTGCCTATATAAGTGCGCATGTGTGTTGGTGTGATTAGAACCTTTGGGAATCAATTTGGGATAAGACAAAGGTGTTTATAAGCTTGTAGGTGTTTAACATTCTGCCTTTAGCACCTGTTCTGTTTTATTACCAGTATTGATCCTGTATGTATAGTTCACTGATTGCTGGATAGCTGCGTGTTGTTAATACATGAAGAAACTGTTTCAGCCCTGACCTGATTTAAACTATGTGAACTGAAAGTTTTTTTCCTTTGACAAATTCTGAGCTGAAGTGGGCTGGGAAAATATATTTAGTGATATCACAAAGCTCTGTTGTTGACAGAAAATAAGAATCATGAACTAAAAAGTTATAATCTATATTAAAAATGGTGAGGTTTTCTTTATGAACTGTTTTGCTAAAAATATCAAAGACTATAATGACAGTAAACCAGTTAAGAAAACAAAGAAGGATATCATCATCATAACTTATCATTGGCCACTGTAGTCTTTCCTGTTGACTGTAGTCTCTCCTATTGTAGTGCAACTGATGAAAACTACATAGCATAAAGTCATGATTCAGCACATTGTTCACAAATGTTCTTTGCATGTTGATAACCCAAAATATGTGGGCCTGTCTGTAGCTCTATTAGTGATGATGACTCTAGGGAATCTTATTTACATCAGGGTCTACTTTTTCCTCATATGTATCTAAGGAAAAATTTCTTAAAACAACTTTAGTATTTTATAATGAGTTGCTGAAAAGGGATTCTGCATTTGTACTTCACTTTGCAGAAAATCTTTACAGCCTACTTGCTCATTTTGCTTTACAGCAGCAAGTAGTACACTCACCAAGAGCTAAAAATCTTTAAAGCTAAGAATAATTGCCAGATGTTTCTCTTAGCTCATTATCACCACCTTCAGCATTTCTTTCTTTCCCTCACTTTAATTACACTCTGATAAATTTCCAGGAGACTTTCACTAAATGGTTACACTTGAATAAGCCAAGATGACAGTATTATTAGTTGCTTAAGTTGATCATCATCATATATATTTGTCCTGTAGTGTGATCTGCACTTCACCACTTTTATTCATGAATACACCGTAAATGTTTGACCTATTATTAGAAAGACATACCCAAAACAAAAAGAGACAAGATAAAATAAATTCCTTAAAGAACTACTTTTGATTGAGTTTTCCCAGGAGCCTTAACACTTGTAACATATTTGAGCACATGAGAAAGTTCAGCTGTTCAAAACAGTTTCCTGGATCTCTTTTGCAATTTTTTTGTGTTGCTTTATGGTGCTAGTTACTACAGATAGCAGAAATAACTGCAATGGAATGATGATATAGAAACATTTGTAGATATGCAGGGATTTTACCAGCTGTGGATGCTGGTAAAAGATAAACAATTGTGGGTGACAGCTTGAGATCCCAAAGATAATGCCCAGTCTTCTTGTCCTCAGAACCTCTTTTGTCTGTATATGCTACTGAAAAGACGAATAGGACATATTTACAGAATTAGGTCCAGACCTAAGCTGGATCTTCAGCCTCCTTGCAGTGCACAAATACAGCTGTATATCCTGTCCTTTACTGGCTCAAAATCCAGACTTTAGTTCATGGCAATGGCTCCCTAGGAAAGACAAAGAAAAAGTCACTTACATACCAACGAATTTTACTGGAAGGATCATCATAATTTAAGGTTTCAAAATAGAGCAGAGTTGCCATTCAGTGGAGGCAACTGGGGAGCCAGTGCAGGTACCATTCCTTCCCTCTCTTTCTCACTTCAAAGTGAATGACTAAAATCCTTCTTTGTACACTGGCTGCGTCCAATGCTAAGAAAACTATTTCTGTCAGAAAGGGGCAAGGTTTGTTTGTCTCCTGAGTTATCACACTGAGGCTTAGAGAGCAACTGAAAAAGGCTCTTTGGTAAGTGAAAGACTGAACAGCTTCCCCTCTGGCCCATCAAATACTTCACTTGACTTTACTTCCTTGGTTCAGGATTTAGTAAATGTAGATGTACCAGAGGAGAGCTTATTTTATTGAAGTCACCTGAGCAATGCTACCTGAAGTAGTCAAGCACTTTATGTATTAGTGAAGACTCAGTTCAAAACAAGAGGTTCCGTCACTTTGTTCATCTTTCCCAGGTACTCACTCTACACTGCGTCCCCTCCTTTTTCAAGTATATTATCATGTCTCCATACACTAGTCCTGCATACCATCTGTCTTTCTCCCAGGACCCACCCAAAAAAACCTTTCTCCCCCATATTACCAGTTTATTTACTGTCCACAACCAAGAATACTATCTCAGACCAAAGAGCAAAAGCATAACCAGTTGCACAATTCCTTGATCCTCTGATTTTTTTAGTGAAGTTTTCAATTAATAGATAGGTCAAAATTATAAAAGAGATGCTACTTAATGGACTTTCAAAATATTTATTGTGCTAAGAGTATTTTTTACGTCCTATCATGAATTATCATAATCTAGTCTAGTCATCACATAGATACTAATGTGGAAAAGGGGCATCCTGAAAACATCAGGGATGTTAATAATCTCAAATAATTCACTACCAAATGAGCTATTACGTATCAAACACAAGCAAATAACATATGAAATAAGAAATATAAACATTTAAGTGGTTTCTTTGTTTCTATCCAAATAAAAAACATTAACTGTAATTAGAAATTCAGCTAAATTAATTTTTACCAAAAGATGAGTATGGGATAAAGTACAGAGTGAACAGTCAGAGGGAAGTTAGAGACATTCAAGTATCCAGGGCCTTATGAAATTCTCCCTGGAGCACTGAAGGAACAAGCTGATGCAGTGTCTGAACCTTCAGTGATTAGCACTGAGACTCCCTGGAATATGAGGAAGGTCCCAGAAAATCTGAGAAAGGCAGACTAGTACTTAGATTTAAAAAGGCATAAAGACAGGGTCAGTAGAATTATAGACCACTGAGTCTGATTTTGTTTCCAGCAAAAAAATACCTGAATAAATTATGAAATAAATTATAGCTTATAGACAATAAAGTGGGAAGGAGGGGGCAGGAAGAGTTAAAATTTGTGTATTTAGACCAAATAGTAGAAAATAATTTAATTTATTTCTCTAGCAGGATAACTATGCCATTGGATAATGAATAATTAGTAGAGGGGTTATATCACCATTTCAGAAAGGCTGTTGACATGGTAACATAGGGCAATCTCTTGAATAAAAAGGTGGAAAAATGGCTAAAATCAACAGAGTAGATATGTAATTAAATGAAAAAAAATTACCCTCAAAGGTGATCTACATGTAGTTTGCAATCAAGCTGGAGAAACTACATTTTGAAAGGTTTACTGAAGGGTCAGTCTCTACATATTTTTGTTACTGATCGAATTGACTGAATAAAGAGTACATATATTACATCTGCTGTTGTTAATGAATTCCAAACACTGAAGGTCAGCATCCAACTCCAACTAATTGGACAAAATGTCCAACATCAACAATATGAAATTTATTAAGTGCTAGTACATAGAACTAGACTGAGAAGGTTATAGTTAAAATGACAAATAGAAATTTAGGTCTGACCAGACAGCAGAAATTAAGATGAAGGTAGTCTTCAAATGGATGGCAAACTGCATGTGAGAGAAGAGTGTGCAAGACAAGATGATGAAAAAACCAAATCTTAATCTGGAGTGTAATTAGTAGAAGCATTGAATGAGATGCATAGAAAGTGTATTTTTTTTTCTGTTCTGTCTGTCCCAAATAAGGCTCCTAGTGTCATACTGCATCTGCTTTATATTGTAGTATTTTTAGAAACACAGCTAATGAAAGTCCACAGAAGAGAGACAACCCAAACAAAAATGCTCAAAAAATAAGACGTCTCTGAAAGGTTAAAGGAATGTAGTTTAGCTGGGAAAAAAAAAAAAAAGGAAGAGATAGAGGTTGTGATAACAGTCTTCCAGTACATAAAATGTGATTAAAAGGAGGAAGATTATAAGTTATTTAATGTATCTGTTCAGTGAAAGACAAAAATAAAACAGTTTACTTTGCAGTAAAGAAGAATTAGATTAGATATTAAGAAAATAGTGGGGGTTTTTAATGCAACAGATAGCAAAACAATGGGAAAGGAAAATTAGAGAATGTCTAGGTTTCGAGCTTTTTGGTAAGTTCAGCAAACATCTATTTGTCGTTACCTAAAGTCTCCCAAATACATTCTGTTCTTATTTAAAAAAGGCTCTAAAACATGCTTAGATGTCTTGGCTTTCTTTTCTACGCTTGATGCTGCCAATTTGGGAAATTTTGAGTTGTTTCCAGTAATATCAAGATTTATTTTATTTATTCTTCAAATCTTGTACGTTTTAGTCATCAAAAGTCCATATGAAAGAATAGTGCTTTATATAGTAGCACTCCAAATATGTTTTTATCCTCTGGAGAAACTCTCAGGAAGTCTTGAACCTTGAGGTCAGTTTCAGTAATAAAATATAGAAAAAAAATGTTGATTAAATTATCTAGGCTGCAAAGCTTAATACGTTAGTGGTGTCTAATTTATTAATTTTGTTTGTCAGTCTGCATTTTTAATCTGTATCACCTATTTTGCTGGAAAAGTAAAACAAAGTTTTAATCACTGTGGATCATTTGTTCACTTGTGCAAGCAAGGAATTGTTGTCGACTTCTAGAAATATGTCTACAAAATAATTAGTTTAAATCTCTTTAGACCATTCTTAGTCTACAAGTTCTACCTCAACCATTCCCAGAACTTTTCATGCCTTAGGCCTTATTGGACTTGATCACACAGAAGCTAACTTTCCTTGTCTACTATAATTTCACATAAAAAACAACTGCCAGGAGGATATACAGGCATACATCATTTGATTACAATGAATGTTGCTCTATTCTTGGCAGTGGTTAAAGAGAAAGATTCAAAGATGAAGATTCATTTATCTAAGTTGATTTATAAAGCAGTGGAAAATTAATTATGTATGCATCTATAATAATGCTTTATGCGCTTCTGCTTAACAGTGTGTTAATACTGTAGCTCTTCCTTGAAAATATATTTGATGGAATAAAGCACTGCATGTCAGAAAAATGCAGCTTAGTGAGATACGTGTTTTAATAAGATTGATAAGATTTACCTGGATAACAAGTCCTATGTCCCTTCAGATGCTATGAACTCCACATTTGTGCAGCATTGGAAAAGACCCAGATGGGTTTTCCTGTTATATGCTGTGCAGATATGGTCTGTGGAAGGAAGCTCCTCCTTTCTTGGTTATTTGAGCTACTGCATAATTTTCTTATGAGAAAGCAACTCTCTTTATACAAGATGTTCACATGAGCACTTTTCCCCACACTTTTAGATAAAGGCAAGGCCATCCAGGAGACATAATCACCAGTGTCAAGTGGACGCTGCTTGCAGTCTCCCCCATTACAGTGGTCTGACAGAGCTTGTCCTGCTGCCGCTGGGTTTGTTCCTCACAGCACAGCCTGAAGGGAAGGCTGGATGCGCAGCATGGCCCGGTACAGCACACATCTGTGTTGTTACCTGGATCATTGACTCCTTGATGTGCAGTGGTTTCCCAGTCAGGGTCATCACATCCCACCCTTTGATCCCAATACTGTTTACTTTTCCCAAAGATATTATAAATTACACATTGTATTACTAACATATGGGTTTTTCAAGCTCTGAGTACAAGGCCTAGTAGAACAGACATGGCCTTTTCAAGATCACAAACCTCTTGAATACAAAGTCTTCTGCACAGCTTCTAATGCAATGTTCAATATGTGTTTGGATGTGTTTAATGAGACCTGCAGCTTCTCAAACATTTCTGTTTATTGTAGAGGTGATCCTTGTCACTACATGTTTATTCTCTCAGGAAAAACTCTCCTTACCACCAAAACACCCATAATGATATCCTGCAGCAATATTCCCGGTATTCCAATAATCCCTGACATCGATAGGTTATATCTACAAGAATATTTATCTCAAAATGGTTTTTTTCAGAACATACTTATTTTCAGGCTACATATTACTGCTTTCAGGCACTTTGCAGTAGGTACTTACTGGCACTCTGGTGCAACTTATACTGACTTCACAGTTCTTCAGGATTCTTTTTCAATTATGAGGTACTGAAAAGACAATATCACAATGAACAACTCGGTTGTTGGGTTTTTTTAAATTGAAAAACAGTTGTCAAAATAATTTTTTTTTGCCTATTCCTGTGGCAGTTCTAAATACTCTTTCTAGAGCTATAAATGACAAACATAAGAGATTAAGGAACTTATGACTATTTCCATCTCTTACACAGTAACACATCTTTTGCCAGCTTCCTGGAATGGGCTGGAGAATGCAGCTGTAAGCAAAAGGCAATCCAATAATTCTCTTCTGGGCTGTTTTGGGTGCTCTGGCAACAGATACTGATTAAAAAGCAGGCATGAATAACTCTGGAGATCCAGATGAACAATTTTGGTGTAGAATTTCAAATATGTTTTATCAGTTTACTGCCAAATCTGACTCAGTTTACTGATTAGACTATGCTTTGGGTAAAGAATTAAATGTAAGAAAATTTTACATTCTTTAGTACGGAAAGGAGAAGCTGCTATTTGAAATGGAACTCATAGACATTTCATATATGAAGTACAAATAAATAAAGGACTTTGGGCGAGACAGTAATAAATGTATGATATGATTGTTGAGATGTTGAGCATTTTTGCTACAGGCTCAATTCTAAAAAGCCCACAGGACAAAATGGTAATTTTTAAATAAAGCTCTAGTTAATTAGGTGAAGTGTAAGAGTATGCATGCAGTGCCCCTAGAAGAGTTTGCTGATGTTCAGAAGAACATGAGAATAATAATTCATTTATAGAGATATAATTTTTTTTCTAAGTTGGGGGATGAAGAAGCCAGTGAACAACAACAGAAAAAAAAAATGAAAGGAACAGAAGTATTTATTCCTTGCAGCAAATTTCCATCAGAAAATATAACTTGAGAAGGCAACATATTTATAGAGTTCATATAATTTAATTATGCCAGAAGTTACATCAATAGAGACAGCAATATCAAGAACGAAGTCACTATTTCTGTTCACCCTAAGACAGCAAGTTTTTTCTATTGAGAAATTGTCATTTTCATACCAGCTGCAACATATGGTACTGTAGCTATAAAGCTAGTTAAATAACCTCACACTGAGAGAGATTGACAGTGATTTAATTTAAAGAGCTGCTTCATATTCCAGCAAACTTTAAAAAAAATTTAACTTTCTTGACAGAAAAAAGCCCTTAAACATTACTACATAGATCTGCTACATAGACAATACTATGCATTTCTCACTATAATTTACTAAATTGTTTTATAGAAATTAGTTTTCTGTTTCTAGAATCAGCCTCTTCCTGGTTGATTCACTTAGTGATGTCACAACTCACAGTTTGTAGTACTGTAATTATTTCCATGGAGATGGCCTGTGATACCACCAGCACGGACAGTTAAGGAAAATTACTCTAGAGGAAAATGCCTACGAATCACTGATATATATACTCATAAGAGAGATTAGATCAGAGAGGTAGCAGATGCAAATCAAAAATAGTGGGTGCTAAAGTTTTCACTTACTACAGGAAAAGTATCACTTATTGTATCTCTATATCTACTGCTGTCAATTTACCCTGATCTCAGCACTAAAGACTTAAGAAAGATAACCAAGAGTCATCACTGTGATACTTTGATGAAGATCTTTAACCTATTTATAATTTATTAATCCAATGTCACTGCACTTCCCAGTTTAGCACAAAGTTTGCATAGTAAAACCTTATGACACAATTCAGAGCTACTACAAAAAAAAAGAGTAAAAAGCTAAAATAAAGGATAGATTCATGGATAGATTCATAGATAATTGTTAGGACAAGAGTCTAAAGGGTATCTACAGTTGAAAGATTAAAGAGGTTTTTTTTGGAGAAGCAGCCATAACCACTGAATTTATGTTCTTTTTTTTCTGAAATAATATTATTTAAGCTCCATTGGAAATTCAAATTCTAAATCACACTCTTGTGTCAGAGCATTTGCCCTCTTAGTTGATCCTGCTTTTGCTAAAAACCTAACTGTGTACCCAAGAATAGTAGATATTCTTATCATATGTGACAGCTGTAGATTGATTTTGGTGCTACTTTTACTTCCAGCATGCTTCCCTGGGTTTAATATATTATATAATAATAAACATTAAGCTAGATATTTTTCAATATGTAATAGAAAACTTATATTCACTGGAAGTCAAAAACCTTTCTCTTTTTTTCTTTTCTCTTTACTGAAGTGAAGAGGTGCCAGCCAAACCATATTTAGATTAAAAACAATCAGTTGGCATTCTGGGCTGTGAGCACACATTGCTGGCTCATGTCCAGTTTTTCATCCACCAGTGCCTTCAAGTTCTTCTTGGCAGCATTGCTCTCAATTCCTTCATCACCTAGTCTGTATTAATGTTAGGAGTTGCCTTGACCCAAGTGCAGGATCTTGCACTTGGCCTTTTTGAACTTCACGATGTCCACATGGCCCCAATTGTCAAGCTTGTCCAGGTCCCTCTGGATGACATCCCATCCCTCAGGCATGTCAACTGCAGCACTCAGCTTGGTGTCATCTCCAAACTTGCTGAGGGTGCACTCGATCTCGTTGTCTATGTCATTGATAAAGATATTAAACCATACAGATCCCAATACAGATCCCAGAGGAACACCTCTTGTCACCAATTTCTATCTGGACACTGAGCCATTGTCCACTACCCTCTGGATGCAACCATCCAACCGATTCCTCATCCACCAAACATTCCATCCTTCAAATCCATAACTCTCCAATTTAGTGAGAAGGAGATTGTGGAGGACCATGTCAAAAGCCTTACAGAAGTCCAGGTAGATGATATCTCTAGCTCTTCCCTCATCCACTAATGCAGTCACTCCATCATAAAAGGCCACTGGGCTGATTAGGCAAGACTTGCCCTTGGTGAAGACATGCTGACTGTATCAAATCACCTTAGCATAGCTTCTAGGAGGATCTGTTCCATGATCTTCCCAGGCACAGAGGTGAGGCTGAGAGGTCGGTAGTTCCTAACATCCTCCTTTCTACCCTTTTTAAATACGCATGCAATATTTCTCTTTTCCTAGTCAGCAGGGACTTCGCCTGACTGCCATGACTTTTCAAATATCAAATATCATGGAGAGTGGCTTGGCAAGTACATCAGCCAATTCCCTCAAGACTCTGGGATGCATCTCGTCAGGTCTTGTACACTTATGTATGTTCAGATTTCTCAGGTGGTCACAAACCTGGTGTTCTTTCACAGTGGGAAGGACTTTGCTCCGACAAGTCCCTGTCTTGCAGTCCATCCACTCAAGTGGATGCAAGGAAGTTGTGAATGCCCCATCATAGGAAGTGTTCAAGGCCAGGCTGGATGGGGCTTTGAGCAAACTAATCGAATGAAAGATGTCCCTGCCCATGGTAGTGGGGGGTTGGACTACGTAGTTTTAAACATCACTTCCAACTCAAACCATTCTGTGATTCTGCAATTCTATGATTAAGGATCATACCTTGTTCATAGAAAACCATAAACAAAAGAATTTCCAAATTTGCTGAACAATTCAATAGATGAATATCAGCACATCTATAATTCCAGTGTTGTTTGACTGGGTTTTTTTTAAAGTTCAGTGCATCATGTAGAATTTTTTTCTTAAAAAATAAAAAAGAAAATATGTGCATGTAAGTTTTTCTTTAAACAGATGGCAACTTACATTATAAAGCATGAGACTGCTCATGCATGTTACTACAGACTATCCACAGGAAACATTCCCCTGAGACCAGAGGAACAAAGCAGTTGGAAGAATGTGAAATAAAGTTGACTTAAATAAGTGTCAAATTGTATTCTACAGGAAAACCAAATCTAGGAGTCCAATGGGAACAAAATATCAAAACCATAAAATCTAGTTTTAAATAATCAAAGAACATTTCTAAACTAGTATTATCTTAAAAATCTATAAAGTCCAGTGGGTCTGTCCAAATTACTCTTATTATTTTTAATTCTTCTCCTTAAAACCTTTTAATCTTACAGGTACTCATTATTTGAATTCTGGATGAAAGTCTCTTCAATGAACGCTTATTAACAAATCAAAGTTAACAGACTGCTTAATGTTTTGTCTGGTCTCATTCTCCTACCAATCAGCAGCCTAGATTTACATAGCCAGAAAAATAACAGGAAGTAAATTATATTTTTGCTGCTTTATCTAATAAAATTTTAATCATCTTGCAATACCAGAAGTGTGGAAAAGATGGATATATGTAATGAGTTGTTCAATAGTTATAAATTCAAGCAAACTAAAACCCATAGAGTCCATGCTGAGAATTACAAAACAAAATGAACATATGTATAAAATGAATGGGTTGCAATAGACAATATGAAAGAACTGTTTTCATTGAAATGTTATTTTTATACAATCAGAAAATAAAAGCACTCTGAACATCTCATTAAATTCTTTTGGTGGAAACTATGAATTACCTCCAAGCCCCTCCACTCAAAAAAAAATTAACAATAAACTTTGGAAGTTCATAAAGATTCCCAGTTTTGGTTCTCAGTGTATGATTGGGTAAAGACAATAGTCTACTGATAAGTTTACAAGCTCAAACAATATTTTAAGAGTTATGACCACTTTTGTATAACTGAATATGTGTTTTAATGAAATAGCTGTGCAGAAATCACAGACCAAGCAGTGCAACTAGGTTGGCTTTTGAACAGAGTCAAAGTCTTCAGAGAAGAGAAAAAAGTTGTGTACAATATTTAAGGTAGAAGCACATGATATTCTTTGCTCTCTTGCACTGAACTAACAACTTCAGTGTAGACAAAATGTAGAGATCAGTAGCAATAAGGGCAAGGTGACATTTTGTATGCTACAACTATTCAATAGCAAAAGCACTGAAGTGAGTAGAGTTCTGCATTGCAATAGTATGACTTGCCCTTGTATTCTATCTGTTTCACAGATAGAATAATAGAATGGTTTAGGTTGGAAGGCACCTTTAAAGGTCATCTAGTCCAACCCCCCTGCAAGGAGCAGGGACATCTCCAACCTGATCAGGTTGCTCAGAGCCCCGTCCAACCTGGCCTTGAATGTTTCCAGGGATGAGGCATCTACCATGTCTCTGGGCAACCTGTGCCAGTGTTCTACGACCCTTATTGTAAAAAAATTTTTCTGATGTCTAATCTGAATCTCCTTCCTTCTATTTTAAAACCATTGCCCCTCATCCTATCACAACAGGCCCCGCTAAAGAGTTTTTCCTTATCTTTCTTGTAGGCCCCCTTTAGGTACTGGAAGGCCACTGTAAGGTCTTCCCAGAGCCTCCTCTTCTCCAGTCTGAACAACCCCAACTCTCTCACCCTGTCCTCATAGGAGAGGTGCTCCAGCCCTCTTACCTTCTTCGTGGCCCTCCTCTGCACTCTTTCCAACAGGTCCATGTCCTTCTTATGTCTGGGGCTCCAGAACTGGACACAGTACTCCAGATGGGGTCTCACAAGAGTAGAGTAGAGGTTCCATCCTCAGTGACAGGAAATTGTCATTTTGATTCTAACCTATGGCAATTACATTATATATTTACAGTTAAATATAAGGAAAGTTTAAATTTAATTTATGTACTTTTCAGCCATTGTCAATAGAACATACCCTCCCCTTTTTTCTTCTTTTCCAGCTCCTGCAATAATACTGGCACAACATGTGAAACCATCTACACTTTCACTAAATTGTTATGATTTGGAATAAGGCTTATTCCATGGCACTTTAATCACCTTAAACACAGATGTAATCTGACGTATTCTCCTGAGGTATTTCTAGAGTTGCTAGAGTGAGAGGTACTCGTACATGTATGCCACTACATATCAAACCAGTTTGAGCTGATTACGCTATCTACTCCAATAAAGACATTGCTTGTACCTTTGGGCACTGCCAGAGTCTCTGCTGAATCAAACCTACTAGCCTTCTGTAAGGAAAAATCCAGGTGTTTTCAGAAGACAGTTTGTAATAGGTGTGGTTAAATTCCCACTTTTTTTGCGGAGTCTTGTGCTTTCAAACATTCCCATATTTCCAAGCCATACCCAGGCATGCAATAGATGCCAGGTGGCCCGGAGAGTTAGTGTTCACCATGTGCTTTTATCAGCTGAACACAACCACTGTCTGGTTCCCCTGACTTTAGAAAGAACACAGATATCTCAATTAAGTTTTATTTCTGACATTTAGATGGAGAGAGTTGTGTGAGACATAGCCTTTTAAATATGAAATATACATTCCTGAGAAACTAAAACAATGGGACAAATCCTTGGGCTGTATTTCCACGGTTCCAGCAAAGCAAACATGTCAAGTTTCTAGATGAGCACTTGTCTAAGCTGGGGAAAAAGTTGTAAGGCAATAGCCATAGAAATGCTTCCTAACTTTAGGTCTTCCATTGACAGCTATTTAATTAAAAGTGGGCTCATAGGCAGTTTTTACAATATGATATTTATTTAAAAGCATTCAAGAAGATGCTGTGAATTCTAAATACAGGAGGGAAATTGCTTTGTTTCATCCTCTCAACATGCAATTTATGCTACTTACATGCACCAATTTGCCAATGCGTAACTTGGTGTGACTGCTGCTAACTACTGTGATAAGAGCTGAATAACTTTTTTTTTCAGGGAATTGTTTATTATAGAAAATTGGAGAGGAGAGCAGATTGTTGATGAACTAGTGAAATCAGAGGTTGAACAATCTCACTCAATGTTTTAACAGATATTGAGGAGCCATAACACCGTAGTATTTATTGTAGTTAAAGGACATTTTAATTTCCAAAACTTTGATCAAAATGGGTTAAGGGCCTGAGCTCCAATTTTTACAAACATATAAAAAAACTTCTGATTTGTTTTTAATTTTTTTAACTATTTTTTATTTATTTCATAAGTGACCAAGTGAAATAGACCAAAAAAAGATTTTAGTGTTCAATTAAGTATACGATTTTTATCTAGCTTTTTTTCTGTAACTTTTACATTTTTAAAATAAATAAACAAGAAAGTAAAAAAGCACCACAGGGATTTTTTTCAGATTATCTTAAAACTTTATTTTTTCAGTGCAAAAGATACTACGAAAATCCCCAGTGCAGTCATGACTATAGATATTAACACTAAGTATGCCTCAGTGTGTGGGTACTGATCTAGCATAGCAGTTAGAGCTATGCATCGTTATGTCTGTACTGTTTAAAAGAAGGTCAGGGAGCAGTTCTGGCCCTGAAGCCAGATGGCTTCTGTTGGCTTACATCCATTTGCTAAGGGCTACACCCTTCTAGAGCATCCTAGCTGCATTCACCTTGGTGACCTTTGGCTACTATTGACTGTTTTAGGTCCCTTATCTCAGGCTCGTAAAATAGAAGAACTACTGAAATAATGTGTATCAATACAACAAGAATTTGGTAGACATACTTGTTTGGAATAGAAACACATTAGAGTCCAAAAGAAGAGCTAAAGCAATAAGCAGAATTCAATTTATAAATGTAAATAAAATATATTTAAATGCTTTACAAAAGAAAGAAGTATCTATACCCCTGTGGAACAAATGGAAGCACTGAATGGCAGAGGAAAGTCTGTGGCAATGGTGGAAATAATTTTTCTGCTATGAAGAATGCCAGGATACTTATATGCCACAGGAGAATTTACTGTTAGGATAATTTCCTCAAATGAACTTGTTGCAGGCAACACATTAAATTTTTTTTTAGTCTGATTTTATATCTATAATAGAAAAGTAAACAATGCTTAGTATAACATTAAAGTTTTCATCTTAGAACTTAGAATTATTTCTAAATAATAAGTAATTGTAAGTTGCACCAGGATTTGTGTAACCTCTGCATGTTGCCTTGGGTCTATGCTCCAATCTTCCTTTGCATATTGTTCTGAGGGATTTTTGTTTCAAGGTGTCATTCCCCAATGATCAAACCTTTGATGGTTTTACCCACAAGTTGTACAGGTGATGAGGATTAGAGTTATATAAGCAGTTGCTTTGAAGATTGTTCCTGACTTTGCAAGCTTGATATCTAAAAGTAGAACTTGGGAGCTCTTGGAGTAGATTCCAAGTTAAGAAGGCCAGGGATGTTTGAGGTGAGTACTCTTCTTTCATAGCTGTTCAGTGACACCACTGTCTTGCAGGCAATCTTTATTACAGCTTTCCCAATCTACTATGGAGAATACTGGAGCATCTGCCATCATAGTATGAATCTAATTTTACAAAGAAGCTCTTCAAATAAACCAATGGAGGAAATGCATAAACTTTCTCTTCTCCAGGATCAGTTTTTTAAGTGCTGTTGATTGTGATTTTGTTCTTTCAGAGCCTTTTTCATGGCTTCTCATTCCTTAGGGACTTATTTCCCCCAGGTTCACTAGCTAAATGGCTAAAATGTTTGTACTAGTATTTCCAAGCTCAGATGAGTAATAAAGTATATTTCAGGCAGAGGAGTTTTATTATTTCCTTATGACCTACCCTACTGCATGTCTGCTAATACTTTCCTGTTATTTTTCTTCTTGAGCTTTTACCCACAAGAGGGGGAAAGTACAGAGGAAAATAATGTGCCTTCTTGTTGTCTGAAGATTTCATTTCCAAGTAAAATCAATCTTTATTGAGGTGTCACGTATTAGCTAAACAAACCTCATCCCCTTTGAGATTCAGACATAGAATCATGCAACCAGAGCTAGCACTATAAGGGGTATTTTTTTAAGACTGGAAAACAGATTATGTGTATTTTAGAATATAGTACTTAATGAACTGAAAGAAAAAGATATTTCTTGGCAAAAGTAAAATGCTGAAATTTTAGAAAAAAATATTAACTGTTAAGCTGTTACATTGAATCCTCATAATATTTTTAAATAAGCTTTTTAACTGTTTATTAATTGCATAATAGTTATAAATATGTCTATGGGTTTTATTACTATTAGTAGTATTAGCATTATTAGTATTATTAGTATTTAGAAGACAAAACACTTCCCACTCCCTGACTGAAATGTCACTTCCATTTGTATTCGGATTCCTTTAAGTTTTAGTTCATATGGAACAACTTTGAAGCAACATAAAAATTTTACATTTTGGAAACTGGAATGTTGCATTTCAACTTATCACAATGCCATTCTATTGTTCTTCCAATATGCAGTTTTTTACCGAATCAGAGCTGCCTTCAGGAATTGTTTAAATATTACACTATTTGGAGAGAATTTACTCTTGACCACAAAAAAAAATTAAACTGTCTCAGTTCTAATAAATATATATATAAAATACGTTGAAGAGCAGGAGAGAGGACAGGTGACATGAGGGCGGACTGAAAAATGTGGACTAGCAGAAGCTAACAAAAAGGAAAGAAAACAAAAGATGAGCAAAAAAGTTAGATGAGAAGGAGAATTAATCAAATACAGTATGATTGGAGAGAAAGGCAAGCAAAAATAGAAAACTTAATATTAAGTCTACAAGTTAGTGACTGTTGCTCATAATCATGGTAAATTGTCAAAGTAGCCTGAAAGAACAAAAATCTAGTATATTAGTGAGGTACAGAGATCACTAAGTTAAGCAGAAAAATAGCTTATGCATTATCTTTATTTTTTAAAGTAATGGGTATCCAGCACTAAGTACATATAATAAAGTCTGAATATGTTACTTTAGGAGATATAAAAAGAATTACATCCTTATAGAGAAACAGAAGAAGTTCTGAGAATATTAGGTTTTTTAACTTTTACATTTTGGAGAATTGGTCCTTTCATTTAAGAACAGGATATTTATTCCTAATCACTACAGACTCACTAGAGATTTAGAAGTCTCAGTTGTATATATTTTTTTTTTTTACACTCTCATCTGTTTTGTTCCTCTCATAGCCAGGTGTGAGGCACTGAAGCATATCAAACTGCTGCCTTCTTCACCTTCTGGGCCTTCTGTTTTGTGTTTCCAAGGATTTAAAGGGGATTTCTATTCCTGCTGGTCACAGAATTAATTTCCCAGACCTTTAGGTGTATTTAAAAGGAGACTGCATAAATCATCAAAAAATATTTTTTGCAGGAAATGCAATTCCATATAAAAGGTGCACTGATGATGCCAGCTGGCTATAGAGGTCTACTACTCTGCATAACGTTTGCAGGATTTCTGGGCCACTCATGTTTGCTAAAGAGCTTATTGCCAGAGGTTTTCTTCAGCTACACATTCCGTATCCCTATCATATGAGTTTTGAAAAACCAACGTGGGTGTTTTGGGATGAAGTTTAGGTTTTGAAATAAATGTATGTTAAATCTGAATAGGATAGATAGTGAAAAATATTATTGTGTTTTATCTTGTTTGATCTTACTTTCACAGTCTTCTAGTGTTGCAAAACGAAACACTGATGGTTGTTCTTGTCCTTGATGTATTCTCTGAGGTTTTTTCTTTACTCTGAAATATGCATTTATTTTTTTTTCCTTTGACTGTCACAGACCTTTGGTTCTGTCTTCAAAAACTTTTGCATAATGTCCTGGAATGGCACTGGTCTCTGCTTCTGTCACAACTCTGCATAATTCATAGCCCTGGCATCCGCCTACTGAACAGTAATGGAAAATATTTTGAAGATTAGTGATTGCATCTATCCAAGCTCAAGTCACTGTTAGATTAGGAATTTTCAGATGGTTCCTTGGAATTGATTTAAATATGGATTTTCAAAAGTAGCTAGATGGAGAAATTCCTATGATACACATGGTAATATCTTTGAAAGTCCCTAGGCACATTAGGTTTCAAACACTCCATGACAGTTTAGGCTTTGGAAATCTTAGTTGGCGCATCTTTTTATGGGTACCTAACTATCTGGAATGCTCCTAGGCATTTTCAGGAGCTATTTGCTCTAGAATTTTAAAGATGTGGGCCTGGATAGCACCTGGACAGTGCAAATGAAGAAATAAGCACATGAAGTCTATTTGCAGTCATAGTGACATAGTAACAATGTCACTATGTTATATTTAACCTCTGCGCTCAGTGAGTTCTGTCACTCCTCCAGTATCTCTGTCTCCCAATTTTCCAGACCAGAAATCCTTCTCAGGCCCACAGAGAGGACAGTGGCAGTGGAGGATGAGTATACGTATGCTTGTAGGTCCACAACATCAAGTTAAAATACAGGCAAGGCATGTACCTTTAGCAGGAATGAGGAAAATGTTCACAATTTATGCTAGCTGACATGTCCTTTGTGGCTTGCATGCTGCTCACCAAGGCAGTTTGCATAGGTGTGGAGGAAACAGGTGGAAGGAAGAAAGGAAGTCTGCTTATAAATCGCTCAGTATCAAGTTTAAAAAGTGTCTGTAGTGTATGTAGTATTTCAGTCTTATTTTTGACAGCATTTGTGAAGGATACAGGCATAGCAAAGTACAATGTCCTTTGTTAAATCTTCCTCACTATTTCTGAAGCATTGTCCAGCATTTCCAGAGAATAATTGTAAATTATTTACAATTAAAATTTCTAAAAAGGGAAATATTACATTAGGAAACACTCTTTAAGGCAGATATATGCTCCCACTTATCAAAGGCAGACATTAATTTGTCACATGTACTAAGATGTGAGCATATGAAATACTTCATGTGGAGTTCAATCTTCCTGTTTTGAAAATTCAAGCCCACAGAGATTTTTAATTTTATGGTGAATAAAAGCAAAGGTTTGAGAAATGTTTAAATGTGCCATGTTTCACCTGGAAAGAAATATGAAGTCAGACTTACTAGACCATTGTTTTCTTGGCCAGATATGCCTCAAAGAAAGATCTCTTAGGCACTTGAGCATAAGGATTACTTCCTCCTAGTATCTCACATGGTGAAACCACTGCAGGAGGTGGTAAAGCCTTCAGTAGTTCACACTTACCATAAAGTAAAATCCTCTATGTTTCATTAAGCTCCAATTATGTTGTAGAATGTTTCTTGGACATCACTGAAATTGTGTAGCTATACACCATAAGAAACAAATATAAATTTTGTGACTGTGACATTAAGGCTTTAGATGTTATCATCATACAAAACTACAAAACTTAGCTTCAGGCATTTGCTTTGAGCTGAAGAGATCCAGTGAATTTTTTGAGCTTTTAAGACAATTTTTTCATTTTGTTCATCTGGTTTTTGAGCTTATCTCTTAATATTAAAGCAGATATTTTCAAAATAAAATTACCTTTACATTTAACAGAAATTGAATTAACTCATGATCTATCTTAGTTTATTTTCTCCTAATGAACTATTTTGTAATATCCCTATAAAAAAAAATATAAGGTTAAAAAGCATTACCTCCTGGTAATCATCAGCTGAAAAAAAAAAAAAAAAAAGGAAAAAAAGAAAAGCCCTGATATCACTAGCAGAGTGCTTTTTCCATAACTAGGAACTTAAATCTCTGGACAAAGACACTGTTCTTAAGAGTAATTTTTTTTTCCTAATAGGATCTCAGAAGTCCCTATTCACAACAAAATCTTAACTTGAGAGCTATAGAGGACTCTTAGTATCATACTTCTGAAGGATATCTTTCATCTTTGTCTTCAAATTTTTTGTCCTTCATAGATTCCTTTATGTATACGATCTGTTCTTATTTCTTTGGAGTAGGACATTGTTTTATTCCATGCGTAAGACTTGGAGAGAAGAAGCTATTTTAAGTGACTTTTTAAAAATGCCTCTTTCAATACACCTAATACATCAATCTGCTGAAAAGTCTGCTAGTTCTGCCTAGTAAAAATGCCATTTGTGTTGGATTGGCTCTCCATCTGTTGTGGAATTCAGTTAGTAGTGATAGAATAAATAATATAAGATGCACTGATACTCCCAGCTGCTGACAAAAGAAACAGGCTGGTCGTTTTAATCTAAATATATGCACATATACATCTTCTCTGCAGAAATAGGAAATATGTTACACATATATGATTTGAAGCATAGTAATGTTTTAGCAAATCACTGTTTATTATAATACTCATATTTTGCGTGGTGTTCCTTGTTAAAAAATAATTCTTGGCCCACAGAATTAACTATTCAGGTAAACTAGTACTTTGTAGTACTTTGTTAATCAAAGCAGATGGCATCCTTTCTTACTTTTTTTTTTTCTTTTTTCTTTTTGCAACTTTGGACTAAGAAATAGATTCTGAGGGCAATGATCAGTAAAGTTTTATTGGAAGGCAAGAGAAGAAAAGAGGCATAAAGAAAATGAAAAATAGTGATAAAAAAGAAGCGTGGCCAGCAGGCCGAGGTAGGCGATTCTCCCCCTCTACTCCACTCTCATGAGGCGCCACCTGGAATACTGTGTCCAGCTCTGGAGCCCCCAACATAAGAAGGACATGAATCTGTTTGAGCAGGTCCAGAGGAGGGCCACGAAGGTGATCAGAGAGCTGGAGCACCTCTCCTACGAGAAAGGTTGAGAGAACTGGGATTGTTCAGCCTGGAGAAGAGAAGGCTCTGGGGAGACCTTATTGCAGTTTTTCAATACTAAAAGAGGGCCTATAAGAAACACGGAGACATACTTCTTACCAGGTTCTGTTGTGATAGAACAAGGGGTAATAGTTTTAAACTAAATGTGGGTAAATTTAAATTAGAAATAAGGAAGAAATTTTTTACAATAAGGGTCGTAGAACAATGTCACAGGTTGTCCAGAAAGGTGGCAGATGCCCCATCCCTGGAAACATTCAAGGCCAGGTTGGACGGGGCTCTGAGCAACCTGATCTGATTGGAGATGTCCCTGCTCCTTGCAGGGGTGGGGGTGGACTAGATGACCTTTAAAGGTCCCTTCCAACCCTAAGTATTCTATGGTGACCTAGAGAAATCTAGAAGAGGATCAGAAAAACAAGGTAAAACTCTGACCAGAGACATCTATGTTGCCTTATCTTTTGCAATAAGTTAATTAAAAGTTTAAAAATGAAGGTTGTTGCAATATTTCTTCAAACCATACATGATGAGGTGTAGTTAACAGGTGGAATTCCCACAGAATATTTGTGATGACTATTCATTGAAAATATCATCTAAACTAAATAAGATTCTTCAGAATACCATACATTTAGAGCACAGCTTAATTTATAGGAAAAAAACTTCTTTCACTTTTGTGTCTTTCTCTCTAATTAATGAATGAATATAAATTAATGGTAATTTCTTTTTCTCAAAGCTAAAAATATCTGAGTACTAATGGATACTTTATCTCTGCAGTATTAAAGCAAGCTAAGCAGGGCATACTAATATAAACATACTTGTTTAAAATGTTTTCATTAATATAGCAAAAAAAATTTAAAAGGAAATGCAGAAAAAAATAATAGATCAATAACAACTAGAGTCTTCATGCTTTAGAAGGAGTTTTAACGACAGTTCCTGTCAGACAAAGATGACAGTGGTCTTTTCTGAACCTTAGGTAGCCTCATCTGAATTTCTCTGTTTCTTTGTACAAATTCTACATTCTTTAATTGATTGATTGATAGATATATAGAGAGACATAGAAGAAGGAGATACATAAATTCACAGATGTTCTTTAAGCACAGATATGATAGTTTTTATACTTCTGTGATATTATTGTGGTGTATTGAATTTATTCCAACAGGATTATTAGCAGTTTTGTAAAACTCAGTGACCTCCAGCTCTGCAGAATAGTAAATTTATCTACAAAAGTATTTTGATATACTGTCACTGCTAATTTCATTTGTGTTCTGGTTTTGTTAGTGAGGGGGGGCCTAAGGTGGTAGCTTCTGTAGGAAACTGCTAGAAGTCGCTCCCCTTTGTTCAGTGGACTCGGCCAGGCCTAGGGCGGACCTGCTGCTGGCCAAGGCCGAGCCAATTGGTAGCAGAATGTCCCGTGATAACGCCTCTGCGATAACGTATTTAAGTAGGGGGAAACAGGAAAAAGAGGAGGAGAAGATGTGAAGCAGCTGAGCGGGGGGCAGAGAGGGGGAGGCGCGAGCCTCATGGGCCTTGCAGGCCTCACCCTCTGGCCTCCTGCCGGGCAGCCGACTGGGCCCAACTCGGCCCGGCCCGGCTGCAAGAAGTGGAGAGGAGATGAGAAGTGAATAAGATGTAAAAAGGATCCTGAGAGGCATCTGCCAGCCTGTTGTGAGGAACGGCTGCAGACGCCAAGGTCAGTTCAGAAGGAGGGGGAGGAGTAATGCGGCTCCTGGCCAAGATTCCTCTGCAACTCGTGGTGAAGACCATGGTGGAGCGGGTTGTCCCCCTGCAGCCCATGGAGGTCCACGGAGGGGCAGAGATCCACCTGCAGCTCGTGGAGGACCCCACGCCAGAGCAGGTGGAGGCCTGAAGGAGGCTGTGGCCCGTGGAGGGCCCGCTGGGGCAGCTGTTCTAGAGGGACTGCACCCCGTGGAAGAGATGACCCACGCCGGAGCAGTTTCACGAAGGACTGTGGCCCGTGGGAGGGACCCCACGCTGGAGCAGAGGAGGAATGCGAGGAGTTCTTCCCCTGACGATGATACAGCGGCGTAAAACAACGCGTGATGAACTGACTGCGACCCCCATTCCCTTTTCCCCCCCCATGCCGCTCGGGAGGGGAAGGTAGTAGAGATAATGTTAAGCCCGGGAAGAGGGAGGGGTGGGGGGAGGTTATCTTGTTCCCTGTCTCATTCTCCTGCTAATTTTAGAAAATAAATGAATAGTTTTCCCCAAGTCGAGTCTGTTTTGCCCGTGACGGTAACTTTAAGGATTTCTCCCCGTCCTTATCTCAAACCTTGAGCCGTTTTTCTTATATCATCTCCCCCTGTTCTCTCGGAGGGTGGGGGGAGCGGGAGAGAGACTGCGTAGTCTGGTCCTGATCAGGGCTGAACTACGACAATTTGCAAGCAGTTTATTTTTATTTTTCTCTTAAAACAAATCCAAAAATGAAAAATTAAATATTAATATAGTATTTTTATACTCAAATAATACTTGGAACACAAAGTGAATGTTCCTTGGTCTGCAATCTTCTATGTTAGACAAGGAAACATTAACCAATTTCTTAAGCTTTGGTTAACATGGCACAGAATACTAGGGAGTTTCTCACTCAAAGTGGGCTTTTTTCCTCCCAGATGACTTGATTCTACCACTAGCATGGTATAGGGAAAAGCGTTGTATGCTGAAGTTCACTGCATTGGTCTCTGTACTTGAAATAATCATCCCAGTGCCCATTTATGATCTGTTCAGGTGACTATGTTCTTTTTTTTTTTTTTTTTTTTTCCCAAATCTCACTATTATTTATAGGGAAATAATAGTTCTCCGGACATAGTGTGCTAACTCTGCAGCACAGAGATGTGTTTCTTGGAGCACCACATATTCATAACACTGGAGAATGAGAGTCCCCCCTGGCTACTTTGATGCGTGTGAAAGCCTCCCAGTTTCTTCACCTTTTCTGGCATCATTGATCACCCAACAATGCACTTGGCCCAAGCTCCCTGAAGTTCTATGTATGTCACTAATCTCCCTCTTAAGTAATAAGATGCCACACAGCTATTCAATCCTTTAATAAACTTTAAAAAATAAGGTCTTAATTTTCTCATGTAGACATCTTACCTGGGATTTATATTTCTGACACTAAGTGAGGTGCCTGCACCATGTGCTCTAGGCCAACACCCCAACGGGACAGTAGGAGTGCAAATAGTGTGTACGTTGTACATTGAATACATGAAACTAGCTGAGTGGGCATTTGTCCCAAACTGGTCATGTTTAAGACGAAGATGACCATCAACCTGTTCAAACAGCTGGGGATTTACAATAATACTTTTCAAACAAAGAAGGAGTCATCCTGAGAAGACATATAAAAGAAACATGAAAATTCATGTTTCTTGAGAGAGAAATGATAAGAGTGGAAAAGTGAAGAAAAATTCACAGAATTAAAAAAAAAACCAAAAACCAAACCCACAAATCAGTGGAAAAAAAAAAAACACAACCAAGCAATAAAAAAAAAATGTTTCTGGATGTCTAAAATTATTTTGACCCACTTAACAGACAAAGCACAGGATGTGCAAGACTTGAATAGATTTTCATCTCAAGCAAAAGGATACAGTGCACGAACTTCATACAGAGAAATGGAGTGACGAGATCATTTCTCCACAATGTACAAAAAATTTGGTTCTAGTCTTTCTCCATCATTTCAAGGAATTTAAAATAATATTTAACATTTCCCATTTCAGTCTTTCACTTCACTTTACTAACTATTCATTTTGCTGAGTAACACACTGTTGTATGTCATAATTTTGCTGTTTCCTCTTGTATGCTTTAGATCCTTCCAGCTATGCTGTAAACTTGTGCAGAAGTTCAGTTTCCATACAACTACTCACATCATGCACATAGATGTAAAATTTTTAATAATTTGAACTATTTAAGAAATATTTGACTTTATTTTTAGTTAGTTTAAGTTCCTGCAGATCGCACTGGCATCAAAATATACTCCAGATGTAAAATGGATCTGAAAAGTGAATCTATGATTTGGCCAAATGTATCCTCTAAAATATACACCTGTGATTAAATGTTTGAAAATGTTAGCATTTCTTGGGTCCATTTGTTTGTTTACGGATATTGTCTGTATCTATGCATCGATATTAGATAAGTATCCCTGTGCAAAACATGAAAGTAACATCTCATTGTCCTTACCCATTTATTTAAAGCAAGCACATAAATATAACCTCATATGTCTGTGTATGGTTGTGTCCCAGCACTTGCTTCATGCCAAAGTAAAAATATGTGATGCACTGGAATGGCTTTAATTTACATATAATTTTAAATAAAAAAAAAAAAGAAAAAGAAAAAGAGAAGAAAACTTGAAAGAAAATACTGAATCTGTCTGAAACTGTTGGTACTACAGTATTCTTTAACATGAATCAGTGGTCTTGCTTGAAAATTTGTGATTCGAACTAGATTTTATGACATAGCATGCAGAGCTGTTACTCCTGAATTCCTATCCATGTTCATAGTGTATCTTCACATCTAAAAACTCAGTTTCTGCAAAACACATATGATTTGACTAAACTGAGGGTAGCATACTGTGTGTATAAGGCAAGTGGAAGTTGACTTCAGATTTTCCCAGCTGCTGATATTCATTAATTTATTTTCTCTTTTCCAATAGCAGTATTCTTCCTGATGCCTCCTCTGCCTCTGGATGAGGAGAATATTTACTTTGAAGTGTAATTATGTTATGAGAAGTACAAATTATTTTTAAAAAGCAATTATTAATTAATTATGTTTCAGATTAATCATGTTTCAGATAGATACAGGAACTGTTACTTACTGTCATGAACTCCACTCCACTGTCTCCTTCACATACAGTGCACCTGCAACTCCATCTGAAAATGGTCACATTCATTCAAATTATTTCCAGAAAGAACTGCTCAAATTGTGTGATATCATGACTGTGTATCCTGATAAAATTTTGTATTATGTGAATTTTAATAAAGAACTCTCTGGGATAGAATGCATAAAACTATACAAAATGTTTGGGTTTGTTTTGTTTTGTTTTGTTTTTTAAATGCTTTATGATAAAGAAATAAATACTCTAATTAAACCAGCAGATTTTTACTGGTAAGGAAACATGACTTTGCTACATCATCTATTCGCAATGTAAGAAGTTACCCAATACACATATGAGCATATATATGATTTAGAAACATGATAAAGCTGTGTAGATGACTGTTGTATTGCAATAGTACTGACAGAGTGGTAACTGAAGTCAAATTACCACAGTTTCTTTTATGGATATGCTGGTTCCCTCTAACTCCCTAAAAACAAAATAAAACATGAAAATGGTTTGACTTCTGTTAAAAATGTCAGGGAATTGTTTATAGATATCATTTAAGATTTTAGATCTTTTTATTGTCTTGTTCTTTAGTAGTAATTAAAACAGATTATATAGTTGGACAGCAATTTGATTTTATCTCTGTTCGTTCTTGTGCTCATTTTAAATTAGGTTCCAGATCAATCTGATTTCAATTTACTTCAGATAAAACAGGTTTGTGGCACTGTGATCTCAGAGTTTAATGATCATTACCTAGTTCAACGTATTGTGCGGATTTTGCTTTCTGTTGATCTCTTCAAGAAATCCATTCTACTTACTGTGTTTCTTCTATTGGATTGCATGGAAACACAGTTTGCCCTCATTTTGATGAACACTAAAAAAAATAGTGAGGAATTCTATCAGTAACTGACTGGACAGCTCATTCATCAGAATCATTAACTAAGGAGAAGCATCAAATTTAAGTGATAACTTGACATATTCCAGTGACAACAAAGGAACCAAATGAGCTCCCTGTAACATTTAATCTTTAAATTGCAGTGACTAATGTAGGGGTTTTAAGCTAAAAGTCTACATGTCTTCAGAATCTTTATTGTGAGATTAGACATAACAATAGTTCAGCAATAATACTGAAACATTGACAATTCATGAAAACACCCCACAGGGGTGGAACTGAGACTTTAATTAATTTGACAATGAATAGCAGAAGATAGTCTATGTATCTTTAATATCAATGGAGAAAGCAGAAAGGAAAAAAAAATAAACAATCAGTTAAAAAATAGATCCAGGTCTTCCATGGTCTTCTTTAAATGCCCTTTTTTGATTCTCTGAAAAATGAATCTAAAAATTGTATAAATAATGTTGTGTAGAAACAGCCATAATAAGAATGCATTGTGCTCTTTAGGCCTAGGATTTCTCAATGTTCCTTCTCACTGGGTCCTGTATGCAGCTGTTCATATCTTTATTTTCACTGTCCCACAGTTTAACTGGCCAATCCCATGCTGTACTCAGTTTTAAAATAACTTTATCCCCACATCCACATTTAGTGCCTTTGTTTTTCTGTTGCTCCAAATATATAGTCACATAACTACTTCACAGTTAGCTCCTTGGTTATATATGCTGTAATATGTTTTCATCTTTGCCTTCTGAATGTCTTTAAATACCTGTAATTGTATTTTCATTGATGCCCTATTGACAGCCTCTTCCATACAGTCCTTTTTCTGAGTATTTAATTTCTGATATTGTCCCATAAGTTGACACCAAGAAGTGACATGAAACATCTCATTCAAAAGGCCAACAGTTGTTCTGCCATAGATTTCTTGATGGTTCGTGACATTGCTGAAGCATTCAGGTAACATCTTATGCAGCTTGATGGTCTTTTCATGCCTAGAAATGTATCTTAATCTCTTTTATTTCTGTCAGGTCATACAGAATCTTTTATTCCACTTGAGTCTTTCCTGTGAGCTCCATGAGTGATTGTTAACCCAAATTAGCAGCCTTCCCAGTTGTATAGAACTGTTCACATCAGCTACTTGTTGCCACTTTAATCTCTGTTTAGTAGATTTTTGAATAACTTTGGATAAGATTATTTAAATGCCACAGTAATAGTAACAACAAGGACAGTAAAAAAAATTAATAACAGTAACAACAATAATATACCTATTTGAAATGTGAGTTTATGAAATTGCCACTGTTTTGCTTTGACAGATACATAAGCATGGCCATCAATCTCCTGTGAGTCTTTACTCATCATTCAGAAAATCCCAGCAATCATAAAGGCAGTTGAAAAAAAGAAGAAAGGAAAAAAAAAAGTTTACCATGGAACTGAATAAATTCTGTAGAAATGAAGCATCACTTCATAAATCTGCAAGAATTTGTTAGTATCAAATGCCTTAGCTACAAATTTACTTTAAAGAAAAATAGTATTATGTCTGTGTCGTGTTTTCAAGAACATTAAAGGGAAAGACATATTTACTTTTTCTGAGACATTGTTAGTATGAAAAAGACATTTATGCAACTTGATTGTTGTTTGAATAATTACAATCTGTTAGGGACAATATTGTCTAATAATATAGACTAACAATTATAAACTAGGAATAGAGGAAAGGCTAGCTTATATGCATATATTAATTTACTAGACAAAAAATTACAGAGATATTTAAGTATCACTATACCAAAAGTTTTCCAAAGATAATTTCTGCAACAATGGGTGTGTCAAGACCCTGAAAGTTAACAGCAAATTTTGTATAATGTGTTTCTATGTTATAGTAATTTTAATACTGAAGTCAATCTACAGCTGATGTTAATTATAGTGACTTTAACTCCTTCTGGAAGAAACAGCCATGTTTCCATTCAATCTTTTCACATTTTTATTAATAGCTAACCTATAATAACAGCAGCAACATCTGACTAGAGTCCTGTCTCCTTTCTACTTCAGTCAATTGGTTTAGATTTGCTATTCTCAACTTTCTTTTGGAATCAATAGGAAGATATTTATTGAATATATAATGTTAGCATTCTCACACCTTCAATTAATGCTATGAAAAGAATTAGCATGTGTTTTAAATTTAAATTTTACATTTTAAATTTAAAACCTCCTGAATATTTATCAAATTCTAGTAAGATCTATTTTACCTTACCATAGTCCTCCAGGTTCCCTCTGTCAGCAACAGAAAAAAAGCAGGTACTTTCAAACAGAATTTGTCCCTTCCTATTTATCCCACCTATTGAGGTGTAAAAGACAAATGGAACAGATTACTTGGGAGCACTTCTTTCTGTCCATCGGCTGTAGAAGGAATCTAGACAAATTAGTTTAGGCTACCCTTAGGTGACTAATTTAAGATTTAAACTTATACCACCCCTACATGCACTGTATTCTTCTTCTTCAGTTCTCTGCACTCTTGCAGAAACTATTTTCCGTCCTCTGTTACCTCAGCTTTTCTTCTTTAATCTCTTCTACCTATAGCAACCTTTCAGTGAATCTCCACCTGAGTGACCTCCCAATTAATTTTAACTCTCTCCTGAAAAAAAAAAAATACTCTTCTTTTTCCTCTTAATTTTTCACTGCTTTTCATGGTAGAGCAGACTCAGGAGTTGAAAGATAAATATGGCAATGTATTTGTTTGCTTCTGAGATGCCTTCGAGCATTTGGGTTTTGGGTGCCTTTGTTTCATTCCATACTTCTGCTGAGAGCAACTGCATAGGAGAAAAAACTTACTTGCTACAGGCTGAATATCCAAAATTAGACTCTTTTTATTGGTTGAAATATTTGTCATGTTTATTTTTTAAATAACTTTTAAATAACAGGATAGTAGTCCTGAAGAGTAAACCTAGGCCCAAACTAAAGGTCATTTGAGTAAAGAGATTTCAATGACGCTTACATACAAGATTAAAAGAAGGAATATATACTGGTGATAGGAACAGCAAGAACTGCATCACTGTTATCTAGGGTGATTTAAAGCTGTAAGGGCTATGATAAAGTTACAATGCAAAAATTAGTAATATTTGTCATATATTCTCACACGCAGTGAAGAAGCTGTGCTGAGTAAACTTCATTAGGGTTTGGCTTTTTCTTTTTTTCTTTTATGCTGTGTAAATCAAGTAAAAATGACAGCTTTCACTCTCCACAAGCTTGCATCTAAGAGTTTCAGAAAAATCTTAATTATTAACTACTTCTATCTGCTTCATACAGAGAAGATATTATAGGAACACTACGTAAAACATTAACAGCTGAATTTTCTCTCCTGTAGTCAAAATAAACTGTTTCCTGCTGCCTACATTAAGTAACACTTTTCAGTACATCTCTTTGAAATAGTTTGTGTACCATCCTACCAGAATTAATATTTCCATATAAGTGAAAACAGGCTTGCAATGTTTGCCCAGACAAAAGCCTCTCTTATCCACTGATAATATTGGTAGGAAATGTTAAAAGATGTTGAGTGTGTTCTGCTGACTCATATCACACCATTGCAAGGGGATTGTTACCCAGCTGTAGGGGTAGGAGGCAGGATATGAGACAGAAAGAAAAGTGAAACTGAGATATTTAGGATTTATCTCTCCTTTAGCCTTCTTAAAGCTACTTTTCTTGCCTCAGTTAATTATTTATTCTTCCACGTCACCTAAAATGATTGGTGAAGAAAGGCAAATACCTCTGTAGTTTTACTGTTGCTGCCCCTGTTAAAAATCTCTTACGAGTGGCTGCAGTGAAGCTTTTTTCCCATTTACAAGGGAGAACCTAGAGAGGGATATTAATCTTGACCTTAACATCAGAGGAATCATGTGAGAACTTAATCAAGACATGTATTACTCCTATGGTTTTACTCTCTTTAGAAGGTAACCTGCAATTTTTTCTTTAACCTAGGTAACTATCATGGCTTGCTTAACAACTGAAAATTGAGTTAGATTGTAACGTCAACTAAGCACTGCATAGATTTCTAAGTTATGTGTATAGCGGATACTTTTATACTGACACTTTATACTTTTATAGTTATATTTTTTAACTTTTGTTCCCCTGATCAGATACAGACAGAAATTCCTTCTTTATAGCCTACTTTCTTCTAAAGCTTTATACTTCATTCCACCAGTATCCCTAAAGAGGGGATGGCTCCTATGTTTCTGATGATTTTCAAATAAGTAGCCACTGAAAAAATCTAGATCAATGGGACAACTGAGTTATCAAGTTTCAAATACATTATAGTAGAGTATCTTTCAGATATATTTCATGTCATTTAAAGGAGCTGATTCTTTTGTAGTTCGTATCCTTTTTGGAAATGTAGAATTATTAATCTGAGCTGTAGAAAAAATTATGAGACCAGACCACCTAAGGGAGAAACAAAGACAAACGGGAATCAAAAAAAGAAACAGCTGAAGGTTTGGGAGGATTTACAAAGGAAGAGGAAAATAAACAAAAACAATGAGCAAGAGAGGCACTAGAGCAGTATCACCAAGATTTTCTTTGAAACTAAGGGATATTGGTCACTCTGTTTAAGCCTGGCTTGCTCACTCAGTGATCTCAGAATAATCAAGGACAGAGGCAGGGTTTCCAGCAGTTTTTCTCATTGGAAACACGGTAAGTCAGTTTCTCTTGAATGACTGTATTAATGTGAAAGGTTGGTGGCCAAATAATTCAGCATCAGTTTCAGAAAATTCAAGCTCTATATTCAAAGCATACTTGTTTCACTCTTGCAAGTAAATGCATGCTGGGAGTGATCATAATTATAAACTGAACAGAATTTGGCTTTTAACATGGCACTGTCTAAAAAAGCCCAGACAATGCAGAATTTGTGGAACCTTAAGGTAAAATTTTTTATTTTATTTTATTCATATTGGGCAGATATTAAAAATTCTGCCCATTAGAAATGTTAACTTTCTAACTCTACATTGCACAGCACTGCTGTGAAGAAACAGAGATGCTGCCAAGAGCTTCAGGCTAAATTATTCTGGATCCTAACTCGTCAGGAAGCTTCTGTTCTGAAATGCTCTACAGAGCTGGCAGGACAACTTGCACAACCAAATACAATAAATCAATAGACTCTTAGAGCTGGTTTTAAATGAAAATTATTAACATTTCAGAAAAATGTAGGGACATGAGGAATTTAAAAAATGTAGTGGAAAAAAAATAGAAAAACGAAGCAATGTAATAAAAAATCCTAAAAGAAAATCAAAACAACTGAGCTTAATTCTGGCAAAATATCAAAATGACAAGAATAAAATTTAAAAAGTCCTGACAACTGTGAAGAATGTGAATGCATAAAACATGAGGAAATATGGGACACTGACAAAGGTTTATTTTAAAAACCATGAATGTTACCAACATTGTCTGAGCATATTTTATGAATATTTCTACAAATGCTTGTATTTGCTTTATAAATTAAAAAAAAAGCTAGCCAAGTTGTCATGGTTACTGCCCCGCAAATATAGCATACCAACAGTGGTTTAGCTTTTTCTTTTTTTTTTTGTTTTTTTTTAATCATTGCAACAGTTAAGGCATAGGGGAAATACTATTTTTAATATTCTATTTTCTGTCTGACATTATGCCTTGTGCTTTTGCTATCCTAGGAAAGCAAAGGCATTTTGATCCACTCATAGAAAAGCATTCAGATATGTAACTCATTCTTGGTGTTCGTTCCAAATACACAAAGAATTACCTGACAATAAAAATGTTTACTTTAATAGCATAAGAGTGATTTTTGTGCAGTCCTTCCAAAATGTACATTTTAAGGATACTTGCATTTCTGGAAGTCTCTTATTTGAAGTTTTCTCTTCTCCTTTTCAAAGGATAAGGTGGTCCTCAGAAAGATTTTTCCAAATTCAGTTCTATTTTGCTTTCTGGACAGGGTAGGATGATTCTCAAGCAACATCTTTTTCTTTGTCTCACTGACTGCATTTGTAAACAGACGAAAGGAACTTATAATGCAAGTTGGGAAAGTCCTAATGAGCTATTTTCTCATCAAGTAAACGGAGGCTTCTCAATAGAATAAATGTTCAGACAGCGTAATTTAAAATACATTTTAAATAGAAAAAAAATATATTGTATTCTAGTTTCCCACTGGTTTTCTAGTAACAAAAACCTTCCAGATTTTTTACATCTGTTTTTTCCTTATGACACAATTGATCACAGATAAGGTACTATGCAGTTCACTGGTTTGGCCTCCTAGCATAGCCCTGGTGCATTTCTAAGCTCATAAGGAAGTTGCCTTCTAAACATTGTTTATCTTAGACTTTTTCTAACAAAATGACCACTATATCAGATTGCATCTTCTTGTCCTAGTGATTGTCATTGCCGCAACAATTTCTTGGGTTTCCACACTTTTTTTTTGTGATCATGAGGGTTCAAAAATATATTTTACTACCCACCAGAAAGCCTTCAGTGTCAGTGAAGGACAATTCTTCAAACCTGAAATTACACTAGAAAGGCTTCTTCCACCTCTCTTACTATTTTCCTTCCTGAGGAGGTGGTAGTCAAGATAGTCAAACTAGTCAAGGTAGTGAAGCTCTCTACCTTGAACTTTGGCCTCTTCATGGATCAGCTGTGCAGAGTACCACAGGAAAAATCCCTGGAGGGAAGAGGGGCCAAGAAAGCTGTTGTGGAGGGGACCTGTTGTGACAGGCCAAGAGGCAATGGTTTTAAAATAGAAGGAGGTAGATTTAGACTGAATATAAGGAAGACATTTTTTACAATAAGGGTGGTGGAAGACCGGAACAGAATGCTCAGATGGCTCATCCCTGGAAGTGTTCAAAGCCAGGTTGGACAGGGCTCTGAGCAACCTGATCTAATTGGAGAGGTCCTTTCTCCTTGCAGGGGAGTTGGACTAGATGACCTTTAAAGGTCCCTTCCAACCCAAACTATTCTATGGTTCTGTGATTGAGGATTCACACACCCCTCCAATAAATCTTTTTTTTTTTCTCTTACGGTCAATCTTCTCTTCAGTGTTCGCTGGGGGTCCTGCTCAGCTACTTTCAGTCCAGAACCATCATATTCTCTTCTTAATGGGAACAAGAGAGGTTAGCTTCCATAGGTGTTACTTTGTTATATTGGGAGTTCTCCCTTGCAATTGCTGTTAGGCTTTCCCTTTCTCTTTAAGTGAAATACTTGGTATTTTTCATTGAGAAATGCTGAACTTCACCATATGTATCAATCTGTACATCAAAACCATACTTAATATAGAATCATATACATGTTAATTATATGCAGATTATTAATAATACTTGGTTAGCACCAGACTTTGTGGCAATCAGCCACTCTGAAATGACTCATCCCCAGTCTATTCCTCTTTACATATTATGACAGCAAGCAATTGTATTTCTCCAGACAGCAGCTTTTTTCTGTAACTTGCAGACTATTTGCATCAGAAGCAATCTCTACACTCCCACTACTTCAAATATGTCTGACAGAAGACCCCAGGAATTAGATGCCAGCTGACTGGTTGCCATATTTAAGTTAAGCATATTTTAATCAAGCTATAGGAAGAAGATACACTCCAGAGCCAGTTGGCTGCTGCAGCTACAAATGCTCTGGTTTATAAGCAAGTATTGTTAGGACCAGGAAATAAGTATTGACAACCTCCCATTAGGAGTCATATTGACTCATGGTGGAAAATATAATGCTTGGCAGAATTTCCCAAATCAGGTTATGAAGCAGGATGTGCATCTTAGATTTATGATGTATTGATGGTGTATCTAATTCAAGCTGTTATTTGTAGTTAAAGCTTAATTTTCATAAATCATAAACATTCAAAATAATTCCTTTTACCCTATGAAACATAGTCTTTGGAAGAAATGTCTGAACTTTAAGCTTCCTTATTCTGTCTCTTCCTTTCCCTACCACAGATAAGTTTGAGTTGAGATATAGTTAGAAAATATTTAACAGACTAAATTACAATTTAAATTCACAATCTTAACTATTCTGTTTAAAATGTAAGTGTTAAACTGTACTTTCGTCCAGGCAATTCCAATTCTACTCTTTAATTTATTTTTGTACCTCAGGGAAAAAATAAAAACAAAATGAAAACTGACACAAATCTATTCTTTTTTCCGTCTTCCAAACATTTTAAAAACCTTCTAATGAAATAAAAATAATTAGTTATGATTCTATATAAGAAACAGTTTCTCTTGTGTTGATCTTGACATGCTGAATCCTGTATTACAAATAAAGAAGTCAACTCATGTAAGTTCTATAGAAATTAGTTGCTTCTATAAAACGGCACAATTTTCTCTTCTATCATAAAAGCAGTAAAAATTCGTGCCTAAAGCATTTTAGGAGTGCAAATCAATTTATGAATCTAGCATACTCTCATTCAGAGTGAAATAGATTATGATAAAGATACAGTTCCTTTAAAAAGAGAATAGCCTCACTTCACTACCCAGTAGAGCAGATGACAATAAATGCAATGTACTTATTCCAAGAAATTGAACATTTCACACAATTAACAGCTGTAGTCAACATTACTAGCTGCAACTCATAAGTGTTGCTTCCTGAAAGACACTAAAGGGTCATAGAGCTGGTCATTTTTCTCCTTTCAGCACTTTTAATATTTTGAAATGTTCTGGGAAAGTAGAACTTAAAAGTAAAATTAAAATCTAAAAATGATTAGGACATGAGAGATTAAAAAAACCTGAAAAATCTGATGTTAATATTTTGACAAATTAAAAACATTAAATGTAAGACAAACATTGAAATACATTGCATGTTAAACAGCCTAAATAAATTTTTGCACCCTTCTACAGTTACGCTGGTATTAGCACTTGTTGGGAAAGGATTTTGACTATGACAAACTGTTTTTTCAGATAGAAAAACTAATTCCTTTGAATGTGGCATATACAAGATATTTTGCTTCAAAACTTTTAATGCATTCTTTATTAATAATCTTAAATAGTGCAACAAAGCAAGACTAATAAACCATCACTCACTGCTTCTAGCATATAAAACTATTTTCCTTTTTTTCCTAAGCACACTATTTGGGAAAAAAAAAACTACAAATGAATTAGTTGCTACATCACAGAATGATATATATTTATTACTTTTTTTTTTTGCTGTGTACACTTCAGTGGAGTCCCAGGTCCTCCAGTTATCTAACCCACCATTGCTTTCCTCATTGGGACAGCTATGTGAGGCCTTACCTTTCCCTGCAGTCAACAGAGAGGCATTGCTGTGACTGATTCGGGTGAAATGTATTGTCCACAAGGAATGAGTATATGGTGTTCTGGCATGAGCAGGTTCCTCCTTTAGAGGCATCAGTTAGTAAATAAATTTAGGTACCAGAAGTAAAATGTTTAGACTTGTGGGGTGGAGGTTTTTTTTTTTGCAATTTGTCATAAAGCTCTAGAATTAGTGTTCCATGGGTGTCTATCTAAAATTATAAATGTCCTAAAAAAAAGGCTGGAAAATATTTTCCTCTGGACCAACACTTCAATCACTATTGGAAGTTTGTGTTTGCAGATATTAAACCCACAGATGCAGGCTTCTCCCCCCATCTTGTTTAGCATCTGCAAAAAAAAAAAACAGATCAGTACCCAGATAATCCTGACTTTATCCTAGCAAGCATCATTTCTGCATTTCTTTTTATTTCCTTTTTCCCAGTAAATTTGTGGCATATACACATACTAAATAAGGCAACACCTGACATTTTTTAAGAGAGTAAAGCAATGTATTTTCAATAATGAGAGACATTTTCTCGTGTTGTTTTAACACAATAATTCAAATTTTAATTCCATCTTAATGTGATAACACTATTTTAAAAAAAAAATTATATACCTTTTCTAAATATCTGAGCTGCTGACATGTGATAGCTTTGCACTTATCTTCTATCCATCTCAATTTTTTTTCTGTTTGTTTTCTAAATTTCTACATTACCTGTCAAATGCTGTGTTGTTGGGTTTTTCTCCCTCCCTAGAACATGACAAGAGGTTAAAATGCAGGTGACAGATGTTTCTTGCATCTATTTAGGTAGAAATTGTCACATGTTCTCTTAAAAGGAATATGAAGGTGCTGGTTCTCATGCATTCAGGCAAAGAGCTGGAGTAGTTTAAAACCTTGCCGTCTCCTCCCTGGCTGCTCTGCCCCTCTGTGCAAAGCCCCGCTGCCTCAATTCAAGCATTCAGGAGCAAACATCCGCCTGAGTCACAGCGGCTGCATTTTGCCGACCAGGGGTCTGTTGGGAAGTTTCCCCCTTGAGAGGATACAACAATGACTGATCAGGAAAGGTCATAACTAGTTTTGTCACATTGTAACCTACTGCAGGCAGATTTTGCAGATCTTTTCTGTCTACGTAGCCTAGTCTGATGATGGTGTTTGAAGAGCATGTATGCTTTGCCTGAGTCCAAGAATCTAAACAGTACGTTCTGTGGAGCAAAAGGTCTGAATTTTCTCTCAAATCAAGAGATCCACTGCATAGAGCTCTGTAAATACTAATTTTCTGTTCACTCCATTCTTTACAGGAAATGATGTGTTGATTTATTATCCACAGTGGTTATTGTGTTGTTCCTGCTGATGAAACAGGACTGATAATTTATTCTGAATCAAGCTGATGAAAGCACAGTATAGATATGGTTAGCATGACACTGGAGGGAAAAAGGGTCTTCTTCCCTCCTTCCCTCTGTCAAGACTATATTATAACAACAGTAATAAAGTGGAACCTATATGATTTTTCTTTATTGTAGTAAACTCATCCCCCAAGTTATTTTATAACACATCTTCTTTCTGATATAAGAGGAAACTTGTACCACCAGTTTGAAACACCACATAATAAAATAAAATTGCTGTATTGTGCACATGCTATACTGTAGTACACTGTTTAGATGTTCCTGTAAGAACTGCTTAACATTTTGCAGTCCTCAGCATGGGCAGGTACGTCACAACTTGGTCTCTAATGAAATAGTTATGCTTTCACTTTCACTAACCAAAGCTTTCTAGAATGTTGCCATCATCATGAATACAGGTCTGGGGAGCTAACTTCTCAGTTTATTGTACACTGTATGACTTAAATAGAAACAGCAAACATTTTAATCTTGAGATGCAATCAGAACTCAGAATACCCGGAGAAACTGTCATTAGTTTGACATTTTCTTTACAATGTTTTTAGTAAATCCAGTTTCTCTGGTTTCAGTGGACAACTGTTTCTCCCTGAAGGCTTTGACTCCTGATACTTTCAAGCTCATTGGTAACCCTGGCCTATGCTTAGACTTGCTGGTAGCGTTGGAAATAAAAATAATTTTAAGCTTATCTGAAGTAGCTAGGTGATCTGTAGCCCTAATTTGCCAGATCCCCAAGAAAAATACTATTTTGGATAATGTATAATGTAAATAAACTGCTGATTTTTTTTTTCAAATAAAAGAGAATTTTCAAAAAGGAAATAAATAAATGCTGTCTATGTTCACACTCTATTCAGTACTATCTACTCCATTACTCCACTTTTCAGCAACGAGGGAGCCTACCAGAGGAAGATGAGAAGGAATGACAATCCTTACTCAGTAAGAATTGAATCCAAAATCCATATCTGAAATATGACTGATTACTCTGTTCTTAATAGGCAAAATCTGAGTCCCAAGAGCCTAATACCATGGGAATCATGACCATTTCCATGTGATATTTTGACTATGCATTATCTGACTTGCACAGTTGCAAAGACCTGAACAACCTCCCCAAAGTTATTATTGTTGTTATTCTCACATAAAAAGTTTTACAAAAGCACAGAACACATTCAAGTTCGCCAAACAAATCATACTGATCTGCCTATATCTCTCAAAATATGCAGACTAAGCTCTGAAAGTAAGACCTATTCTTACCTCAGTAAATCATACCATGGGGTAAAAAGTAAAGTTATATTACCATATCTTCCTCATGGCTGCCATCCTGTGGTTTTAAGTTAAAATCATTGAAGATGCTCAAACAATTTGCTGTGGCTCCAGTTGCACTCTTTCACATAAGGGCAGCCTACAGGAGAGTGCAACTTAAAGTACACAAGCTGCATGTGATCCTCACTGGTGGATAACCCCTGTGCTAACCAGATTCTTTCTCTGATTCCACTGAAAAAGCTTGTTTCATTGAACCTGAAGAGGATAAAAAAACAAAAAAAAAAACCCCAAAACAAACAAATGGCAAAACAAAACAAAAAACTCCACACTCCCTTACTCTCTTAGCCATCCTAGCAGGCCTTCCAGCCCAGGGAAGGAAGTAGAGGATATGGAGGCTAGAAGTGGAATCTATTTCTTTTAATTACTTCGCTTTATGTTTCACCATTTTTGAATGTTGCTGTCCAGATAAGCAATATGGTTTCAGAGCAAATATCTTTCCAGCACAAGAATACATACAGATTTTAAGTCTTAAAGTCTGCTCAGCACTTCTGAAAGAGTCTGAGACTAAGACACCAGTTTCATTTGAAAAGGACATCAGCTACATACCAGAACTACAGAGGCTACAGGGATATTTCAGAGGAAAACTTACATATCCAATGCTGAGTCTCTTCCACATATATAAGTTATCGTCAATGAAAATTATGAGTAGAAACTTTCAGTGTGATCAGCATAGCTGTGCTGATTTCCAGACTACATGAATCAACTTAAACTGTAAAGCTTCTTCAAGATAAATTAACTATAAATATACGTATATAACTTAATATCACTGCTTTGCTAAATGTTACCAAGAACAGTCTGAAGTCATGAAACTAAACAGAAAACCAATGCTTCCTTTGTATCTCAAGATTTACAAAGTCTATTTTAAAAGCAAGACTTTCGATTTGATGTACCAATAGTAAATGCACTCTGGGGATAGTTTCCAATGGATTTTTCAAGCTTATCCATCTACTTGGAATACTTAAAGGTGAATCACTTGACAAACATTTTCACTTAAAAACTACCGGGAGAACGTTTTAAAATGGCATTGCGTATTTTCAAAGTCAAGTAACAAATTGTTAAGCGTGCAGTCAACTCTTAAAACAACTATCTTAAAAGCCCTAAAATAGCTCAGAAAGAAGAACCCAAAACATTAAAAACCAAGTTAAACAAATCACAGTTCTGGTTTGAAGAATCAAGATAACATTAAATTAATAACTGTCAGACACCAAGTTGTAAGTAATCTCTAAAAAAATTCTAGTAGTGAGTCACTGTTGCTCAACTTCTTTACTGTACAGTGACAGAGTCATAGCAGACTGGATGAAAAAGAAATAAGAGGTCTTCCAAAGGCATTTAATGGAAAGCTCTGATATAGGTAAATGGGTTAGTACACAAGAATGGCATAACCTACTCAACACAAGCTAATTAAAAATAAAAACACACAGACCAAAAAAATGCTTGTGTTTCACATAATTTTCATTCTCATCTGGTTATTTAGATTCAGAAAATTATTTTAGCCTCTTTATGCAAATTCTATAAAATATTGTATCTAGAGTATGCCATAAATAATGCTTTATTTAGAGCTGCTAAACTGTGAAAAATGTTCTTGTACTAACAGGTGAAAGTTCTGCCTTTCAGATGAAGAATCTTGAAAGGCTGCATGTGGAAAGGAGACACTGCTTCAACCATTCTCATTCATCAACATGTACAATTGAATCTACAAGAGATACTGTAAAATACACACTGTCATGAAAACATTTTTCTACTTTCCTGTACACCGAACAGACGTGTCCTGGTTTTATTTAGTGAGGGGCTATGGTGTCAGTTTCTGTAAGAAGCTGCTAGAAGTTGTTTTCCCTTTGTTCAGTGGACTCAGCCAGGCCTAGGGCGGACCTGCTGCTGTCCAGGGCCAAGCCAATTGGTAGCAGAATGTTCCCTGGTAATGCCTCTGTAAGAACATATTTAAGAAGGGGGAAAAAAAAGGATGAAGAAGAAGATGTGAAGAAGCTGAAACTGGGGCAGAGAGGGGGAGGAGTGAGCCTTGTGGGCCTTGCAGGCCTCACCCTCTGGCCTCCTGCCAGGTGGCCATTTGGGCTGAATTCAGCCCAGCCTGGCTGGAAGAAGTGGAGAGTACATGTGAAGAGAACCTGAGAGGCGATTGCGAAGAATGTTTTGTGAGAGAAAATGGCTGCAGATGCCAAGATCAGTGAAGAAGGTGAGGGAGGAGTAAAGTTGTTCCCGGCAGAGATTCCCCTGCAGCCTGTGGTGCAGCCCACGGTGAGGCAGGCTGTCCGCCTGCAGCCCATGGAGGCCCACGGAGGAGCAGAGGTCCACCTGCAGCCTGTGGAGGACCTGACTTTGGGGCAGGTGGGTGCTTGAAGGAGGCTGTGGCCCGTGGAAGGCCTGCACTGGGGCAGCTGTTCCAGAGGGACTGAACCCCATGGAAAAACAATCCATGCCAGAGCAGTTGACGAAGGACTATAGCCTGTGGGAAGGACCCCACAGTTGAGCAGGGTAGGAATCTGAGGAGTTCTTCCCCTGAGGACAAAGAAGCGGCATGAAAGGACGTGTGATGAACTGACTGCAACCCCCACTCCCTCTTCCCCCTGTGCTGCTGGTGAGGGGGAAGAAGGTACAGATAATGTTAAGCTTGGGAAAAGGTAGGCGTGGGAGGAAGTTATCTTGTTCTCTTTCTCATTATCCTGCTTTGGTTTTAAAAATAAACTAATAGTTTTCCCCAAGTCGAGTCTGTTTTGCCCTTAATGGTAACTTTAAGAATCTCTCTCTGTCCTTATCTCAAATCTCGAGCCTTTTTTCTTATATTATCTCTCCCTATTCCCTTGGAAGGTGGTGGGAGTGAGAGAGAGACTGCGTACTTTGGTCCCGAATGGGGCTAAACTACGACAACATGTTAATTTGTATTTCTCTTTAGCCAAAACACTTGTATGTCCTTTCACAATTAAATATTATGCAGTGTTTAGAGACAGAGGAGATTAATTTAATACAGGTAAGAAAGGCAAAGTAGCTTGAAAAATCAATGCGTAGATTTGGAGATCTGGAGAGATCTCTTCCAGTAAGTGACTTTACTTTAGCACATCTGAATAAATAATTCTTAAACACATCAGAAATGTGGCAGAGATGAAATAGTCATAGCAGCATGAGGAACAAGGCAAGAACAACTGTTCAGATTTGTGGGCATGGAAAGATATGAAACTGGGAAAACATTATGTTAGAATTCAACAAATACAGCAGTTTACAGAGGTGCTATGTTCAGCTAGTATTACATTATCAGCTGGAAGAAGCATTTCCAATACTGTTATCTCAGTGTATATGTAGTGCTAAAAAAAAAACCAACCAAACAAACAAATAACAAAAAAAAGAAAGTTTGGAAAACTCATGGTGTTTCAAGAAAAAATGGGTGACAAAAAGCATGTTTGACTGGGCAGACTATGACAGGTGGTTTAAGTCCTCTCTGATTCTGCCAATATTCTTAATGTCAATGAATAATAAAGGATGACATGTGAAAGTATGACAGCTAGTCACTCTAGGGTATTCAGTCAAAGAAATCAGAAGAAAAAGAAGTATTAGACTATTAAATAATGGTTATGCGGGAACTCTGAAGCAGAGTGCATCTTTCAAATCAAGATCAAACATATCTAGAAAAATGTATAAATATTTCAAGTCAAGAAAATAATTTGTAAGAAAAAACATTCTCGTACACGCTTTTAATGTGAAAAATTTGCTTTTTTTTTCCTTTTCTTTCTTCTTTGTTTATGGAATTGAAATAGAATAGTTTTAAAATTTAGACCAAAATATCTTTCAGTCTCCAGATATTTAGTCATTGCTTGAAAATGGATATGGAGGTTTTTCACTAAATTCACTAATAAATATTTTCTTAGTTGATTGTACTAAGGTAAAACCAATTAGGAAGAAGTACTGTATAAATATTAATGATATTCAGGGACCATGCTGTGCCAAAACTACATAGATACATGAATGATATAGTTATCATCTTATTTGAAAGAAAACATTACCCATGGCTTATGTGAAAATGAACAGAGGAAGAATGAATTTAATCGAAAGATTGTGAAGTTACAGTGGTTATGTTCACAGCAAGACATTTAAAGGCTTGATTTACTTTGTTTCTTTTTTTCAGTAAAGGATTGCATCCACTAGCTTTAGCAATTAGGAATGCAAATTGATTTATTGCTATTAATATTAGCATGAAAATACATGGGCAGAATTGTGTAAAATTATTGTAGACATTATGTCTAAGTCATAAAGACACTTCCCCTTAACAAACATATTCAGTTGTGTTCTCATGTTAAGAAAGCTGGTATCTTAAATGCTGCATATCTTTCATATTACACTCTATATACTTTGCAGAAAAGGAAGAAAAAAGAAAGTTTACTTATCAATATAGAAAGGGCATATAAATAAAAACCTTCTTTTGAACTCATCTCAGTATAATTTTAATTAAACTAATTCTAAGAGCATTACAGTCAGACTCTCAAAGGCATTTAGGTGTCTAAAGCTCCAAGAGAGCTTAAGAAAGTTAGGAACTAGGTTTCCATCTTTGAGTTTCCAAATGCCTTTGGCAATGCTCATTCACTGGAGAGAGTCCAGCACAGGGCCTCTGAGGCCATTAAGAGACTGAGGAGCACCTCACATATGAGGAAAAGCTGAGAGAGCTGAGACTGCTCAATCTGGAGAAGAGAAGGCTCAGGGGGATCTCAATGTACACAAATACCTAAGGGAAGATGCAAAAAGGACGGAGCTGGGCTCTTTTCAGTGGTCCCTGGTGACAGGATCAGAGACAACAGGCACAAACTGAAGCACAGAAGATTCTCTCTGAACATCAGGAAAGACTTTTTTACTGTGAGAATGACCAAGAAGTTATGGGGTCTCCCTCCTTGGAGATGTTAAAAAAACATCTAGACGTGGTCCTGGGCGACTGGGTCTAGATAGCCCTGCCTGAGCAAGGGAGTTGGACCAGATGACTTCCAGAGTTCCCTTCCAACCTCAATCAGTCTGTGATTCTGATTACACTGTTCAGAAAGGTACAAAAGGAGTTTACTGAAAAGAATAATAGATGTAATAAACCTTAGAGAAAACTTTTAAAATTTAAAAATACTTCATTATCCACAGCACTATGCTGTCGTGCATTTAAGGGAGAACAAATCTATAAGATTATAAGTGAAGTACATCTTTTCCTGCCCATGAAGATTACATCATCGTTGCCTGAACACAGTAAATATTCAAACAATATATATAAGGTAAAATTTGACAATAAAAAAAAATTAATAGCAAGATCAGTTAAATGTAATAGTTTCTAAAGTAGGGTGAGATGTTATATTACTTTCTAAAAAACCAGGAGTAAAAGCAAGGACTAAAAGAGAAGTGCATAAATTAAATATCTCCTATCGGTAATGAACGTGGTCTTCAATCTCTGCAGATCTCTGTGAGGGTGACTGTAATCAAAGCAGTAATACAACGCAAGAAGGGTAGTATTATATCCATCTGAAGGCCAAATAGCTTATTAATATAATGACCTTTCTGGCTCCACAGATTTTGGCTGTGGCCAAAAGACACTTAGGGCAGAATAAAGGAACAGGGCAAGCACGGAGTGGAGCTTTCTCAATGTGTATACTCTGACTCCATAAAACTGAGATTCAATAGGGAATTTTTTAAATTCTTAACTATTTGGATGAAAACATTTTAAAAACTTACATGGATTCTAATTACATTGCTCCTCTAGTCTCTCTTTGAAATTACATACACAAAAAATCTGAAGTGTAACATTTTGCGGCAGAAGTTTTCACTGTTTTTACATTTTGTTAAATGCCTTTTTGTTTATATTTGCTTTGGGGTTTTGTTCCTTTTGTTTGCTGGATCTGGTAAACTACTTAATCAGATACTTAACTTTAAGCACACATATAATCCTTTCATGAGATTTTGAATTAATCTTATGCTTGAATACAATTCTGAATTATGATTTGAGTGTATTAAAATATCATAGTGGGTTGACCCTGGCTGCTTGTCAGGTGTCCACCAAGCTGCTCTATCACTCCTCCTCCTCAGCTGAACAAGGGAGAGAAAATACAAAGAAACACTTGTGGGTCAAGATAAGGACAGGAAGATCACTCGCCAATTACCAGCACAGGCAAAAGAGACACTACTTGGGAAAAATAATTCAATGTATTGCCAATCAAATCAAAGTAGGGTAATGAGAAAGTAAAACCAAATATTAGAACACCTTCTCCCCACCCCTGCCTTCTTCCTGGACTCAACTTGGCTCCCAATTTCTCTACCTCCTCTGTGCCAGTAGCAGTGGACTGGGAGATGGGTGTTGTGGTCAGTTCATCATACGTTATCTCTGCTGCTCTTTCCTCCTCATGGGGAGGACTTCTCAGTCTTCCTCTGCTCCAGCTTGGGGTTCCTCTCATGGAAGATAGCCCTCCATGAACTTCTCCAATGTGAGTCCTTCCCAAGGGCTGCAGTTCTTCACAAACTGCTTCAGTGTGTGTCTTTTCCACATGGTGCAGTCCTTCAGGAACAAACTGCTCCAGCGTGGAACCCTTGCAGGGTCACAAGTCATGCCAGAAAACCTGCTCCAGCATGGGATCTTCTCTCCATGGAATCACAGATCCTGCCTGTAGCCTGCTCCAGCGCGGACTTCCCATGGGCTCACAGCCTCCTTCGGGTATCTACATGCCCTGGCGTGGGGTCCTCCATGGGCTGCAGGTGGATCTCTGCTCCTCTGTGGACCTCCATGGGTTGCAGGGGAACAACCTGCTCCACTATGGTCATTACCACAGGCTGCAGGGGAATCTCTGCTTCAGTGCCTGGAGCACCTCCTCCCCTCCTTCCTCATTAACTGGGTGTCCGCAGAGTTGTTTCTCTCACATATTGTCACTCCTCTCTTTTGGGTGCTCTTCCACACCAGTTTTTTATCCCATTTCTTAAATATGTTATCACAAAGGCACTACCATCATTGCTGATGGGCTCAACTTTAGCTAGCAGTGGATTAGTTTTGGGGTCAGATGGCATTGGCTCTATAAGACATGAGGGAAGCTTCTAGTATCTTCTCACAGAAGCCACTCCTTTAGACCTCCTGCTACAAAAATCTTGCCATGAAAACCCAATACAAATATTTTCACTGTGCTGATTAACAAAAAGTCACAGACAACTAGAAGTTCTTGCAAATGGAAAAGTGCTGCCTAGTTCTAATCTTGCTTAAAATATTTCAACCATAATTATTCTGTGTAAGATTAGATCACATTTCTTGCTTTGCACTTTATCTTTTGGTATTGCTAAACAGTAGAATTATTAACTATGCAGTCATTCAGAATAAATTTGTTTCAGAAATTTAAGTTTAAAAATATCAAAATGAAATTAAGAATTAATAGGCAGGATGTACAGATTTTCATAAGTCTCACTTCTCAAACTGAGTGTAACATAACTTTTCATCACACAGGAGTGAATACTACTGAGCTACTTAGTGTTTCACACAAGTAGTGCCCTACTTGTCTTATGTAGCATTCTGAACTCCATTGACTGCAGATCACTTGATTCCGGGAGCAACCTCACATGCTGAAGCCAAAAGCTTTCTGAGTCATGCCCACTGTCTTCAGCTCGCAGGAACACACACACAGTACAATGGACTGTAAAGGAGTATTACTCACTTTAATTCACTGGATACTTGAATCCTTTTTAAAAAAAAAAAAAAAAATTGGACTGCTTTTGGAAATTATTTTCCTGAGAACCCTGACAGGGACTAGTATTTTTTATTTACATTAATTTGTATTTCAGTTAACTACTCTCACTGGTCATTGAAACACACACAAAATAATACTCAGAAAACAGTAAAATCATAGTTAATGCATATATATTTTTTTATGGTATTTTGTAAACTTGAACTTTAAACTTCGAAATATTTTGTGCCAAAGCTTGCTACTTCCTGCCAGATTCCTTTTTGGTCCATTGGTGTTGCAGTAAAGTGTTGCTAAAAACATGTATTTCTGAAGGAGTTTTATTTTTCTCTCCCCAAAACTCACTTGTATGGATAGACTTCAGAGTTTCCGTTAAAGGGTAATCTTTCACCTGCACATTTTTCAGATATTTGGGTTTTAATTTTATACCTTATTGACGCTCTTCTACGTCTTTTTTGTTGTTGTTGTGTTTTGGTTTTTTTTTTTTTTTGGAAGAATAAAAGAAGAACAAGAGGAAGAAACATGATAGAGCGCAGGGGAGAATTAAATAATAAGGTGATGAAATAATATTGATCTGAGCAGACACCAGAGAGGATTGAAGCTTGTTGCATAGGTATGAATGAATTAGGAGGAGCTTGGAAAAAAGAATCACAAGGAGGAGCATAACAGGATATAGACCACAGAGAAAGACTAAGATTTAAGAGAAGAGACAATAATTAGATTGAGTGGGAAAAGTGGAAGCAGACATGGTGGCAGAAGATACTGTTATCTGACAACAATGAGAAGGACTAATGATGCACCATTGTGGATTTGATCATGCAAACTACAGTGTTTAAAGCAACTCTTTAGCTAACCAAGAAAATTGGGATACTCTTTTCATCAACTTATTGAGCATTTGATAAATTCAAGGTCCACATTTTAAAAAGTTATCAAAGAAAAGCTGAAGAGAGAGATAAGAAGGATGTGTGCAATTTTTTTAGTAGAGCCATTATGTGGTACTTAACTTCACCATTTGAGCATATAGGAACAAATTTGAGGACTAATTAAAGACAATGCTCACTGATGCTAAAGAAGTCTATTGTGTGACTCCAGTTGTGGTAAAAAATTATTATTAGGAAATTCAAGCTGGAAAAAGACTATGATGGATGTAATACAATTCTATGAATTGACTATGTTGCAGCTAAGACAAAGAGTCAGTTCTTGCTATATGCAGGACTGAACATAATTTAGTGTCTGTTTCAGTAAATATTTATTCATGCAGCTTCCAATACTTCATCACACCAGCATTTTCACTGTAAAAAAAAAAAAGACTTCAAAAAGGCAAAATTGCTTTTTTTTTTTCTCTTCAGCTATACTCTAAACTACTATTTGCTCTGTTTTCTCCCTTCTGCAGCCCTGTGCTTGACCATGTATGACACTTTCATATCACAAATCAACAATGTAAAGATAGATAGAGGTTGAATACACCAGGAAAGGCACTACCAAAAGCAAGATATATTTCTTTGTTTAACTGATGTGCTAGTGAACAATAACATTTCAGATTTAGCTGCTGAAGTCCTGGCCTGCACCATAGGTGCTAATACACTCTGCAAAGCAGGAGCTAGAACATTCGTTTAATCAGGTCTGTGCTTTTAAAGACTGTTTCTGTTCAGTGCTGCTCTAAAGGTAAAACTTTTGGTGCTCTGGCTTTGCACATGGCTTTTTCTTTTCTGATTTAACTCCTTTTAAGGAGTTCTGTTGTTACACTAAGAGCTGAGGAATGGAGGATTCAGACAGAAGAAGCAGCGACTCAGTTCCTATTTCTCATAATCGGGCTATGATTGCACATGTGGGGACCTGGCCTTCTAGAGAGTAAGCGAACATTACAGTGGTGAGAGGGATCTGTGCCAAAGGCAATATTGCTTTCTCCTTACTACACTTGTAATCATGAAAGCCCAAATAACTGTTCATATCTCTCCTTTTGTTGTTCAGCACTGCAGCAGATCACTTGTTTTTCTTGTCCTGAGGCTCCAACTGCTTTCATGGTTATTTCATTGCTCTGTTTCTACCTTGCTGCATAGTTTCTGCAGATGGATACTTTTCTTGACTATATCATTGGTGCATAATAGCCCTTGGCACTTCCACTTCAGTGTCATTATATTTAATGGGGAAATGCTTCAAGCAGCTGCAATTTGGCTACTGTATTTTCTTAGGGCCAAATGGTTTCCTGGTGCACAAAAAAAAAAAATGTGAAAAAGGAAAAACACGTTCAGGATCTGTGTATCAAATGAAAGGTACATATATAGGCATGCAAGAAAAAAACATTTATGTGTCCTGAGAACTGTATTTACCAGCTGTTGATCCACTGCTACTACAAATTATCAATGCAAGTCTACTAGGTTCAGCGTTATCTTTTGAACAACTTTCCAGTGAACATCCCAGGATGCATTCTGACTAGAGAGACTAATCCCAAACTTAAGCTCTCTGTTTTATACCCAGAGGTGCTGGTCCATTATGATCCCAATGAGAAAGAAACTCAGACTCTGCAAGGTAAGATTTAAAATGCAATTTATTAGAGCTAGCACCAAAAGGGAAGAATAGTATGAATAACCTTACATCCCTTTAGATGGGAACTCCAGGTGCTGTCGCATCTTGTGGGCCTCCAATACACCTGCAGCACGCTGAGCAGGCCCCATCCACAGAAGGTATTCCCCGGTTTCAGTCATTTGAACTATCCCAGGACGTTCTTACAGGAAAATGTATTTGCAGCACAGTGCAGTACCGCACAAGCTCTGTACAGTGCAAGCACAGTACAGGCTTGGGCATACTCATGTTAACTTTTATGTGGATCACTACCTCCTTGGTGTACAGTGGTCTCCCAGTCAGGATTCATACACTCTCTTTCTTACAGATGCATAAATTTGTGCTACGACGTACATATTTGTAAGTGAAATTGAGCTGCCCTGTGGCAGTTGACATGCATGTTGTCATCTTGGTTATTGAGATAACTTCTCTATGCAGCAAGAAAGAGAGAATCTTTCTGAATTGCTTTCTAGGTGTCAGCCTGCGTCTCCAGCAGGATGGAGGAGCTAAGTTTCAATGCTTGACACTAAAAAGTCAGCAAGAATAGGCTATAAGGACTGTGGATTTATAAGTGCTTTAAGGGCTAAAACTCACTACAGAAAATATAAGAGAGCTTGAAAATGTAACAGAACTCACTGTTCATGGTGAATACAAAAATCCACTCATGATCTGTCAAGAAAGTATTCTGTCTTAGAAAACAATAAGTACTTTATGTACCTTCGTTTAGATGAGGATCTGTTTTCTTTGTATATAGCTAGTCACAGACTCCTGTATAATGTCCCTGCCACTCCCCTAGTCACAGGGGAGAAGTGCAACATGGCATCATCCATAATCTACAGGTGGATCTCTGCTCCACCATGGGGCTGCAGGGGTCAGCCTGCCTCACCACGGTCTGCACCACAGGCTGCAGGGGAATCTCTGCTCCAGTGCTGGAGCGCCCCCACCCACTCCTTGTTCACCACCCCTAGTGTCTGCAGGGCTGTTTCTCTCAAGTTCTCATTCTTCTCTCCCAGTTTCTATTTTTTTCCTTCTTCTTAAACATATTGTCACAGAAGGGCTACCAACGTTGCTGATGGGCTTGGCTTTGTTCAGCAGCAACTGGAACTGACTCTGTCCAACAAGTGGGCAGATTCTGGTGTCTTCTCACAGAAGTCACCCCTGTGGCCCTCCTGCTAGCAAAACCTTGCCATGTAAACCTGGTACACAGTTCTTTAAAACATTCTTAAGAAAAACAGCTAGACCTGTCTAAGGGAGATTTATATTTATCTATCTATCCACCACCACCAACATCCATCCATCCACCCACTTATGTTTGTTTCTGTCTTACTAATTTAAAACATGTAGCCTTTCCTCTCTTATATCTTTTTAAAATATACTTACAGTTCCCACATCAAAAGAGTTCCATGCAAATCTCCCTGAGAAATAAAGTTCAGATATAAAATACAGAAAGACCAGATGTTTGAGATACAAAGGCAAAGAAAACAAACTATATGGTCTATTTGCATGTTTTAAGACTCTGGTCATAATAGCCGAAATTATTTTGAGCTTTCAGCTGCTTGATGTAAAACTAGGATTGCAAATTGCTGATGTATACAAAATCACTGAAAATTCTGGCCTTTACTCCTGCTTTCCCTCATATCCTTTGTATTCTACATAATTAGCACTCTACTCTGATGATGAATTCAGGGTAGGGACTCAGTCTTTTGCTAATTTACATGCACGTACATTAGTTAAAAAATTGGGAGCTGTTTTACCAAATGTAAAGTATTCCTTCCACAGAAGTGAAGATATACATATAATAGAAGTAGAATAAATATTGACACATTCACCTCAAAATCAGGAATGAAAGTAGAGGATACTGTGAGACAAATCTCTATAATCCATGTGCAGAAATCGTGAAACTGGGGAAAGAAATGGAAACAACAAACCTGGAGAAGTATTTATTAACTGCATACCCATCAGACTGTATTTTTCTTGAGGCTAAAGAGGGACCCATTTCCCTTGCTGTACTTTACAAGGGCTTCTCATATAAGTTCTAAATCTGTGCTGATCTTTGCAAGGGGTGTAAAGCCAATAGTTTGGGATAAAGCTAAAAGGAATTAATAATCATGTCCTGCACTCCTCCTGACAGGGATGTAATTTCATTTCCCTGCATTTCATTTCTAGTATTTTTGACATGGGAAGGAAGGATCTGTGTTAACATTATCTGTCTAGCACAGCATACAATGACAGGATTTTGTGAGGAATCTAAGATGCATGGTTAAAGTTCAGAAATGTTAAGTGATAAATTGATTACCTCTACTGAAAAAAAAAAAAAAAAAAAAGAGAAAAGAAAAAAAAAAAGGATTTTTTCCTGGTCATGCTTAGTAACCTTCTGTCTGACATTATAGCCCTTGTATGCTAAGGAGATCGGAGGAGTGTGAAAGAGAAAAAAAATGAAGCATTGAAATTTTATTGAAGAAGGAAGCTTTCTGGCTTGTTGATGAAAAATGGCCTGTTACAGACCAATTCTGTTCTAATCCTATTGGAGTGCATTTTGAGGCTATTTTATTAGGTCCATTGAGCAGACACCTATTTTGGATATTAAGTCATTGAATTCTGTTCCTGAACATGATTTTCCCTTTTTCCTTAAATGTAGTCACAGAAAATTGACATTATTGAATTACTGTGTCTGGAAAACTATTACTATGAATTAAAATACACAATTTCTTAATTTAAAATAAAAAATGAGATAGATATACAATGATGCTAGATCTTCTTTTTCATTCCACTGGAGATTCTTATTACATTTCCAGCAAAGAGAAAGTAAATGAGCCATGAAGTCCTCTGTAGTTCCTTTCTCTACTGAAAATAGGACTGTATGATGCACAACTATGGCATATTCCATACAAGCATTAACTCAACCAGTTATTGATTTTGGTGGTAAGGGAAATCTGTTGAATTCTATTTAGGATACTCAAAAGATTCAAACAAAGGAGATATGTTTTGAATATCCATATTAGGCATTATGTATTTACTTACTTTTCTATTAGGAGAAAACACAGATATTTCTACTGTAGCAGATGTAAACCTGTAGAAGTTTCATCTAAGAAAAGCTAGTGTGATATATTGAGACTATATTATCCTGCATGTAATTTTAGAATTGGTATTTTCAATACGTAGAGCAATAAAAAGGCACACATGTTCGCTTCACCTTCTCATCCATTAGGCTTATTAATCTATCACTGGCTTCTCCTCACTTAAAAAGTCTTTTTGTTAGCAGAAGTAAAGTGACAGCCAGCAAAGCTGTAGTGTGCTCATCTCCACTTGACATTTCCTTAGACAGATCCCCCTGGTGAACTCTTTCTTTCACCAGTGTTTCAGCCCTGTCAACACAGTTTTAAAAGTATAAATAACATACAATTTTAAACAACATCTAAATTGGTAGCTATTTTGTTAGTTTTCCTAGCTTTTTATGTATCTGTGAGTGTAACATGGTGAACTATCACAGTAAATTTATTTTTTAGAAACAGGTTATCTGTGATTTTAAGACAATGTAATTCCATTTATTTAAAAATATTTTCCAGAATTTGATGCCCATTTTTCTAAGAATTTTTTTTTTTTTGTCCAAAGGCATTGCTACAGACATGATTTTCTCACTTGTTAACAAAACTTACATTTGTGCCCTATCCCATTTCAGCAGAGTACGGAAAAAAAAAAAGCCCCTGAGCTGACTAAAATAAAAAAGACAGTGTGGCAAGTAAGTTATTAATACCTATAATTTTATTCCCATTGTAACTTTTTAACAGAAATAAACTTTATACCACATCTCATATATAACTTGATCAAAACAAGACAATGGAAGAAGGACTTTTTCTTCCATCTTCTTACTTGTTATTTACATTTGTATCACTAGTAGAAAGATTAGATTAGATTAGATTAGATTAGATTAGATTAGATCAGACTAGACTAGACTAGATTAGATTAGAAGGCAGGGAGATGATGGGCGAAGAAAAACTGGTTGAAAATTGTCCCAGAGCTCTCTTTTGCATAGGATGAAATAATTGTTATATTAAGTAGATGATAAGTCAGTAACAAAGCTATCAGTGACTTGCATAGGACCAAAAGTTTCAGTCTATGCACACAAATATACACACATGGACAAACACACCTACAACAAGGGCAAAAGTGTAGGAAGGAAAGATTTCTCTAGCATTCAAATCATATTTTTGTCAACCAGAGTTATGGAGATAACAACACAGGCTTGTGGATTTTAAATTGAATTGTTCTTGTCCACATCTGAAAACTTGCACTATTGTTTAAGGAAGGTCCTATCATCATGCCAAAGACATTTGAGTATCACTTCGAGATTACCACAATCTCACCAACAGTTACAGACACAGCTTCATAAAGCTCTAGCCTCGTTTTTGGACACGTTCAACCCCACGTTTCATTTTCCAAAAATCCAAGCTGTTTTTGTGAAGAATCTGACAGACTTCCAAGATCATCCTCTCAAAAAAAACCCCAAAAGTTATATTCATGCTACAAAACTGCAGAAGGTGTCTTTGGGTTTGTATACAAACTTGTGTGTAGTGGTCATCTTTGCACTCCTCCTATGGGAGTGATATATAATGTGTACGTATCTGTCTGCAACATATATATCTACACTTAAGCTAGTCTTTCTAGTTTCATTTATACTCAGTGATAAATTATAAACTGTTCAAGAGTGTGAAACTTAAGGTTCACCACAGGATTAAATCTTAAGGCATATATTTCAATTTAGCCAGATAGACAGGAATCTGTATGGTGTATTTTTTTTCCTCTCTGTTAACATTAAAGGCATAAAATGACAAAGTCATATATAGATATCTGAAACTACATGTTGTGAATTTGATATTTTATACATCTTCATATAAAAACCATTCATACTCCTCACAATGTCCTTTTGACAGTTTCAAGAAACAAAACCAGCCATCAGAGATTAATTTTACATAGATGCTTTGTCCTTACTCCATTTCAAATAGCCATGGTCCATTCAACAATTGCAAAGTTGGAGGAAGGGAGGAAGCTAACTTAAAACCACCAGAGAATCCGTCTAAAATCATAATGCTCAGAAAAGAGACCCTGCCTTCACAGCTGACCTGTGTCACAGGTACCATTCAGACTCCAGCATGTAAAATTCATGATTTTGACATTACCAAGAATTTCTTCAATGCATCATAGCTATTAATAACCTTTTAGATACTAGAATTGAATGCATTTATTAGCTCGTAGTTTATTCTGCGTCATCTCTCAGACTAAGGGGTGCATTAAAGGACTTGTGCATGTCTGAATCATGTTGTATCATGCACAGATCTTTTGCAGGTTGTTCTCTAGGTAAATACAGGTTGTTCTCTAGGTAAATTGACTACTCTCTACATACACAGGGAGCAGGGCACACGCTATCCCTAAAATCAGATTAAATGTATCTTTAAGCTGTATGTGCTACTCTATCTTTTAGGTGCTATGCTAGCTTAATTCAATTAAACCCAAGGACCTAGTCAGTTGTTACCATGTAGCTCGAACATGGTTTTGTTGATTAGGTTAGGTAAAGTGTCTCTGAAAACTACTTTAAGAAGAAATGGATGTAGTCAGTCACTGTAGGTCGCTTACTATACTGCTTGGTTTCATTTTCGTGATCGCTGCTCGGCACGGGCTGTATTGGTCTTTGGGACATTGGGTAGTGAGAATATTTAAGGTTGGAAAAGACCTCCAAGGTCATCAAGTTCCAAAAAATCATTAATTGTTCATTTTATATATTTTAGTATCCTTATATTTTGTTATTATTGTCATTTTCCTTTGCTATTCTAGTAAACTATCTCAACTTGTAAGTTTTCCTTTCTTCCCAATTCTCTCCCCCATCTCCTGGCGAGGGCGGGGGGGGAGCAAGAAACTGTGTGGTAACTATGGCTAAACCACAACAAACATCACAACATGAAAAGGGAGGTCATGGCAGAAAGGACTTAAATCTTGTGTCTTGTATTTCACCCTCTGTCTTCCAAATTGTGTTGTGAACAGGGCTTTATCTTTTTGTCATGACTCTGAAAAAAAGGGCTGGGAACACATTCCTCTTCCAAAGTAAAGTAAAGTAAAACTTTGCAATGACAGGATAAGACTATTATGGCACTACCTGTCCATCAATATTATTTCCCGGAATGATGCAGAAACACGCTAATTCCTACTCAAAACAAACAGTAATGCTTAGTAAGTTCAAGGCTTCAACAGAAAATAACTGGGCTTCCAAATAGGAAAAATACATTAATAGGATCCAGGAAATAAAGGGCTACATTAATTTCATAACCACAATCTGCTTAGAATGATTAACTGTGTTTTGCTTATATCCCCCCCCCAAAAAATCACAATCAATAGCAAAAGACTCCAGGACAGAAATTGTAATTTATTAATTATCAAACTTCTGTTAATTAAGAGCTATATTTATAATGTGAGAAACCTGATATAGTTGAAGATGTCCCTGCTTCTTGCAGAGGGGTTGGACTAGATGACATTTAAAGGTCCCTTCCAACCCTAACTCTTCTGTGATTCTATTGTACTATCAACAGTACAGCATTGTTTCTGACATCACTAACATACAAATGAAGAAGAAGAGCAAAAGATCAAGTCTGAGGCACATACGTCATCTGTATGACATATCCATAAGTTACTCCTCAATGCACCAATGTTCTCCCCGATATATCTGCATTACAAATATGCAGGTTAATATGAATGATGTCGCTGCCCTGATCAGCATCATATTCTGAATATGGAGATATTCCTGTATGCCAGTCATTACAAACATGTGGCCTCACATGTCTTTGCACAAGCAAAGACAGGATATGCATCCTAGTTGTTATCTAGAATCCCATAGGGATGAGATCACACTTCTGGGTATGACACATCTGCAGCCTTTTTCCAAAGTAATTTCCTAGTGATGCAAATCAATAAAAAGAATTATGAGCAATCAGAATAAAAGCACAAATTAAAACCATGTGGTATAAGACAAAATCAATGTCAGTATTTTAGTTTACTGAAATAATGAAAATATGAATGTACATAATCTGCTCACATTAGAGTATCAAAAACTCAACAGAGTAGTCCATTAAATGTTCATTGCTGCTATTGGTAACTGACTTTAACAGGTAATCCCATTTTCCTTTAAATCTATGATGGAAGCATGGAAGGTGCTTTCATAATGCGACCCTCAGTCATCAGAAGAACAGCATGGATGTAACAAAATGTCAGTGAGAGAAGGTTTTTCTTGCAGTGGTATTCAAACTACAAACAAATATGTACATGTTTGGGCTATTATAGACAGGAGTGAGATTTTATACTGTTCATATTTGAACATATAAACAACTAGGTTTGAAAGTAGGCTTTTCATCACAAGCTTAAGAGAGAATGGCAGAAGGTCTAAAACTCTGAGCAGAAGCTGTTCTTTTTTATGTCTCCTACTGTCAGCTCAATATTTTCTCTCTTTCCTAGTATTTCTTCTTGGGAGACGGGAGCTAACAACCAAAGACGGGAATAAAAGATTTTTCTCATGTGCAGCATTTTCAGTTTGCTAAGCTTATTTCATTTTAATAAGTTCTTCAGTGACAAAATGTCCAAAATGTTATGTATTTCCTGACCTGCTCTTTTCACTAAGATTGTTTTGCATGAAAACTATTCCTAAATCCTTTCACACACATATGAGGATGAGTAAAGAAAAATCAAACTGATTTTCAGCAAAATGACTGACCTACAGCTTCCAGGGACCCTTTGATCACTTTTCAGGGAATAACACCAGAGGCAGAAAAGGAAGGAGATTATATGATACTGAGCAACAGCTTTTCTTGGGCCAGTGATACTCAAGAGCTGTTGACTAGAAATGTATAAACACAGCAAGAGAACATCAGTACTTAAAGGACAATTTTTCTTCAGGCTCTTCTGATCTGAAGTAGGAAAACAGTTTGCCTGTTGTGACAATAGAAAAATAATTTGTCTATTGGGTGGTAGCTTAGCCATATCACACTGCAAGGCAGGACGGAAGAGCTTGCTGGAGTGCCACAGGAGCCCTGATGCAGGTGAATTCAAGGCTTCCTGCTGTGGACACTCATTGCACTGGCACTTGGTGTCAAGGGAGACATCCACAGCCAAACTACAAGCCTGCATTTCAGCTACAGGTGTGGCAAATGGCTTTACAAATCTCACAGAAAATGGTTTAGGTTTATTTTGTGTTTGAGAGATTTTGGGGTAATGTTTTTCCCTTGGAGCACAAGACCTCAGGCTTCATCCACTTCTAATTAATTTTGGTTCTGCCAGCAGAGGGCATGAGGAGGCAAACTTTGATTGCTTCACAGTGATACCGTTCCCATTTTCCAACAGAAGGAAGAGAGCAGCTAAACTACACATTGTGATTTGTGGAGTCTATAACCAGGCTGTTGATTGGGAAGGAAGAACTGTAGGTGCCCTTCTAAATGAAAGAAATACAAAAGCATATCCTTGGGTATACCTTTATTTCAGGGTCTTTCTGCTTTCACAGCTTTGTACCCCAGAAGATGATGGGTACAGGGAACAAACACATCTTTGTGTGGGAACACATTCATTTAGAAGGGAAAGGTCACATTGCACATCTGTCAGTGATCTTATATCCATTGCCTTCTGGAAGCATGCTAAAAGTAACTTGACTGTAGAATGCAATGTTAGCTTTCTCTTCTATGTGCTGCATGAGCATTGCCTTTATCATGACACAGATATTGTGATATTCAGAAATTCTCCAGGAAACTGCAACCCATGAGCTTGGTGACTACTTAGCTGAACTGACAAATAAGTTTCCATTTGATGAACACATCACCACATTAATTTTGTTGGGACCCAAAACCTACAGCTATTCAAAATCAGGGGAACTGTTGCCTTAAATTTAAGGGTATCACTGTAAATGCATCTAACAAAGAAAAGTCAATTTTGAGGTGTGGAAGAACTTGGTCTCTATTGTAAACCTATACAGTACCACACTTAAAAATATTCTGATAGAGCAGCATTCCATCATCAGGAACAAGAAAAGAAGGACTACAGGAACCATGCACCTTCTGAAGATGCAGAGCATGCTCTATAGGAAAAAAATAATTACTGAAAAAGTTAACAGCAGCCCGTAGGGGGTTCTGATCACCAAGATGTCTTAGAAGTGTCCTTTTAACATTATTCTTGTAGGGTTTCCAGCAACTGTGGGGAAAGGTATTTTTCAAAATGTCCCCTGGAGAATGCTGACCCGTTACTTTACTTTACACTTGAAGATACCGTATGTGTTATAGTTTCTCAGAATAAACATATTAGAAAGTTTTCTGTAAATGTCTTTTTGTCAAATCTGTAGGTAACTTAACTGAAGTCCTAACAGTAAATATTTTTTCCCCAAATAAATGATTTTATGAATTCTGCTTTCGAAGTGACAAAATTGAGAAAATTGTTTTTAAGTATATGCATCACAGGGATCTTAGTATCCTTTTTTAGAGTCCAAAATGGTTTGGTCAGGGTGGAAAGAGATGCAACATCTATCTCAACATAAAATGCCTAGTGGTCTTTATAACCACTGAGAGATGTTCCAAGCCTTACCCCCAGAGAGATTTGTCATGGGAATTTGTCTTTTAATAGATACCCTGGCAAAGACATATCTAATAGCACACTGCTAAAACATGCATGTAAAAACATCAAACATAAGTTGATGAAACAGCCATGGGCGAAGGGGCTTTATTAATCAGGGATCAGAAGAGGTGATGGTATGTTTGAAGTCTTCGGCCTTTTTTCTTCCTTTCTTTTAAAAGTTGCTGCCTCTTCTTTCGTAGTTATGCCATCTTTAAAAACTGAGGGTGGAAACAGAAATTAAAATGGGGGTTGGTCACAAGCACATGTTCCTGGGAATTACTCTTTTTATTCTGGATTTCAGTTTCTGTATGAAATGTTACCTGCATACAAAAAGCTGAAGCAAAAGAAAGTCTTGAGGACCTGGGGACACCACCAGTCCTAGCTGTCCCTACCCAGCCCTCCATGACTCCCATGAACCCTATCCATGGCCCAGGATTCCATGTCAACCCTCCAGGGTCCTCAGCTTCCGTCCCAGTGACACCACAGCAGGACCAGTCTCCAGTTCCTCACAGCTTTGTCGTGTCCAGCTATGGGCCCTGCTGAGCCAGACCCACCTGTGAGTCCACATTCTGGACCAGCCTCGGCCTGTCCCCAGGCAGTTGCCTGATGCTCAGAGCTGGGGCTGTCCCAGTGTCCCCTGGCTGCCCTGCTCCTGGCTGAGGGGTGGAATTGACCCTGGCTGCCAAGTTCTATCCCAAGGGGAAGCCCTGGTGCTCCCAGCTCCTGGCCCACAGGGAGCTGCTAGGCTAGTGCTGACCTAACATAAAGACCAAAGGCTGTTGCAGTAATAATGTGTGGTCATGTGGCTGATTTGGTGACGAATGAGGAGATCCCCGAAACAGATTCACAGAACTGGTTTCTTCTTTGGACAGGAAGGCATGAGATGGCATGCGATGGGATAGAATGGACTTCAGTGTGGGCCTTGCAAACAGTTTCACAGGGCTGGACTTTCCCCACGCCTTTTCTGAGTTATTTCCACAGAGATGTGTCAAATTTGATTATTAGTCTTGTAAAACAGTGGCTTAAAGCTTGTAATTTATTATTTTATTTTATTTTGTTTTCAGTTAAACTTCTTCTATTAAGTTCACTAAAAGTTACTAAACAGATGACATCACTAATCTAAACAGTAATTTTCATGGCATACCATGGCATGTCAGTTGTCCATGTAAATATCTTACCAAGGTCCTAGCCCTGATCTCTCACATAAACCTGCCAGGGACCCTAGGAAGACAACCGTCTGAGCTGATTTGAACTCTGCACAAACAGTTACTTAAATTGACCTTTCTCTTCTAAATTGCAGGCTTCTCTTGCCAGCTAACCTACCCCGCACGCACCGAGGCCCCGCTCCGGGGAAAGCAGGGCATCACACGGATACCGTCAAGCCAAGCCTTCAATTTAATGCTGCACAACACAGGGTTAAATACCCGTACACCCACTACACACGCAAACGCACCTGCCCCCCTGCACCCATAGACCCATCCATGCCCACCACGCACCTACCCCTACTCTCATGGACTTACCCGTGCCTACCACGTACGTGGACGCACCTGCCCCCTGCACTCCTGGACTTATCCGTGCCCACCACGTACAGGGACACACCTAACCCCTGCACTGATGGATTCATCCGCGTCCAGTGCGTGAGTCACCACGGACCGCCCCTCCAGCGTATGTGCATCCCTTCTAACGTTACCCCACATAAATTAAAGTGTTTCCAAACCAAGGAAATGTGCTACCTATGCCCATCATCTTCTGGGGTACAAAGCTGTGAAAGCCTGAAATAAGGTATACCCAAGGATATGCTTTTGTATTTCTTTCATTTAGAAGGGCACCTACAGTTCTTCCTTCCCAATCAACAGCCTGGTTATAGACTCCACAAATCACAATTAGCTCCTTGACACCAAGTGCCAGTGCAATGAGTATCCACAGCAGGAAGCCTTGAATTCACCTGCATCAGGGCTCCTGTGGCACTCCAGCAAGCTCTTCCGTCCTGCCTTGCAGTGTGATATGGCTAAGCTACCACCCAATAGACAAATTATTTTTCTATTGTCACAACAGGCAAACTGTTTTCCTACTTCAGATCAGAAGAGCCTGAAGAAAAATTGTCCTTTAAGTACTGATGTTCTCTTGCTGTGTCTATACATTTCTAGTCAACAGCTCTTGGGTATCACTGGCCCAAGAAAAGCTGTTGCTCAGTATCATATAATCTCCTTCCTTTTCTGCCTCTGGTGTTATTCCCTGAAAAGTGATCAAAGGGTCCCTGGAAGCTGTAGGTCAGTCATTTTGCTGAAAATCAGTTTGATTTTTCTTTACTCATCCTCATATGTGTGTGAAAGGATTTCGGGTGGTGGTGTATAATTCTCTCATTTGTCTGCTCTCTCCTGTTAGATGATGCTTTTAACCTAATGTCGTAGTTCAGCCCCGATCGGGACCAGACTATGCAGTCTCTCTCTCGCTCCCCCCACCCTCCGAGAGAATAGGAGGAGATGATATAAGAAAAACAGTTCAAGGTTTGAGATAAGGCCGGGGAGAAATCCTTAAAGTTACCGTTACAGGCAAAACAGACTCGACCTGGGGAAAAGTATTCATTTATTTCTAAAACTAGCAGGAGAATGAGACAGGGAACAAGATAACCTCTCCCCACCCCTCCCTCTTCCTGGGCTTGTCTCTACTACCTCCCCTCCAGAGCAGCACGCGAGGGGAAAAAGGGAATGGGGGTCACGGTCAGTTCATCATGCGTTGTTTTATGCCACTGTGTCATCGTTGGGGGAAGAACTCCTCACATTCCTCCTCTGCTCCAGTGTGGGGTCCCTCCCACAGGCCATAGTCAGTCGTGAAAATGCTCCGGCGTGGGTCATCTCTTCCACGGGGTGCAGTCTCTCCAGAACAGCTGTCCCAGCAGGCCCTCCACGGGCCACAGACTCCTTCAGGCCTCCACCTGCTCTGGCATGGGGTCCTCCACAAGCTGCAGGTGAATCTCTGCTCCTCCGTGGACCTCCATGGGCTGCAGGGGGACAACCTGCTCCACCATGGTCATCACCACAGGCTGCAGGGGAATCTTGGCCAGAAGCCTCGTTACTCCTCCCACTCCTTCTTCACTGACCTTGGCGTCCGCAGCCGTTCCTCACAACAGACTGGCAGATGCCTCTCAGGATCCTTTTTACATCTTATTCACTTCTCATCTCCTCTCCACTTCTTGCAGCCAGGCCGGGCCGAGTTGGGCCCAGTTGGCTGCCCAGCGGGAGGCCAGAGGGTGAGGCCTGCAAGGCCCACAAGGCTCTCTGACCCCACTCAGCTGCTTCACATCTTCCCTCTTCTTTCTTTTTCTGTTTTCCCGTACTTTAATACGTTATCGCAGAGGCGTTATCACGGGACATTCTGCTACCAATTAGCTCGGCCTTGGCCAGCAGTGGGTCCGCCCTAGGTCCGGTCGAGTCCACTAAACAAAGGGGAGCAACTTCTAGCAGTTTCCTACAGAAGCTACCACCTTAGCCCCCCCCGCCTTACTAAACAAAACCAGAACACCTAACTTCGTCAATCCCGTTGTAATAAAGTCTTTTGTTTGTAGGCTGGTTTTGCCGACAGGCTAGCTGCTCTCACTCCCATATTCCGTTTTAGAGGAAGCATACTCTGAAAGAACTTAAGTCAGCTCTGTGGCCATCCTGGAAAGGTCAGCCAAGGACTGTTTCAAATGAGACAGGAATAGCTATACATGTTATCCTTATTATATAACTCCTCAGGGATGCCTGTAGAAAATTGTTTTTGCATAAAACAGTGTTACAGAAAAAAAGCAGGTCAGAAAATATTCAACATTTTGGACATTTTTGTCTATGTCACTGAAGAACTAATGGGAACAAAAGCTGGAAAACTGAAAATGCTTCACATGGCATTTGTCTTCCCAAGTAACTCTTGTATGTGCTGAGACCCTACTTCACAGACAGTGACTGGACATCTGCCTGACAATAGGAAACAGTGAATGAATTCCTTATTTTGCTTTGCTTGCGCACATGACTTTTGCTACTCCTATAAAACTTATGTTATTACACATGACATTTATTTTTGCCTTCCTTTTATTTTTTTTCCCCATCCCACTTGAGAGACGAGTGAGCGAGAGGCAGAGGGGGGGTTTGGTTCTTGGCCAGGGTCCACACACCACAACTGTGCATGGGAAAAATCTTTTATTTCTCTATCTTTGGTTGTTATCTGCAGTTTTCCCAGTGGAAATACTATGAAAAAGAGAAAGTGCTGATCTGGCAGTAGGAGAAATAAAAGAGAACAGCTATCGGTCAGAGTTTTAGGTAGGAGAATAGCTCTGCCCATGGTGTATTTCGAAGGCTTTCTGCCATTTTCCCTTAAGCCTACAGAGGAAAGGTTTCAAACCTAGTCATTAATTTATTCTGATATAAACTGAGTAGAAGTGAATCTGGACAATGACAAGTATGCATGACATTATCTTTGTCATGTGTGACTGCATATTTATTGTGGTTGACCTATGGAAACTTCTCCATGCTGACATTTTTTCAGTGCAGAACATCCTGTGTTTCTGAAATGTTTACTATTCCCTTATTACTCTAACATTCTAAGGGAACAGATAGTCCAGAGACAATAACATCAGAAGCAAAATTATCACTTGAAGATGCTCAATCATGTACTTGGCTATAGCAATATGTGTCATGTCCAATGGCAAAGTGTTATGAATCCACATACAGAATTAGAATTCTACAGATAAACACAATTTCCAGCCTTACTGTGCATTATATAAAGTGGAAATTTTGAAGGAACAGAATTTCTACCTGGACTCAAAGGCTGTCATACAGGCACAATGCTGGTACAGAATTGGGGCCTTATAATTTATTTCACAGACCTTGATCCCTAAAATCTTTACTTCAATTTTATAGGAGCTCAAGTTTAAAAATTAATTCACTTGTTAATAAACTGGTATAGAAAACAGGTCATAAAAAACCCAAGGATTCCACACTTTGGCTACAATTATGAAAAATACTTTGTTCTCTGAAGACTTTTATCACTTTAAATTTTTATCTGATACCATGCATTTTGAAGTGAATGTTACATTCAGCTGCATAGGTGCCATTCAGTGAAAATCAGTGACTTCTTTTAAAATGAAACATTTATTTAAAGCAGCAAAGATTTATCAATGTGCAACAATTCAAGCTGCAACAAAGTAAAAGAAAGTGGTGTTTTGCTGAGGCTATTGCATCTCTATCTGTTTAAAACATACCTGGATGTGATTCAAGAAAGTTCATTTTGATCAAATACAAGCTCCTAACATCTGTTTAGAAGGGCAGCTGAATAAAACCTTACAATCATTTCTTTCCTATTTTTCTTCTTTGTATATAACTGTTGTAGTTCAGCCCCGCTCAGGACCAAGCTACACAGTCTCTCGCTCACTCCCCCCACCCTCTGCTGGGACAGGGAGGAGAATTGGTAAAGAAAAGGCAGTAAAACTGGTGGATTGAGTAAAAAAAAAAAAAAAAAAAAGAGAAGAAAACAAAACTGAGATTAAAAGCAAATAAACAAAACTAATAACAGCGAACACCGAAGCACATAATTGACAGTACAATAGCTCATAGTAGATCCTGATCTTTCCTTTCCAAAATAGCAATGGGCTCGCCTCAGCACCCTCCTCACTTGTATACTGAGCATGATGTTACATGGGATGGAACAGCCCTTTGGCTAACTTGGGTAAACTATCCCAGCTGTTTGCTAATTAGTAAACTATCCCAGCTGTGTCCCCCAGCCACAGGTGCCACCAGCTCCAGTTCCTCTCCCAGCTCATGTGAAAATTAACTCTATTCTAGCCAGAACCAGGACAATAAGACTTAGATATAAAACCACTACCACATGGACTTTGCATACTGCATGCCAACTATCATTATTTTTCTCTACATACTTATTTCCTGAGATTTGTCACTAAAACAGAGTAACAAACTGTCAGGGCACCTCCTGGGAACTAGGAACATTTTGGGTCCCCTTGAGGGGTCCCCATGGGGCAGGACCTGACCGCCAGGGATGATCTCAGCCCTTAGCCAGAAGCAGGGCAGCTAGGGGGGCACCAAAGCAGCCCCAGCCCTGGGCCTTGGGGATGAGCCGAGGACAGGCTGGAATATGGGCCTGCAGGTTGGTCCAGCTCAGTGGGAACTATGGCCAAGCACAGCAGGGCTGTAGGGAGCTGGAGACCGACCATGCTGTGGCATCGCTGGGGCAAGGGCTGATGGCCTGGAGGGCTTATGTGGGGTCGTGGACCATGGGCAGGTTAGAGGGAGCCCTGAGGGAGGCTGGAGAGGCACAAGCAGAGCTGGGGGTGCCTTCAGGGCCCTGATACAAAGTGAGTTTCTGAGAATCCTGATACTAGTATATTAAAACATAACAAGGCGACCGGCCAATGGCACTTAGATATCACAAGGGAATGACAGTTTATCTCAGCCACCAAATAATAAAGCAGGAAAAACCCAGGAAAATTAACATAAACAAGCCTAGCACTTACATCACATTCAAGACAACTTCCTCATTCTCCTCATTCTTCTATCATAGATCTGAATTCTTACATGTATAAGAAACATTGCAACGGTTCTTAAATATTTTGGATGAAATTTATTCTCTTTGCTATCTTTAAATCCAAAGTAGTGCTGAATTTATAGTGTTATGACTGAGGGAAGAAGTCTGCCTTCCTTGAAAAGCATTTTGTGCCATGGTGCATGAAGAGTACTATTAAAAATAAATTACATCTTAGCTCCATAGAGCACTTCTTTCTTTTGCAAATGCTCCCATTAAACTAGTAAGTTTTGGATATTCAGCACTTCTGAGAACTATATCTCTATATGTCAGTTTCTATATTTAGTTTAAAATTCCAAAATGTAGCTATTTGTGTTTGAAGATACTGGCCCATTTTTAGAGATGTGATAGCAACATCCTAATTCTGTATCAACAATTATGCTCCAGATTGAAAATACCTGCATACCCAAAATATCAAAACAGCTAATGAACTTGTAAAGGGTTGTGCTCCAATGAGTATGACCTCTTAAAAAAAGAGATGGTTTCCAAAGTTGGACTTTTTTTTTTTATTTTTCTGATGTTTAAAAAACAAACTCTGCAGAACTAGCTAGTCAGCAATCCTTTCATTGTGCTCTTGCATTTGGAAATTGGAGCGTAACCTTTTCAACACATGCCTGGCTTGAAAACTTAACCTTTTATAGCTAAAGATTATATATTAGAAGATCTGGAGGTTGGCAAAGGAAGAAAAAATTTATTGTTTTATTTTAGCATTGCTATGAATATATTGGATATCTAAATGTGTTGTACCATTAGGAAATAACATACAGTGAAGCTGTAAAACAAGCAATCTTTGCCTCCTAGACAGTTTTTCTTTTATTGTATCTCAAACACTGGAATCACACAGTTTAAGTTATGAAGTTTCCAGATTTACTTTTTTACTTGGGAGAAACTGATTCACTTTTCAAGACACGGAAACTGTGTTTCCACAATTATTGCATGGTAACATGTTCCTTTAATAAAGCTCTCTTTTGATCTTCTAAGGGAACTGAATTCTGGTTTTATACCTAATTCTTCCATACGTAAATAAATCCAGTTGAATTACTGATTATATTCTTAGGCAAATACCAATTGTCTTCAAAGTAAAAATAGACTGTGCAAGTTATAGCTATTGATTGGCTTTTCTATTCTGAATCTTGTGCACCAGGAGTTCATGAAACTAAGGAACACATAATGCAAGAGTAAAAAGACTCCATAAAATCATTTAGCAAAAGAGAGAATTTTTTTTTAATGGTCATTTTATATTATGAGTAGTGGAAAACGGTGTATCATATGTACAGAAGACATTATTGTATTATTACTACAGGAAATATTCTCATAAGTGGAAACACAGAAAATAATGCTAGCAATGCCCAGATAGAACAAATCACGGATATTACTGAGACTGACATGAGTTTGGAAACAGTTGTCTTACCAGCCTAACTACCTCACTTTGGCTCATCATCAAAACAAAATCCTGGTGAAAATTTTTCTTCTCTGTCAACGTACATTAGGATCTATATTTAAAAATCAAAATCTATCCCATATTAAAAAAAAAAAAAGGCACAACACATTTACAGATTTTCCTTGCCTCAAGAGAGAAAAGTGTTTTATGTGTATAGTGTTGGGTAAGCGGTTAGGCTTTTGGTTTTGGTGGGTCTGAAGAATTCACACAGTAAAAAAACACTGTACCCAATCACCCAACAAAATTTTAGAAACCTCTGTCTACATACTCATAAAAACCATGGAAATCTGTAATTGTCTACACAGTAAGGAAACTTAAAGTTTCACTCAGAAAATATTATTGAAAGTATGACACTGAAAAAGCTGAAAAAAATAATTCTTCCATTCTTGAGCCATTTCATGTCGGAAAATATACACTATAATCTTTTATCTTGTTCAAATAGAAAATGTCCTAACAAATATTTAGTAGAAATATTTCCTTAATTTCTGATGAATTGCATGAAGAGGTAATATTCAAAAATGTTCCATTGTGGAAATGCATCCTATGAAATGAAACATTCAGCCCTCAAAGAATGCCATAATCCTAAAATGAAATAATGTATTTAAAATTGCAGTGGATTAAAACAGGAGAAAAAAAGTAAGATCCATCAGGACAGGGGAAAGAGCCTCCAAAAGAGTTGTTGTAGAAGGTTTGGTATCATCAGTAATAAGGAGAAACTCTTCAGTAATCTTGAGTGAATGAGAGGCACAGGTTATCCATAGTTGAGCCCTAATCTATCCCTATGTCCAGCCTTGCTATATGTTATCAAGGACTCATTTACCTTAATGAGCTTATTTTCCCTTGACCTCCAGCCAGAATGTCATGGGAAAACTGATATACACCTAAAAATAATATGGGACACCTACTCATTTCTTCGGTGTTACCGAGGCCTTTGAAACAGTTAACAATCCTCTCTAGTTCAAAGTGCATCTGCTCTGGGGCAGGAATCAAGCAGATTATGGGCTTTCTGTGTATGCAGAGAAAATTAACATCCTAAAACCAGTAGATTCAGGGTATCACTGTCAGACTGTCACTTTTAGATTGAGAACATTGGCAGGTTTGAATAGCTATAATTCTTGAAGTAGATGGAATGTCTCATAACTAAGAACTATTGTTTCAGGCTCTCTGTAAATTTTAATATATTTTCTCTGAAGTCAGAACAAATGAGATACCTACATCTTCTCACAATGAAGTAAAAAAAGTAGAGATAACACTGGCTTTGCAGTACTTCTGCATTTTCCTCCACATTCACCATGAGTATACCTAGTTTTAGAGGAACAATTCCTTTGTATCTAGTAATTAAATTAGAAATTGCAGATTTAATTTTGTTGTGCTTTTAAAACCTTTTGCCATTCATTCCTCTTCTTTAGCCTGCTCAGGTGTTCGAATGAGGTGTTTAAAGGTGAATGGAGGCCTGTTAAGGGTTAAAATGTGAAGCTGATCCTCAAATCCTGTACTTATAAAGCTTTTCTCTGTTTTCCTGCTACATTAGAATATTTTAAAGACATTATCTAACAAAGCTACATGGTCCACATCACTAACAGCAACCTCCTGCAGTGTGGTTGCATCCAGGGAGTGAAGTAACAGAAAAGAAAAGATCTCTCTGAAAAATGAATTAATGAGATGAGTGGTATAAAGATGACATCTAGCCTCTAAACTTAACTGTAGGTAGAAGCTCTTTACTCAAAATCCAATACATAATAATAGAATTTTCCATTCCATTTGATGCTCAGCCTTTTTGCCTGAACTCACTAAACTTCTGTTCAAGGACTGTGCATACTTAATTATACAGCTTCACATCTCTGTTGTACAGAACACATGGTAGACCTGCTGCAGATTTTAATGTCAATTGAAAGATTAATTGAATTTATAGACTTCGTAAAATATGACTTCGTATTTATCAGAACAGGGGTAAAACAAAATTACCAAAACTCAGTATTGACTTCCTGCTTCCTTTTAGCATATGATTTAACCTATATTTTCGGACTACTTTGATTAACATTAAGGAAGAAATTTTGTACAATGAGAGTGTTGGAACACTGACACAGTTTGCCCAGAGAGGTGATGGATTCCCCATCCCTGGAAGCAGTCAAGGCCAGGCTGGACGGGGCTCTGAGAAACCTCAGGAGATGCCCCTGCTCCTTGCAGGGGGGTTGGACTAGATGGCCTTTAAAGGTCCCTTCCAGCCCAAACTATTCCATGATTCTATGATTTTAACATATCTCTTTCTCTTTCTTTGTTCTTATGGGTCACTTTTACTAAGTGATTTTTTCATAAAAATATAGAGGCATTTATTTGTATAAAGGAGTGCTTTCCTCTAAACTAAATTTGTATAATACTTCATTGGATTAACTCCCTAGAAGTATGATCTTAACAACATTTGTTAAAAGCTGATGGAAAAGAAACTATTTCCAGTAAAATGGAGAGACCTTACATCTTGTTTCTAAAAAAAATGAAAGCACATTTCCTTCCTCATAAACACAGCTTTTCTCCATTTTTAAAATTTAATAATATTTCCCAGATGCTATGGAAGCAACCACATGCTAGGTCACACTAGGATTTATAGTAATAAAATAAGGATGAAAACTGATCATAGAATCATAGAATGGTTAGAGTTGGAAGGGACCTTCAAAGGTCATCTAGTCCAACCCCCCTGCAAGGAGCAGGGACATCCCCCACTAGATCAGGTTGCTCAGAGCCTCATCCAGCCTGGGCTTGAACGTTTCCAGGGATGGGGCTTCCACCACCTTCCTGGGCAACCTGTTCCAGTGTTCTACAACTCGCATTGTAAAAATTTTTTTCCTGATATCCAATCTAAATCTACCTCCCTCTACTTTAAAACCATTACGCTCATCCTATCACAACAGGCCCTACTGAACAGCCTCTTCCCATCTTCCTTGTAGGCCCCCTTGAGGTACTGGAAGACTGCTATCAGGTCTCCCCAGAGCCTCCTCTTCTCCAGGCTGAACAGAGTAGAAGGGGAGAATCACCTCCCTTGACCTGCTGGCCACACTCCTCTTGATGCAGCCCAGGATGCGGTTGGCCTTCTGGGCCACAGGAGCACTGTTTTAACACTCTTATGGTAAATTTTCTTTTCCTTTTACTGAATCAAACTTGTCCACTTCCTTACTTGCATCTGTTGCTTCTTATCCTTCCACTGCATATCTCTAACCTCTATCTGTCCCTATATTTTCTACACCCTCTTTTTAGGCAGTTGTAGACAGAAATGAGATCTCTCTTAATCTTTTCTCTCCGGGCTGAGCAAATCTAGCCTCTGACCAGCTTGACTTTCTCCAGCATACAAATGATTTTCTTCTACCAAGGAGCCCAATATTAGACGTAGCTATCCAGTTGTGGTTTCACAATTAAAGGGGAAGAGGTAGATATGGTCTCAAATTAAGAGGAAAAATCTCTTCAGTCTGGTGGCTATACCCCTTCTAATATAGTCCAGTGTGTAGCTGACTTGCTTTGTGGCAATTATCTGCTTCATGTTGTTGGAAAAGGTGTCAGGGAAGATTTGCACCATAACCTTTCCAGAGACTGAATGGAGGCTGACGAGCCTCTCTAGATTATTCTTCTTCTCTAGGGTGGATGAGATGTTTGTCTTTTTCTGCTCACTCAGAATGTGCCCAGCTACCATGACTTTTAAAAGATGACAGACAGTGGACTCATAGTGAAATTATGCAGGTCCTTCAGCACCCTTGTATGCATCCCATCTGGTCCATAGACTTTTGTCCTGTTGCCTTAAATATGGTTGAATAATTTCTGTGCTGCTGATGTTATCACAATCATCTAAGCTACTTGAGGCTTCCTTGAAGATTCAAAATGAAACCAAGGTAATTATTTAGATTTAGAATTAGTTACAGTATAAATAAAAAAAGGGATAGTCCAGTTCAACAGAGCTATATTGACTGAAAAAGCATGATCTAGCAGCAGCATGAAATATGCATCTGATTACAGAGACATTATCTACCTCCTTTCTAAAGCAGCACAGTGATACTTGAAATGGAGTAATAATAGCATGTTATTTCAAAGTCTGTACTCATACTGCATTTTTTTATAGCTCGTATTCGATGGAATTATCTAATTTTCATCTATGTTAAAAGCAGTAGTTAAAGAATATTAGATATAGTAATTATTATTGTATCAAACTCACAAATACAAAAAAAATAATAAAATGAAATATAATTTTTATATGACAGGAGCAAAAGTAATGTTCTGGGAAAACAAGTTTTCTTGGCACTTTGTATTCTAGACAATACACATTTAGAAAATCTAACTATATAACTGATAATTACTATTGAAGTTTTACTCTTAATTCAGACTTAAAATGCTCCTAGATCCATAATAATAAAATTCAGATAGATATAGATATGCATATACAATTTTTGACTAGCACAAAGTAGTCTAAAAATACAGAATTAGACAGTAATACTTGGCATAGAACTTTTGAAATCTCCTTTGGATGAATAACTTGTTCATTATAAGTTAAAGTAATATTTATCCGAAATATGAAAGCACAGCAAATTTAGGCCAAATTTTTATTTTAAAAACCCCACAGATCAGTAGTTTATTAAAAAAAAAAAAGCAAGTGTCTTTAAGTGTAGAATTTAGCTTCAGATTCAGACATCTAAATTCTTGTGATAACAACACAGCTTACAACACGTAAACTGCAGTCTAAGCTACCATCGTAGTCAATGAAGATGTAGCCAGTACAGTCAATGGAGTCTAGGGTTCTATTTATCTCTTCCCAAAGGAGTCGTGTGCTTTGAAAAAGTAGAATAGCTCTCTGTCTCAATCGACTGTATTGACTAGATGGCTATTGACTGTAGCAGGAGCTTAGATACCTAGCCCATATGTAATCATTTATATTGTAGATACCAAAATTTAGCAGAATGACTCAGTTGCCTAAACGTGGGTTCCTGAACACAGTTGATATCCTGCTCATGTGCTTCTATAACTGGCAGCCACAGCATAGTACGCAATGGCGTAATGGCACTAGAAGTTCATGTTCAAGCAGCTTTATACGTCTGATTTGGGAGGTGAATCCAACGCAAAATCAGAGAGTTTTTCTTAGTTGCTAGCAAACTACAAGTGTGAACATTAGAGGGGGGAGACCAGCATCTGAAGATATCTAAGCTGACTGAGTAAGGGCCTGGGGTGTGGCCTTGGTGTCCTATGGGCTTAAAGCAGTGTGATTATTAATGTGACACATTAATGCGGATTTCTCTGGAGAGTGATGGTGTGTGCATTCTTCACCACCGAATCTCAATCCTGATCAGACAGAGGTGAGGGATCAAGCTGGCTTCTCTGTAGTATGTGCTCAGCCTTGCTGCTGGCTGGACCTGCAGACAGGAACTGCAGTAGCTGCATCCATCTGACCAAGGCAGGAGGAGCCAGGAGCTCAGAACACACTAGAGTCAGCTCTGAGCAGACTGGGAAGGAGCACTCCCCTGGATCTTGATGTCCACTGGAGTTAGCTGCACCTTTACATACAGCAGAGATAAGAGAAAGAGACATACTTTGGAATATTCATTAATATATTAAATTGTATCCTTAGATGAAACCAAGATTAATCTGGGTAAAATAATTATATATATTTATTTTCTTTTGAATGCTTTTAAAATCTTTAACATTCAAAACGATCACATTCTTACTGTTTATCTCTCACAATCAAATCACAGTGTATAGCATGTTATATAAGATTCAGGGAAAATATTTAACTGCCATGTTTTCTTAATGCTTTGACTTTATATTTGCATTATTTATAACTTGGCCTTCCTTCCTAACCCTTGGTCTTCATGCTCATCCTTCCTTTTCCTTCATGTACTACTCGTATCTCTGAACCACTGCCAAATTCTCTAGGCTAGAAGTACAGATACCTGTAGTCATGGCAGTCTGCAGCAATGATGGTATCATGTTGATGTTACCTCCTTCAGTTGTATGGCCCACCAATTTATCTATAATCGTCATGACAACTTGTCATGATGACAACTCTTTAACACAAACTTTCATTCTGAAATTAGTTTTAACTCCCAAACAGTATGCATAAACGAGTATTTCCAACCCTCAATCCTATTTTAAAAATTTGACATTTTCTCCAGTGTTATGTTCTGTTTCTCTTTTTCCTCTGACTCTCCCTGTATTCCATATAACTTATGACAATACTTAGGAACCATCTGTGTCACAAAAATTGCATTATCAAACTTCAACATGCCAGAAGAGAATAATCTCAGCATGAATAAATTAAAACCAGTATAGAAGAGATACCATTACTTCACAAGGAAGCACCTTCAGCAGAATGTGCTTTTTTATATTTAACATAGACCACTGAATATTAGTAGGTCAGCTTCTGTACGTATAAGATTTTTCTCCTAATACCTTTGCATATACTAACAGCTTAAAGTAGTTATAAAATAAGTCTCTCCTGTGTTTTCACTGTACATTGCTGTGCATTTTGGTGATAAAATCCATGAAGTTATACTTCTGGTGGGCTTGGAAAGAATCAACTGGAAGTTCTCTTTCAGTTGTCTAATCTTCTAGCAGTAGTAGGGAACTGGATCTTTCAAAGAATAGAATTTGGATACAACACCATATCTAGCTAATAATAGTCATCTCATTACTTTCTTAGATCCCACATTCTTCACCTTAGCTAGTCTTATGAAGAATTGATGAAACCAGCCATCAACAATTTCTTCACTAACATGAGCATCTGAAAGAGGTATGCTGAATAACATTTCTCTCTTTTTGGAAGACTTTTATTTTTTAAAACATTGCTACAATGAGGCTATTCAGGTCTTTCAGTCTTAATATCAAACATTATTAAGGTAACAAAACAAAAGCAAACCACACACACACACAAAAACCCCACAACCCTAAAAAGCAACCAGAATTGAGCAAGTGCCTAATAACTAGTGTTATCTAGCAAAGCATTACTCAGTTATTTATTTGTGTTAACACATTTAGCAGTATAAGATATGCTCTTTACCTCTTCAAAATGTTTAGCTGTTTTTTAACTGTGACCTTACTTTTGAATTCCTGGGCATCTAATTTCTTATTTTTAAATAATTACATCACTAAGTGGTATTTTCCATCACTCTCTGATATATATTCAGAACTTCCACTTCAGCTTAACCTAGTTTTCTTTATTTAGGAAGACTGTCTGCTTTCTCCTAACCAATGCAAGTGTAACATTTGTGTAACTTCAGTGACTTCCATTGGGTTACTTCAGCTCTGTACTGTGGTACTGCAGACAAGAAAGCAAATAATAGAGAAGATGAGATTAATGCAATAAATCCTTGGAATACTATGTGAGGTTTTCTTATTCTAGATAAAAAAAAAAAGTAAGATGAGATATAGATTTATATAAGCATCAAAGCTTTCCAACTATCTGTATTTGAAGGAAAGATTGAAACAGGAAAAGCTCTGTGTCAGCATTTTCTATCAGGTATGAGTGTTGTGTCATATACTAAGGAATCTGGATGTGTGAAAGTTTAAGCAAGAAGACCAAGTTATACAAGAGAGAATCGAATGTAACAAAATCGCAAAGTTATTTCTAAGTTACCTAGAATTTAAAATAACTCAGGATTTTTTCAGTATAAATTTACAAAACTAAGTTATTATAATGTTATAGAAATTACAACTCGTATATCTAATTTATTAATCCAACATTGCTTCCCTTGTATCTCTAGGAATTACTTTTTTCTCTTGTCTTCTTTGATTTCACACAAAAAAAAAATAAAAAAGATGGACAAGAGCTGCTGGTTTAGCATCACATCAGACTTCATTCTAGAGCTTCATCAGAGCAAGAGATTCCAAATTTCATATTCTTCCTCTGTGCCTTGAGTTTTGTTCTGTAACCTAGCTGTAATACATTATCACTTTTCCCAGCAATTTTTCAATATACTTACCATCAGGACAAATCCTGTGTTCCTGGGATCATAAAAGCACAAAGGACAGATTTGCACTCATTTAGAATGCTTTTACCATCTGCTAATCTGGTAGAATTTGGACTGATCAGGTGAAATGATTCCAACAGAGTATTTCAGACATTATCCTCTTCCTCCTTCATAAAACAAACTGTTTACTTGCCCCTTTATATCCTTTTACTTACTTAAGCTTAGTAATTTTCATTAGATTGAGGAAATTGAAAGTAAACATGCAAGCAGGAAGGATCAGAGTAATCCACCTTTCTTATGGGAAGGGAGAATTATTTAGAAGGGCGGAAGGAGAATCAAAACAAAAAAGAATTCTTACAGAGGGTTTGAAAAGTGTTGGACAGGATGGTTCTTGGCACCTGATTAAAAGAGAGAGGGCAGTTTCCTAAAAGGATCTTCTGAGGTAGGCATGTATTTATCACCAAACATAATACTGAGGTAGTAACTTTATCCTTTTCTCTATAAGATGGCTAGCACTCCTCGGCTTAGCTCCCCGAATGTGACAGCCTATACAAAGGCTACAAGATTGCACCGGTGTGTCACCTATCAGCATTGTTTTAATAGAAACAGGACACTGGTAAAAGCAGAAAAAAATCTCAGAATTCAATTTTCACTCTAATACCATGGCTCCTATACTGACTGATTAACACTATTGCCCAAGACAGCATAGCTTTGTAGCCCCTAAACCCCAAGACAAATTACCTGGAATAGGAGTGCGTCTTAGGGAAACATCACTGGACAGTTTCTGCAATGTAATGTTCTTCCCAAGCATTCATTGCTGGCCAGTGGACTAAATGGACCTTTGATATGGATAGTAGAGGCATTCTTATGTTCTTATAAAGCCTGGCCAAGAGGCCAGCTAGTGATGACAAGTGACACGTTCCTAGACAAATGTCCGAGATTGCTGCTACTCAAGCCATCCAGAAACAACTGCCTGGTATCTTCCTTCTCTGCTTAGTGGAGAACAAGTCTAGGGAGCTTTCAGGGAAGGGAGCTGAAATTCGAAATGTGATGAATGTTATAACTAATTGCTTTGTTTAGAGATTCTGTATATGTATTGTATGTTAGTCTTGTGGAAAGGATGTCATTAAACAGCAGAAAGAGGAGCTACTTGTCCCAATCCTAGTGGATATACTCTGGTTTCAGAAGACACTGATTTACAGTAGTTGAGCAGGTACATGGGAGTGTTCAAAAACATATTTATGCAAAATCCCAGCCAAACCTCAGTGTTAAGAAAAGAGTAGAGCAATTAAATTCACAGAAAACACTCTGGATTTCCCCATAACTGAAAAGTCATGCTACTGAACTTAAAACAAGACTGAGTCAGGCATAAGCATAAGCAATAACAGGCAGGGGACATATCTGTAAATGAATCTTGTATTTTAATTGTCTCACTCAACAAAGATTTGTCTTTTAAGAAATCATTATTCTAATTTCTGTTCTAATAATACATATCTTAGTCTAAGATTCAAAATCTGTTTCTTGATTTTTATGTGCTTACTTCAAGAAAATGTGTGAGCAATTCCATTTTAAAGCTCTTACTAACCCAATGTCTCATTCCACAAAGATACAATACATTTGTCTTAAATCCATACCCTGCCTCGATTGTGTTATAGTCATCCAAAATCCTAAGTTTTCCTAAGTCATCCAAATCCTAAATCATCCAAATCCTAAGTAGCACTGGGCCACGTTGTTAAGACATCCAGAAAGCTTGATTAGGAGACAAGAAGAATGGCTACAAGCAAAACAGCTGAAGCATAACTGCTCAAGTGCATACATCGATTTTGTGGGTTAACCCCTGCAGGCAGCTCAGCCCCACACAGCCACTCACTCACTTCCCTACAGTGGGATGGAGGAGACAATAAGAAGAGTAAAAGTTAGAAAAATGGGTCAAGATAAAGATAGTTTAATAGGTAAAATGAAAATTACCCAGGCAAGCAAAACAAAATCAGGAATTTATTCACTACTTCCCAGCAGCAGGCAGGTATTTAGCTGTTATTTATCTGTTTCTGGGAAAGCAGATCTTCATCACGTATAATGGTGATTTAGCAAGACAAATGACATAACTCCGAACGTCCTCCTCCTCCTTCTTTCCTCAGCTTTTATTGCTGAGCACAATGTCGTATAGGATATCTCTTTGGCTGACTGGTGTAAACTCTCCCAGCTATGTCTCCTCCCAACTTCTTGTGCACCCCACAGCCTACTCACTCGTTGGGCAACGTGAGAAACAAAATAGGCCTTCACACTGTGTAAGCAGTGCTCAGTAATAACTAAAACATTGGTGTGTTATCAACAGTCTTTTGGTCACAAATCCAAAATATAGCACCGTATGAGCTACTATGAAGAAAATTAACTCTATCCTAGCCAAAACCAGTACAATCAAGTATCCAGGCACATGTAAGTCTAGAATAAGAGAGATTATATTTATCTGCAGATTCTGACAGATATTTGCAAAATTTAATCTCTCGCAAAAAAAAAAATATATATATACACCTCTCCCCTGATAAAACTATACAATTCTTTTTTTTTCTTAATTTCAACAGCAGATATACAGAACAGCAAACAAAGGTCTATCCCGTGTAAGGTGCATAAACCACAGAGCCATAAAGAAGGCCTATGTGTAAAGGTTGCTTTGGGGAGTGTTCTCATCACAGCTATCACTTTACTTTGAAAATGTCTGTTTAGTTTCACTCTTCCTTGGGGTCTCAGATTTCTCTGTGCGTTGGCCCTGACCCAGGCTGTCAGACATGCCAAAGACCAAGGTGGAAAGATTGTTAGTAAGAGACCTCAAATAACAATCCTTTAGCAACATCCCTGCCTAAGACTTGTTTTTCAGGGCCCTGAGTGCACTGTCCTGAGCAGCTTCCTCTAGGTCCTCTAACCAAACAGTGATCTGGGAGCTGCATATAAGATCAGGTCCTGAGGCTTGCTCTTTGCCTAAGCTACATTGTATGTATGTATGTATGTATGTATGTACGTACCTAGGTATGTATATGTGCACATGCATTTATTTATATATATATATAAACTGTAACACTCAATAAATAAAACCAATATCCTAATTTCTTAGTGGTCTCAGACAGAAAGCTATATGAACATATTTCTAAATGTATTCTTAGTTTCACTTAATGACACTAAATATCAAAACCTAGAGGAGATTGTCCTGAACCTTTTTAACATTTCAGAGTGACTTTTTGAAGCCTTCCTCTTCCTTTCAAGTGCAAAAATAAATTAGACTGAGTAGACTAAGTGAAGGGAGAATGGCTTATATAGTCCTTTAGATTTGCTAATAAAAGTAACGTTGCCATGGTAGTCCCTTTTCTCTGTACAGAGACCGTCTTCGTACAGAGAAACTGTGAAAATTAAAGAGGTAATAGAAGTGCAATTTTTGTTATGTTGACAATTTTGTATTTTTTATTTCTGTTTTTCTCTTTAGAAACAAAGAAAACTTTGCTTTACTGTATAACTTTATTGCACAAAACCTAATGATTTTTTTTTTTTTTTGAGACCACACCAAGCACGTTTCAAGAACTTTTGTACAGGGAGTTGGTTACCCAGATGGGAAGTTAGCCAGGAAGCCAGCCAATCGGAGCAGCTTGCCAGGTGGGAAACAGGGTAGCTGGACAGCTCTGAAAACTGTGAAGTGCAGTGAGATGGGCATACTGCCCATTCATAGACCAGGATGCCAGCCGACATGCAAGGGTAGGAGGGAAGCCTCTGTAACCCGCCTGGTTTGCATCAAAAATGCAGAGGAACCAGCTTAATCCCAACAAAATAATCATTTTCATAGAACCAGAATGTTCAGATGGGAAACTGTTTTGGAAGTTGTTCAACTAGGTGTTTTGATTTCCATGAGAAACTTAGTGTCAGGGAGCAGCACCAGCAGGGCTGCTCCACAGGGGAAAACAAGCCAGGAGCCCACAGCTCCCCATTGCAGAGGCAGGGCGGTATCCTCACCAACAGAACACTATCCCACAGGGTCTGAGCAGAGCCAGGGTGGTGCCAGTGGCAGGATCCACTGATGGCTGCAGGCAAATTGAGGTAACCTGTCACTGGGACCCATCCACAGAGCTCAGGCAGGCCAGAGTCAGCACAAAGCTACCTGTAATATAGGACCCAGGAGACAGATCTGGGGTTCCTTCCAGGAAGCTCAGGGCAACAGGGCACAGGGTTGGGCAGAAGGGAATCTACAGAATAATTCAGGCCAGGACTGGTTGCCCACACTAGGGCTTACATGGTGTGATGGTGTGCTCCCCACCTCCAACCTGACCACTTTTCCTGTAACCCTGCTCAAGTGATAACCACCAGTGATAGATGTTTCTGGTCCTGATGGTAATGGCAGCATCTGACTCAAGATGGATTTGAGGGAGATAGATAACAGCACAATAGCCAAGGATGGCAACGCAGTTCCCTAACCACAGTGCTGGTTAATGTCCAAGTCAAGTCAAATTTGGCAGAAACTGACATCTGAAGTTGGTATGCAAAATATGACTTGAGTCAGTAGTGAGCAGCCCAAGAGCCCTTTCAGCCTCTCAGGGTTACTACTTGAGGATGAGAGATTTCTTGCACAAAAGATTCTCAGTGAGTGACTAATAGCATGCTAAACTTCAAAATCTTAGCTAAGTGATGCAAAGGATTGATTGTGCATATACAATCCTTTAGACAAAAACCGTTGGTCAAGCCTGGAATTAGGACTGGATCCAGCTGCACCTAGACTCCGATCTAAGAAGGAGTTTAGAAAGCAAGGGGATCCTTTCTGAATCTCATGATTCAATGGGAGGGTCTCCCTGACAGTTTTGTCTGACACTGTCCTCTATGCTATAAATAATCCAGTGTGTATTGCCATTGAATCTTGTTTAATCACTGTCACAATTACCATTTACTATCAAACTTTGATAGATCATTATTTTGTATCAATAAAGTATATTATTGATACTCTCTTATGAGTGAAGTGTATCTTTCCCATTTATGACGCATGGAGCTCTCTGAACAAATGGACACAGGATATGTAGGTAGGGATTCAAGGTGGAGCTGGTAATGGCAGTTAAAGCCAGTTAATGCACTCATAATCATATCACTTAGATAAAGGTAAATTGTCATTTGTGAAGACACATATGTCACATAATGAGGTGGTTTGTTTGCACATGTTTATCATCTGTTTCTATTATGCATTAAACATCAATGTCAAATAGTAAGAGAAAGGATTTAGAATAAGAAAATATAATATGGAGGTTGGTAAACCCAATAGTAATAAATATATTCTTTCAAAAGTAGCTAAAAATGGAGAATGCACTCTTTGTGTACATCTCATACTTTCCACAAAACAATTTTACATAATGGTGTGTATTTTGGACTATGGCTTGTAAAATCCAATTTAAAAATCTATTTTTAAAAGTCTATACTGTCTTTGAAGACAACTCTGCACTGTAGCATATCTTTCTGATGTCAGAGTAGTCTCTCTAGGAGAGAGCAGAATACTTAGTTATATGTCTAATTTTAATCCACTGAAGTTGACGAGCGTGCTTAGGGCATTCTGTTGACTTCAGCTATCCTGAGTACGACTAGGAATATGGGCTACATTTCCAAGTCCTATAAACTGTCATGAAGAGGGTACAATGATTTACGCAAAGTATTATGTGAGTTCCCGGAAATAACACTTCCAATGTAAACTAACTTCTTATTGAAGTCACCAGGGTTTAAATTAATGCTTACATTGACTTATCTTTATCTCTATCTGTTTCACTGAACAAGAATGAATACAAGTGTATGCTTGAAACTGGGTATTTAATTCAATCAAAGCCTGTAAAGTTCCCTTGCCTTCAGCATGAATAACTGGGATTTTGATTTGCAGTGAAATTTTCTTTGTGGAAAGAAGTTGTAAATAATTTATTACACAGATGCAGCAGGATTCTCTTCCCTTTGTCTCCCTCTAGTCCTCTTTTTTGTTGTTGTTGTTGTGGTTTTTTTTTTCAAATAAAGATTCATTTTACTTTTTCAGATCTTTAATCTGTTCTCTTTTAAACCTGTCTTCTAACTTGTGGAGGTAAAAATGTGAAAGCTCTACATGTACAAATGTTATATTAATTTAAGTAAGGCTCAATTTGAATGTACAGCACTTCTTTCAGCTATGTAATGTTACCAGTACCAGAGCAAATAATGAAAATATGCAGGAGGGTAAAGCACTGGGAAACAGATTTTTTAAATAAGGATTTTGGAAATGGTTTTATATATATGTTTCCAATAATTATTAAGGAGTAGAAATAACTGTCTGTAGATGTCTGGCTGGTAGAGTTTCCTCCAGAATGAAAATTTAGATGGTGCAGTTATTTTTATTGCATTGTATTATTTATTCATGTCTTAGGCCCTGATTTTCAGAGTTATGGAGGGGCCCAAACATTAATTTAGGTAAGCTCCTGAGGGGATTTCCACATGTGCCTGTCCGACTGATACCTACTGAAATCCCACTGTCTGTCTGAATCTCATAGCATCTAAATACTGAGAAAAAAAAATTGACCACTCCAAATCTGGGTAATCCTTCAGTAATTTCAGTGTAATAAGGGATGGACTTTATTTCCAGTTCTGGAGGCAAGGTAAGATTCTTATAGCTATTCAGTTAGGGTTTAAATGTCAGTCCTGTGGTACTCATACAGATGGGAGAGTTGCATACCGTCCTGTTCCTGCTTCCTGGAAAACATCTAATTTCAGTTCTTGGTTAACCATAATTACCACTATTTTGGGTGTAGATAACATGGTTTTTGTAGCAGGGGGGCTGCAGGGGCGATCTCTGTGGGAAGAGGTGAGAGACTGTCAGTTCCCACTGGCTCCAATGGATCCACCGCAGGACACACCTGAGTCCATCAGCAAAGCTGGTGGCACCTCTGGGAAAGCATATTTTGAGAGGGAAAAAAATAGTGGACAGACAAAGGAGGAGGGAACAAAAAAAAAGTGAGCAACCGCAGTGCAAACACCAAGATAGAGAAGAAGGAGGAGGAGAAGGTGCTCCATGCTCTGGTGCTTGTATTCCCCTGCGGCCTGTGGAGAGGACCGTGATGGATCAAGTATTTTCCTGCAGCCTATGAAGCGACTCCATGCTGGAGCAGATGGAGGTTTACTGAAAGAACTGCAGCGAGTGGAGACCCAATGTTGGACCAGAATTTTTCCTGAAGGACTGCAGCCAGTGAGAGCTCACACTGGAGAGGGGAAAGTGTGAGAGGGAAGGAGCGGCAGAAAGAAAATGCTGTGTACTAACTCACCTCCACACACATGCCTCCCTGCACTGTTCAGGGGCAGGGTAGAGGAATCTGGAGTGAAGGACTGAAGCTGAGTTTTCTAGAGAGGAGAAGAAAGGTTTTGTTTTAACATTTGTCTTTGTTTCTCACTACTTATATCTATTTTAATTGGCAATAAATTAATGTTTTGCTCATGACATTAACTGGAAAGCAATCTCCATATCTTTGTCTCAAGCCACAACCTTTTCATTCCATTTTGTCCCCCTGTACCACTGAGCAGCTGGGTGGACATTTGGCCCTTAGCCAGGGCTAATGCACCACAATCAGGAAAGTCATATTTAGTTTATTTCCTCTCTCTAGGAGAAGGAAAAAGGCTCCTGTTATGATTTTGTGGCATCATTTGGATTCTTTTCATTTTCTAGGTCTGTAAATGATGCTTCTTCAGATTTTAGTGTCCAAAATTAAGTATGTCTTCCTACTTTTAAAGAAGGACCAAAACTTTGTTGCAGTACATCACTTGTACTCCTACTTACAATATTCTTCAAAAAACTTCACTTTCTATGATTCCAATATAAAGTCCATTAGCACTGCTAGAAACTTTTTCATTTACTTTGATGGGTTCTGAATAGAACTCTAAATGTCAGCATAGTTTTAAGAAAATACAATTTCCAAAGAGCAGTATGGGAAGTAACACTGAAGTTATAGAAACAAGTTAATAGTGAATATAACAAGACTTTATTTAAATAAATGATACCACTATATAGGGAAATCAATCACTTTTTTGTATCCTTTATTAATGTTCTGGGAACATGAAGATCTGGGTTGCTATAATATATATGTCTATGTATGCTGTCATATATAAGTGCGTATGTATGTGTATATATAACATATTTATATATATATAAAATAATGCATTTTGCACATCTTGAACAACTTCTTACAGCAAGCTAAATCTTTATTGCTGGGCAGATTAAAAAACCTGTGAAACCGCTGGTTTTAGCCAACAGCATAAGCATTTCCACTGACACTGGGAGTATGCCCACATGAAATATGCTGTCCATTTATTATTTCATGTTTTCCTGCCATATTTTGTTTTTGTGAATAAGGTGAATAAAAAAAAACATTATTAAAAAGTAGAAGGGTAAGGTGGCCTTCATTTGTGTACAAAGCTATCAATAAAAATGAGAAATGCTTATTTACCTCCTAGTCTTTACAATGATATCTGACACATCACCTCAGATACGGTAGTTTCAAGATATAGTCAAAAAGAGTAAGAAATTAAACAACCCAAAGAAAAAGAGACACTGTTCTATTTCATGTGTAAACTGTGATACATCATAAAGTGCAATAGAAACCTACAAAATTTTAGTAAAGCTGATTTAAATTAGTGGTTAATTTACCAAGTCTGAACACTAGATAATCCTTGCATGAAGCAACATGATTGAACCATGCCACATGCAGAGACCTTGTTTCAGTGTAATCACTACTTTTTCTTGGTTTCTAGAGTTTGTTCATTATGAATATGAATAGTTACCCAGGAATACATGTAAATACCTTAGGAATACAATAGAGATGGTTTATCCTTAAAGTCTACCCTAGGACTATATTAAGGGCAAAAATTATACCTCACTGACTAGCTCTGTGAACAAGGGGAAAGCAATGGATGTTGTATGCCTTAATTTCAGTAAGGTCTTTGACATGGTCCCCCACAGTGACCTTATAACCAAATTGCTCAAATAGAAACTTCATAAATGGACAATTGAATAGAAGAGAGTGAAAAATTGGCTTCCCATTGGGCTCAAATGGTAATAATCAGCAGTAAAAAGTCCAGCTGGCAACTGGTTACTAGTGATATCCATCAGAAATAAAAACTGTGACTTTTTCAAATCTGAATAACAGAAACAGCCAGATTTGCAGGACAGAAGTTGATATGCTGGTATTCAGAGAGACCTGACAAATGGGACTGGAGAAATGGGCTGATGGAAACCTCAAGGAAGTTAAAAAAAAAGCAAATGCGAAGTTATGCACTTGGAGAGGAATTGCTCCATGCACCAGTACGTGCTGCAGACTGACTGACTGGAAAGCAGCTGTATAGAAAAGGACCTGTGGATCCTGACAGTCGCTGCATAGAACTAGGCAATGTAGCCTTGGATCATCAGGAACGGAGCCAGCAGATAGAGGGAGGTGATCTTTCCCGTCTACTTAGTCCTGATGAGGCCACATCTGGAGCTCCGTGTCCAGCTCTGGGCTCCCCAGTAGAAGAAAGCATTGAGTATCCATAGCTCTCCCTTGGTGTCATGACTTCGCCAGCAACAAATGTTTATGTGCTAACTTTTATAAACATTGACTGTGAGAAAGAGGAACTCAGCTTGATTGGTGGAAAGAAGTGAAAAATTTTTACATGTAGATTAGTAACTACAGCAGCCTAAAAGTAACATGAAGTAAACAGCAACAGTAGATGAAAAGGCTGGATTAAATAGTCAAAACTAATATGTAATTCAATGACCCAGGAACTGCATTGGAGACTTACAGGACGAAGCACTGGAGTCATATTCTTATTGCTGGATCCATGACAAATTAAGCTACAGGTTGTACACAAATATGGTGTGCAGTCTGCACAATCCCTCCTTTATCATTGATTTGAGCCAACACAGATGCCCTTTCCCAACTGCCTGACAGCGTAGGTGCACAGAAGCATGACTTCCCAAGTGTAGCTATGGCACGCACTATACATAGGTTATATCCGTAAAAGATCATGTGTGAATGAGACTTCAATGTTGTAAAAATTATTAGAGGTCACTGAATCTGTTAGTCAAGGTTTAATGATCAATGAGGCTGAGCACATATTCCTATATGTGCACACATACAGGCAAACATAAACAAGGCAGGCCACACACATCGACATAGACACATGAGTTTTCATGTGGATAGTATTAAGTGTGACTTATGGCTACATTATTCAGGTATTTGTTTGTTTAAAAGAAAGAGAAATTTAGAAACATTACTTTTTTTGTTCTTGTTTTAAATTCCACAGTCTCTTGACGTTAAAAAAAAAAATTAAAAAGAAATATTGCAAGTCCTTGTAGCATAGGTCTGCCACTACATGTATTTCATCATAATACTTTCTACTAAAACACACTCCCTGTAGTTGTGAAGTATTTGGATACTGCACTCCTGAAGGAGTTTCTGGCACAACCATTCTTCCTTTGGGCTACGGCTTCTCAGGCATGGCCCAGCTCCTCCTGCTGCCTCCCAGGTGGGAGTATGTAGGAGATGAAGGGAAGAATGAGGGGAGTTGCTGCTGCTCCACCAGCTGTTGGGAGAACCATGAGGGCTGCCGGGAAATCAAGAGTTGGGCTGAGAGACTCCTGCTGCAAGGAAATGTTGTCAAGAGGAAAGTAGTTCCCTTTTCACAAGTGGTGACAGAGCACAAAAAATTTCCTGGACATTACCATTTTTGCAGGCAAATGAAAAGAGACAGCAATCTGCAGATTCACTATTAATTTTGTATTGTTTTCTCGCAATGGTTCCAATATTTTTCCAGCTTCAGTGGTAGTTAGATACATAGAAATGGAAAACAAGTGCTGTTTTTCAGATTAGAGGACTCAGACTAACATGTTTTTTTCTCTAAGAAAACAGTTTCTGTTTTCATGTGAATCAAATAATCTAGATAATTTCTTCCCGTCCTCCTTTTACCTCATGTACTGTGATTTAGTTGTTTTTTCTTCTGAGTGAGCATCGTTTTTACCCTTTACATCAAGCATACAATATTATGCAGTATCTTCAGTCACCTCACAAATTCATAGTAGCAGGAGCTCCATACCATCACAAACATCAAGGAAATGCTGCTATGTTCCGTATTTTTCTTAACATTAAAGTGTGAACAAAAATGAAAAACAAAGCAAAAGGAATCAATGATCACAAAAATCCCTGTCATACAAAAAAAAAAAAAAAGCCACCCAAAATACAATCTGACATGCAAATAGAAAAAAACATTGTTTAACACAAATGACTGATGTTGCAAATATATTCACTGTGGGTATTAGAAACAGGAGTATTAAGAATCCCTGAATTTTGCTCTTTAGCTTAATGTTTCTTGGGACTTTTTAGAATCCTTTTTTTAAAATGTTCTCCAAGAGAATGCATAAAACCAGGTGCCTACAGTCCTCAGAATTGCTAAGATAGTTTTTTTTTAATAGCTGTTTTTTACTCCAAGAGTGCTTTATGATCTGACTTTTCTGCATTGATAAAAAGTTAATTTCTATTGTCAGTAATGCTCCTAGATCACACACAGGCTGTAAAGACCCAGTATAATTAATTTCTGTTTGTGTTTTAAAGCTACCACCTTCACCCCCCCCCTCACTAAACAAAACCAGAACATTGTATTTCAACATGCAAATAGAAAATAATTGTTAAGTTGAATTCTGTTTTTCTTCACAAATCAATATTATCTGTCATTATAATTATTTTTGGAGAGTTGACAATGCTTAGGCCCGAATTATCAATGATTTAATCTCTCTTAATTTAAATTAATTTAACTTCTGGGGTATCCATGTTTTTTTTCTCCTTAATTTTTTTATCTTCTGCCTATTTCATTCTTTCTAGTTTGGCCTGATACAAAACTCACTGGACAAGACTGTTTTTCTGACTTATTTGATTCTGCTTCAGGATCTTTTCTCCTCCAACGTCTTTACTCTTCCTTGCCTGATCTGGTTTTCTCAAGTTCTCCATCTTTTTTTTTTTTTTTTTTTTTTTTAGCTGATAGTCTTCCTCTTTTTTTCTATCCCTGCAATCTTAGTATCAATTTCCTTCATCTGGTGATTTCATTATATTCTGCCTGATCTTCAAAACATATCTTCACCACTGCTTCCTGCTTCAAAGATACCTCAAAACCTCTCTCTCCTTTTTTGGGCATGTTGTTCTTCTGCCCCTTTCTTGTTTTGTCTTCTTTGATCCACGATTCACCTTTAAATATACAGGTGTAAAATTCTAAAATTTATATAAATGAATGAGGCAAGAACTTTTGTCTGGAGGTTCTTCAGCTGGAGATTTAATTTCTGGTCTCATCACAGATTTGTGTGACACTGGGCAAATAACTTCAATTCTTTTTGCCTCCGTCCATATTCTTCTTCTAAGTGTTGGGAATAACAATTTCTGTCTTTTTCTTATAGCTTCTGTGGGAATAAACAGATGTAGAATTATAGCACAGTCAGACACTGTGGTGATAGTGTTACGTAGAAATCTCAGACTGATGAGAAGTTTGTGGCATTGTACACAAATTTTGTATAGTCTCAGGACAGCAAAGGCATGTTTGCTATCTGGTGTATTCACTGAGCAATAGACTGAAAAGGATATACTATTACGTTCCAGAGACTACAAACAATAGATGCTCATTCTTCTTCACCTTATCCAGGGTATTATAACACTAAAGGTTTATATCCAACTTCCGAAAAACTTCAGTATAATCATTAATTATCCCAATCATTATAGATATGGAGATGACCCTACAAAAAGATTTACTTTAAGAGTGTCTACAGTTTGTTCTTTCTTCTGCATTTAGGGGAAATAATGATTAAAATTCATTATAATTTCAGAAACAAGAGCAGTTTTACTTTTGTTTTCAAATTATTGAGACAAATAAACTATATCTGTGTATTTTTGATTTTGTTTACCATCCTCTTCAAAAGGGCAAAGAAGGAAATGTTTTGAAAAATTTGCAATTTTATGCTAGAAGTTTAAGAAGTTCCAATCCCAAACATATCAGTCTCATTTTGGGCACCATACCTCTATAATAACTGTTGTTTTTCTAATGTGTTTAAGACAATTTTTTTTAACTTCTCCAATGTATTTGTTGTTTCCTCTCTTATTTCATCAAATCACATCATAGAATCTTTTTTTTTTTAAGACTGATTTTAATTTTCATTTCACAAATGTAATTTGATATTTTTATATGATGCAGCTGAAGGAGAAGGTAAAAATAAAGCAGTAACTAAAAAAAACACTTCCTCAGTAAATATGATCTTATACTTAAACACTACCCATAGAGGCAGTTGCACTCTTTTTTTTCTGCTTTGGTATGTTCTAAAAACCTGAACAAAGTTTCGAAATCCATCTGAAAGCAACTTTCCCTGAGGGAAACCTGTCTTTTTTGCTCTTCATAGATGTTGACACAGTAGGTCTGATGTTTAGTGAAGAGCTATTTTTAGCCACGTAGGAGGAAGAAGAAAAGACAAGTCATCAAGACATAGTCAACCTGTATGTTATTAAACCTTGGGGAGGCAGACAGTGTACCAGACATTGTCCATGTATTCTGAGCTGCAGATAGAAGAACAACTTTTTAGCTGTGTCCACATACATTCAACAAGTTAGTGAATGAAAGTAAAAGGGTTTATATTTGAAATATATATGTATTGCAACTATCCATTTGAGTAGAAGAAATTTGTTAGCAAAGCAGTTCTGAGTTAAAAAAGCCTTTTTCTGAAACAATAATTTGAATAAATGTACCTCCGAGCCTCCAGTATACTACTATTTAATGTGCGAGGAAAAAACAACCAAAAAAAGTTTTTATATAAGAGATCACTACAGCATGATTCTCTGGCTTCCAAGGCACACAGAATAAATCAAACAAATATACTAACATGTCAAATCAAAGTGATTCCCTTCAGGGAAGAGCTCTTTGTTCTGAAACCAAAGGAAGACAGGAAAAAAAAAAAAAGAATAATTGTGAGATGAAGGTCATAATTCTGTTCCACTGGTTTTGTTAGTAAAAGGCTGTAAGGTATGTTTGCAAATTCATCAGTAGCTATACATAGTGAAGTAAACCCAGTGTGAGTCATAAAGGGATTGCTTCATATAATCCATTTTATAGAGTTTCATTTTTTAAATATAAAGTTTTAATATAGAGTTTGAAAAACGCTATAACTAAACTCTGACTTCTTTCTCTTCTTTTCCTATTAAAAAAGAAAAATTAAGAAAAGAGTACTGCAAGTTCTTCACCAAGGAAATTTGAGCTTCAGCAGTTTGCTCAGAACTTGGGCAAAAAGCTCTAGGAGAAAATATAATAATGTTCTTTCTGTATGTTAGGTGATTTTCACAATACAACCTTGTTCTCATTTTATTTAGTGAGGGGGGCTACAGTGGCAGCTTCTGTAAGTTTCCCCTTTGTCCAGTGGACTCGGCCGGGCCTAGGGTGGACCTGCCACTGGCCAGGGCCAAGCCAATTGGTGACAGAATGTTCCCTGATAACGCCTCTGCAATAACGTATTTAAGAAGGGGAAAAAATAGGAAGAAAAAAAAAAAGAAGAGATGATATGAAGAAGCTGAAGTGGGGGCAGAGAGGGGGAGGTGTGAGCCTCGTGGGTCTTGCAGCCCTCACCCTCTGGTCTTGTGCTGGGCGGCCGTCTGGGCCAAACTTGGCACAGCCCAGCTGCAAGAAAGTGGAGAGGAGATGTGAAGAGAACCTGAGAGGCATCTGCCTGAAACAATTTGTGAAGAATTTTTTGTGAGACGAACGGCTGCAGATGCCAAGGTCAGTGAAGAAGGAGGGGGAGGAGTAATGCTGCTCCTGGCCAAGATTCACCTGCAGCCGGTGGTGCAGCCCATGGTGAGCCAGACTGTCCGCCTGCAGCCCATGGAGGACCCCACTTTGTGGCAGGCAGATGCCTGAAGGAGGCTGTGGCCCGTGGAGGGCCCGGTGGGGCAGCCATTCTTGAAGGACTGCACTCTGTGGAAAACATGACACATGCTGGAGCAGTTTCACGAAGGACTGCAGCCCGTGGGTGGGACCCCACGCTGGAGCAGGGGAGGAATGTGAGGAGTTCTTCCCCCAAGGAGGAAGGAGCAGCATAAAGCAACGTGTGATGAACTGACTGCAACCCCCACTCCCTCTTCCCCCCTGTGCTGCTTGGCAGGCGAAGAAGGTAGAGATAATGTTAAGCCCAGGAAGTGGGAGGGGTGGGGGGAAGTTATCTTGTTCCTCTTTCTCATTATCCTGCTTTGTTTTTAATAATAAACAAATTGTTTTCCCCAAGTCGAGTCTGTTGTGCCCGTAATGGTAACTTCAAGAATCTCTCCTTGTCCTTATCTCACATCTCGAGCCTTTTTTTTCTTTTATTATCTCTCCCTATTCCCTTGGAGGGTGGTGGGAGTGAGAGAGAGACTGCATAGTCTGGTCCTGATCAGGGCTAAACTAACGACAGATCTCAGTAGTGAATTTTCAATCTGTCCAAGAATCCTTCTCTTCTCAACTAGAAGCAAATGATTCTACATTATTCTCTGTCCTCTTCCTCTTGAAGCTAGAGACCACATTGATTGGATGGCCATGTACATCTAATATGCACATGGATACATACATACATGATGGACAGATTTTATCCTCTTTTCCAGTAGTTCTACACTGAAACTAAAACAATCCATGTTATGTACTTATCTTTCATGCATGGCGTGTTTAAGTCTATTTGGAAACTGAGAACGGATCATTAAGGAAAGAAATAGTAAAACTGCACAAAATTGTTTGATGTAGAGTCATGGTTTCCACTGATACGGTTTCATATCGGCCAAGTTTGGAATTAATGGCGAGGAGGAAAGCAGATGTAAGAGAAGGTAGCGCTGTTCCGTGAGGGTGTGGTGTTGTGGATGTTTTCAATAGCGAAGGAGTTTCCCCACCAAAGCCTGGACAGTGCGCTGAAGTTCATGGGGAGCTAATCAGACTCACAAAGGGAATCAAATCGATACTCTGTAAGTATTTAGTGTGGAAAGATCACTGAAAAAGTGAAAACAAGGTAAGAAAATATTGAAGAGAAAGACTGGAGCTATTCAAAGCTTAGTTGAAAAAATGAAATATTTTTTCTAAATATCAAGGACAAATGGAGGAAAATAGGACACCCTTTACAGTGTATCTGCCAGCAATGCATAATATTACAAGGAAGCTAATCAGAAGGCAGCTGTATGATACTTGTAGGTTCTGTAGCAGTTTATGTGGGACTTTTTTCACTTAGTGCAGGTTGTCACATTCCAATTTCGGATGAGAGGAAGGCCCCCTTGTGTTCTAGCAGACCTCAGATGAGTCTGGGAGGCTAGGGGTGGCTAGACCAACCTCTCACACACCGGAGTGTGGTTTTGCTCGTATTCTCAGGAACAGAATTAAGACTCAAAATGGAGTCAAGCACCAGGTAACTTTATTAACCCAACAACAAGTTTGCAAATGCAAGGGAAAAAAGAGAGAAAGAAAGGAAAGAGGGAAAAGAGTTTCAGTTGTAATAGCTACCACCACGAAGCTGCGGCATCCCGACAGTCCAGTTCACTTGGTGGGGGAACAATCTGTTCGATGTTGGTTCCGATGTTTCTCCTCCTCCAACAACTGCTTGGTCTCTTTTAATTGTTCTCCTAAGGATTCAACTGCCAGTTTCAAAGAATCTATTATGGCATTATCTTGACACAATCTCTGCCTCCTGTCTTCTATAGCTGCTGCCAGACTTGCTCCTAAAACGGCACAAATTATAGATTTTCCCTTCCTGGGCCTAAGTTTGGAGTCCTGCAATATCACGGTCCTATCCACTATACTCTGCAGTTGGAACCAATTATTTTTTGCCCATTCTCACCCTTGAAGGGACAGGCAAGCATGATAGTTTTCCAAAAGGTCATCCAATTTCTCTAAATCCCCATTCAATACTGTCGCAGGGATCTCATCATGAACATTTCCAGATTTGCAAGCACCCATCTCACCAAAGAGGGGTTATTTCATCCTGGGAGGGCCACACCACAATTTCCTACCCCAATTCCCCCCCACACACACTCTCAGGAGGCCTCACTTTTCAAATTTCACCAAAGAGGGGTTATTTCATCCTGAGAGGGCCGCACCACAATTTTCTACCACAATTCACCCCACACACTTTCAGGACACACCTTTCAAATTTCTCACGAAAGAGACTTGTCTTTTGCCCAATTCTATCACTTTGTCCTTCTCCGGCTGTTTTCCTCACAGACAAACAGAACTGCAGATCCGGACTCCTCACTCACTTCATACCAATGTACGTCTCAGTCACACACACACATACACACTAGAGTCTCTAATAAAGCAACTGGACACTTTCTGTTTCTCCGAGAATCCTGCCAACTACGCCAATTAAATAATGTCACGCTCTGATTTCAGATGAGAGGAAGGCCCCCCTTGTGTTCTAGCTGACCTCAGACGAGTCTGGGAGGCTAGGGGCAGCTAGACCAACCTCTCACACACCGGAGCGTGGTTTTGCTCATATTCTTGGGAACAGAATTAAGACTCAAAACGGAGTCAAGCACCAGGTAACTTTATTTACCTCAGAACAAATTCACAAATGCAAGAGAAAAGACAGAAAGAAAGGAAAGAGGGAGAAAATAAAAGAGTTTCAGTTGCAATAGCTACCACCATGGAGCTGCGGCATCCTGACAGTCCAGTTCACTCGATGGGGGAACGTTCCATCCGATGTTGGTTCCGATGTTGATTCCATCAATGTTGGTTCTGTCGATGTTGGTTCTGATGTTGGTTTCCTTGATGTTTGTTCCCCTTCCTCATGTTCGTTGTTTCTGTCCTTTTATTGTTTGTTTCATTGAATATTCATTGTATTCCAAGAGCTGGTTTTCCTAGCCGCACCCCTCACCTGGCGGTGATACGCATGCCCATTACTGGCTGATATGCATGCCCATTACTGTCTCTGGGCGCATGCCTGGGGGGTAGGGCTAAATTTCTCAGAATCAGCTCTGCATTCAGGTTCTTGCAAGATAATGGGAAGACTCTAGTCCTATGGTTTAACTGAAGTTCCATTGTTCAGGTGGTGGTTTGATGTTTCGACAATGTTGAGACAAATATTCAACACAGTCTTTTACACGGGTAGAGATGGAATTTTAAATTGTATTTGGTAAAATGAAGTGTAGTGCACACTACATAAGTGCAACAGCAGAGAGGTATCTTTTTAATCAAAATCCTGACAAAATAAATTGAGTCTGTAGGCATATGATGGTTGTGTTTTTAGTCCTGCAAAGAATTTAAGGGAGAGCTCAGCATTAGGTGGGATTTCCTTCAAGAATGACAATGCAATAGTTATTACAGAAAAATGTACTCATGAAAAGGACATATAAAGGTCATTTAAGATAAGAAGAGAGATGGAAATGCCTTATACTGGCTTCAAATGTAAACAAACAGTGAGAAAGCTATTAACAGTCTTTCAGTACCTCAAGGGGGATTAGAGGAAAGATGAGGAGAAACTCTTCAGTAGGGCCTGTAGTGATAGGACAAGGGATAATGTTTTTAAAATAGGAGGAGGTAGATGCAGACAACACATCAAGAAAAAAAAAATTATTATGAGGGTAGTGGAACACTGGAACAGGTTGCCCAGAGAGGTGGTAATTGCCCCATAGAGTAGTTTAGGTTGGAAGGGACATTTAAAGGTCATCTAGTCCAACCCGCCTGCAAGGAGCAAGGACATCAACTAGATCAGGTTGCTCAGAGCCTCATCCAACCTGGCCTTGAATGTTTCCAGGGATGGAGCATGTTTCCAGGGATGTTTCCATCCCTGGAAACATTCAAGGCCAGGTTGGATGAGGCTTTGAGCAACCTGATCTAGTTGAAACTGTCCCTGCTCCTTGCAGGGGGGTTGGACTAGATGACCTTTAAGGTCCCTTCCAACCCTAGCTATTCTATGTTTCTGTTGTCTATCTTCAGACAGGCATAACAAAAACAGTGCCATCACATGTGGTATAATCAGAGAAGATGGAATTGTATTTATACAATAGTAGAGGCAATGCTCTAGCAGAGCCTCAGAAGTATTCAAACAACGGTGTCAGGAAATTTAAACAGTGAAGTCACACAGTGATTGTAGTTACATATTGCTTCTAAATATCTGGAATTTCATGCTATACATGTAGTTTGGAAGAGTACAGAGTATAATGTGATAGAAACATCTTAAACAATGTAAAAGTATTAATGGTGGTCCTGCTAAGGTGATTGAACAGTAGCAAATCCATATAGTTATCACCTTGTAAAGATTTCTTTTTCCCAGATATTTTTGCTTGCTTTTCTTTAGTGGGATCCAGGTCTATTTGATTCATGCTAAAAACTGGTAGCAAAAACACCTCTCCACCTCAGGAGTAAAATATACTGAGCAATTTAATGACTTATTTGGGACCCTGAATATCTAAGCAATAAATTCTGATTACTTCGTAAAGAGAACTTGTTTTGAACAAAAAAAAAATTAAGACTTGTATAATACAAACCTTATAGTTGGCACTTATTTCTTTGTATTTCCTAGTAAAGCTTTAAAAGGTGTATAGCAAAATGTAAATGAGAAGGTAAATTTAAATTTTCCTACTTAATTTCAATAATCTGTTAAAGGAAAATCTAGTACTCCTATAGAACAATTACAGATTTTTTTTTCTTTCTCTCTACATGCTTTTATTTTTTTTCATTATATACATTAATACTTTTCAGCTCCACTAATTGGGGAAAATGGATTTGGTCTCAGAGGAAACTTCACATTGCATTTCAGTAGCAATGAGCTGTTTTCCAAAGTAGAGGCTTACCTTAACAAAATAGTTTTAGACATTCAGGGAAAGTGGAGGAAGAGGTCCAAAAAAAACCTCTAGAGACTGACAATGCAATATTACAATACCGATTTCTTAATTTTTCTTCATACCATTATTGCTGGGTCCCTCCAGCAATAGAGGAGCCAGCTGCAATATCATTGTTCCCTGCAATGCTTCAATAACAAATATGATATGTATTAAAATTGTAATGAAGAGAGACTGAGAAAGAGATCTAGGTTAATGTAAAGTGAAGGTTCAATAAAGATATTCTGAAATTTCACTCACTATTTATTTATATAATTCTTAAATAAGATGCATATATGTAAGTATAATTACAGTACCAGGAAAGCAAGGTGTCAATCAAGGGAAAAATATGTATGTAAACAGGGTAAGTAGTAAGTGAGATTATTCACTTTGTAAATTGAAGCATAGCATTTCTGGAGTGAAGCTTAAGATGTTTTGTTATTGGTATGTCCCAAGCTTGTTTTCCTTCTCTTCACTCACTCATATACACACACACAGATGCAAACCTTGAAAAAAGGATGAGCTGCTTCATTCCCTGTTGGAACACAGATGTTCGTAATTTTCTTACAAAAGATGATACATGCACTGAATTTAAGTCCTAATAACTACAGCAAAGTGGTAGATTTTTCACATTACAGATACAGTCAGTAGCAAAGACTCTTTAAATTATTTTCATAGCTTCTGTACATTAAGTATTTATACTTAAGTTGAAGTTGTGGTAGAAGAACTATTACTAGAAGAATCAGGAAATTATATCAAAAAGATGGAATGGACCTTTAATTAATTTTCAGTCTTATTTTAAGAGTGACATGGCTGAAACAGGTAGCCATACCTTATATGTAAAGAATTCTGGAACAAATGTCTTTAGGAATAATAGAGGCAGAGGGGACAATTTATAAAGTTAAAGCTGGAATGAAACTAATGCAATATTGAAAGAAAAACATTGTTATACCTTGATGTTGCACAGAACACAATTACTAAACTATCATTAATAAAACTAAGGCACTATGTATACAAAGCTCTAGTGCAATTAAGGCCTAGTGTGTTATCGCTATACAAATTTAATGAGATGAAAGAATACTCTGCAGAGAGTAAAAGGCCAAACACCAACCATGAGCAAATATATAGGTTGCCTAAGTCTCCATCTCTACAGTCCTGTCATTGGACATAGACTGCCTTTCGTAATAATTGATTTAGACTAAGATGATGATCACATTTTTAGTCTTTGTATGTACATGTGTAGTAGGGTAATAGCCACAGACTATCCTAATGGGTCTCAACACATATAATATCAAAGGTCTACCTATATTTGTACATAAGATGACCAATAACATAGTCTTAGAGGGCTTAAATTATCTTATGCTGATAATAATATAGTTTGTTTGGTTTAATAGCAAGCACACAGCTTGCAGCAGTTTAGCTTTAAAATTTATTGTTGAAAAAAAAAAATTGAAGTTCTGTCAGTTTGTGTACTGCTTTTGTTTTATTGCGTTTTTTTGGTTTCCTAATCTTGAGCCATAAGTAACCTTTTCCCTTTGAGACAAATTCAATGCACAAAGATCTTCATAACATATCAGTTAAACTCTGCTTAGTAGGATGCACTGAAACCTGGAATGCAGTTATTTAGGAGGAGTATTCCTGAATAATCTATTAAATCTGTAATGGTAGGAAGGTGAAATGTTACCAAACCAAAACAGGTAGCCAACCCTTGTATGTTATGAAATTCTGGAACATAAGTTTTTTAAGAAAAATGGGCAAAAGGAGGACAACTGATTAATTTAAAGCTGGAATAACTACTGAAATCGCAAAAGAAAAAAAAAAGTCCATTGAGTCATGTACTACTATTCAGCCACTAGAAGTATTTAACACAGAAATGACCCTTTGCTTAAAGAGCTTCCTCACTGCACTTACAACCCAGCGCGACTGTTTTGTGGTCACACCTGAGGTCCTGAAGAGCTTTGCTGCCCAAAAGTTGTGTGTTACTCACAGCTCTCAGGGCGTGCTGACAGGCCAGCTCTTCCACCCACCAGATGGAGGGCTTCCTCCCAGGGCCACACCACTTACTTCCGCTCTGGGATGAGGCTCACGTAACAGAAAAGAGGATATGGGAGGGAGAGGGAACCATCTAGAGCTTCAGCTTGACTTGGGGTCTGAATATGATCAGGATGTGTATCCAGGTGGTGCAAGCTGAGAAGTGCATAGAAATCCCAGAGTACAAGCACAACTAAGGGTTTATTTGGGGTATTATTGTAACCCCTAAAGAGCAGATTTTGTAGCAAATAGCTCTCTTTGTACAGACTACGTAATTTTTTTCAGGATGAGTGCTACACATTTCTCGTAAGTCAGACCAGCTCACTTTACCCAGTAGAAGCTGCTTAACTTTCAAGAGCAGCTGGGATGTTGCTTTACAACAAAAAAAAAGACATTTAGAGTGTGAGGATTCCCTATCAAGCTGCTGAAAAGTGTAACAGATTTAAATTGCCTGCAGCTGAATAGTCTGCAGGTATCTTTAGGGGAGACTTCATGATCTTGCTCTTTTTCAGCTTTTTCAGACTGATGGTCAATGCAGCTTAACTCTGACAACAATTTTTCTGTTTCCTACAGGAGTTTCTTAACATTCATCAATTCACTTAAGACTGTCATCTAAAGTGATTCTCAGGCTGCATTTGGTATGAGCATTTTAAGTACATAATCATGCTGAATTTTTAGAGCAGAAAGAATTGCATTACAAGTGAAAAAGAGGGGAAAGTTAAAAGCAACCCCTAAATTTCCCTCTTCAGCATTGAAAGGATGTATAATTTCTATAGGCATACTACAATTTGAGTAGGTCTGTTTTCATTTGTTTTCATTATAACAGCTTCATAAGAGCTAAACAGCAGTTGTAAGCATAGTGGTTACTCCATTAAGCAGCAGTAATGTTTCTCTGCTGCTACACTTAGACGATGACTTAAAAAAAAAGTTTTCTTTAGCTAATTGTCACCGTATTATAACATTCTCTATATCATAAGGGAAAATACAGAGATTGGTAAATTAATGACCTGGTTTATATAACACAGAAATGGGTGCTCTTACAGCCTCATTCAGACAAACATTTCTGCTGTAAAATTTTGCTGTCCCACCTTAAACAGACAAAAAGCATTTGCTTTGACAAGGAATTGAACTAAACCTGCTAGTTCTCTCACCTGTTACAATACATTGTTGGTTTGAGCAATAATCTAGTGATGACAATATTTACATGCCTGAGAGATGACCTTCTCATTACTGCTATGTCTACAACCAGGAGATGGCTAAAAACTTTAGAAGTAGATCACTTTATGCACATTCAGTAAATCATACATGTTTGAGCATACTTCCTGTCTTTTATTGACAGTTAGAACCTTTAAATTAGATAATCCTATGGGACCTGATGTGCTCTTGTTTTGAGGGTCAGGGAGCCAGTTTTAACAGGCTGCAATTTATTGGACTTATTCTTCTTCAGTGTATTCCATTTTGCTGTTCTTTAAAAATGCCACTTACCATGATGCATAAGTGTATTCCTCTACCCATCCCTCCCAGTAAAGAATCACTGCTAAATTTCAGACACTACCTTCTTTTTATTCAGTTTCTGTTAACCTCTTCCTAAGCCATTCTTCTCTCTTAATTAAGAGTCAAATCTGTATTCTATTCAGCAAGATTAGTTATTACAAGACCTGGCTATAGAAAACAGTTTGCTGGGTTTGTCATTTGCACAGATTCTTCTTTCTCCTCTGTTTGCTATGTGACAGATGGGACACTAATAATGCACATATTCTATAAACAAATCTTAAAATCCAAGATATTTTTGTTTAAAAAGCCTCAGATATTTAAGATATGAACAAAACATGAAACAGAACTATTTCAAATTTTAATGTAGCAGTTAATTTCCTAGCAGATGGGGTATAAGAGCGGCTTACCCGTAGCTCTACCCTTTCCAAAGTTTTTTTTTAACAGTTCAGCTCAGCAAGGCAAGGACTAAAAATCAAAGCAAACCAGATGAAATAAAATAAGTAACGTAAAATAACATAACCACCAGCACAAACACACATCTAAAGGAAGAAACCATTTTAGAACTTGCCAAGAAAAACTTGTGGAAATTGCCAGTGTGAATTCAGGGAAAGAAAATCTCTGTGGACTTCCACAAAACAGTAAAAAGACAGCAGTTATGCAGACAAGTTATGCAGCTACGTTCTCCCTTTCCAACATGGACTGCAACCTGCCTTGTTGGACATCATTCGTAAGAAAGTGAAAAGATGTTTTCTGTGACAGTTCAGCCACAGTCTTTTGTTCTTATAACAAATCTTGACCAAGTAGTACGTTCAGAAATTCAGAAGAATTGCACAAGGTGGTAATAAAAAGGGGTTTTTTTTTATCAGAACATTATCAGAACATTCTCATTAGTTGTACGCGAACAAGAAATGAGAGCACTGAATAATTTTGATTCCCTATGCTGGAAAGTCTGACACAACTCAGTAATTTGAAAATGAAAAAAAAATACCAAAACTCATGGCTTGCAAATATTCTTATTATCAGGCAAAAATTTGACCAATAACTTTAGCCAAACCCAGGAAGTTTTGAAGAAAGTTATGAATCTCTTGTAAACGTGCTTTTTCAGGATAATTGTAAATCAGTCCAATACTGATATGTGTTATGATGCAAAATGTGTACTGGTAATAAAACATAACTTATTGCTGAATAAAATTAGCAGAATCCTGAGACCGTATGAGGCCATGTCACATTCTAATTCTCTTAAAATCCACTATGTTGAAGACACCACTGTGCAATTTTAACAAGTCCTGGCTTAATAATAATGCTTCTGACAGATCCATACCATTCTATGTAATACAAAATTCTCTGTAAGCAATCAGTTAGGAGACAGGGGGATGCTGCAACAACCTGGCTATGTGCAGTTACAGTTCGGAGGGAAGACAGGTAGCATTGTTGAGGTTTGGCAAATATTCTGCAAAGATTGTTTTAGTATCAAAGTCTTAATAGAGCATGACCTTGAGCAGAGGCAGGCAATTTGTGAGAGACTTTCAGTATGACTGCTTGCTCAGCAGTACTTTGAAAAGATCCACCCATGCAGGTCACAATATGTTTGAAAGCTGCAGAGCAATAAGGTCCTTATATTCAAGCAGTAAGGTCCTTATATTCCAATCTGAACAACAAAAATACTGTATACTGTGCATTTAGGATTTTCAGTTCTTTCCTGGTTATAATCTACAATTCATATGAATCCTGCAGTTTCACAAGGAAGCACTAATTTTATGCGCAGATTTTTACTGTTTTCTGTAATGGATAAACATTGATTTCCAACAGTAAGCCTGTTAGATCTACCCTAGATTCCCAGGGCTAAATTTACAAAAGCTGAAGGAAGAGTTAGCAATTTGCTATGTTAGATCTGTAATTTAAAAAAAAAATACAGTAAGGCTCAATTAGCCATTGAGAAGAGAATTCAAACACTTGAGCAAGACCTTCATTCATTGTCATAAAGTTTTAGTTTTAGGTACTCTAAGCTGCAATTGCAGAAATTTATTACATTCTCCAATAAACATTTACTGAGGTCTCCTTTCATAAAATTTCCTAGAAATCCTCTAAAGCATATTTGCCACAAGCCACTTTCAAACCATGTTTAAAGTATATACTTCATCAATTATTAATCTGCTCTAAACTAGCTTTTAAAATTTTAAATGGCTGTCTGTCGTAGTTTAGCGCCATTCGAGATCAAGCTATGCAATCTCTCACTCACTCTCCCCACCCTCCAATGGGGAGAGATAATATAACAAAAAAAGGCTCAAGATTTGAGATAAGGATGTGGAGAGATCCTTGAAGTTACCATTATGGACAAAACCATTTATTGTTATTAAGAAAAACAAAGCAGGATAATGAGGAAGAGAAAAACATCAACTTCCCTTCACCCCTCCCTCTTCCCAGGCTTAACTTCATTTCAGTTATCTCTACCTCCTTCCCCTCCCCTGAGTGGCACAGGGGAATAGGGAATGGGGGTTATGGTCAGTTCATAGAAGAGTTGGGGTTGGAAGGGACCTTTAAAGGCCATCTAGTCCAACCCCCCTGCAAGAAGTAAGGACATCTCCAACTAGAACAGACTGCCCAGAGCCCCACCCAACCCAACCCTCAATGTTTCCAAGGATGGGGCATCCACCACCTCTCTGGGCAATCTGTTCCAATGTTACACCACCTTCAGTGTAAAAAATGTTTTCCTTATATCTAATGTAAATCTACTTCCTTCTTTTTTAAAATCATTACCCCTGTCCTGTCACAACAGGCCCTTCTAAAGAGTTTCTCCCCATCTTTCCTGTAGGCCCCCTTGAGGTACTGGAAGGTCTCTTCTCCAGATGGAACAGCCCCAACTCTCTCAGCCTGTCCTCATAGGAGAGGTCCTGCAGCCCTCTGATCATCTTTGTGGCCCTCCTCTGGACCTGCTCCAACATGTCCACATCCTTGTTATGTTGGGGGCTCCAGAGCTGGATGCAGTACTGCAGGTGGGGTCTCAGTAGAGCAGAATAGAGGGGGAGAATTACCTCCCTCAACCTGCTGGCCACGCTCCTTTTGATGCAGCTCACAAAGTGGTTATCTTTCTGGGCATATTTCACCATCCTGTATAATACTGTCTTGGTTGCTCTATTCTGGGCTTTGAAAAGACTATTGCGAAACAAATGCAGTAGCAGAAACTATCTGGGTTCAAGATGCAGCCCTTTTTGGTACTATTTCCTATAAGATAATGACTGTGGTGAAACTATTTGACAGAATTAATGCTCTTTTCTATGATGCTGCTGAAAATAGTGTAAATATGCTAATAAACAACAAGATATTCTCAGTATAATTTCAATTTATGTAAGGAAAACTTCTTCTAAGCTGTCCAACCCTATTAGTTTGCCATGAAAGATCAATATTTTTAATAAAAGCAGCTTCACATTTCTCAGTAATAAATCTTTTAACAGTTCATTCTTGCCTTGAGATGGTGTTACTATTATTTTTGTTCTTGTTAAATTACAGTTCCTGTATGTTCATTAATCCATTAACCCACTACACTGTTTTTGTAGACACATTTGGAAGTGTTTATTTCGCGCCCCCATACCTGCATTGTTTTCCAGCCACAAGTGGTGTTTCTTTCTGTGCTGTATGACATCACTTTCTCTTGAAGGTCAAAGAGCATGTTTAAACTATCCACATGAAACTTCTGGGAACAGCAATGAACAATTTACACATAGATGAAAGACCCGTCAAGAAGATTTGAGATTAAGACAGTGTAATTTCATTGCACTATAAAAGCTTTTTGTAGCTATGTCATGAGTTCGATGTGCACTTCTGAGCTGAATTATAAGAAGGATATTGCAGAGGAGGGTCATGAAGATTATTAAGGGAGTGAAGAAGCTTGATTACACACAGGTCCCCAGATTACTGTCTGGGCCCAACTTGGCCTGCCCCACCTGCAAGAAGTGAAGAGAGAAGATGTGAAGAGAACATGACAGGCGTCTGCCTGAGCCAATTGTGAAGAATGTTTTGTGAGAGGAAGTGCTGCAGACGCCAAGGTCAGTGAAGAAGGAGGGGGAGGAGTAATGCTGCTCCTGGCTGAGATTCCCCTGCAGCCTGTGGTGGAGCCCATGGTGAGGCCGGCTGTCCCCCTGCAGCCTATGGAGGCCCATGGAGGAGCAGAGGTCCACCTGCGGCCTGTGTCGGGGCAGGTAGATGCCCAAAGGGTGCTGTGGTTCGTGGAGGGCCCACACTGGGGAAGACGGTTCCTGAGGGACTGCACCCTGTGGAAAAGGACCCCACACTGGAGCAGTTCACAAAGGACTGTAGCATGGGAGGGACCCCAGGCTGGAGCAGGGGAGGAATGTGAGGAGTTCTTCCCCTGAGGAGGAAGGAGCAGTGGATAACCACATGTGATGTACTGATCGCAACCCTTATTCCCTATTCCCCTCTGTGCCACTCAGAGGGAGAAGGAGGTGGTGATAATTTGAAATGAAGTTAAGTCTGGGAAAGGGGAGGGGTGGAGAGAGTGCGTGAGAAACTGCATGGCTTGGTCCCAAATGGGGCTAAACTATGACAATATTATTGAGGCTTATAAAAATCAAGAAAATTATTATGATGGTGCAAATAGGAAAAAAAAACACCAAATAAGAGATAGCAGGCACTCAATAAAATTTGTAAGAGTTATTATTAAAGCAGATAAAAGGATTTCTCTATAGATCAGGTAGTGAACTTCTGGAACTTGCTGCTACAAGGCAGTTGTGGAAGCAGACACAGTAGCAGCAGATTGAAAAAGGCAAAATCATGCCCTACAGCTCCATAAGTAATAATAATAATAATAATAATAAAATAGGCTGGAATTTACTCTCTAACATCTCCAGTACAATAATTGTGGAAGAGCAGTGAACCAAAAAAGCTGGCAAGACCTGAGCATTTTCCCTAACTGACTTGCCACCTTTGAGGCAGAACATGACACTAAACAGATTGTTGACCTCACTAGAAGCACATTACTTATGTTCTCATCGTAGCTTTTCTTGTAATCTGAAAACACGAGTTAGAATAGGCAATTTGGGACTGCTGTAAACTGACCTAAAGTAGCCTAGATCACCTTCATAAGCTGATAATACTGTTACAAATTAATAATTTCAGCTAAGTTTGATCTTTCTCTTCAGCTATTAAAAAGCCTTTGAAAAGCTTCCTTTTCTTCCAAAAAGACCATCCTTATAAACATAGCTAAGAGAACAGAAACTAGAGTTGTTAATTTAAGAGGATATCAATTTTTCTGACAATTATAACTTTTACAAGATGTCTAGATCATACAGCTTAGATTTCAAGCTAGGGGTTTTTTTTCTTTTTTCTTTTTTTTTTTTTTTAATCTTCTGACTACCAAAGTATTTGATAAAAGGATTGAATCCCTCAATAGAATGATTTTTTTTTTTTCCTAGTAATCATGTCCCTGTTTTGCGGAAGTCAAAACATGAAGAAAAGTGAAAGAAACTGGTATGAGGAGTCTGTCTTAGAATGTCTTCCAGTACCCTCATTGGAATATAGCCAATGTTAATGAAGGCTGAACCTGGGCTCTCTAACAGTGTGACTTAAAATTCATTGTGTGCTCTCACGCTGATCTGTAAGAGCGTAAATGAGCCCAGAGCTACCCAGGTTTTTTTAAGATCTCCTTGTCTTCCGTTTGCAGAGCCTCTACTCTCCAGCAAAAAGAAAAAAAAAAAAAAACAGATCACTTTATCATGATAGTGCAAATGTCAGTGAACCATCTGTCTTGCTTTTTCATAAGCTTGAAAAAAAACTTTTGACCACATCACACCTCATATAAATGGCTGTAATACTACTTGTGTAAATGAAGGCGACAAGTGCTGCTGAATGACGCAGTTAGCGAAGCTTAGTTTTTTCTCTGTCTTAAACAGTAACACTTCCTGCATCCTGCTCTTGAAATACTGACCATCAGGCACTGATCCTAATTTTCTAACTAATTGGAGTACAGAAACCGTGCCTGTGGCAAATCATCTGTCACAGAGTTCTATTAGCAGATTTCAAATATTGACTAGTAAAAGAAGTGTCCACTTTCCTGAGATTGTTAACAATCTATAGGATAATATACAATATGTCTACAATTGCCATTAGTGGAAGATTGATGAGGATAAAACTCATTTGTAACAAAGTTATTGGTTTGCAAACACTTTATAAATAACAGACAAGCCTGATTCAATGAACAGCTCCTAATGAGTATTTCAAACTTTATTGATGCCAAGAAGTGAAAGAAAAAAATGCTATGAAGTAGTAATTTTAGCTGTATGTTTTTAGCTATATGGTTTACAGATGTAACAGTCGCCTTGCGATCCTAGCTTAATAAACTCTCCTCACTACACCAACACTCTTCTATATTTTTCTAAAGCATATGGTCTTATTTCAGAACACAGGCAATCAAAAGTGTGAAGCGCACAGATCCGTGCAGGTCCAAGAAACATAGATGCACAGTTTTTGTATGTATCAAAATATTTGTATTTGTATCATTTGTCAAGAAGAACTTTGCTGATGGATGTGGAAATACATCCAGTAAATATGGAAAAAGGTTTTTTAAAAAAGTAGTAATAGAAGTAATCATTTTAATATTGTAACAGGATCTATGCTTGTACTAATGAAACTAGAATTATTTTAACATCCATTTCGTTGTTCCTTAACTTAATTTTTAATGTTTTGACAAAATTTAATAATTCATCTTTTGCATATATTTATGTGATATGGCATATCTCTAACAGTTAAGTAGGTTGGAGCGAGTCAAGAGGAGGCCATGAAGATGATCAGAGGGCTGAAGCAGAGAGCTCCAGCAGAGGGCTGTCCTCCTATGAGGACAGGCTGAAAGGGTTGGGGCTGTTCAGCCTGGAGAAGAGAAGGCTCCAGGGAGACCTTATAGCGGCCTTCCAGTACCTCAAGGGGGCCTACAGGAAAGACGGGGAGAAACTCTTTAACAGGATCTGTTGTGATAGGACAAGGGGTAATGGTTTTAAAATAGAAGGAAGGAGATTTAGAGTAGATATTAGGAAAAAAATTTTTACACTGAAGGTGATGGAATACTGGAACAGGTTGCCCAGAGAGGCGGTGGATGCCTCATCCCTGGAAACATTCAAGGTTAGGTTGCGTGGGGCTCTGATCAAGTTGGACATGTCCCTGCTCCTTGCAGGGGGATTGGCCTAGATGACCTTTAAAGGTCCTTTCCAGTCCAAACTATTCTATGATTCTGTGATGATTCTGTATTTACTTAATTAATTTGTCTTCTATGATGAATATCAAACTTAAATGTCTATTATTTTTCCAGTATTGTAAGAAACTGATTAAATTAATATTTAATTTTTCACTGTTAAAACTTTTGTGTGTGTGTGTTTGAGGGGACAAGTGTACAGTAGCCTTCATCTCCAGACACAGAGAATCAACAGAATCCTGTAGGAATTGCAGAATCATAGAATCATAGAATCATAGAATGGTTAGGGTTGGAAGGGACCTTCAAAGGTCATCTAGTCCAACACCCCTGCAAGGAGCAGGGACATCCCTGACTAGGTCAGGTTGCTCAGAGCCTCATCCAGCCTGGCCTTGAACGTTTCCAGAGATGGGGCCTCCACCACCTTTCCGGGCAACCTGTTCCAGTGTTCTATAACTCGCATCGTAAAAAATTTTTTCCTAATTTCTAATCTAAATCTACCTGCTCATTGCCTGCTCATGTTAAGCTTCTCATCCACCAGCACTCCCAAGTCCTTCTCCTCAGGGCTGCTCTCAATCCATTCCCCGCCCAGCCTGTATTTGTGCCTGGGATTGCCATGACCCAGGTGCAGGACCTTGCACTTGGCCTGGTTGAACTTCATGAGGTTGGCACGGGCCCACCTCTCCAGCCTGTCAAGGTCCCTCTGGATGGCATCCCTCATTTTCCATTGAGATATCTCAGTAACATTTTCACAATTCTGATGCCAGAATTGTTCTTTTCTTGTTGCTCATCAAAACATTTATCTTTCTGCAAAAGGCACATCTTTAGAATAATTGTAAGAAATAGAATAACCATTACTATCTTTTCACCAAGTGGGACAACAATGTTATAATAGACTTGATTACTAATTGCTCTATAGCCTAATTTCTAGCTATTGAAGGAAGGTTTTTGTTAGTCAGCTACTCAAGCAGGAAATTACATGTTGTCTCTAAAGGCAACTGTTTTCCCCGGTCATAAGAAATATTTATTGTGTAAGGAGTCTTTAGAGAATAAATGTATTAGCTCTCTTACTTAAAATAATTTGTGAACCTGCTTAAATTTACCTCTTAGAAAAATCTGATGACAAATTAAGTAAGAAGTGATTTTCCATTTTTTGTAAAAAAACTGTTAAAAGACATGCCTTCACTAATTCTTAAATAAGAATCAGAGAGATCTTTGCTGAAGTTGCCTGTTACCTGTTTTCTTTTGTTGACATCTGTTTTACTATTCAAAGTTTCTTTAGATTGCACGTATCCTGTGCGCTGACTTCTCTGGGAAAAAGGAATAGACACCTCTGATTTAAAAATTCACCTGAATCCATCCCACACGGAAGAATAACTGCAGCATGTGGACAAGCTTGGAAACAGGACTTGCCACCATTAGTAAAACAAGGAGATGGAAGCTCCGAGTTGTTTGTTGTTCAGCTCATTGTCAAGATTAAAACACTAAAAGCTTGTCTGACTAACATTTATGCTGAGATGTCAGAAAATAGTAACTTTAAACACAAGATTTTGTAATTGCCTTTGGTCTGGTTTGTAGAGCCTGTGCCACATTCTCTGTTTCTTGGAATAAAGTTGGAATAGTAGGTTCACTGAGGCATAGCAGGGGCAAGAATGGAATCTTATACCACAGTCACAGGGGGGGTTTCTTCATGTAAATAATCTCCTTTATGTAGAAAACATCTCTTGAGATGAAGAAGGAGGAAATATGAAGACAATATGAAGTCTAGCTGGAGTCCAGTAACTAGTAGAATTCCTCATGGGGCAATACTGGGTTTTCATTAAGGATCTGGATGATGGAGCAGTGTTGTACCCTCAGCAAGTTTGACACAAAACTGAGAGGAGTGGCTGATACACCAGAGTTCCATGGTGCCATCCAGAGGGACCTTGAAAGGCTCCTTATGCAGTTCAGCAAGGGGAAGTGCAAATTTTTGCACCAGTGGAGGAACAACCCCATGCACTAGTACATGCTGGGAGCCACCCAGCTGGAAAGCAGCTTGGCAGAAAAGGACCTGGAGTCCTCATAGGCATGAAGTTGGACATGAGCCAGCAATGTGCCTCTGCAGAAAAGGTGGCTAATGGTATCCTGCGCTGCATTAGGCAAAGTTTTGCCAGCAGGTGGAAGGAGGTGATTCTTCTCCTCTACTTAGCACTGGTGAGGCCACACCTGGAGCGCTGTGTCCAGTTCTGGGCTCCTCAGAACAAGAGAGACATGGATTTACTGGAGAGAGTTGAACAAAGGCTCATGAAGATGATTAAGGGACACGAGCATCTCTCCTATGAGGAAAAGTTGAGAGAGCTGAGACTGTTTAATCTAGAGAAGAGAAGGCTCAGGGATGATCTTATATAATATCTGAAGAGAGGGTGCAAAGTGGACAGAGCCAGGGTCTTTTCAGTGGTGTCCAGTGGCAGGACGAGGAGCAATGGGCACAAACTGAAACACAGGAGGTTCCTTCTGAACATTATAAAACACCTTTTTACTGTGCCACTGACCGAACCCTGGCACGGGTTGCCCAGGGAGTTTTTGGAGTCTCCATCCTTGGAGATATCCAAAAGCCAGCCAGACATCATGCTGCACAACCGTTTCTAGGTGGCCCTACTTGAGCAGAGTGTTTGGATCAAATGGCCTCCAGAGGCCATTTCCTCCCAACCTCAAACATTCCATGGTTCTGTGATTATATAGTACGTATGCAAGGTCAAGCCTGCTTTCTGCAGAAAGAAGGATTTATATCATTAAATGGGTGTATATATGCTGATCTTGCTGTTAAAAGGACAATGGCATTGTTTTCTACCTCTTCATCTAATCTCCAGGCCTGAAAGCAGCAGACTGGATTCTTTAATTAACCCCAAAACAGAGAGCTGAAGTAGCAAGGAAATCACCAGTGGCAAACTTACTGGTATTTTGAAAGTAAAAACCAAAGGCAGAGAAGGGAAACTTTTTGAGGTCTCATGACTGGGCTTGTATAGTTTCCTTGTTCACTCTGCAATATACTTGAAGTCTTCTGGAAATAAAATAGAGATGAAAACTTGGTGAAAATAATCATTTCCTCACAATAAATTGTAAACATTCCTTAACTAAATAAGATGAAAATTCACATGTTCATTGTATGTCCAAATACCAAAAAGCTCTCGTAAGATTACACTTTTTGAAAGGAAATCTAGCTAGATTTAACTTCAAAAATGTTTGTGTTACAATTACAAGTGGAGGTGCAGATCAGTTGTCTTTTCTGTATCTACCCAATTCTCCTAATACATAACGTATAACCATTTCTTCATGGTATCTACATAGAATTACATAGTAATTATTCACCCCAAATATTTCCTTCAAAAATATCTTATGAACATTTATTTTTAAAAATAATCAATTTCAGTATTGGAAGCTGCTAGGAAATATAAATATCATACTCTGTAGAACTCCAGATTATGCTCCATCATGTCCATGATCCAAAGCAAACAAGAAATAATTTTGACTGACACTTCTTTAAAAGTTCAATTCTTAAAGAATTATTTTCTACTAGCAATGAGTAGAAAACAAGATCATTTTATGTTACAGTAGCCTAAGTAAAACTTTTAAAGTTAGGTATCTTGTCATTTGCTGTTATAAAAAATGTTATAGTACTCTAGCATTATTTTTTAAAATGTTTTCTCTGAAGAGTAAATGTTTAAAAAAAAAATGTGATATTGGTACACATTCAAATGTAAAGACAGTTTCACATTTGTATCACTCCTAAACTTGCTGTTAAGTGTTGAATCACAGAATCACCACATAGAATAGTTTGGGTTGGAAGGGACCTTTAAAGGTCATCTAGTCCAAACCCCCGGCAAGGACCAGGAATATCTCCCACTAGATCAGGTTGCTCAGAGCCCCATCCAGCCTGGCCTTGAATGTTTATAGGGATGGAGCATCTGCCACCTCTCTGGGCATCCTGTGCCAGTGTTCCACCATCCTCATTGTGAAAAATTTCTTCTTTATATCCAGTCTGAATCTGCTTCCTTCTATTTCAAAACCATTATGCCTTGTTCTATCCCAACAGGCCCTGCTAAAGAGTTTCTTCTTGTCTTTCCAGTACCTTTCTTTAGGTACTGGAAGGCTGCTATAAGGTCTCCCTGGAGCCTCCTCTTCTCCAGGCTGAACAGCCCCAACTTTCTCAGTGTGTAGGAGAGGTGCTCCAGCCCTCTTATAAACTTGTGGCCCTCCTTTGGACTCACTCCAACAGATCCATGTCCTTCTTATGTTGGGGGCTCCAGAACTGGATGCAGGAGTCCAGGTGGGATGTCATGAGAGCAGAGGAGAGGGGCAGAATCACCTCCCTCGAGCTGCTGGCCACGCTGCTTTTGATGCAGCCCAGGATGGGCTTTCTGGGCCGCAAGTGCACATTGCCAGCTTATGTTGAACTTCTCATCCACCAGTACCCCCAAGTCCTTCTCCTCAGGGCTGGTCTCAATTCATTCAATAATAATTAAAGCAAATAATTTTTCATTTGTTTTAATTATTACCCAGATATGTTTTTTAATTTAATATATTGCTGAATACAAACTACATGTTTAAAAAATTAGGACCTGTTTTTCGTGGTCAAGAATGGCATATATACTGTATTTCAGGAGTCACAAACCAATTTTGAAAAGTAAGAAGAAAACAAATAAGGATTCCATGTTATAAAGGACAGAAAAAAAATCTCAATCAGGGTGAAGTAATGAGCAGAATCGCAATGTTCTTATACTCATCTCTAGCAAGTAAGGTAAAGTTGCCTGCTGAGAATATAAGGCAAATCAAATACTTCAATATGTATCTGAAGAAATTTTTGTCTTATCAGATAATGAACTTGGGTTTTGTGATGAGAATACAAATTAATTCATTTGTAATGTGGATAACAATAATAAAGATACAGTGACTCTGTTGGAAAGATGTATCCTATTCTTTGTTAAAGTCTAATCAGAAATTAAAGTGACAGAAAAAAAAAACATAATAAAAAGACACATATCTAACTTAATAACAGCAACTTACATCTTTGAAAGCAAACTTTGATAATATAAATCCTGAGGTGCTAAGAGACAAATATAAGGAGTTAACTATTTGAACTCTAACTTATTTCTCCAACTGAAAGTTAAAGTAATGCATTTAGAATGTAATCCTGCAATACTTTTTTTTCAAGAGTAAACTTCTGCCCAAGCATATATTCAACCTCAGGTTTTTTATACAAGACAAATGTATATAATAACTGCTTTTTGTCCATAGTCTCTCATTGTTTCTCTGAAATCTGTCACAGATAACTAGTCATCAGATAATACTCAGTAAAACTAAAGAACAGCCTTCTATGCTGAAACCCTCAGCTCCCTTCTGTATCACTGTGGACATCACCATCAACCAGAGTCATCTTTGACTTTGATCTTTCTAACTTGTCACGTCCATTCTTTCCCCATTTAACTGTCTATATAATTATAAATTTTACCAAGCTCATATCATTTTATTTTTGACTACAGCAATGTCTTCCATTGTGGTCCACATAAGCAGTTGTCCTTGTGATTGCCATTCGGAATACTGCAATAAAAGCATTTTTCCAGATCAGAATGACCTTATTTATTCTCCGGCTGTCTTTCTAATGCTTTGTCTTCTCCATCACGTAAGAAACTGTGTTGGATTAGCCTTGTCGAAGGGCCAAAATGCCACCCAGCTGCTCTCTCACTCCCCCTCCTCAACAAGACAGAGGTAGAAAATGTGATGAGAAAGGTTGTGGGTCAAGATAAAGACAGGGAGATTGCTTACCTCTTGCCGTTATGGGGATAAAGACTAAACTTGGGGAAAATTATTTTCTTTATTGTGAATTAAATTAGATATGGATGGTAAAAAACAGACAAACATTAAAACAATACCTTTCCCCATCCTTCCTTTCCCAGGGTCACCTTTATTCCTTCAGTCCCAACTCCTCTACCTCTCACCTGCCCACCGCCCTGTGCAGGGGATGGAGAATAGGGGGGTTACAGTAGACCATAACATTTCTTCTGTGCTGCACCTTCCTTCTCATGCTTTTCCCCTGCTCCAACATATGTCCTTCCCAAGGGCTGCAATCCTTCAGGATAAACCTGATCCAGAATGGGCTCTCCCATGGGGCTACAGGGCAATCTCTGTTCCTGTACCTGGAACACCTCTTCTCCCTCTTTATCTGACGTTGGTACTCGCACTCCTGTTTTGGTTTTTTTAAAAATTATTTTTTCCCTCCTCTGTTGTCTCTACAGTGTTTTCTGAACTTTCTTAAATATATTTTCACAGAGGTGCCACTGACTTGGCTGATGCACTCAGCTGTGTCCTGTGGGTGGTCTGCTGCACTGATGGTTTTGTCCAGCACAGGGCAGCCTCTAACCCCTTCACAGGGGCCACCTCGTCAGTACTTCCACTGTCAACACCTTGCCACCTACATCCAATACAACCATGTAACTTCCCTTTCAAAAATCTTTGCAGTCTACTTTCTGCCCACTTAGGCTCTCTCACTCAGGGCTAGAGGATTAACCCTAACTAGCATTAGGTTCATGTAATCCGTTTCCATTTCTAACTGGATAAATTTTTCAAGCAGTTTTGCCTCTTTTGGCTATGAAAGTTCCCTATAAATATTGCCAAATGGATCTGTGATCCTACTTTATGTTGCACTTAAAACTCCTTTTTGCTCTGACATCCTCCAACAGATTGCTGGAGAGTCCAGCTACTGATATCCTGAAATCAGCCTTATCTCGTGGTTTCCATTCCCTGCATCATCTCACCTTTCTTCACCTTCTTTGCCTTAGAAGCCCTCTGAGTTTTTATCTTCTGCTTGTACAGCATTTAGCTCACAGAGATCCTTGTCGCTGACTGGGTTTCCCTAAGTGCTAGCTTAATCCAGCTATCACGCTAACCTAACTTGTAGGCAATCTTTCAGACTTCTTGCTTATACAGAAGCAATTAGGGGGGGTGATTTCTTGTGTTGTGTGTATGAAACCTCTGTAAAGATTTGTGGTTTTTTTCTAAGTAACCCAGAACTCAACGATCTAGTTCATAATCCTTTTATTAACATTTTCTGAGTAATATATTAAAAAAGCAGAAAGCCATATCTTCCCCTGATTCATATTAACACAAGATTTGGCTGCCATTGTACAGAAAGACCTTGAAGTTATTTTTGAAGTATAATCATATGACAAAGTCTTGTGAAGTAGATTAAGAGGGACGATAAATTTTGTGCAGTAAAATGGCAGGTGCCTGGCAGCAAGAAACAATATTTCTTTTGGTGTAGGATAGAGGAAAAAAAAAAAGTAATCACAATAGATCAAATGTAGAAAAAAAAATAATTAAAAAGTCTTGTAATTAGTGCATCAGCATGTAAATAAAATCTTTTAAATATATTTCATTTAATTTCTATAATGTTCAGTAATATATGAGTTATATAATTATACATGCCCTGTTAAAGACAACTAATTATTCCATCTATGAAAAAAACTGTAAGAAAATCCAGCTGTGCCAACCCACTTGATATTAACTATCTGAAAAAAAAAAAAAAACAAACCCTAATATAGAATCCTGATATTGGATTAAATATTGGTAGGTTCCTGAATTGTTCTCTTTTGTCACAGCAACATTGCTTAATAGTATCTGAAAGCATGTATTTACTCATTTACCTTTCTGTGACAATTTTATTTAGTTTACTGCATTACTACACAGTCTTTAGAGTCAACTAAGATGAAACAGGTTTCTTCAGAAATGCTTATTAAGCAAGGACAAGGAGTTATTCCTGGAGTAGGTCATGAATGAATTTAGCAAAAACATTACAGTGTAGCAAGCCAAGGGAAAGGAAAAGAGAAAGGGAAAGGGAAAGAGAAAGAGAAAAGGAAAAAGAAAGGGAAAGGGAATAGGAACAGGGAAAGAAGGGAAAACCCTCCAAGCCACTGGCCAGCAAAATAATTGATGGGCATCTGCCCAGCTTGTCATCCTTATCTGTGCATACTCTCCATTGCAGAAGGCGTTCCCCTGAATATTTTTTTCCACAATAGAAGTATGATTTCCTCAGGACTATTGCATTACAGTAATAGTGCCTATAAGAGCATACTTTTATCAGGCACAGATGTTGCACACACTGATTGGCTGTTTAGCTTTCTGCATCTGCATTACCAGCAAATGCTTATTGGCCACCTATATGACTATTATCTACTAGAGTTATCTGCTAAGATTTATTTGTTCCCTAGCATGAGATTATAAACTAAAAACTATGAAGCAAGGATTGGAAAAGGAAAATTCACATTTCAACGGCAATCACTTCCAACAGAACCCAGCTTTACAGATGTGATAATGTTTCCTGAATCTGCCAGTGTGAGGCTGTGAGGATAAGAGCCCTTCAGGATAAAAAAGCAAAAAGTACTGCTGTAACAGCCTGGGATTGTGTATGTGGCAGGTTGCACACAAAATTAAAGGCAGACTGTAGTTTCACAAGTGAAAGGCTGCAGACTTACAAATGTAAGACTCTTAGCTTTATATAAGTTCAAGTGCTGTGCAACACCAGCACTAGTGTGTGCTGGATACGAGCTTCTGTCACTCCCCCTCACTTTCCCTTAAAGTGCACTGCTCTAGTCCTGCACATAACAAGACAGAGTCCAGCAGCCATTCCATTCACCAGGTCTCGCAAAAGGGATCTCATTCATCATCCTTTCTTTCCTGAATAGGTGCACCATTTGAATTGATGCATACTTTTGCAAAAAAAAAAAACAAAACTGCAAACCAGTCATAGCTTTGGAGCTAAGTCAATAACTCAAATGTGCCAGTTCATTTCCAGCAGAAACAGATAACTTCAAATGGCTCAAGGATTAATTTTACAGATACAGAAGACAAAAGGGATGCATGTTGCTGATCGTCTAGACAGGAATTCATTTTCTTCCTTTTAGTCTTGCTGATGCCTTCCTTGCTACACCCCTGAATGGGATTCTCTAAGTAGGTAATTTTTAGGCATAAAAATTCATTCAGGTAAGTACTAGTCTGAACTAAAGGAGCCCAGAATTGACCCTAAAAGGAATGTAACCCTAAAATGAATGTATTGGAAATAACTTTTATTGTTCCTGATTGTAGTTGTTATGCAGACAGTGGGAATTTTTTCCAGGTATCTTGTAGATTTGAAATACAACCAAGGATGCTTGTTCATGATTGTTCCAAAGATCTTTTTTATGTAGCTTTCTCCTTAACAGGCATAGTTACAAGCATTTTGAACTATTGGTTAGGAAATATTTATGTCAGCTGAGTTCAGTTCCAAAGGTTTTCAGAAAGTATACATAGAAGTGGTCACTAAGGGTAAAGTTCATACATATGAAAACATTTAAAAATACTCGTGGAGGAATTCTTAAATATACCCAGTTTTATTAATTATTTTTCTTATATTCTTGGCACAGTTATAAGGACATTTTAAAGTCACGATTGCATGCTTTGTTTTTCAGATAGAAACATGAAAAATACTGCTGTTTTCCATGTGTCCACAAATGTTTCTTCAGACCTTTGAATGTAGTACCACTTTATTTAAGGAGGATATTTATAGTTACGCAGATAATTTAAAGAGTGGTCAATGTTTCATAAAGAGAAGGGCTACTTTGGAGACAAAGTCTATCACGCTCAAAGTAAGTTTATATTGCTAAAGTAAAATAAATTTACTATCCTTGAGTTTCTCATCTCCAAAGAACCTAGTTTTGTTTAAGTAGCCAGAATTCACTCTGATACTTTAGCTGCTGGCCTGTGCCCATGCTGCACCCTCTTACACATGACTATTTTTTTAATGATATTTACTTAGTTATTTGAATTGTTTATACCTGAGCCTCTGTCAGTTAATACCCAGTGAATACTGGGAGGACTAATCTGTCTTTTGCAGTACCTAGAAGAAACTGTGAAAAGTCCTGGAGAGATTAGCTGCATTCAAATAGACACATAGCAAATAGATTACTATCACAGAAGTTTTTAGACACACAATTTACTATGAAATCACAAACTTAACCACAAAGTGATAAATAGCAGACAGTGAAATATTAAATAGGAGTCAGAAACCAAAATGTCTTTGAGGCTGTGCTGTTAGTAGCAGATAAATTATATATTTTCAGTTCTTGCCTATACACATTACAAGAAAAATAACAATTTCTGCACATGATGTGACTAAAATGAAGTGAAATATCTGAGTTTTACTATGAATTAATTTTAAAATGAAAATATTTTTGTTCTGACTTTGTACTACTTTACCCAATAATATTTAATCTTAACATAATATTAATAAAATCTTAATAATATTCTTAAGATTTCCTAAGTAGTTATAAGGCAGCTTAATAATTGTGGTGGTTTAGCCCGAGTCATCACACAGTTTCTCGCTCACTGTCCCCCTACCCAGCAGGATGGGGGAGAGAAATTGGGAAGAAAGGAAAACTCAAGAGTTGAGATAAAGACAATTTACTAAAATAGCAAAGGAAAACTATAAAAATAACAGAATATTAATGAGACTTTAATGAGTCTTGGAAAGCCAGGCAGTGCCCTTTGTCTCATTAACAACAAGTTGTATCATCAGAGTGTTTTTATCAACATTCTTCACATACGAAACCCAAAACACACTGGCTACTAAGAGGAAAATTAACTCCCTCCCTGCTGAAACCAGGACAATAATAATGGAATCTAACCTTTAAGATTTCTTAAGCATATGGAAGACTTCCATAAATCTAGGTTTACACATGCTTTAGTGTTTTTTTGATTGCTTAGAAATGTGAAATAAAACCAAATAGTGAAATGGACTAGGTGATTCTGCGCAGTTGAACGAATGGGAGACACATGATGGGAGCCTACTTTCAGTACAGACAGGGGCCACTTCACACATATATGCCTTGTGTCTCCTACCACTGCATTTAAATCTGCTGCTTTGTAAAGACCACCCCTATCAACAAGCAGAAGCAAAACATTAGGAGAGCTGGATACAATTACAGCACTTGACTATGACTGCCATAGCTCCTTCACCCACCAGATGTGGAAGCAGCTGGTTTCAGCCTAAGTACAGATTTCCTATACTGTTTCTTCTCTCAGAGCTGAAAAAATATGGAACTATTTGGCTAGAGCACGGATAGTTTTATAAGGTTGAAATAAACTGTTTTAAACACAGTAATAATTATTCAAATCCTACAAGTGAGACAGAGAATGTGCTTGGATTAATATAGTAATTGGACTACAGCCCAAATATCAAAAGTTTATTCACACTTTTGACAAAAGAAAGCAATAGTTCAGTGCAAGAAGAAAAGGGTCATCTCATATAACAATGCCATAGCTTAAGCATTCACCCCTGCTTTCTTTTCAGTGACATGCTACTGAAACATATTCCTTTCTTAGCACAGCCTGGTCTATTATCAACAAACAGTGTGTAATATACATGTTCACAGGTTGGTACTGACAGAGGTTAATTAATGGCTCTTCTTACATAGATATCTGGACTTAAAACAAAAGGCTCAAAACCTACAATTAACAGTGGTAAGTAACTTATCATTTTTCCAGCTCCTCCACTAATTTTGATTATTATCCACTGCACATTTGATTTCTTGCTATTTTCTTTGACCTCTTCACAGCAGAGATGAAAGCTTCATTGTGAAGGTAAGAAAAGCACCATGTGGTTTCTTTACCACTAGGGACATAACACAGTACCTTCTCACAGTCAAAAAGTTTGTGGATTACTGCCCCACCAAGACGCAGGCTATTAAACATCCTTCTTCACCAATTTTGTTGCAGAAAACGTGCTTGAATTTAGTGGCCCTGATATTCATAGCTGTCAAATGAACTGCTATTAACTGGGAGTTAATAATTGAGTTGGCTTAACACCAGCTTCTGGCCACCTGTAACTCTGAAATTATTTAATGAAGAAAATGCACAACACATTTTAATCACAAAGTTAGGACTGAAGAATTCAGTTTAGGAAAGGTATACTTCTTAGCTTGCAATTTCTACATGAAACATCTTGTAAAAAAAAAAAAATAGAAGCGTAACCAGGAAAATATTTTACATTGCCCTTTTTTGGATTAACGTGCAAACAGTGAGGAAAGGGCTTTCCGGCCCCTAACCATTCTCTGCAGTGCATGTGGCAATACAAGTCAGGATCCTTCTGTCAGTATTTGGAACCTGAAAAATATTCAGAGGACATTAAGATAATAAACTACATCTAGTTAAAACAGAAGTAAAAGTGATCAATGAATCCTTTCAACGTCATGCAGTCAAGTACAAGAGTTTACTCTCACTGTCCAAAATTCATTACACTAAAAAAAACCTGAAGGTTACACTAGTTCTCACCCCTGAAGGGAGATCAAGCAGTATATGGCAATGACATTTTGTCCACTGAAGTCCCTTCAAGCTTCTTCAGTCTCTTCAGTAGGGGACAAGGAGGCAGAATTCTTCCCTGTCAATCACAAAATAAACATATTATGTTGTGGTGTATCAGAAAGAGCTCCCAGGAGACTAATTTTAGAGTTCACAAAAGATACATGAACTGTCAATCCTTATATGTCTCAAAATTCTGCCTATGGTTCTGAGCTTGCCAGAAACACATACACATACAAATACACATATAAACTGAATTATACTACCTTAGTTCCTTCTTCCTTAGCTAAAATCTGGAGTTTGCATCACTAGGTTTTGATCCAGGGAATTATCATATGTATTTCAGACACACGACACAGTGAATCCCATAGCAAAGATCCTTAGACTCTTCTCGCAGCGAAAAAAGAAATGGCTCAGATCCAATTGCCATATTCCTTCCTAACCCACAGTAGCTATGTGGAAGAATGAAACCCTTTGCCTAGAATGATGATTCATTGGGGTAGCCTCTGGAAGTATCTGTGCTTCCTTTGCCTTCCTGTATGACTTTGAACCATTTGGCTTGACCTCAGGATAAACTGAACTCCTGAGTCACAATATACCCCTAGTCCTTAGTATGCAGATTAAATTGCTTACCTTATGCAGAATCATTGATGCTGTTCTCAAAAGTATACTGCGATTTCTTCACAGATTGTCACAAATATAGACACCCAAGAGCTAACAGATTATTTCAGGCTGCCCATATGCATGACAGAAGTTACTGACAGTATATTACTCAGGCATTACTGACAAGGGATCTTTGTCTTCAAATAGTAATGAGATATTAGTCATTTTGATTCAGAAATATGGAATCAGAGTCATTCATTTGTCTATGAAAAATTATTATTCAACCTTTAAAAACTGCAAGTGTAAATTTCATTTTTAAAATAATATGAATATTTCCATATCCCAATGATTAACTGCCTATCCATGTCCTAAGTTAAGCACATAAACACTGTTAGCTTATCAGCCATATGGTATATCTTCACACATAATCCTTCCTAGCTTGAAGACAACTTTGTCTACCTTTATTTGGAAGCCCAATAAGCGTTCAGTTTTTGCCACTTTATACGGGAAGAACAACTAAAACTAGATTGTTTTGTTAATCCTTAGTTCATTGACAATAAATACATCCCTATGTTAATTATGGACAACTTTGAATCTGCTGACATGCCTGTCTTCCCTAGGGATTCTTAAATAAGACCTGTTCTCCAGCATGCCACATGAACTCCTAGAATAATCTCATTCACATCAATGGAGAAGTACTGGAAGACATATCATCAGATTAACTTGTGATGGCCATAATCCAGATAGTAGTACCTAAAACAATATCACCTTAAAAAACAAAGCAAAAACATTTGTGTGAGTTATTCAAATTGTTCCTTCTATTTTTCAGGTTCTTCACGGTCATCTTTATTGCAACAAACCCAAACAGTTGTATATTTCTTGAAGATCTTCAATCTTCTGTTGATATTTGCCAATTGAAAGAAGATAATCTATATTTGCTTTATATTTTGTCTCTTCCCTAGTTTTATGAATTTACTTTAACTTTTCTGCTCCACTTACTAAGTATACTTAATAATCTCACCACAGGTATTGCTAGAACTCTGTGAATGTTCAAGTAAATTATATAATCTTCTTCTTTCTGACAGTTATCTTTTGACACAGTCATAGTATTTTAATGGATCTGTCAAGATGCCTTAGGAAGAATATGCTTAAAAACTGAAGCATTTTGTTTCAAATTACCTGTCATCAATATAAGTCCTGTATAGCAACAGTAAAATTACCCTTGTTAAAAGTATATATGTGACTCCTGGCTGCTCTTTGGGCATATATTTTAGCTAGATTTTTTTTTTTATTTGTTAAATTCATAAGTCCTGAGAATCTTTCCTTTACTCTGATTCTGAGCTCATCTCACATAAGCAACCACCGAGGACTGGAGTTCAGAGTATTAGTTATCACACTATATTTTGTCTCACATAAATACCTTCCTCCATATGCATACTTATTCTACAGCACTTGCATAATACCTAGATCTTTTAATATACATTTTAGGACATAAGGACAATTTGGATATAAAAGGTAAACCAAATCTGTGAAACACAAGGTTCTCTCTACAGCATTACTACCTGCAGAAACCAGCTCTCCATTTTCCTTCTGATCCAGTAGATATTTAGACTTTCCATGGCAAGCGAAACAGCTTCAAGAGAACAGTGGAGTCTGGCTGCCCTGGTGGGCAGTGAGGACTGGAGCTGGAGGATTTGGGTGAGCTTGAACTCCTCAACCAGGATACAGATCTAGTGCTGGTGAATGCTCATATGATCAATGGACTAGAAGAAGTTATCTCTAGGCTGAGTTTCAATCAGGCTTTCAGGAAAAACAGGGAAGGAGTAGGTCCTGATAGGGACAGGGCATAGCACCTGGTGCACTGTTGGGAGGGAGATAAATGTTTCTTAGGGTCCTTCTAAGCATGAAGGAATTTTATTGGCAAAAAAAAAACCCATGACAAACACAAGATTTTGGTTATCTGCAGTGTTAGATGACGTCTGAAAAGAGAAAGTTGAGCACAGTTTTAGACACAAACAAACTGAAATAGGAGATAGGTGGGATTTAGCTTTTTAAAACACAAAATTAATCTGGCCTCAAGTCTCTCTTCTTCTGTTACACAACAGATCAGTAAAACTCTCATTCCTTCAGCTTCTGACACACTTAAAGGATTTCTTGGGTACTTAATCTGGCATAATTTCCATTTTACATTTTACTTGACATTGAGGAAATGACAATTTTTGGCATTGTTGTCCTTTAAAAGTTTCCACGTTTCTGGGAAAACTATACATAAGATTATAAATCAAGAAAAGTTATTACTTTGAAATATTAGTGTAATATGCAAAATCTGAAATGCATATGCATAAATTATGTTCAAGATTTACAGTTTTTTGAAGCCAGATTCTACCTTTTCAAAAGGTGATATGTGGTGGAAATTTTAATAACCATCATATACAATATTGTACATACTAATATTGTGCACAGATGTAATGAACTTTATGAAATGCTCTGAAAAATATTTGTATGCTATTGACTAAAGCCAGATATTCAGTAATATACCACTAAAAGTTTCTAGCAAAAGTCTTTGGTGATAGTGTGGTAGAGTTATAAAATCTGAGGACTAAATAGGAGCTAGCACTAAAACAGGCTAACAGTCATACACAAGTCCTTCTAACAGCTGAAAATGTTCACAGAAATTTTTACTCACACAAAACTTACTACTCAGATAATAAGAAGTCCGTATATCTACTCATGTTGAAATCCGTTCTTATCTGCCTTAGCAAATCTGAAATCCTTGATCTGAGAAGCAAACTGACATAAACATTAAAATTTTTCTCAAACATTCTGAGTTTTGCTGTGCACATTTCTGAATCAAGGGATGACAAGCTTAAACTACCGTATGAATCCTTCAGGATCAAGGAGTTTAGCAATCTGCAGGCTTACTGAATGCACATGTTTGTTACACATCTCCAGGAATATACAAATACTTGTAAGAATTTTGTGCCCTGTTCATGACTGAGGCTGTAGTGTGGGAACACTTTATGGTATATTCTCATACAGCTTCATATTTTAGCAATTTATATTTGTATTTATCTGTCCTAGAAACAGGAACAAACTAGATAGGTAAATGAGTACGATAGAATTTCATAGGTCATGGCTACAATAGCAAATAGTGGGGACTACCCATTGCAAATCTGTAGGGCAAAACAGCTGATGACCTGCTGTCCTCACTGTACACCCTTTTGGAAGGTTTTACTTCATATTAGTTCTTCTCTGATTTGCTTGACTGAAGTGGGTTTAGATGTTGGATCAAATATTTGGGTTTAGTTTTATCCTAGAAGACTCCAGTTGGTGTGCTCTGATTCTGGACTGTGTTGTGAACAAAAATTTAACAAATGGAAAGGATCAAAATATTTTTTTGGAAAGGGCATTCCTTTTCCAAACCAGTATATTAATGTAGAAGTACGCACAGATGCACTCTGGTATAGATAGATACCTTTTCAATACTTCACGTACTGGACAGTAAACTTGTTTGCTAAAACATGCATAAATATGAGAAAAAAAAAAAATCAAAGCAATGACTTCTGGGTCAAACTGTTAAGAAAAATCCTAAACTGCATTTTGAAAGAAATACTTATTCACGGAGAAGTTTACACATTCTAGTTGGTTCTCACATAAGCAGATGGAGTTTCAAAAGATGAATTTTGCTTGCACTAATGCAAAATATATAGATACCTGTTGCTAAGTGGAGGTGGGAGGGAATTCCTCTAGGATTACTCTGCAAATAAGTGCTTAGCTAAAAAGATTTTTTAAAGTGTAGCCATATAAATAAAAATCAGTTACTATCAGTTTTACCTGAGGAAAGTGAATTCAGATATATAGGACAGTGTGTTTTCAATTGGAAACATTAAAAAAGCATGAAGATAAGAAAAACAATTTTTTTTAATGAAACTTTCTGAAACAGTCAAACTGCAATATTATGCTAGTTTCTGAAAAACAAAGAAACAAACAAACAAACAAACAAAAAACCACTACCGATAACCTATTTGGATTAGATAGGCTCTTGTTGCTCACAGGACCAGCCTAAAGAGAGGCTGAAGTAACCTAAAACGCATTAAGTGTTGTACTGAGTCCTCAGCATCACCCGTTTCACTCTATGCATTCATTCCTTTTGGTCTGTGCTGCACCTTAGTGCACACACAGTCTTCCTCTTCTTTGCCCATTCCCTTTCCTTCTGAAATAAATAAAAGGAGAAGCAGCTGTCTGAGAAATATATGTCTCTCTATGCAGATAACAGCAGCTTTGGGAAAGCTAGGTATATATTAAAGTCTGTTTATTTAAGACACACTTCCTTAGAAAAGAACAAAAAAAATGTTTTGTTTTAATGAGTCTGCCTGCACAGTGACAATTTTGCCTTCCCCACCCTCCCTTTTCAAAGCTTTAGTGGGAAGTGGTGCAGCTGCTGTTAGGAGGGGTGTTGCATTGCTGTGCAGGCCTTCCTCCATCAGCTGGGCAGAATAGTTGCTGATTTGGTCTTTGCCAGGCTTTTCATAACCCTCCTCCTCCTGCTTTCCCCCAGTAATTTTGTTCATGAGCTAGATAGATCTCAACACAACTGTTGACATACAATAAAAAAAGATAAAAGCTAAAAAGACAAACCACATCCTCAAATAGAAGAGTATATGCAATATTAAGTGTTTTGCAAGGCATGTGTGGTATCTGACAAAGTCAGTGTAAAATGATTACAGTTATCAAAAACAATCTAGAGACTGAGGAGCTTTCTGCCTAGTTTAACACAGAGATTGTAACTTGTATCTTTGGGCAGTTTTTACACATGTAGTTTTTGTTAAAGAAAAAGACTTCTGTATTTGTTGTTTTATTTAGGCTGACTATGACAAGTCATGGTGACCTTAAATATCTTGCAATACTCTTTCACCTGACTGCACAAATCATACTTGTACAAATTTATGGAGTGAAGCTTGATTTTACTGCTCTGTGTTTGCTAGGTTTGAACAATAAAAGAATAATTTATATCCAGAAAACATATAAAGGTAGCTTTCATATTCAAGTGAGTCATTTACCCTTTAGATGAACCACATGAAAAGCAATTCCACTGTTTCAGGGAAAAACAAAAAATAAACCTTTTTTTTTTGCGATAAAAGGTAACATTTCTGGACAAAACTTATTTTCCTATACATGAACTTCAGAGGAATTCTGAATCTTTCTTAGAACAAACACACATACTTGAATCTCTCCTCTAGAGACTCTCCCCAGCTCTCACTTACCATCTTCTCTCTGCCTTACCACAGTCCCTTGCATTCTCTTCCACCTTCTCCGTAGGACATAAGGTCCCTTTACACTACCACTTCCACAATCTGGCCATTTGCACTGCTACTTCATGCTTTCATTGTATTTAGGACTCTTTACGTGGGGGAAAAGCAATACTTTCAAATTGTATTGAAAAAGGGGAAAAAATGCCTTAAAACTGTACACCACAGCTCACATAGTAGTGTCATATCGCTCCACACATGATAAATAACTTTCTATGATTATTAGTACTATACATCTGCTGACCAGATTTTTAATTGCAAATTCAACATAAAATTCACATCAGATACTGTTCTGTCTGCAACAACATGCAGCCTACAATGTCTCTGGTCTGTCTGTTTGTAAGTGTAACTTACCACACTTTAGTAAACATTTCTATCTACAGAAATAAATTCAGTTTGTTATTGTCCAAGCTGTAGTGAGTGTGAAATACATTTACAAAACAGCTCTGTTATTCAAACTTTGCATCTGTGACTCATTGTGTGCATGTAGTAAATCATTTCAGTAAAGAGGTGTTATCTTTGCATGGCACTCTAGAATACAGTTGCACTGAACATCACATAATAAGAATATGCATTCTATTCCCCTACTGCACAACAAATTTTATTCTTCAGCTCACTGTCATCTGCCTCCAGCTCTTGAAAAAACTCTGTAACTTCACTGAAGGGAAAAAAAACAAAAGGCAGATGAAGTTGGAGATATGATTTTATATTGTTCTTTCTTTCCTTTAATGAATTTTTGATTAATCAATTAAAATCGGATTATCAGGGCATACTTATGTCATTTTTTCTTATGTTTTTATTTTTGTTATACATTTCAGAGGAATATGTCCTCCAAGTGTTATTTCCTTGAATGCTACTGTCTATCTCCCTTTTCTCCATCAAGCAAACTTTAAAAGAGAAGCAGACTATGGAAGCATCTGTAAAGGCGCCTCGATGCACTCATCCAGCAGATCAATGCAGCAGCTTTAAAAGTAATCTTGTATAACTGCTGTAGCTACAAGACTTTATGTGGAGATGATTTTGAAGTTTACAGATCTGAAAAAAAAAAAAAAGACAATTATATGCAAGGCTTCCCGAAATGTTCAAGTGTGTCTATGACTTTGCAATGGAGATGGCAACTGTAAAAGTTCTAAGAAATTAACTTTAAACCAGGTCATTTACTATTACCCAATAATACTTTATATTGTTCCTACATCCAGGCAATATCATTCTGGTTTGAGGTCCAACTCATGTAATATTTACTTCCATTTTTATTATTTTCATAATACCATCTCAGAATAGCACTATACTATTTACATATGTGCTTTAAATAAAGTACTTCAAATAAACAATTAATTTATTTCTTGCCACTGACTGTAATGGAAATCCAGAAAACTGGCTCTGATATCAAATGACTGCATTTCAGCAGATGATTTGGAGAACTGATGCCACATGGCATGTGGTGTTGGTCAGAATCCGAGGATCTGACCCATCAGCTTCTGTGGCCTGAGAACCCTCTTTGCAAAATAATAATAGCTGGCCTGCATTCACCTCATTTAAACAAAGGAAATAAAAGCACGTATCAAATCCATGTGTATATTATTAATCTTTCGCAAGTACATGATAAATGCTGTTTATATGTCACAAAAAAATAACATATCTAACACCTGCTGCTCTTGGTGCTTCAACTAATTGCCCTGTTAGCAGACTGCTGCATACTTCAAAGACTGATGATTATGCAGCTAGTGATGGTGAGGCTCTGTAGAGGGAAGGAGAATAGTCGGGGGATAAGCAATTAGCAAATGTTTTCACAGCCACCAAAGACAGTTAGAGCAGTATCTGAAGATTACATTTATACATTGATTTTTAAATGACTACTACCAGTGCTGTTTTTACAGTGCTTTTGTGGTTTTGTTTTTTGGGTTGTTTAAATTGGTTTTTTTTAGCAGCCATTAAAATGATAATTCTCATTTTCTTTTGGTAAAGTCACAGGTAGATTTGTTAAAACTGCTTTTCAACTCCCTACTAACGTTTTATAAATAACTTAAAACTTGCTGAGTCTTTTCTTTTTTTTTTTAAACTCTCCAAGTTGTGAATTGACAGCTAGTGAAGCAGGAAAAATATTCTGGTAAATCTCAGCAGCCATAAGGACACAATTTAGTGTGCCTGAAAGCAACAATGGTTTGGGAAAAAAAAATATGGAAGGTTTCAAACACCTAAGAAAGACCTTAGGCCTGTCTGCTTACATTGGATAGTAAACCAATGACAGACAACTCCTGATCTGAAAGGTTATGGTAGGTTTCAAAATTTGAGAAGAAGGAAAGTACAGATTTAGGACACTGACAGTCAAATTATTTTTACACAGGTTTTGACCTGGACATAGCACCTTGTAAACATGAGACTATACCAGACAAGTACTTCAGCTCTTCTCACTTGAGTGTCCTGTGACTGGAAAACCAGGAAGTGTTCCTGCTGTTACTCACACTATCAGACTAAAGCAAATCTTTAATCCAGTGTCCAACTATTCTCAGGTCACTGTTTTCTAGAATATAATTCCCTCATATAGTAACATATATTCCTGCTGTATTATATGTATTTTTTATTCTACGCTTCAGGAAACCATAGCTGTCTTTGCCTTCAATCCTGTCCTTCTGAAGAACAACTGCCAAAACTTTGACTGAGTTTTGAGTGCTCAAGTATTTTCTTTATTTGGACTCCATTGAAGTTGAAGCAAACCGTGAACATAGAATGATAAGAGGTGACGGGAATAAGGCAAAAACCAGGATACAAATAGAGCCTTTCTTGGTTTTACTTGTTAGAAACTGTGTGACAGCTCTAATGGCAATGGTATCATTTATTACATTTTCGTCTCTCATCTGATTGCAGTAACTTTTAGATTCCTGGAAAAATCCCAAAGGGTAGTAGGAACATTTCAGTGGGAGAGATGCTGGCAGTGATAACAGTATAGTTCAACAATTGAATTCTTGTCCACATGAGAAATAACGTGTTCAGCCAATCCCTGTCCAGTTAAAATGTTTCTGCTAGAACAACTCCAGATATGCTCATTTTTCAGAAGATTTTTGTAGGTTAGGAAAATTTCCTATTCTATTAATTCTCTTTGAATACAGTTCCATTTGCTCTTCAAATACTTACAATAACAAAACTTTTGAAATAGGACTTTCCTTTTGCCAGCACTGGAGATACCTTCAGGACTCCATTTTATCAAAGGTAGAGCAGAACACCAGACCTTGTAGCCTCAGCAAGTAGAGGAAAGTAGGAAAAAATATAGGGGAAAATTGGTCATAAGAAATAATTTCAGGAGAAAACCACATTTTGCATATAAAAGATTTTGTCACTTTTTGGGGGAAATGGACCCTGTTATCTTAAACAAATGCAGTTCAGGTATACTGTCTGTGAGAGAAGTTCATGAGGGAATGAGGGAGTTAAAGAAATTGACCATCTCTTATTTTTTTGCTGCATCTTATGATAAAAACTGTTGAACAGGAAATGTGGAGATGCATAAACTGGTTTTGAGACAGTACTTTAAATTAAAGGGTTGTAGGGTTTATTTCCAGTGCTTTCAGGTAGCAAAATTGTTTTCAAGAAATATGCTTTTTATTGCCAGTTTTGAAACAATGAAATTCTCAATGGTTGATGAAAGTGTCTAAATAATATGGCTCAGTACGAATTTTTTTTGTACAAAATCAAAGGCAAAACAATTAGTTATTACTGAATATTATGGGAGCTCTGATAAGTAATGTGCTAATATTCTCCAAAAAAAAAGGACTCAAAATGCTAATTCAAGGAATAATCGATTCTTTGTTTCTGATTAGTCTTGGCCTTATAATCTGGTGTTAAAGCATGGTTGAGTAGCAAGACACTTTTCACTAACTTACGTACTTATCTGTTTTTGGGAGGAAACATGGCAATGTAGATTTGTGCAAAGGAATTTCTTTAGGATAATCTTTGGCTTCAATCATAGAATCATAGATGGCTGAGATTGGAAGATATCTCTGGAGATCATCTGGTCTAACCTAAACTGCTCAAGCAGGGCCACGTAGAGCCAGTTGCCCAGGACCCTGTTCAAATGGCTTTTGAATATCCCCAAGGATGGAGACTCCATAATGTCCTCGGGCAATCTATGTCAGTGTTCAGTCATCCTCACAGTGCAAAAGTGTTTCCTGATGTTCAGAAAGAGCCCCCCTGTGTTTTATTTTGTGTCCATTGTCTCTTTTGTGCCTCTTTTGAATGTTTAAATATAATAATTTGGGATGGGAACAAAGGAAGAAAAATCCCTCAAAATTACAATAGCTCACAAAGACTGTTTTCAAGCAAGTATTAATTATTTATTCTTTGTATACAATTATTCTGCCTTTTTCAGCATCTTCTTGAGTTTTTCAGTTTCAGGTTATCTACTGAAATGAAACTATGAACCTTGCCAGGTTAGATAATCTCTGCATTAATTTGTATTTTAGATTCAGATGGCATCAAAAAGACAATGAATTCCAAACATATTCCAAGTATATTTCCCTGATGCCTGATGAGACAAGAGTTTCAGTGTGTCCCTAATGTAACTCCAGTGACGTCAATAGAGTTACAGAAAGGATCAGTTTAATCCATGTAACAATATTACCTAAATTAAAACAGAAATGAACAAAAAAAAATTTCATGTTAGCAACTCATAAAAACTCTATGCAAAGTAGACAATTAAGAGCAATAATGTCGCTGAAATAAATGCATATCTGATAAATATGGGAGTGCTGGTTGATGAGAAGCTTAACATGAGCAGGCAATGCGCCCTCGTGGCCCAGAAGGCCAACCGCATCCTGGGCTGCATCAAGAGAAGCGTGGCCAGCAGGTCGAGGGAGGTGATTCTCCCCCTCTACTCTGCCCTGGTGAGACCCCACCTGGAGTACTGTGTCCAGTTCTGGAGCCCCCAACACAAGAAGGACATGGACCAGTTGGAGAATGTCCAGAGGAGGGCCACGAAGATGATAAAAGGGCTGGAGCACCTCTCTTATGAGGACAGGCTGAGAGAGTTGGGGCTGTTCAGCCTGGAGAAGAGGAGGCTCCGGGGAGACCTGATAGCGGTCTTCCAGTACCTCAAGGGGGCCTACAAGAAAGATGGGGAAAGGCTGTTTAGTAGGGCCTGTTGCGATAGGACGAGGGGTAATGGTTTTAAAATAGAGGCAGGTAGATTTAGATTAGAAATTAGGAAAAAATTTTTACGATGCGAGTTATAGAACACTGGAACAGGTTGCCCAGAAAGGTGGTGGAGGCCCCATCCCTGGAAACATTCAAGGCCAGGCTGGATGAGGCTCTGAGCAACCTGATCTAGTCAGGGATGTCCCTGCTTCTTGCAGGGGGGTTGGACTAGATGACCTTTGAAGGTCCCTTCCAACTCTAACCATTCTATGATTCTAAATCTTCTGAACTTTTGCTAAAATTTTTATCTAATATTTATGTCAAGAGTACTAGAGTACTGGATGAAACAAGCACAAGCAAAACCAGATGCAGATGGCTCTTTCTGGGAGTAGAGATGAATTGTAAATGAAATCTGAAATGTTCTCTCTAAGGTGGGTACTTCTGCAGCTATGGTTGGATTTGACCACTGGAGTAATATTAAAATTGTTATTTATGTGAGTTGCTCAAGCCCACCATTTTGAGATGTATTTTGAAGAGAACAGGCCTAAAGTAATATTTTATTCCCATCACTACCCAAGGCAAAAGCTGATGGAAAACTCCTGATAAATATATGTTTTATAATAATATCATGTAACCTTTCGGCTGGCTCCAGAAGTTAGGCAACACTACTTTCACAGTTTATAGATGTTAGTAAAGAAACCCAAGCTATTTATTTAAATTAAGTAGATATTTTTCCTAGAGCTTTTAGCAAGAAACAGAAAGTACTCATCTGAGTAAGAGGAGGGAAAAAGAAATAAATGTGAGAAAAAGTCCAGAAAAAGAAGGACATTTTTTTTAAAATGTTTAATTGAGTTGCACAGTTCCTGTGGCGATACCTCAATTTCAAATACTTATCCATGCCATGCTAAATGTAAAAGAAATATGAAACAAAGCAAAAGTGAAAATATTACAAACATTCAAAAATAGCATCTTCCTTGTGGATTTTACATTGAATTAGAAGCTCTGGTCACTCACTTTCCCTAATACATTTAATCTTAATGAGTATTCAGAATCTTTATCATAGAGGACATGAACATGGCATGCAGGCAAAATCCTGTCCCCAGGTAAATGGACAGACTGGGACTGGAAGCTGCATGCTGTTCCTTACTGTTACTGCAGCGCTACAAGTGCCACGAGTGCTCTAACAGGAAACAAGCGTATGTGTCTCTTTCAATTACATTAGAAGCATCTGATCTCATTTTAGGTCCCTCAATAAACTTGCTGCATGTAGCTACATGCCCACAGTGGAACACTTCCTCCTTTTTTTTTCTGAAAAAGCTGAAAATAAATATGTATTTATTCTCACCTTTTTTTCTCCCCTTTTGCTAAATAGGATAAAAATATTAATCCTATTTTTCAAGTAGCATAACTGAGCTGTCATAAGGCAGAGCACAGAGCCCACAGCACATCACAGAGGTTAATCACTGCCAGCCAGGAGCAGAGCTGAGCCTTGCAGCACTTCCCGGGCTGTGTGCTACCATTTCCTTGCTCAGCGTACTAGAGAACAGTTAACAGCTGCCTAGACCAAATCATCCTTGCAATCACACATAACATTTTCAACACCTACTCCTTCATCAGAATTCTAAATATCTTCCTTCTCTTTTTAATTCTCTCCTGGCATTTGGCACTACCAGAAAATAACAGCAAGAAAACACTTTTTTTTTCCTAAAAAAGGTAACTTGATTTTAGCAGAACTTTTAAAAAATTCTAGATAAGTAAATTTGTTTCTCCTCTGTTTTGTACATTACCTCCTTCAGTGGGATGGAATAGTATTTACCTCACTTCTGCTTCTAATCTCTTTTTCTTTTCAGTATTTTCCTGTGCTGCTCTTGACTAAAGAAACAGAAAGATTTGCAGACAGTTTGGATACAAGTCAAAAGCAAGAGGAAATATTTATAGCTGACAACACACAAGAATTTCAGCAAATTCCACACAGAGAATGAATAAAAGGACAAAACTTTCCAAAAAGGTTAGTGACAGTTTTTCTGAATCTAGATAATGCAGTGCCATTTTCAGGAGCCATGCGACCAAGTATCTCAGGATTCCTCCAAAAGAACTACCTAAAATCTTCTATCTTCTTCATCACCCCGTTCTTGTGGATGATCTCATTTGATGGGATCAGTGGGAGCACACACTGGAGGGAGCCTCCAAAGTCCCTTAGAGGGACTAAAGATGAATGGGATATATACCCCTTGCAACCCCTTTGAAATACAGTTTCTGTAGGAGAGTCCTTACTTGAGGAAGGAACAGGAAATTTGTCCTTCTTTATAAACTGCTGTGCCAACACTACAGGATTATGCAACCTATGGGAGAAGTGAGGCTGTCTGTCAGCAAAAGCTGTAAAATTGTCATCTATAGGGATCAGTTGTATGAAGGTACGGCCTTCTTCCACCACACGTCTGCTCTGCTTTTGTATATAATGTTGATAAGCACCAGTAGTATGGTGTATCTGATATCCTAGTAATGGCTGTGTCTCCATGACTCACATGGAGGTAAATGAGTAAGCACTTCCCAGCTGAAATCCTTACAAGACCTTTGATATTGGATTTGAACATAAAATTCATGAGTCTGGGTTCACAGCTACAAGAGGCTGTCCTTCCCATGCAGCTACATCTTCCCTACAGAAATCTGTCTTTCATGGCCTATAGTTGGATATTTTATTTTTCTGGGAAAATCAAAACCATTAGTTAATAGGAAGGTTCTGTGGAACATTCACTTTTCAAGCAAGTAAGTCAAGTGACAGAAAAACTGTATCAATTCCTTAAGATGACATGGGAAGTGTCTTTACCTGGCTTTAAATGTAATACAAATTTCAGGTTCGTTGCTGCAATCATATCAACTTCCTTTCGTAAGAACAGTTAGTCTAGTCTAAGCACGTGTGCTGAAATGGCTTCTTAAGGTGATGCTGCTCTGTGTACCTTGAGTAAAAATATGCCATCTCATTTAATAGCTTCATGTGCTTGATATACCTGATACATACACATAAACCTTCTCAGGTTTTCTGTGTAGAAAGACCATTATTTTTCACCCTGGTTGATACTGAGTCATTCAGAGGAAGTCGGTGACAAAAGAGACTAAGAACTTGGTCTGGTAAGGAAATGGAAGATTTTAGACTGTGAGAGAAAAAAAAAAAAAAAATTCCTGTAAAATACATAATACATGCCCCAGCACAGTCTGGATGTCAGTAACTCGTCCTACTGACTATCCAATCCACATGGTTTAGCGTGTTTTAAGTTAACTGGTTTTAGTTAAGAGTGTATATGTAATTGAAGAGTGTTGTAAAGTATTGACTATTACACAGAAATCTGTTGTATAATTCATTGTGCAGCTTTAATAAAAAGCAACTTAGACAGTTTCAAAAGAGGAAAGACAGACTCATGGATTTTGCAGGTACTAGAGTACTCGAAGAAAGCACTGAGGTTCAGTGCCTCCAATAGATAACATTGCACTCATACTGATTCACATAAAAAACTATCTTTGCAGGTTTATACAGTCTCCACAGGCTCTGGATGATCCAAATGTAGTTCACTTTGTGCTCAGAGAGAGGATGAAAAGAAGTATTGTTTGAGCAAGCCCACACTAAAAACGTAGATGGCATAGCACAACAGTTTATATATATGACTGATATTGCTACTCTTATCTTTCCGAGAGCTCAGGAAAACTACTCTGAAAGAAGCATGGGTTCACAATGTCCCATTTGGGGTTCTAACAACTTTTTAATAATAGTTTGAAATTCTGCTGCATGGTCAAAGGTGATACCTACTAAGAAAGACAAATAAGAACACTAGCAATTCTGCTGCTGGGGTGCCTGCCTTTAGTGGTGACAAATGGTAGAAATGACCTGTGCTGTACTGTCATGACAAGGCACTGCATCATCCCTGAATTATTTTGTTAACTTTGGATGGGAAGCCTGCTGTCTTTCATCCACAATTTATCTGCGTGATACTGAAAAACTGAGCCTACTGACAACACATGCAATACTTCAGAAAAATACCAGGTGAATAATGAAGATTCAGATTTTGCAACACAAAACTGTTTGAAGGTCTGGAACAGAGAGCTTGTAGGATGGGAATGTTTGGTCATTAGAGTGGTAGAGGATGGATTTTGACAGTATCTAGCAAAGATGTTTTCTGTGATGCTTTTTTCTTTTGATTCTATTCATAAGGTTAAAGGGCTAAATCTCACCCTGTTTCTGTGTAGTTTGAATAGTGAAAGAAAAAAAAATACAGTCTTTTAGTGGCTTCCCTAATTTTAACAAGGTTTTGAGGAGTCTTGGCAACTTTATCCTCAAATCTGTTTTCTGGTGTATTTAAATTTCACGATAGATTCTCTGCAATGTCTGTTTCAAATTAAACCTTTTAAATCTTATAAATGGAGAAACCATGCAAAGGTTTTAAACAAGGAATGTGCTAATTAGAGTATGAATTAGAAGCATGATTCAAGAGACTTTAAGTAAGAGGGGGGAGAAAATTTCTTGAGCATTGTGTCACTGTATGATGTCCCAGAGTCCAAGAAGAAGCAACAGGAAAAATAAGTCTTTCAAAAGGCAAATAAATGAAGCTTGTTTGACCTTAAGATAGAGAAGAGTATTAGGTAGATTTAATGATAGAGGGATATGTTTCAGAAACATTTTCTTTTCTTATATGTTATATATTCAATTATTTTTCCCTTTATATTTTTGAAGTTATAAACCCAACTCTAAATACTCTGACAAACAGCTCTCACACCACACCTCTGGGCACTGCAAAAACATTTTCAACAGCAAATTCCTTGAATGTTTCTCACCCTAAAGGTTGTTGTGCTTCCAAGAATCTATAGAATGGTCTACCACTAAATATCAAAGGCTTCGTTGCAAATAGAGTCATAAATTGTGAAGTTATGAACGGATATATTTCTTGTCAAGGGAGCTGACAAGTTTCTTCAGCAAGATGGGAGGTACTATGCAGGAAGCAGGTGAAACTCTGCACTAAAGGTGGGTGCCACTCCGAGCTCCCATAAGATAAACCCCACATTTTAGCAGTTACAGTTTGGGATTGACACTCTTGCACAGCCCCAGAATGTCTTTCTCTTTTTGCCTCATTTTCAGTGGTTAGGATCTGTTTCTTAATGTTATATAAATGAAGTCCCAAAAGATAATAAGATAGTTTGTAAACAAAGCAGAATAGCTCAGTAAGGGAGACTGAGAAATATGAACAGGATATGATACTGATGATTAGAAGTACTTACTAGGATCAAGTCCCTCTGTAATCAGTTGTTAAATACTTGTACAAAAATGAAACAGCTTTTATGAAAGGAACTGTAACAGCTCCTCTGCAGAACACTTTATCATCTAACAGGACAGTCATTAGAGTGGGTGAGGCTTATTTTCAAGTCAGTAATCCAGTCCATGGACATTAGGTCACTTGCATTTTAGGAGACAGCTGCCACCATTAGGTGATTGGTTATTCTATGCTTTAAGTTGTGGGATGTTCTCTCTCACTTTGACCAGGAAATTCCATTACAGAGGTAAAATCCTACTCAGCAGAGCTGACATATTCTTGCAAACATACCAAATAGTGGCTCAAAGCAAACCACGTTTATAGTACCCCAAAAATGCCTTACTGAAAATATCTGATTGCTTCTCATAGAGGCTGCTGTCCTCATTTTCTCTCATTGTCTTGGCTATTCTTTGAAGAAAGCAACTCCATTAATTTGGTTAGAACCAATGTTTTCCATCCTGATTTTTTTAAAAATTATAACAATGATAAAGCTACTCTCCTTCCCTCAAATCAAACTGTAGTATGGTTAGTAAAAGAGAAGCAGTGTGTTCCTTCCACTCTTTGTGCCCCAAAATAAGGTTGGGACTCATCTAATACAAAAAATTCCCAGGCTGTCTGAGATAATTAAAAAAGTCATAAAATCAGAGGAAAATGTTTTGAGGGAAAGTAAAAATGAAAATATTATCTATTCTGAGGAATATAAGTGATCATTCAAGACAACACAGCCAGGATTACTGGTGCGCAGAGAGAGAGAAATGCTAACTGCAGCAGAACAGCTGGGGCTAGAAAACAGAAATAACTCCCAGAACCAGAGAAGAGCAAGGGGACTGCGAAAGGCATTCAAAGGTGAGAAGTAACCACTTAAGAATGAACCAAAGCCTACCTCTCAAGAGCAGTCAGCACTTCTACCACAAAAGGTAATAATAAATGTAAAATAGATCAATACCATAGTTCCATGAATCAACTTCCCATATAACTCTCTTACACCAAACACACTCATCATTGCCACGATGCTTTCTCCCTAGTCATAACACATTACCTAGCAGTTATATAATTGTAAGAGTGCTGTTTCAGCCCATGAACCTGGTAAAAACTTTCTGAGGACACCTAAATCATTATGTTACTTTCCCCAGACTGTCCCTCTGCATCCCAAGGTCATTGAATGCGTTATTAAAGAGGCTCGGGCTGCAATTCCATTTCATTTTTTTTTTTTGTGTTGATGGAGTTTCAGCTCAGGCACCTGTATTTCAATCAGCTAGGCAGTATAATACTAGAAAATGTAAATTTCTCTTCTGTGTCCTCCATTTTACAGGTAAGCCCTTCAGCCCTTCCAAGAAACAAACAAACAAGCAAAGACAAATCAAACAGAGGTCCCTGAATAACCAACAATTTTAACTGTATAAGGTAGGGTCTTACTGACTTCCACAAATATTACAACAGGATGTTTGGGTGGTTTAAATCAACAGAATCTTTTTTTGCCGGTGTAGATTCATACATTTATACCAAATTTCCTAAAATGTATGACTGCTGAACATAATCTTAGCTGCTGTTTAACATTTGTCTGTTTCTAAAGACGATATTTCTGACAGTCTTCGTGTTGAGCTTCAGGGATAATTTTGCATTAGACCTCCTTTTCATTATATAAACTCACTGGTTCAGATGGTTCCGTTCAGCATCTGTATTTGGTGTCCTTGGAAAGACCTACTGTCACGGAGAGAAACAGCGTTGCCTCCTCCTTTTTCCACAGATCAATAGACATTCTAAATGAAAAACAATAACTAGGATTCTTCCATATGTTATTGCTATTTTATGTGGTTTGAGAGAAAAAAAAAAACAAACAGAAGATTTGAATTTTCTTTATGTGCTAATTATGTGTTGCTTTTAGTTTGTTCACTTCACCAGACAAATGCAGATTATGCAGCTATGTCTGTCAAGAAGCTGAGGGCAGTTAAACCTTCTTTCTCAATCTCATTTTTCCAAGGTAGGATATTTTTTTTGCATCCTTGTAATAACCCACACAGAACAGCACAAATTTCTGTAAATTGTTAGATGCTTTCTTTCATATTTGGTTATATTAAAATGAAATCTGTTATAAATTATTTTGGACTTGCTTATATTTAGTCTTACAAATTGAATTTGCTTTTTACTTTGTAACAAATGCACACTAACTTTCTCCCATTTTTATCTTGTAGCTGTTGGATATAGCCCTCATAACCTTCCTCTTTGGAGCAACCTTACAGCTTTCTAAAAATAATTTCCCTGCAGTTAACCCTATTTCACTGAGATTTTCCCTCTGATCTTGAAGTATGTACATTCAAAAATAGAAGAATACATTAATTAGATATGCAATTTACTTCATTTCCACTGCATAGAAATAAACATAAATATGCAATTTACTTCATTTCCACTGCATAGAAATAAACTCATAACTATTAAGCCTAATTTTCTTCCTAAGGTAAATCAAAATGGTCCATATTTAGGAGGACGGGAATGATTCTATTTTTTAGTATAAGCCTTCTCTCCAATTCCTAAATCAACATGACGTATATATTAGGGCTTTACCAGATGCCAAAAGGGTAGAAATGTGTGAGTGTGAATGTGTGCGCACATGCAGCTGGTGAGTAATGATTAATGATGATCATGATTATTACAGTCCTTGATATTTTGGGGATTCTCACCTCCCTGTCAGATCTAGAATAGATAATATATGTAGTACACAGCTGCACACTGCAATTTAGATGTCTTCTGCCTGCAGTTCTGTGATCTGATTATCAAAGGCACAGTTATCTCTAAGTCCTGCGGATTTCTATATAAAATCTAGGTGCTCAGAAAATATTTTACATGTCAGGTTTCTCTTTCTGTTTTTCTCACACTGGACATTTATACTATTTGTTTATAATTATGAATTATTCTAGATTATTACTTGATCAGACAAATTACATAGGCTAGGATCAAATAGATCTGCTGAAATTGTTTAGAACAAAAAGCTGTAACAGATAGGCAAATTCCTGAGTGCTGAGATGGCTGAAAATGTCAGGTGGAAAAAGCAAGTTCAGACTCCTTCAGGTAAATGAGAGAATGAAACCTACTTCTCATTCCCATTAAAGCATCATCCAGAAGATAAAAAATGGATGCTACTTCCCTCTCTACAGCAATTTGAATTATTTCCTAAATAGAAAACTCTGTTAAAAGTCTTTATTGAGTTCAATTATTTATGAAGTGTCATGTGAAAATAGTTCCAGGATAACAGAAGGTAAGTACTTTTTTTTTTTTTTCCAAATTTCCTATTACTGAAAATTCCCTCAGTGCACCTAAGTTTCAGAGATCTGACAGCTCAGTGTCTGCCATACCTTGTATCAGCAAAACAATGGTCATCTGAGGACAGACTCCTCTCCACTAAAATGTCTCCTGCAGAAGTTGGTTGAAGTAACTGACTCATCTACACGCTCTCTTATCCAGTAGTTCTAAGCATTTTAGTCTTCCTCTATATGAACAGACCACGCACACACATATATAGAAACAAAAGGCAAAGTAACATTTTTGAGTCTTTTTTAACACTTCAGTTATAAGGATAATGACTTGTTCTCTTTCTTCTGATAACTGCTTTCTTTTTTTGCCATCAATTTATTTCAGCACTAGCAGACATAAGGAAATTTGCAAGCTGACTTCCCAACAGATGAGATTTGCAAATACATTGTCTGGCTATTTCCTACATAAAATGTATTTTGTATATACATGCTCTGTGGCCCTGGAACAGGACACAGGTGATCCTGCCTTCCACAAAGCTTCCCCACACTCAGCAAAGCCCAAGTCTCAGAAGCCACTAGACCCCAAAGACTGTCACCCGCTACTGATGTGAAGAAAGGTCAGATTCTGCTATCTGCCTTAGCTTCCCTCTAATGGCAGAGGGAAAAGCCTTAGTATTTAGAACTTCACTGATGAAAACTTAACAAATAGTGAACTTCCCAACCAGTCTGTAACAGCAGCTCCAGAAGAGCACCATCATCTTCTCTAAGAGCTTGGTGTGAGAATGAAACCCCTCAGAGGAGGTGTTCACTAACTATCTGCACATTGTTATCTCGATTCGGCAAAGTCCATCAATGGTTACTGCAGGGTACATTGCTTATGCTTGCAGGTAACTGCAGTCTGCTTGTTACCACAACTGTTAAATCTGCTGTTTCACCATTAATATTGATATGATTAAAGATAAACCACTTTGAGCACTTTTAAATACTTTATCTTACAATGTAATAAAATGAAATAATGGAAACATTTTAATATCAAGGACATTATTTTTTGTCCTGCATCAGTCACATCCTCCTATTTATTTGGAAAAAACTAAATGAATTTTAAAAAATCAGTATACCTAAGTGTTACACAGTTTTGGAGATTCCTATCAAAATCAATGTAGCACATCAAAATAAATAAAACTATGGACCTTTAATTTACATTTCTTCAATTTTTCTGTAGGACATCGTAGAGCTGTTGTACAGTACATCGTTTTCCTTCTCCTTTTATTTTATATTTAAGACATAATTTGACATATAGGTTACAAACAAGGGACCCTGTGATGTTGTATCTTCAGACTTCGAAGGAAATGTTCTCACTTGCCAACAGACTGAGCTGGCTGGTTGAATCAACAGAAATTGAGTGTCCTATAATGGCTTAAATGAAATAAATTTACTCATTCATTCACAGAGACAAAAGTCCCAGAGAAAGAAGGATCATTAATTTGGGGAAGATTAAAAATTAATTAAATTATTGCTTTTATTGTTATATGGGAACATGTTCTTTCATTAAAATGGAAAATAATGAGAGAACAATATGTAATTTGCAAGAAGGAAGGCATAAGAACAAAAGCCTGCATTTCTAGCAAGCCATCTTAAGCAGAATCGTTAAGAGCCTATGTGCTATGAGAATGCAAGTGAAGAGGATAGGTAAAATATGAGCACATAGAGAGAAAAAAACAAGTTTCAGGTTTCCTTGTAGCTATTATTTCACCTTACATAGTAAGATAAAAGATTCTGTTATTCATAATCATTGCAGTTTTCCTTGGAGTGATTATGACTTTTAAATACAATTTGCAGCTTTCCTTCTTTCATTTATCTGTAAAAGTGGTAAAAACTTTGAGAATTTATTCACGCTTTTAGATATTTATATTATTTCAAATCATATCCCTTCCACCTAGTGTATCTTGTGGGAATGCTGAGTGTTACAGCTGTACACTGTGAAATAAGATGACACATTTATTCATCTACAGTAGGATACAGTAGTATCTCTACTCTGAACAGACAGATGAAATTTAGAATTGCAGAATTATAAACAAGCATCAATTATAAAAAGAAAAAGAAATGATATTAAGTGAATGATACACATTCATGAAAAGTAATAAAGCCTTCAGAGATGCTCTAGGTACTGTAGGAATTCTAAGGATAACAGTTCCATTAGAAACAGTACTGGAGAAATGGCTAATGCAACTAATGAAGTAATAAATGGAAAAGAAAAAAAAAAAGAAGATAATAGAGTTTTAATCCAATATTTACAGAGAAAATCCAACAAAGTTAAAGCCAGATCTTATTCCCTCCACAGTGTAATAGTTGTTCTGAGGGGTGATCAATCATTAAAGGCATAAGCTATGCATAAAATTCCTATCATGAGCATATGGTCCTGACTTACCAGTCCATTGTATCAGTTTTTCTCTGTTATAATTACATCCCTTTCAGTGAAGTCACACGGATGTACAAGTAGTATATCGTAGTATATCACATAGCCATTCTCCTAAATTAGAGTACGCTGAATTATTTCTCCCTCCCCTAAATAGACTAAATTTCAATTGTCCATTTATTATTTCATCTTGCTTGATCAACTACTTGAATAAATAGGAATATGGGGGAGGTAGAGAATGTAATCAGAGCAGATATTATTTTTTATTCCCACCAGTTCCAATCTACCTTCACAGAATCACAGAACAGTTAAGGTTGGAAGGGGCTTCTGGAGATCCTCTGGTCCAATTCCCCAACTCAAGCAGGTCCACTTACAGCCAGTTGTCCAGAACTATGTCCAGAGAGCACTTGAATATTCCAAGGATGGAGACTGCACAGCCTCTCTGGTCAGTTTGTTCTAGGTCAGACTGAAAGATACCACAAATATCCCACTAAACACGTGGGCAACCTGTACCTTTTGGTATCTCTGATCTTTCTGATTGAGTTTTGGTGGTAATAAGACAATAGATAAGAAAAGAGATAGATACGGGCCCTGTTGAATCAGATGCTTACCATTTCCATTCTAGCAAATGGACTTAAATCAGATATTTCATGATTTTGTTTTCATAGACTGGAAGGATTCTGGGAGCACTTAGAATAGTGCATGAGATTATGTGAAATAGAAAATAATCTTCTTTTTTTTTTCCAAACAATCAACCCTTTTCTTTGCTTTTAAAGTCCCAAAAAGAAAACTAATTGGATATCATTGCTGTGAAAGCAAAGAAAGATTTTTCCTCAAAATTTTGAAGATTAATTGTGATTTCCGTAAGAATTATCATTCCTTAATATTGCAAAATATCTTTCATCATTTAAAAAATGTAAAAAAATATTTTTTTTTTTGTAATTTCATTCCCATTCATCTCCTTTACTTTTTTCTCTCTTTCTTTTGTTTCTTCTTATGAAGAGAGTAGCATTTGAGCAAAGATAATGTCCTGAAAATAACCAAATCTTTTCACTCTTCTTCAGTGGAGAACATAGTTTAAAGGTTAAGAAAATGCTATAATTATGCAAAACCCCCTAATTTTAGATTTTATTTTACATTTAAAATATCATCTAATATCTTCAAAAGGAACCTAAGTAACCCATCAGGCAAAGCTAATCAAGCCATGCAAATTTCTGTGGTCAGGGCACTAACTGGAAATGTGTAATGGCTGGTTCTGACTCCCCAGATTACTCAACTGGTCTTAACTTTGCCATAAATCTGGATCAAGATTCTCAATTACATGAAGTTATTGCTGCACTGTGACTGCGCTCCTGAAAATTAAATTCTCCCAGTTACAAACTCAGCTTGCCTATTTATCCATCAAGGTAGCTGGCACTGAGCACTTCTGATGTATAATCACCTCTAGTAGCCTGTACTGTTTGAGACAAAGCAATTCTTAATTTGTCAGGCTCCTGACTGCATGGGAAGGGACAGGACACCTTCCCTTCTGCACATAGCCTGCTAGATGTACTTTAGAGATGGCAATGATCCTTGTTATTACACTGTTTATGGCATTATGTATTAAGAATACAACTCACACAGCTGCAAAAAGCCTTTGAAGTATACAATCTCTTCTTTAAGCTTACACCAGTGTTCTCACTTTTTTTTTTCCTGGCTAGTTGAATAAATCTTTTATCTTTATGTTCTTATTTCCTGAATAACACGTTATTATTATGAAGAACAGTAGTAAGTATTTTCAGTGCCTGGAACAGGAAAGGACAGGCTGGGGACTCTTCACAGCTCTGGAGCTAGACTATTGCTGAATTTAGCAAGAGGTGTGAGCCAGCAGCAGATGCTGTTCCACAGAAGAAAGATCTTTTCACTGTTGGAAGGGATGGGAAATCAGTTCACACTTCCTTATCACTTCTGAGCTTTATGGAGGCTGGGGAATCCCTCCGTTCATGGGACGTGAGTGGCCAGCTCTGACTCTGCCCGGGGTTTTGCTTTCCTGGTAGGTCAAGACATCCTAGTGGCTCTATCTGTCAATTAGCTTCTGCCTTTCGCAAAGGTAAAAAATCTTATTTCCTGTGTAGGATAATTATTTTGCTTATTCTTGTTTGAATGGGTGGTGGTGAGCCTTCTGTCAGGGTGCAGCAGGAGGGAGTTGCCCGAGGAGGCCGGCGAGGGGAGTGACAGGGCCATGGGACAGGCTGGTGCAAGGACCTCAGCCCATGGGCTCTGAGGTGACCAGAATTCTGCAGATGACACCGAATTGGGTGGGAGTGTCGATCTGCTTGAGGGTAGGAAGGCTTTGCAGAGGGATCTGGGCAGGTTGGATTGATGGGCCAGGGCCAATTGTATGAGGATTAACAAGACCAAGTGCTAAGTCCTGAACTTCAGTCACAACAATCCCATGCAACACTACAGGCTTGGAGAAGAGTTGCTGGAAAGCTGCCCGACAGAAAGGGACCTAGGAGTGCTAGTTGACAGCTGGCTGAACGTGAGCCAGCAGTGTGCCCAGGTGGCCAAGAGGGCCAGCAGCATCCTGGCTTGCATCAGGAACAGTGTGGCCAGCAGGAGTAGGGAAGTGATTGTGCCCCTGTACTCAGCACTGGTGAGGCCGTATCTCAAATACTTTGTTAGTTTTGGACCCCTCATTACAAGAAGGATATTGTGTTGCTGGAGCATGTCCAGAGAACGGGAACAAAGCAGGTGAAGGGTCTGGAGCACAAGTCTTATGAGGAGCGGCCGAGGGAACTGGGATTATTTAGTCTGAAGAAGAGGAGGCTGAGGGGAGACCTCTTTGCTCGCTACAACTACCTGAAAGGAGGTTGCAGGGAGGTGGGTGTTGGTCTCTTCTCCTAAGTAACTAGCTATAGGATGAGAGCAAATGGTCCTAAGTTGTATTAGGGGAGATTTAGATTGGATATTAGGAAAAAATGTCTTTATTCAAAGACTGGTCAAGCATTGGAAGAGGCTACCCAGGGGAGTGGTGGAGTCACCATCCCTGGAGGTGTTCAAAAAATGTGTAGATGTGACACTTCAGGACATGGTTTAGTAGGCATGGTGGTGTTGGGTTGACAGTTGGACATGATAATCTTAGAGGTCTTTTCCAACTATAATGATTCTCCCCTCCCCTCCCCTCCCTTCCCTTCCCTTCCTGCACCTTCCCTTTTCTTCCCTTCCCTTCCCGCACCTTCCGTTCCCTTCCCGCACCTTCCCTTCCCTTCCCGCACCTTCCCACACCTTCCCGCACCTTCCCTTCCTGCACCTTCCCTTCCCTTCCTGCACCTTCCCTTCCCTTCTCATTTTTCCTCCCACACAGGATTTTTATTTTCAGTCTTGCCTAGATTTGGATTCTTTGAATTGTTATTTGGTTTCAAGACCTTAACTGGACATTTCAATGACTCCAGAAAAAAATACTTATCACAGATAAGTATAACAAACTACACATACTGGAATTTTTTTCTCTCTGTATTTTAGCTCTTTAAACATTTGTAACAGTGCAGTTAATAATATAGTCTTTTACACAAACATACACATAGTTTTTTTCTTGTTTATTTGGGGATTGTGTTTGGTATCTGAAAAAACATTAAAAAATAAAACAGCTATACAATCTTCTGAAATAAATAGAATGTTAGTTAACTAATATTTTACATATTCTAGCAGGAAATTATCAAATTAAACTCTAGTGCTACATAGAATTAATTTCATATAATTAGAATAGCTGACAACAGAAGACCCCATATAAGTACCAGAAAACCAATCATTTTAAGACTCAAGCTAAGGAAATACATATTCCTCAGATGCACATTCATAATCAATTAAGAAAAATATATCTATCTTCCAAACCTCTAAAATATTATCATCACCCTCCCTTTCTCTCCCTAGATAAATATATGAAGAAAAGTGAGCTCTGTGAAGCTAATAGGTACTACCGAAGAGTAAGTTGCATTCTTCATTCCCTGCTACCACTTTTAGACCACCCTATGTCACAGAAAGCAAAAGCAGGGACTGGGAGAATGAAGAACTGCCCACTGTAGTGGAAGAGCAGGTTTGGGAACATCTAAGGAACCTGAAGGTGCACAAGTCCATGGAACCTGATGAGATGCATCCACAGGTCCTGAGGGAACTGGCAAATGAAGTCGCCAAACCGCTGTCCCTCATATTTGAGAAGTCATGGCAGTCTGGAGAGGTTCCTGATGACTGGAAGAGGGGTAACATAACCCTTATTTTCAAAAAGAGGAACAAGGAAGACCCAGGCAACTACAGGCCGGTCAGCCTCACCTCTGTGCCTGGCAAGGTCATGGAGCAGATTCTCCTGAAAAACATGCTAAGGCACATGGAGAACAAGGAGGTGGTTGGTGACAGCCAACATGGCTTCACTGAGGGTAGATCATGCCTGACTACCTTGGTGGCCTTCTATGACGGGGTGACAGCATCAGCGGACAAGGGACAAGCAATGGAAATCATCTACCTGGACTTGTGCAATGCATTTGACACTGTCCCTCATGACATCCTTCTCTCTAAACTGGAGAGACATGGGTTTGGCAGACTTGGTGGATAAGGAATTGGCTGGATAACCACACTCAGAGAGTGGTGGTCAATGGCTCCAAGTGGAAAACAGTGATGAGAGGCATTCCTCAGGGGTCAGTATTTGGCCTGGCCCTGTTTAACAACTTTATTGGTGACATGGACAGTGGGGTAGAGTGCACCCTCAGGAAGTTTGCCAAGGACACCAAGCTGTGTGGCGCAGTCAACACGCTGGAGGGAAGGGATGCCATCCAGAGGGACCTTGACAGGCTGGAGAGGTGAGCCTGTGCAAACCTTATGAAGTTCAACCAGGCCAAGTGTAAGGTCCTGCACATGGGTCAGGGTGATCCCAGGCACAAATACAGGCTGGGTGGAGAATGGATTGAGACTAGCCCTGAGGAGAAGGACTGGGTGTGTTGAAGAAGGGTGTGTTGATTAATCAGAAGTTGACCAGGAGCCAGCAAGGTGCACTTGCAGCCCAGAAAGCCAACTGCATCCTGGGCTGCATCAAGAGGAACATGTCCATCAGGCCAAGAAAGGTGATTCTTCCTCTCTACTCTGCTCTGGTGAAACCCCACCTGGAGTACTGCATCCAGCTCTGGAGCCCCCAACATAAGAACATGGATCTGTTGGAGAGAGTCCAAAGAAGGGCCACAAAGATGGTCAGAGGGCTAGAGTACCTCTCCTGTGAGGACAGGCTGAGAGAGTTGGGGCTGTTCAGCCTGGAGAAGAGGAGGCTCCAGGGAGACCTTATAGCACTCTTCCAGTACCTCAACGGGGCCTACAGAAAAGACAAGGATAAACTCTTTAGCAGGGCCTGTTGCAATGGGACAAGGGGCAACAGTTTTAAAACAGAGGCAGGTAGATTCAGATTAGACATTAGGAAAAAATTTTTTACAATGAGAGTGGTGGAACATTGGAACAATTTGCCCAGAGAGGTGGTTGATGCCCCATTCCTGGAAGCATTCAAGGCCAGGCTGGATGAGGCTCTGAGCAACCTGATCTAGTTGAAGATGTCCCTGTTCCTTGCAGAGAGGTTGGATTAGAAGACCTTTAAAGGTACCTTCCAACTCTAACTATTCTATGATTCTATGTATTGTGGCCTACAGACTCTTTAAATCGATCCAAGAGGAGCTTGTATTTTTGACCACGTACCATCCCAGTAGAGTAATATATTAATATACTTATCTCCTACACACAATGTTTTTTCAGTTACCCAGACTGTGTGATTGAACTCATTATGTCTGTGTATGCTGCCTCCCTAGAGGTGGCCATAAATTGTAGGTAGGTGAAGCTGCCGAGTTCACAGAGTTTTATTTACTGTATCCATGAGCCAAAGGGAAGAAATGTGGAAAAAAAGCATTTGTGCAGGGTCCAGATTCTGCAGTCATCTCATATAAGACCATGCAGCATACCTAGCAGAGAGGAAAGCATCTTTCAGTGAGAAACAGAGACACACAGGCTCTGTGCTGCCAGTTCCTTGGCCATGACTGTATTATAATGGAAAACTTACTCAGCTCATCTCAGTCAACCACAAGGTAGTTTTCAAGAAATGAACTCCAGAAATCTAACATATCTGTCCTGAACTTACACAAATGCAATGTATATTTTTTGCTTTTCAGGACCTGAAGTAAGTTGAGAAGAACTGAAAGAGGATGAGATGTATTATTGGACACAGAGGTGTCAAAAAACCACTCTGACCTACGTTTTTTAGATTTTCCACACCTTGAGGTTTTAATGTTTAATGCAAAATTTACATGGTTGAAGTTATTTAACATTGCATAGTATTTAACAGAGATATAGCAATCATGACACAAGTACAGCACTTTAATCACAAGTACAACACTTAGAGCATAGCAATTGCAACATGCATTTGACTCACAATACAAATGTGATTCTCATTACCGGCTTTTGTGATTTGCTCGCTCTCACAATGCCAGGCATCCCCAGCAGCCAGGAAGGAATACAGGGGTCAAAATCAGCTCAGGACTGGTGCCTGGAGCTCTTCTTGATTATTTTTTGGTGGGGTTTATACTCTCTTGGGCTGAGCAATGATACATTCCCCAGTGCTGGCTAACTCAGGAAGATATATACTTGCATATTTTTTTTATTAACTCAGGGATGTGTTAGGTGGTACCTGAATCCAGTGGGCTTTGAAGCCCAGAAGACTCCTTCTGCAGCAATCTCTAGGGCCTGAATTCCTTCCAGCCTGACCCAGCTGAGAGCAGCAGCTGCTGCAGCAGTGCCCTGGTCCCTCCAGTAGTGAAGATGTGTGTATGCTGCCAATAGGCAGCTCATACTAAACACTGTATATGTCTTTTCACATTGTTACTGACCACACACATCAACATGATTAGACAGACACACTCAGCACGTACATGAAGAGAAACAGCACCAATGGCCGCATCCTGTTCCCCTCTCTGGCCAACCCAGATAAAGGTCTATTAGTGGGAATATACACACACATATATGTATGATGTGGTTCCCTCTGGCAGCTGGGCATCACACATGGAATCTCCAGGAGCTCCCTGGCCCCTTACTCTCTGCAGCTGCTGGCACTTGGCTCATGAGCCCCCACAGCTGCAGCCCCACTCCAGCTGCTGGTACAGATCTTGCCCCTTGGAACACTGAGGGCCTATGGTCTCCCCAGCAGCTGGCCAGGACTGCCTCAGTACCCAGTGGCTAAATTTGCCCTGACCTCACCCTTATAAACATAGCTGGCTCCCAGGCCAATTCGTCAGCTCACTGGCTAGTGCAGTTTGATCTAGTGCTCACATATTCATTTGCGCACCAACACTCACTACAGGTGCTGCACCACGGACACAAAGACCTCTGGCCCCTGGTCTGACTATGGTGACTGGCACTTGGTGTCATTCCTGTACCTAGGCACACCTGGCCTCCAACCCACCATCCCAGCCCTGCTGCTGACACCAGACCCTCACCTGCTGCATTTGCTGCAACCACAGAAACATGGCCCCTCTGACCCATAAACTGACGCCAATTGCTGGCACTCAGACCTCCATATACACAAATGCACTCAAAACAGACACTCTCAACTCAGAGAAGAGTTGGGCATAATGTTTCATAAGAAGACAGAACACATTGCCATGATCAGGTCCAGAAAAATGTAATGATCTGTTCCTACTTATCAGCAACTGGCCCTTTTTATACACTTTTCTTCTGTTTTCCCATGCTTCTTCCTTCTCAAATCACATAGATCCCTCCCTTTCCCCACCTTCAGTTCCTCCCCTAAACATCCTATAATAAGTCTTATGCAAACCCAAAATATTCTTCCCATTTGTCCCATCATTTGCCCATACCCTTGAGCAACAACCTTCCTCAGGCCAAAAGGTACTCCAGCATTGACTCATCTTGATAAGTTTCACAGCTGGACATTGAAGAAGCAGCTCTGCTGGAACAGCCCTGGGAGGGACCCAGGCAGGGTATCCCTTCCTATGCATCTGTAATTTGAGTTCCCCTCTGCTTGCCACTGTGCCCTTGTTCTCCTCTGTGTTTGTGTGGATGGTACTTTGATGGGTTGATGGTACCTGGAATGGTTCTGGGAGCAGCTAGGCAGGGTATTATTTGGGCATCTCCTTGAAACTTCCCTAAGTTTTCAGTCCCTTCACAAGAAAAACAATATTACAATGTTTTTTTAAGTATCAAACCAACATATTACTCCTTAAAATTGCTCCTACAGAAGCCTGAATCTTTTATCTGTTTGTCTCTTTCCTCCCTCTCCCTTCCCCCATAAAGTAAACAAGAACATTTCAGCATAACTAAGTTTTTATAAGGACAGAAGCAGCTGAAAACAATGCAGAGTCAAGCCACTAAAATAACAGACGGTTTTAAGCCTTCCTTTCTATTTCTTTTGGGTGTCAACTTTTAAACTATTAAAAACAATGTATGATCTTAAGTAAAAAAGTCTCAGATACATCACAGACAGCTATAGAAAATAACCCGTAGATGGAAGACTACATAAACAACGATATATTGGCAAGATGTTTGTGCAACTGGATTTTTTTCAGTGTATTCATCTACAGCACTATACTGCAGCTAGCCCCAAATAACAAAAATTAACTGTGATATTCTTTAAGCCCACAGATAAGTTGAAAACACAACTTTGATAGCTTTAATGTCTTTTAACTTGGTCATCTGATATTTGTTGAGAGCTAAGATTTGCAAACCAACTTGCTAAAGGAACAAAAGAATGTTACATGTTCTTTGACTAACTCACATTTCACTAAGGTAAGTAGACCATTATGATTTTGACTTCCATTGGAATCTTTGATACTTTTGATTCACTTAAATTTGAAACATACTTGGAAAGCGAGAACTTTTTGTCTGTGGCCAAAAGGGAAGATGCAGTAAACTAACTTTATTTCCTCTACTTACAATTTATTTTAGTCAGCAGACTAGCACCTATTACTATAAATTATTATAAATTTAGCTATGAGAGGCAGGTAGGCAAAAAAATGTAGGAGAGGCTGAGGTAATAAAATTTATTTTAAAAAAAATAAAGATCTTTCAGACATTGCTGTGAACACTCATGAATACTGAGTTTTACTACAGTATCTGCAAAATATACTCTGTGCATAGGACCTACTGTTTCCTGTACACTAAATTAATCTAAACTTTTCTATAGTATACCTATATCACTTTCTAGCAAAAGACTGAAGAGACTGGCATGTAAATAAACTGCGAAAATATTTCATAAGCAGAAATACCAAAGACCATCCAGAGAATCAGTTGTGATGTTGTTACAAGGCAGGCCAACATAACTTCCCTCACTTCTGGAAACTTTTTAAAGTGTTGGCTGTTGACAGTAAGATTTATTTTCCATATATCTAAAGTTAAACATGTCCTGCCTGTAGAAAACCAGTACCAAACATTGATATCTTGAAAGACTTCTGTCTAGTAAGCTTTATATAGCAAAGGGCTATATAAGAGAGACATCTCTTCAGAAAGAATTATTCTGGCCACATATTTCCTATTGTTTCATGAAATATGTCAGGAAGAGTGAAAACACAATTGTGGAGCAGATTTGGAGATGGGGTCATGCATTTAATGGTAACATACAATAACAAAATTCTGGTCACTGTCAAATACCAGTGTAGGGTGTAATTACTGAAACCATGAAATATAAAACTTGTTTTTGGCTTCCCTGCTAATATTCAGTCATCTACCAATCTGCAGGTAACACTTACATGCTTTATACTCATCTACTGAAAAAAAAAATCATATTACTAATATCTGATCTGACTTCTGAGGATAAGAATAATTTTCTAAACACAATAAAGAAGAAAAGAAATCTTTAATACTGCATGTCTCCCATGGATGGGCTCCTGCTGAGAAACTGTGTTGTACTAAGTCAATCAGGTTACTTAAATCATAGTATGTGAACAAGTATGAAATGACGTATCAAATCATAAGACTGATGCAGAATCATCACAGTTATCACCATTTCCAGATATACTTCTTTCTTATGTATTTTTTAATTTGATCATGAAACCAAAGTATTTCAATTAAAAACAAACAAACAAACCAGTGACCACAAAAACCCCAAAACAAATCACCACCAAGGATAATTAAGCATTAGTACAAGTTGTCCAGAGAGGCTATGCAGTCTCTGTTTAGCAGTTTACAAGACCCTGCTGGATGCAGCCTTAAGCAATATGATTAGACCTCTCAGCTTACCTTCTTTGATCAGAATGTTGGACTAAAGATCTCCTGAGGTCCATTCCAACCTGAATTACTTGGGGACTTTATGTTGAAATTTTAAGACCATGAGAGAAATATTTTCAGTGGTTCAAAGAAGGAAAAACTCTCTACTGCTTTTGATTTTTATATACGTGTAGTATATATATTTGACATAAAAGGATTCTGAAGAATCATCTGTGTGAAATAAAATGAATTGGAGCATGCTCAGCAATGATTTGACCAACATTTTATATATTTTCTGTTAAACAAGTTTTTGTACAACTCTAGGGAATAAAACATGAATCTAGACATGAGATTCTTATTGACTGAGCATTTTCAGATACAAGCTTCATATTTAGCCAGCAGGTTAGCACACTTATGTATTTATGGTTATTATTATTATGGTTATTTATTTATTCAGACAAAATTATCTTCAGATTTCAGTGATATTTCTTGAGCCTGGAAAAGAACTAAAAAGTAAATATTAGCAAAAATCCCAGAAAAATTACTTTATAGTTTAGAATTTCAGGAATTAAATGTATTTTATGATTCACTGCAGTTTGTTGCTATTTCAGGCAGATCAGGAAAATGCTAAATTTCAATTTTAATGAAAAGCATCAGTGAAATATTTTTTACCTACTGAGCTAAGACCAAAAAAAGAAAATGTTAACAGTTAATACACTGAAAAGTTTGGATGAAGGGTGAAATAGCCCTCAGTGAACTAGTAGTAACACACTTAACTCTGTGAATACTACAGCATATGCATGAAATGCTTATTCTCTGTTCTGGAGCACAGTTTTCTAAGACAATGCTATTGAATAAATAAAATAAAATGCAAGTTTTGATATCAGCAAGTTACAAGAGCAACTAACTTTTATTCTATTCAGAATTCACCTTATATTTGGCTGTGAGAATAATGAGATTTGAGCTCCCATTATAACATTCAGAAATTACCTCTTCAAATTCTTCCAGGCAACACTAGGAAATAGAAGTTTTTCAAGTGTAGTACAAAGCTGAAAGCATGAGTCTGGCTCTGAGGATGCACTCACAAGTTTGTTGGTATATATGCAGGGTATTCTGAGACCTGATTCAGCTCTAAATAAAGTAGCTAGAAAATTTCCTCCTGATTTCAATGAAAGATGACTGCCTTTATAAGCTTCCACTTGTTGCTGATGAAAATAAACAATCTCCAGTTTCTTGTTGGATTAAAAAAAATATGTTTAATGTTTTCAGACTCCAGCAAGATGAATCTTTAGGCAGAGCTCCTACAGCTGTGTAGATCTATTCTAATAAGCTTACTACCAGTTTGTGTGCAGGCAGGAATCAAAATGGAGTGTTGTCTTGGAAGTTAACTCTGACTTCCTAAGTGAAGAATTTTCAATGTGTGAGAACAAATGCAGCAATGTAATAAAGCAAGAAAATGATGGCCCACAGCATGCAAATGAAACATAACAGATGCAATACTAACTGCTTAGTAAAGTTATATTTATATGAAAAAAAATAATTATTACAAGAAGATTAAATACTTTTGTCATAGTTCAGCCCTGATCGGGACCAGACTACGCAGTCTCTCTCCCACTCCCCCCACCCTCCAAGAGAATAGGGGGAGAATTGGTAAACAAAAGAAAACCAGAAAAAAAAAACACATGGGTTAAGATTGAACAAAAAGTAAATTTAACAGCAATAACAGAAGAAAACAAAACTG